>NC_140580.1:11321677-12013677 GCF_964204655.1 Triturus cristatus
GGGCATCATCCATTCACAGTGCTGGCGGACATGGAGGATGAGGACATCATACGGAAATTCAGTCTGGATCGACCTACCCTTCAAGACCTATGTGCTCTGTTGGAGCCCCATCTGAGGCCTCGCAGAACCTATCCAACTGCTTTGACACCAAAGCTTAAGGTGATGGTGGCCCTGCATTTCTTTGCTACTGGTTCATTCCAGTACACGGTGTCCACCGCTGGTGGGATGTCGCAACCTATGTTCAGCATGGTGCTACGTGATGTCCTGTCAACTATGATGACCTACAAGGACCGATACACCCATTTCCCCAAGAGGCATGAATTGGCGGCTGTGAAGGGTGATTTTTATGTCCTTGGCCACAACCCTAATGTTATTGGTGCCATTGACTGCACACATGTTGGCCTGGTTCCACCACAGGCACGTGAGCACATCTACAGGAATCGGAAGCATTTCCATACTATCAATGTGCAAGTGGTATGCCAGGCGGATATGATAATCTCACATGTCTGTGCCAAATTTCCAGGATCAGCCCACGTCTCCTACATCCTGTGTAACAGCATCGTACCACAGCTGATGGCAAATCTGCATCCAGAGCGTGCGTGGATTCTGGGTGAGTACACAGAGTCAAGTAGTGTGCTGGATGTGTGACATGCTGTTCTCAGCTACTGTTTATATTACAATATTGGCCTGTGTATCTCACACCTAAGTGACTGCATATCCCAACCGGCCTTGGTTGCTGACCCCACTGAGGAATCCCAGGACCGCGGGGAATGTCCGCTACAATGATGCTCATGGGAGGACATGTCGTGTGGTTGAGCGCACCTTTGGTCTACTTAAGTCACGATTTCGCTGCCTGGACAAGACCCGAGGTGCACTGATGTACTCGCCCCAAAAGGTGTGTCAGATCGTAGGTGCATGCTGCATGCTCCACAACCTGACCTTGCTCAAGGAGATCCCCCTGCTCCTGAACGATGATGAGCAGCCGAGGCCCTCGCCTGCAAACCCACACATGTCCAGTGATGAGGATAGTGGAGAGGAGGAAGGTGTCGACCTGCGTCAACAGCTCATCAACTGCTACTTCCCTTGAAGGTGAGTGAACACGTACAACGGTGCCATTGTCTGCAAATTTTGTTGTTGCTGAAAAGGCCTAGGTGAACTTTGTGACTAATGCCTGTTGTTGGCTCTGTGCTGGCTGCTAATGTTTCCGGGACAGGGTAGTCATGCACAGCTACAGGATGTCTATGTAGGTACTGTTGCTCATTGTAATGTGTGCAGAATTGGGTACCTTGATGACACGTGTTGTGTAATGGGTGTGATGCCATCACCTGACAAGTGAATAGTGTTCTCTTGTGTTTTCCTAGGTCCCTTCAGCCTCTCAATGACTCAAAACAATCAGTGCTCCTGGTACATTTTAAACAGAGTCAACATTGTGCATCCTGTGATAAACATGGAGCTGACACGAACACATAGGTGTGTAAAGAGTGTTTATTTACAATGGGTATATGTGGCAGGGAAGTGAATATTTACAAAAAGGTGGAAAGGGAATCAATGAGTTGTCAGTGATAGAAGATGAGACAATCGAGTAGTCACCACATTGATGTGGTGACCCAGTGCAACAGATGCATGCCATTAACCTGGCAGTGTGGGTAAGGACAGTCAACAAAGTCAATGGCAAGGTGAAGAGGGGTGCCATAGTGTCTGGCTCCTTGACTGGCGTTTGGGTGGTGCTTTGCCATAGGATCCTCCCTGGAATTTCTTTGGACGGCCCCTTGAACGTTTGGCAGGGGGGCCTCTGCTGTGGGCTCAGTGGGGCTGAGGACTTCCCCCTCTTTGTGGCCGCAGGAGAGGTGGGGGTACTGTCATCCTGCGAGCCACTGGAGGGAGGTGGAGCTCTTGTTTGGGCCGCAGGCCTGTCTCTTAGAACTGCCACAAGCTGGCCCAAGAGGTCCACGATTTGGCCCATGAGGGTGTCTATAGACCTCAGCAGCAGGCGGTGCTCACGGGAATCTTCAAGAGCCTGACCCGTGTGTCCCTGGGCTCGTTCATAGGCCCCAAGGACTCTGGCGATGATGGCCAGAAATCGGTTCCAGTGTCCGGTTGGGTTTGATGCCCAGTTGCCCTCCCACCGTCCCTGCTCTCCCATACCTGTGGCGTCACCACTCTACGCACCCGCATACTCTCCCTGCCCTCCTCAGATTGTGGGGTGGGGTGGTCATCCTCTGAGGAAGGGAGAGTGTTGCAGGCAGCACTGGTGGTGGTGGTGGTTGCTGGTGGTGGTGGTGGTGGTGGTAGAGGCCGCACAGGTCGTTACAGCAGGGGTCAGCGTAGTTGTTGTTGCTGATGTAGTAGCGGGGGTACGGTGGGGTCCTGGGACCTGTTGCACCCTGGCATGCCTGATGGGCTGGCTTCTGGCTCCACATCCTCGAAATCCAGGGAGTCAGCATTAGAGAGACCATGTTCCGGGGGTGGAGACTGGTCCTGCAGGTTGGTGTTATCTTCTGCTGTCAGTTCTTGGTCCACTGTGGGACAGAGGGGAAATGGTCATTGAAGTGCACCCATCAAGCATGGTGTTAGATGTATCTTATTTACAGGTTATACACTACACAGTTTACTAGTTATCACATTGTATGTCTGCAAAGTACTGTGCATCATGACATGATGTGGAGATACATACATTACTTGTCCATGGTGTGACATGTCAATAGATACCATGCGCCACGTGCAGATTTTGTGATTACAAGGACATGTTGTCATCTAACGACTAGCGGCACAACGACTTTATGTGAAGCATCTTTGTTGATTACTCTGCATGGCAGATGTTACATCTGAGCATCAACTAGCCATTGTTATCTCATGCATACCTTTGTCATGTCATGTGCATTGCTTTATTTGTAGCACAGACCATGCTTGCTTTGTTTTCATATGGTTCTTGATGCTCTGCCCCCATTTCATTCAGTGCTGTGCATGATTGTGCACTGAATTTCTTCAACATGTGATTTGATGAGTCACACTTTGGTTTCTGTGACAGTTACATACGCTTAGCTCTCTGCACACTGTGAGTGGCAATTGGATCTGAGACAATTTTGGTGGGATGTGAGGGCTGGTGTTGTCATATGGCTCCATGCTTTTTGAGAGTAATGGCGAGGTGCATGCACTGTCTACTTACCTGTTCTGTTGGCACATTTGGGGGGGATTTCTGACACATCTTTCTGAGTGTGTGGTGGAGTGCTCCATCCTGCTCAGCTGTGGGACAAGGGGGCCTGGTGGGAGTTATAGTGCTGGCCTCCAACCCACACACACCCCTCCCTGAGCAGATGGCTACCTACCTGTTAGTTTGATGATTGAGATCCAATGTCTGCCGCATGGTTGTGGGTGGGGGGAGTACTCCATCTTGCTCAGCTTTGGCACAAGGGGGCCTGTTGGGAGTTGTAGTGCTGGTCTCCAACCCACACCCCCCTGTGAAGCTGGCTATCTACCTGTAAGTTTGGTTGGTGAGGTACAATGGCTACCACATGCTTCAAGCGGGGGGGTGTTCCATGTTGCTGGACTGTGGGACATGGGGGCCTTTTGGGGGTTGTAGTTCTGGCCTCCCACCCACAGACACCCCTCCCTGTCAAGATGGCTTCCTACCTGTTAGTTTGATGAGGGCAATGTAATGGCTGCCACATGCTTCGGGGTGGAGTGGGGTGGGTGCTCCATCATGGTGTGCTTTGTGACAAGTGGGCCTGGTTAGAGTTGGAGTGCTGGCTGCCTATCCAAAGCCATCCTTCCCTGTTAAGATGGCTGGCTACCTGTGGAACAGAGGAAGTGATTGGTTGTACATGGCTCTAGGGTGGGGGGAGTGTTCAATCCTGCTGAGCTGTGGGACAGAGGGCCTGGTGGGAATTGTAGTGCTGGCTGCCTGTACACATGCAACCCAGGGAATGTTGATAGCTACCTTTAGGGTGAATGAGAGGGAGTGAATGTTGGATCTGTGAGACGTGTTGGGGAGTGTGTGGTGCACATGTGTGCATTTCGGCCTAGGAGGTGTAGCTTTGTAGTTGTGCAAGACAGTACATAGCAGTGTAATGGTAGACATTTGTTTCTACTTACTAGCCTCCACTCCCCCACCTATTCCCGTGAGACTCTCTGGATGCAGTATGGCAAGCACCTTCTCCTCCCATGCAGTGAATGTTCTTGGTGGAATGGGAGGGCAACCGCCAGTCATCTGAGCCAGCTGACGGTTCTTGTAGTTCTTCTGTTTCACCTGCCTCTTCAGGTCATGCCACCGCTTCATGATTTCCTTCTTGGTGCACGGGGTGGTCCCTACTGCATTGACCTTGTTGACTATCCTTCTCCACATTTGTGCTCTAGTGGCTAATGGTGTCTTTTGGACCAGGTTACCAAACAATTGTGGTTCTACTCTGATTATCTCATCTGCCATGACTGACAACTTATTGTCAGTAAACTTGGGCATTTTCTTTTGTGCCATGATGTGTGATGTGCACATGGTTTGAGGCACAGGTGTGAGGGTGGTGGGTGTGGTGTAGGTGGTGTGTGTGTGTGTGTGTGTGTGTGTTGTGCTGGTAAGATGTATGGTGTTTTGCCTATCCCAATGTGCTGTATGGTTTAGTTCCTTCAGGGATGGAGTAGTGCAAAGGATTCTGGTCAGAGAAGGGGCAGGTTTTATACTCACCTATATGGGTGTGTCAAAATGGTGTATTGCTGTCAGCTGTGTTGTGTGGGTTGTCCTGGGATTTGCATTTTGTTAGTTGCCATGGGGGTGTGTCCTTGGGGTGTGTTAGATGTTTTTGGGGACTGAGCTAGTTTGATGTGTACACTTGGTGGTCTTGTTGTGTGCTTTTTTTGTCAGCCGCCATAATAGTTCAGGTGCGACCGCGACAGTGGGTATGCAACAGCCCTTCCGCCTACTCTCCCATTCATCACTGTTAGCAATCGCGGGGGTCGGAAACAGCGGATCGTTCCGTTGCCACCTCAATAGTATCCTAACTGTGCGTGCGGTCACGCCGCTGGCCTTGCGGCGAGTTTGGGTTTTTCTGCTGCGAATTCGACTGCCGCAGATGGATTTTCACCTGCTCCGCCCGTTACCGGTGGTCTTTTGTGGCATCGTTCCACCACGGTCTGATTTTTCTGGCGGTTGACCCTAATCTTACCGCCGTTTTTTCCGCAGTACCTGCGGACAGTTCATTTCCGCTACCATGGCGGTCGGGATGGTTTACCGACTGCCATCCTAATCGACCCCTAGATTAGATTGTAACGTTGGAATTTGTTGCGTTTTATGCACAAAAACAAAAACAAATTGGGATGTTTTTATTGGGTGTGTTTTTTTTATAGATATGCACAGATTTTTATAAAAAAGGAATTGTGCACATTAAAAAAGTATAAATCGGGTTATGGATTTTCCCAATAGAGTTTGGATTATTCGTAATGGATTTACAAAAAAGAAAAAGGACTCTTGGTGAACAAATGGATGGAACATAAGTCCAAGAGCTGAAAAAAGAAAACATCTGAAGGTAAGGAGACCCGACTTTTATTATCAATTTAAAAAAAAAATTAAAAAATTCCAATTGAATTAGTGTTCTTTTTTAGTGGAAAACAGGCAAGTAAGAAGATAGTGTGGGTTAGAAATGGAGGATGTGTGCAAGATTATCAAGGTAGTCTGAAGCCACTGACAAAGTAAACTGTTGAATAGCTCCCAATAGTCTTTCAGACATTTCCTTTGCTCTTTTAGAAATTCGTGGGTTCAGACTACCTGTTAATGATTGTGACATTCTCATTTCTTGGAAACTTTGCTCCTTCCTCAAAATTTCCAAGAAATGATAGAAATTAGGATGAGGTTTGCCATTTGATTTATTGAAGGAGTTGTGCCATCCCTCTATGACATTGTTTGTTTTTGCTCCTCCCTCTAAGCAGGTCAAGTAGCAGTTCTACCACTCCACATGGAAACGTGGCTTCCTCCTGCGACTCGACCTGCATAGATGGTCAATCCAGGTGTCTTCAAAATAATTTAGAATAGGTGCCAATTTTTCTTTGTTTGAGGTAAAATATTCAGATTTTGTAATTGAAGTGTAGTACTCGTCTACACTGTCAGGAGGAACAAATCAAAGGGCAGTTAGTTTTTTAAGTGCAAACTGTAGTTTGCTATCTAATATATAATCCTCAATGAAGGATGTTTTTTGAATTTTTCGCTAATATGCCTGTGAAAAGTGAAAAAAACATATTTGAATTTAGGTATCTGTGTACAATTTGGTAATAGTATTAATCATAGGTAATTCAAAGTCAATTAGTACTTTTCTAGGACTTTTGTTTGATGTTTTAGCTTTTATCGCTGACAATAGTTCAGTGTATGTTGAGGATTGTTCATAGGGAGTAAACTGTAAACTAAGGGAACTACTGTGTTGTTAATGTAAGGGTGAAAAGTGTATATTTGGGTGAATGGATGGGGTGTGCTTTTAAATGTTCCCTCCGTCATCCAAATATCGCTGTTCTCCAACCTTACAAGATTATGGGGTGTGCTAAAGATTAGAATTATCTTTTGAGGATTTTTGTTGTCATGCAAAAGGAAAGGTTCATTAGAAACAGTTACAGAGAGTTCAGGTGGGATAATTATGTCAGAATAAGTTTGGGGTGTTACTCTTTGTGGGTTACTTGCCTGTTTTTGACGTTGAACAATTCGTCGCAAATTGGGAATTGTGGGCATACTACTTGCAACATGTGGTGGCATGTGTTGGGCTACCTCCCTTAACCCCTTCGCCGCGGCACAAATTTTGCCGCGGCGCTGGGGGGGTTCGGGGTGAGCGCGGCACCGCCATGCCCGTGACGGAACCACTCCGTCATGAGCCACGGGCGTGCTGTGCTCATGACGGAGTGGTTCCGTCACGACTCCGCCCACTTGCATTATTCGCCCACACAGGCGGGGAATCAGCGCCACGTGGGCGGAGCGGCCGCAACGGCCGCAGCATGACGGAACCACTCCGTCATGAGCACACGGCGCCCGTGGCTCATGACGGAGTGGTTCCATCATGAGCAGGCAAGGGGTTAAAACTGCACCACAGGGTTGATTGAAGGTGGATGCAATATCTTTAATTTCATTTATTGCTTGTCTTCCATTGCAGAGGCAGAGTAGTTATGATCTGTGGTTCTTAAAACAGAGTCACCAAGAGTAACCACTCTGCCTGTGCAATGGGTTGAGTAGTATTGTTCACAACTCCAATGACCCCTAGGCTCAGATAGTCTCTCCTAATTAACATACCCACTATGATTCAGCGAACGGTTTCCCCGGCTTGATGTGATATTTCTAGCTTGATTTGCAGACATTTTCTGTCGTAGTTAGGAAAATAAAATAAATGTAAAGAAAAATGTTAGTGTAATTTTAATCGCTCATGTTTACCTGTTTACAGGAAAAAATATATAGTACAATTTATGCAATTTAAACAGCATTTTAAAGTATATGCTTTTTCAAGTTATATTTAATGTTTTCAATGTGTTTCATTTCTGAATTAGATGAAATATTCTTTTTAGAAAACCTGTATTGGGAGAGAAAAATGGTTACAGTGTTTTTAAGAAAAATATTTCTAATTGCTTACCTTTTGTAGAGATGTTGTTTGATGCTTTTAGATTGGTGGATGGATTTTTTTAAGGTTGATTCTGTAAGGAGAAAACAGTAAATGTGTTTGGTCACTTTTTTTTTATTTTTATAAAGTTTACTAGGGAGCGAAACGTTATTAAGTAATTTTGTTAGTTAGTTTTTGTAATCTTACCTTTTTTGAAAGGTTTGTGTTGAGGTTTTCGGTTTTTATAAATTTATTTGTGGTCTGAAAAAGAAGATAAAACATTGTTTGGATTTCTTGTACATTTAAACATATTTTCCTGCAAAAGAATAACAAATTAATTGTTATGGAAGAACATTTGTGTTTATTTTAGAAGATTTATTATGTGAAGGATAATACATTTATTTACCTTCAACAAGTATTTATAATTTGAAGAAGAGCATTTTATTGATTTAATGTTTTATACAAATTTGTATTGTTCTAAAACTGTATTGATATTTTTAAAATATAAAAAATACATTGTGATGCTTTTCGTTTGATGATGGAGTTTTACTAATGTATAGATGTTCAAAGATATAAAATATGGAAGAAAAAATATATTTATATATTTCTGTTGTTTTTAAACTTGCACTGTGTATGTTAATCTATTATGCAAACAGGGTTTTTCTTACAATATCATTGCTTTAGTCCTTTTTCGTGTAAATCTTTAAAAAAAGTACCTTTTAAAATAACTATCTGAAGGTCTTCTGTTTGATTCGAATTTCTTGAAAATATATTGCTCCTTATGACAGTTGTTGAAGGATGCTGTATTTATCTGTAGATATATTTAAATGTACAAAAAATAATTATATTCTTTTATAAAATATTTATAACCTAAAAATTAAAACATTTAGGGGCCTATTACGATGGCGGGCGGACTTTCCACCCCTTGGAGTAGGAATAGTAAGTTTAACCCCACCACTATCCATTAATTTACCTTGAGGCAAGCACCCTTTGGAATAGGAATGGTAATTTTAACACCATCCCTATCCATTATTTTCTCAGAGGCAAGTACCCCTTGGAGTAGGTAGAGTAGTTTTAACCCCATTACTATTCATTATTTTCCCAGAGGCAAGCACCCCTTGGAATAGGAATAGTAATTTTAAACCCCTCAACTATCCATTATTTTCCCTGAGGTGAGCACCCTTTGGAGTTGGAATAGTAATTTAAACCCCATCACTATCCATTATTTTCCCAGAGGCAAGCACCATTTGGAGTTGGAATAGTAATTTTAATACAACCTGTATGCAACACTTTCCCTGAGGCAAGCACCCTTTGGATTTGGAATATTAATTTTACACTCTTGACCATCCAGCATTTTCTCTGAGTTAAGCACTCGTTGGAGTAGGAATAATATTTTTATTTACACACTATCCTGCACTTTCTCTGAGGCAAGCACCCTTTAGAGTAGGAAAATTAATCCTGCTCTATTATTTTACACGAGGTCAGCCCCCTTTTTGGATTTGGAATAGTATTTTAGCATTTATAATTATATATTAATTTTTCTGAGGCAAGCACATGTTAGAGTACTATTATTAATTTAAATATGTAAAAATATTGAACTGTTTTTACTGGTAATATATGTTATATTTATTACAAAACGATAAAATTTCAAATGTATATAGTTATGTTCACTCTCTTTAAATATATTTCCGTACACTGTGTTTTCTTATCTGCTTTATTGAAGCTTGACAATTTTTAAACAAAAACTGAAAGACATTAAATTTGTTTATTATATTAAATTTGCGTTTGTATTAGTTTGCAAATATTTTATATTTGATATAGCCTTTACTTACTCGGTATTCTAGATGGCTCAGTTTGATGGCTTTCATTTTCTGGCAGAAAAATGCGTATGGTGTGTCTGGTAGTCAGGTAACCACTGTTTTTACAATGGAGGACGTCTCCTAAATAGTTTTTTGTTATGTTAATGTTAGTAACTTTTTTTATTTATGTTATGACCGCCATTTTGGTGATTTCATTGAAAGTGTTGTAGGACTTTTGTTTTCGTGCAGTTCAAAATGGTGTATTATTTGTTTGAATTTGGATTAGTTTTGTGTTATTGGGCTTGTATTATTTTTTATTTTTTGCTGATTAATGGTAGTTAGTTTATAAAATTAAGTGTGTTAATGTTCGTTTTTTTGGTCTTGTGGTCATTTTGAAAACATTTAAAAATAATTGATGAGATGTGTATTTAATTCAAATATTTGTTTAAAAATTAATTTGTAATTTAATATATTAATATTCATTTTTGAATGTGTTATTATTGTGTTTGCATTATATACGATAGAAGTATATTTAAAAAATTTTTTTTATTGTTCACGAAAAAATAAAATGTGCGAGCATTAATTTTAATACTCCAGTATTAATTTGAATGTGTAGTACTTTTTTTTAAATAACGTGTATTAAAACAGTACCCGTCCTAAAACATATTTGTTTTGCAAAGAGAAATATTTGTTAGTAAAATATTTCTTACATAAATATAAAACACGAGGATTAATTTTAGTGACGGTATCAATTTTTATACTCAGGCTATTAATTAGAAATACCCACGTTTGAATACACTACCCCACCTAAAACCCCTATTTTCCCTGCATCCTGTCCCCCCCAAAAATGTGTTCTAATAGTAGGCGTTGTACTAGTATGCGTTGTAATGGATTATTCAATACATTAACATATTTTTGCGTTGTAATGGTATGCGTCGTGAATACATGCGATGTAATGGTACTTGCGTTGTAAAAACTGCGTTTTAAAAGCATGTGTTGTGGTGGTTTGCGTTGTAACGTCATATATTCCTCTACAAGAGGTGTCTGCCAGTTCAACAAAACCTACTGAGCTACCAAAAATAGATCGAGCTGCATCTGGCTACTTCATCGATTTTGATACCTTCTCTCTTGATCTCAAGGAACCTAAAACAACGCCTTCTCCAGTTTTCCGTAAACAACAACTTCATTACTTCTACATTTTTTTTAAAAAGACTTACCTAGTCTCACCATGGCTACAGCTCTGGATAATATCTGGAATACTGTTTTTTCTTTTCTAGATTTGCCTAGAGACTGTCTTTTGCTTACTCATGAACAGAAACTATCTCCCAGAACGCTCTGCAGTATCAAATGTGAACTTGGGCCTGAAACCTCATATGTCATCTCACCTTGAACAAAGAGCCCTGTCCTTTGTGAACATTACAGCTGATGGTATAGTTTGGGACAGAGTTTCATATGATGTATTTGATCCCACTGAACTTTTGAAAATACCTCATGTATTTAAAATCTCTTTAAATGATGTAATTACCTCCAGTACATTTTCTGACTATTGGGATTTTAAAACTGTAAATAATATGTTGTCTGATTTGGAACAATCCGCTGCATTTTGAACCATTGAAATGTTAGAGGAAACAACTGATTATGACACAATGTACTGTTACCAACATTATGGTTCCACGTAGTGCTTTTACATACCACCAATGGGAACATTGCCCAACACCACCAAAAGGTAGTTCACGAACGTTCACACAGAAATCTTCTTATTTTTTAGGGTTTAACACTTTAGACCCGACCTCATATTACTATAATGTTGCACCTACAACTGCACATAAAAATATGCTAAAAAAAACACCAAACAAATTTGCTCTGCATCCTTTATTTCCCAACTGTCTGACCAGGGTTTCGGCTTATGGAAGGACACTATAGACATAAAATCAGTCTGTGGTTCAAAGGAATGGCAAGGTCAGGGAACAGAAGCACTATTCCGTGCATGTCTCATTCTGCAGCAAATAATCTTTCTGAACGACAGAGTGCAACAGACTTCCTGTCTTGGACTAGCCAAGAAATGAACACACCTCGGATTCCCTCACCTTTACACTTTGGGGGGTGGCAACATTGTACAACACATGGAGGGGATACAGTAGAGGAGATCATGCATACAGTATAGTTCAATTCATCAGACCCCAATTGGAAGGGATGGTTAATTTTTTTTACAGACACAAATAGTTGTCAAACAAGATTCAGAAGTACCACCGAAGGGTTTAGTATCCATAGGACGGACCAACGCTATGTACAACAAGAACATCCAGGGATGGTGACATCATACAGTGTTGGGAAGTTATGCCTTGATTGGCTTAAAACCTCAACACCATCCCAGGTAAAACAGCACTTGTCCTTATTTTCAAAAGACATGGATTTAAGGGACTTATCAATGGGCCCCCGAAAGTCACGTCAGAAACATTTCTTATATACTGTTTATAATGAAATTTGGTAAATCTCTCAACAGGATGCTGTGGAGAGACTTCGTGAAATTGATAGAATTAACCTAGAAAAAGCCTTAGTGGTAGTTGATAAAGGGATGACTACATTAACATCCAGGATTTATTCACTAGGAAACATCGTATCTTCTGCTATAGATATATTAGAGCAGGATTTGTCCATACTACAGCACGGACAGTCTCAGTTACGTTCTATTGTGTTGCTAGGTTGGACTCTTCAATCATTGCGCTTTGGTTATGTGCCTTGGTAATTTATCAACAGACCGTCCCTGTTCTCTGCATATAATCTAACTAAGAAACACATAACAATGGCACAAAGAGGGGCAAATATACAATGCTACATATTGAAAAACTGGACCAATTATCTTTCACTGTGGCAGAGTCACCATCCAAAGAATGGTTAATTCGTTTTTTGTTTAATCTGTTTATTGAAGTTTTTAGGTATACGAAATATGATACAGACATATATAAAAGCAATCAGTACCAGTTGGTAAGGCAAATTACAGAGCTAAACATTGCATTATATCATTGCACAAATGGATAATAGCTTAACTCAATCATATCCAAACAGCATGTCAATACACTTTACAATACCAAAACTATATATCAACATTCAAGGCCTGCTATTGGGTCAGTATCAGGGCACCATGGAATTGCACAATTCCCTCCCCTATATGTTCTATATTCATTTTTCCTGTGACTCCTCCCGAACACGCCATAGAGTCATGACTATTGCATAATCTACCAGATGCATTATAACAAAAGAATAAACATCCAATCATAAGGGTCAACTGGGAGGGACAAGGAGGGCTGGTAAGGGGGCTGTGGGGGAGAACGATTCGTGTCTATGACCATAGCGTCCCTCACACAACCTCAATTACACCAATCTCAGTGTCACATTTCAGTGTACCACTTTGTCGGATGTTATGCATCATACTTAGTTCAGAGCTCATTATTGACTGTGCACACTGCGTCCTGTGTGTGGGCTAGATTGATTGGTGTCAGGAGTGGTCAGGGGGTCATCCAGGGCCAATGCTACTTGTAGCGCCATCAGCATCACTCCCCATGCTGCCTAAATGGGATACTTACGAAGCCCCAGTGTGTCTTCTCTCAACAATGAGGCTGTCTCAGCTTTAGCCCAATTGAGCATCGAATGAGTCTAGGCTGTGCGCAAAGGGGGGTCAGTTGTTTTCCAGCAGCGAGTGACTAGTTGTTTGGCCACCACCAGCCCCAAATCTAAAAATCTGGAGGAGGCCTTGTGTTTCTTTTCTCTGGGGAATATTCCTGATATGCAAGCCACCCATGTATTCGGCAGTGCTCTATCTGTACTTGTGGTTAGTAAATGAATCACTCCCAGCCAATAGCTCTGTAGTCTGGGAAGACCATATCATATGTAAAAGATCAGCATCTAGAAGTTTGCATCGCGGGCAGCAAACATCCACCCAATTAAAGAACCAGTTGATTTTATCTGGGGGTAGGTAGGCACTATGAACTATATAGAATTGAATCAACCTGAATCTTGCGTTTCTAGGAATCTCTCTAGGGCTTTTCAGCAACATACCCCATTCCCTGGGTGTGTATGGTCGTGCAACGTCTGCCTCCTATTTGGTATGCAAATGTGTTAAATCAGTAAAAGTGTATTCTAAAATAGACTCCGCAAACCATTTTATGAGGTGTCGCCTGTGCCCAATACGTGAATATACTGCATCAGAAGGTGCGTCGGGGGCTCTTGCGAGATATCACCGAGTAGGGTATGAATGTAGCTATCCAGGAGGCATGTTTTAGAAACTGCCCCGTGGGATACCCTCCTGGTCCGTCAGAGAGCGGAACGGCCACAACGCACCCTCCACATACAAGTCACCCAGTGTGTGTACATCAGCGTTCCGCCAGACTGTAAATACTGTTGTTCTGACCCTGCCTTTTCCTTTCGGCATTCCAAGAATTGGATCATGTGCGAGTATGGTATGACATTCCTAGTAAGGTATAAGGCTCTACGGATTTCTAGGCTATCTGCACCAGGAGAGGGAGAGGGGCACTTGGACTAGTGCACAGATAGAAAATGAAAAGAAGTCTATCTAGCGCATATAGCGGTCCTTCTTCTGCCGTATCCTAAAGGTGAAGCTCTCCCAGCCACTTCGCCACCCATTATATTTGAGACGATAAATAATAATGTTCCAAATTGGGCAAGGCTTATCCACCCTGTGTCTGAGGCAGGTACAATTTAGTAAGTGCAAACCTTGCAGCAAGTGTTGCTCCATATGAGGTCCCTCATCGTCACTTCCAATGGACAGAAAAATGATGCGGTAGATATAGTGGAAGGTTCGCAAAAAAATATAATAATCGGGCAGCACCACCATTTTAATGATCGCCACCTTAACTACAACAGAAAGGTTAAGCATCTTCCAGAAGTCTACCTGGAGTCTCAATGCTGCAATTGATCTAGATAGGTTGCCTTCTAAAAGATCTTGGTCCGTGTGGTAAACTCGGACACCTAGATATCGAAACACCGCCGGTTGCCAGGCCACTATTGCACCATCCACCATCAATTGAGGGGCATCTACACCAGTAGTGAAGGGAAATTAACAGGATTTCCACCAATTCACTCTCAGCCCGATACGTTTGCAAACAGTTGTAGTGTATTGGGTATGACTGAAGGTATCGCCTGTAGGTTCCTTTAGAAAAAGCAAAATATCCTCCGACGATAGAACTCAGGAAAGAGAGACAGCAGATACTTATGGGGGCAGCACAGGATCAACAGCACACTGGGTGAAAAGTCCTGAATGGCCGACAGACACGATGACTCCTAGCCCGGAGAAATGTAAAAGCATACCGCAGGGAGCGATTGGCGAGGTATGATTCTTAGACAATCTGGACTTCAGTGTGGTGGAGGAGTTCTGAGGATGGGTGGTAATGGTATAGGTGGGCATTTCTACGTTGGCAATTTATCTGTTTCTGCTGCTGTCTTTGTTACTAATAAAATGTTTCCAAAAAAAAAAGCAAAAGCAAAATATAATTTGCATATAGCAAAAGGGCATTTGTCTCTTCCCCCAACCATATAACCCATTGATCCGCCAGTTGGCGCAGGGCAATAGCCAAAGGCTCTATAGCCAGGGAGAATATTAGCGGGGAAATGGGGCACCCTTGTCTAGTTCGCCTGCCGATCAATATGGACTTGGAGAATAGGGTTCCTAGACTAACTCGTATGGTGGGGGTATCATATAATAGCTTAACTAAATTTAGGAAGTAGGGTACAAACCCAAAGCGTCGCAACACTGAAAACATATACTGCCATTCCACCGTATTGAAGGCCTTTTCCAAGTCCAAGACCAAGCAGCCCGCTGCTGGCCAGGCCACTGCAGCCCCGCACATCACCCGAAAGAGCCTGTGAATATTCAATGAGGTGTTGCGGGCCGGGACAAAGCCATTCTTCTGATCCTAATGAATCAATTGTGGGGTGAGCAGGGCTAATCGCCCTGCCAGAACTCCTGCCAGTATCTTGTTATCACCATTTAGCAGCCCAAAGGGTCGATAGGCACTCGTGCTCGTGGGATCCCTATCTGGCTTAGGAAGAGAAACCAGAGTGCCCTTGGTCATCGAGGCTGGAAGTGCAGCCCCTTCCAATGCTTCCATGTAAACTCCCAGCCTCTGTCACCGAGGCTGGAAGGGCAGCCCCCTCCAATGCTTCCATGTAAACTCCCAATAGGTGTGGACCTAACAGATCAGCATAAGTCTTCTAAAACTCTTGGGGAAGACCATCTGGTCCTGTGGCCTTGCCAGTAGGCAGCACACCCATCGTGCCCTTTACTTCCTCCAGCGAAAGAGGTGGATCTAGTTCCCTGCACTGCTCTGGTGTGAGTGTAGGGAAGGTGAGACCATCTAAAAAGGAATGGATGTCCATGTCAGAGGCACTCAAGGCAGATCTATGCAAGTGTGCGAAGTGTGAAATCATTTCCCGATGGATCTCATGCTGCATATATTTAAGCCATCCGTCCTGAGACCAGAGTGCAGTGATGAGGCTTGTGGCCTGGTCCAGCTTGATCAACCAGGCTAATAAGGCCCCAGATCAATCCATGTTAGCGTGAGCCATCTCTGAGGGCGCCGCATAGTTCAAACATCTCTGACGCTTTAGGAGTTCCGTATGTTTTTTTACGCGCTTCTGATAGCGGAGCCAATTCCAGAGCATTCCCTACTGCTCCGGATTCTAAACTTAATAAATCCGTTTCCACTGCAAGCAACTCTGACTCCACTTGTCTCTTCATACTGCAGCCCAGCCCCAAACATTTCCCTCGTATTGTAACCTTCATATCAGCCCACTCCACCATACTAGAGGAGGCTGTCCCCGTATTGTGTGCAAAGTACTCGCTGAGGGCTTCTCCTAATGTGTCTCTAAACAGCTGGTCTTCTAGTGTCGAAGGCTGCAGCCGTCACGTAGGGAAGATAGGCGACCCAGTTTCCCATGCCAGTGAAACATAGTGTGGGTTATGGTCAGAATGTGTACGACCCAGATAATCCGAGCCCGTGACATATGGAAGTAGGGAAGGAGAGCTGTGGAATCTATCTAACTGGGCATGTAGATTATGGGACACTGAGTAAAAGGAATGCACCCGCACATCGGTGTTCCGATGTCTCCAGACATCAACCATATCCCACCCATGAGTCCAATCACATAATACAGCAGAGTTGGCTGTGGCCGCTATGTTTTTAAGGGGGGGGGAATTATCTATCTAATCCAATATCCATGACAAGGTTGAAATCCCCTCCAATTGACCACGGAATGTCTCACCATTTAGCAAGTGTTTGGGAGAGTAATCTGAGAAATTGGCTTAGGTCCGTGTTGGGGGCGTATACATTACCAAGCAATATATAATGTACGTGTAGTCTGCCCTTCAAGAACACATATCTACTGTCTCTATCAAGCAATACCTCCCCCTCTGTAAAGGGTGTGCCTCGTCCAAATAGTGAGTAATCAGTGGCATACACCTTACCCTTCCATTTCCTTTGCAGCTTGGCCGCTTCAACACTGTCCAAATGCGCCTCTTGCAATAGGGCAATGTGCACATTATGGTGCCGATTACGATCCGGTAAAAAATTTCCCCGTGCGACTCGTATCCGGTCTTTTTACCGTACGAATCGTACAAGTGCCGTACGAACTGGCAATCACGATTCGCATGGTAAAAAGTCCATACGAACCGCATTGGGAATCATTCCCCACACGTCCTCGGGTCGGAAAATGTGTCCGACACGTCCTCGTACGATTTACCGTACAAATGTGAAAGGTGAAGTCCGACCGAGGAATCACGATCCATCCCGTGCGTCCGAGGTTACAACCGGATGGAAAAAACACCGTCCGCACCGAACTCCCATAGCAACCATGGAGACGTGCCCGCATACGCGCCGACCCCCCCCAGCCCCCGTACGTACGCGCCGACCCCCCCAGCCCCCGTACGTACGCACCGACCCCCCCAGCCCCCGTACGTACGCGCCGACCCCCCCGCCCCCGTACGTACGCGCCGACCCCCCCCCAGCCCCCGTACGTACGTGCCGACCCCCCCCCCAGCCCCCGTACGTACGCGCCGAACCCCCCTGTATGTACACCCGTGTACGTGTCGAACCCCCCCGTGTACGTTCGAGTCGAACCCCCCGTGTACGTTCGAGTCGAACCCCCCGTGTACGTTCGAGTCGTACCCCCCCGTGTATGTACGGTGCGTACCCCCCGTGTATGTTCGAGTCGAACCCCCCGTGTACGTTCGAGTCGAACCCCCCCGTGTACGTTCGAGTCGTACACGGGGGGTACGACTCGAACGTACACGGGGGGGTTCGACTCGAACGTACACGGGGGGTACGCACCGTACATACACGGGTGGGGGTACGACTCGAACGTACACGGGGGGGTTCGACTCGAACGTACACGGGGGGTACGCACCGTACATACACGGGTGGGGGTACGACTCGAACGTACACGGGGGGGTTCGACTCGAACGTACACGGGGGTACGACTCGAACGTACACGGGGGGTTCTACTCGAACGTACACGGGGGTACGCACCGTACATACACGGGTGGGGGTACGACTCGAACGTACACGGGGGGGTTCGACTCGAACGTACACGGGGGGTTCGACTCGAACGTACACGGGGGTACGACTCGAACGTACACGGGGGGGTTCGACACGTACACGGGTGTACATACAGGGGGGTTCGGCGCGTACGTACGGGGGCTGGGGGGGGTCGGCGCGTACGTACGGGGGCTGGGGGGGGTCGGCGCATACGTACAGGGGCTGGGGGGGGGTACGGTGCGTACCGGGCCACCTACTCTGGTCGATTCGCGCCGTACTTCGCTTTTCCGGCACTTTTTGGGTGCCGTGAAAATATTGCCGTCCGGACTGCTGTCGGTTCGAATCGTAATTCCTGGGTCGTGAAACGCTGCCTGAAAGCGTACCGACGTCACGTCGCAGCATTCCCGGATCACATTCGTATGTATATTTTCGTCGGTCGGTGTTTTTTACGATTCGTACGGAAATGGTGTTTCCGTGCGAATCGTAATTCCATGTTTGTAAAGTTTTACGACCGGGTACGAGTCGGACGGGGAAAACGCTCCGACCGACGGTTCGTACCCGGTTTTTACCGGATCGTAATCGGCACCTAAGTCTTTTAAGATATGAGCAGACTGCATATCTAAGAGATGGTGTACGGGCACCCCTCACATTCCATGTAAGTATTGTGTAATCAGTCATGGCACTGCATCATATCACAATAACATGTGACCCATCCCCTGCATGCAATCAATTTTGTGGATCGGCAAAAAGCTACTCCCCCCAAGAAAAGCTTTGTGAATGTAAGGGAGAAAAGGAATGCCAACATGGCGATAGGTAAACCTTACCAGTGTGGCCCCCATAAACTAGAGGTACTGACTGGATGCAAAACTATCCCTGTAGTACGGAGGAACATAGGTGGTGGAAGGCCAAGCAGGGTGCTCCAGTGCATGATCTTATACATCACACATCTGAACGTGAGAGACTACAACCAACTGAGGTAACCTGTAATAGCCATGCATTGAAATATGTGCAATGACAGTTGCGCAAACCCCCATACCCAACCTAAGGATACAAAAGCAGCAGTATCACCGGACTGCAAGTCTGTCTATAGTTTGCGGTATAAGCACCTCAGCCCCAGTCATTATACGATACCATCAGAGGTCTCTGGCATGACATCAGACATCCGAAAAGCACCACATCCGATAGTCCAGCTGCCGACGAGCCCTCATCCTCCGAAGAGTGAGGTGGAGCTCCCTCCCCACTGATCACCTCTGCAGTCTCCGCCAGCCGCTCCGCCTCCCGAACTGCTGCCTGCCTCTCCTGCCGGATTTGATCCTGGCCAGGCACCACTGAAAGGCCAGGGTTCCGTCTCTTGGGTCTTCGTCAACGAGACCTCATACCGCTCGCTTCCCTCCTCCAGGTGCCAGTTGGTCTATGGCCTGAGAACTGGCTGTGGTTTCCAGCCAGTGCCAGGTATCCTGCAGAGTATCAATGAATCATACTTTCCCATCATAGACCACTCTGAGCTTCACTGGGTAAAGCAAGGAATATACAACATTTAATTGGCAAAGCTTCTGCTTGACCTGAAGGAAGGACCCCCGTTGGCGCTGGACTCTGAGCGTGCAACCCGGAAAGAAGAGGATCTTAGCATTATCAGACGTAACTTCCGTTAGTTTCCTGGTTTTGCGCAGGATCATGTCTCTGTCCTTAAAATGCAGCAACTTAAAGATAAGTGGGCGTGCCCCAGAGCCTGGCGCCGGCTTTTTGCCAGGAATGTGGTGTACCCTTTCTATGGTGAAAAAGGGGGAAAAGGAAGAGGGGGGGAGAGTATCCTTGAGCCATCAGGCATATATTATTTCATCTAGAAAGACCCTCCGCATCCTCCACTCTATCCTCAAGATATCGGATATGAGCTTCATGTGCATTCTGCTGATTTTCCAAGAAATCAGCTGCCGGTTTCCACTCTAGGAAATCATGCTCCACTGCAGTGACTCGGTCTCCTAATTTCCGATGATCTACATGTAACAACGTAAGGTCCAGCGCAACCTTATCTATTTTAGATTCCATAGATCCCCTGGTACGTTCTATGGCATGCAAGATGGCATCCTAACGGTCGTTCGTGAGATCCTGTTTTGCGGATGACTGCGCTGAGTCCATGTCAGCCAAGCCAGCGACTTGGGAGGAGGTCCTCGACCCAGCACCTTTAGTGCGACCCATAGGACCAGACGATGTCCCTAGTATGTTTCAGAGATGCGATATTCTAGAAAAGCAAGGCAGGAAAGTTGGGGAGTCCTCTCTGCTCACAATGCAGCACTTAGTGGTGGTGGCAGCAGAAAGAGCCCACACAATCTCTCCACCCACAGGACCAGTCTCCGTAGGTGGGTCATAACTCCCCGACACAGTATCCTCCGTAGCCTGTCGTCCTCACTCACACCCACAGCCACCTACAACTTCATAGCCCTTTCTCCACTCCTGGTTCTTCAATGGTCATCTGAGGCTGCTTCAGTAGATAAGTCTAGGGCCTGGGACTCACCGATGCCCCACCCAACCGGCAGCCCGCCGTGTCGTTCTTTCACTTTGTTACCAGGCAGCCCCTGATGCAGTGTCTGTGGCAGGGACCTTCAGGGCAGAGTCTGGATACAGCACCGAAGTCTCTCCCCTGTTCCTTCATTCGTGGATTATACAGGAAGGGGGCACAGTCACCACAACACTCAACCCAGCCTAAGCCAACTGCGCCTTACACGTCTCTTCCAGCAGGCAGCGTTACGACCGAGGACCTGCTCGAGTCTCTCCTTTCAGCAATTCAAAGTGGATCTCCATTGCACCCTCGGATGCAGCCAGGCCGCATCATTGCCAGTCTCTTCTCTCCACAAATAGGGCAGTCAGCAGCCGCATTCCTCTCCCCTTCATCAGGGCTCCTCGGCCTCCGCTATGGGCCCCGCCTAACAGATGCCACTTCTGCAGCCAAAGCCGGCCCAGGGTGGGCCGCTCGCAGGGACACAGTCCAGTACGGTCAGCAGCGCCCACCGCCGTCGCTCACTACTCCTCATCCTAGGGGCAGGCAGCCCGCCTCCATGCTGATGGTTCGTGCAGCAGGTCAGGCCCTGGCGCCAGGCACTCACCAGGCCACAGGATGCAGCACCATTCATCCGTTCCAGCAACAGGTGAGCTACTCGTAGCGTCGTCCGTCGGATTATGCCGTCATTCCGACAAGTGCGAGATACATGTGCACCATTGCTACCAGGTTCCGAGCCTTTCCTGATCTTGATCCTCACTTGGGTGAGTCTGCCGGGTCTCCACCCTGGTCATGCTCATTCAATCGGGAGCCGATTCCCGGCACCAGGTCTACAGATTATCGTTGTACTCCCAGTATCTCACCGCGGATCAGTGCATGGGGGACGCACAGCGATTCTCCTTGGCTTTGTACTATGGATGTCTCTTCTGTGATGGATAAATGCGACGGATAAAGGGGATCAGTGGGAGAGCGAGTTTAGATTGCGTCCGCCATGTTGCTCCTGCAGGCCATGCCCCCCACAGAATAGTTAATTCAAGGCCATATAACGTTACCAGTCACAACTTTCCAGTTTCAATATTGCCTAGAACAACAACAGGCAGGCAGATATGAAGCAAAGGGTGAGGAATTCATCAAGGAATCTTGAGAATTGCTGTATATATTTTGATGCAGGAGTGGGGTCATGGAAGTGTTTCTAAGCGGTACAGACTGCGAGAACTCTTAAGTGGATCTCTCATCTGCCAGGATATCATGCTTTACAAGGCCTGTAACGGTTCAATTGCAAACTTATCCTGTCATTTGAACGGGTCCCCAGCTGCCGTGATTAATTTGGTGTTCAAGTTGCTCTCGAATGGAAGTCACTTGATGCTCAAGGTTGTTGTGGGATGCTTCCAGGCATTGCATATCTTATCACTGTAAGCTCCAGGGTCACATGTTGTATGCAAGTATTGTTTCTACCTACCCACACAGTCAGGGAGGCGTCATTATGGCCTTCATTGAATATTTCCTTTATACGGTTTGATACTCTGAGCTGAATGAAAGCCATGCTTTTACAGAAAACCGTGCCCTTAACCTTCGCCCGAGAGACTTTTGATCTTCAGGCCGCAAGGTCCTCAGCTGAGATACAGGCACTTGTACGAACTAACTGCCTTTTCCATTTCACAGAAATGAAACAACGTATCTTTAACATGTCTGATACAAACGGTATAGTACACCTATTTAAGACCATAGGTTCTGGACTGTTAAGCACCTTTCAGACAGTCTTCGGAGTGATTTATAACTTCATACACTCCATATTCTTAAGCATTTTTGGAGGACTTCCGCTGATCCCGTTCCTAATAGCAGGAATCCTGATTGTTATTTTTCTGCTACGCAATGGATATCCCAATCACCAAGGACATGGAAAAATGCTCTTGGAACGCCGATACCGTGATCTCATGGAACTCCATCTGGGCACACCTCGCTTTTCGGGAACTAAGCGAGTCTTGTTTCATATCGTTTTGATCAGTCTGGATTGACTGCGTTTTGCCTGTCCTCCGCTGCCTGTTCTGCGGACAAGAATGCATGTTAGATCACTGTCTAACACTTCCATTGGTTGCACCACCGGACATGGATGCTTTACTGGACCCGATAACGGCCCATCTACTGCTGTGTCCTCTGCGTGTTCCCATGTTGATGTCTGCATTCTTCGAGCCACCACAGGACACTTCAACTCCTGTTGGAACAGACACCAGCTCCTTTACAGGCACCCAGGCCTCTCCAGCATCAGCTGTGGGCAATACAGAAGATAATCTGTGCTCGATTGACCTGATCTTTGAGGTGTTGCAGCGACCGTCGTCTGAGATGGCAAGCAGCAGTGATGTTGCATCTCCCACACTGGACACGTAAACTTTTGGCTCATCGTGTGCTGGGAAAAATTTGGTCTTTTTAAAATACAACCAAACTTGGAATTTTAAAACAAAAAACACTACTTTCTATGCCTTTCTTGCTGAACAGCATGGCTTTCAGACACTCATAGTTGTTCGGATCATCTTTACGAAAATATTTTATTAGACTTCTATAGCTTATGCTAGAATTTTAGCATTTTAAAAAAATTTTTGGGGGGACTTATTTGTCTGCATATTTTAGAAGTACATTTAGTCTTTTAAGTATGTCGTCGAGTCGGATGAGGAGTGGGTGTTATGTTTCATACAGGTCCCTGATACAGGCTCAGGTAGTAACCAGACCTTTCACCTATATTTCCCCTGCGATTACACTACATAATGGTTCTTGGTACTGACCTTTTACCTAGTTATGGTACTGCTTACAGGAAGTGGGGTATTCTCTGAAACACTGGGTTCATTTATTTTGCATGAGGGTTCTTGGAATCTCAGCAGGACTACCATCTCCTGCATAATAACTATGTATGAGGGTCATTCCTTCCGTCATGCTAGTCCGACATGACACAGCAAGGTAGATCCCCTGAGGGTACCACATTGAGTATATAAACACTATGGGGTCCATTAGGATGTAGGGAGGTGGGACCACAGCCGCGCTGGCGGTGCGGAAAATGCCTTCTTCCGCCCGCTAGCAGCGGACATCACGCCCGCCATATTAGTATGGTCAAACATAGCCCACTTCCCGACTGCCGCGGTGCGACGCGCACTGCCATCAATGTGCGCCCGCCACCACGGCGGTGGGAGCTAATGGAGACCCTCCGCCGTGCAGAATGACGTCTGCCCCGGTCCACAAATTAGGATGACTCAAGCAAGCAGACGTTCCACAGCGGAGACACCGCCCAACCAGATACGGCGGAAACTCAACAGCGGAGCGCGAAATCAGAGTCCCGGTCCACACCACCCAGACACGACCGCAATGGACCCAGCTCTACACGTCTTTACGGTGCTGTACCTGCTAAATCACCAGGAACTCATGGACCGCCGCAGACGACGACGCAGGTATGCAATAATACAACACACAAAACACAACCCACGGCCTGACACAGGGTCCAAATCCACATCAGACAGCCTAGGGGGTATAGGGACACATCCCCAAGGACACCCACACATCACCCACCTGCCACAAATGCACCCGGCTGCATCCTGGACACACAGCTACTGCCACAATGCAGCAATGTGCCGGTCACGTCACCGCAGCGGCGAACACAAGCAAATACATGCGCAATGCAGAAGGCAGGGCCAGTGCCATGCATGGGCAGGGCACAAAGACCACAGGGCCACACACTAGCACACCGCATGAAGGCACATGCCATGTGCCCCCCTGTGCACCCCATGCACAACAACAAGCCAGGGCAATACATACCCTGCACCACACAACAAATAATCATGGAGATACACAATGCAGGAGTGGCTGCACAGGAACACACAACACACAGCACAGTAGCACAGGGCCAGGGAAACACACACTACACCACACTCAGGGAAAAAGCAATGAGGACAAGCAACAAATGAACACACACAAGGAATCAACATCCAAATGGACACACAGCCTGCACAGTCACACATACATATCACAGACTGACACACACACATATATACTCCATATGCCAACAACAATGGAGCACAACAAATAGGGAAACCAAAGTGGGTTGCACACAAATGGAAGGCCATGGAGACACACAACAAGCATGTGTACATCACATCAACACAAGGAACAGAGCACAACACCCTCGCACCATAAAAGCACACATGATAGGCACAGTCAGTGAACTCAAACCACAGACAGCTCAGTGCAACAACACAGGGAGACAACAAGGCAAACCACGTATAGGCACAAGGATGAAAGGAAGACCCTGAAGTCAAACTGTGAACAGCCACACATCCATACAACTACTTCACAGGAGTACACAAGCAGCACTACACACAGGGACCATCTACACACCTCAGGACTAACAAACACCAGTAAGAATCTAAACACATACCCCCCTCACACCAGCAGCACACAACACCAGTGCCAAACACACTGAAGGCTGGCAATACTGGACAGGCAATACACACACAAACAACCACACACCCTGGGCTCAGCCACAAACATCACACACACACAGGGATGCCACCACAAATGTGGAAACAAATACAACAGACAAACACATAACCCAACTGAAACACACACAGAGCCACAACAACAACAACAGACGACATACCTGTGCAGCTAAACTGAGGAAAGGCAATGGGAGCACAGACACAACAGGAGTGCACAACCTCATCACTCAGGAACAATGCACACACAACATTCCACAACACACACAACAAGTGCACCATCACAGAACAACACAGCCACAGCAAACAAACAACAGATGCACAGGCAGAACAACCACATAGCAAACATAGCACAACCTCAGGGGAAGCACAACAGGCAATCACAAGGCAACATAGACACAGCAAAGCAAGCACAACAAGCTGTGTGTGCACACCAAGCATACCAGACACACACAGAGATCAGTGACAGAACAGCAACCCACACAACACCATACAGCACAGCATAAAGACATCAGCACATCAGGAAGTGAAGCAATAACACAAACAACACACATACATCCAACACAACACCCATTAGATGCAGTCTGGGACACAAAGGTGGAAACAACTTGACCACAGGACTGGGCAGCACACACAGTTGAACTGCATAGCAGCAACCATGACTGACAAACAGCACCAGAACATCACACATGACCCATTGGGGAAATGCACTGGGTGACACATTGACCCTGAACAAAGAACTGCACCACAAACCACAGTGGCACAAATGAAGTCATGGGGAGGCACACACACATACAAACCAAGGGGACAGTTCACACCAAAGTGAAGTGTACTGCATGTCAGTAGGGGACATGGCAGGAGTGTACCATACACAAAGAGAGGGAGTGCAGACCCACAATGGGTAGGCAGCTGAAGCACAGATAGGGGATGGCATGACAACACACACAACATGCCACACTGGAGGCAAGAAGGCACCATGTGGCAGCAAGGCATGAGAAAACACAACCACAATGGCAGTGTGGAGCAGCAGGTCTACACAGACCCCACAAACAGCCACCAGATACAGGGATGTGCAACAAAACACAACACTGAATTGCCAGTAACACCCTCTGCATACTCACAAGTGACAAAAACAACAAGTAGGAGTCAGATAGAACTCCAAGGACACAACAACACACTGCACAGTGCACAACATACAACTCACACATGGGCATACGACCACATCCACAGGGATGAACAATCAAAACAACAGGCACACAACTCCTGGGTGACACATGTGTGTAGTTGACATTGCATGCACACATCAACACTCCCCACAAACTCATCCCCCTTTACACTGCACAATACCTTGCCATCCAAGAGCACACATGGAAAGTAAGCCATGGGACTAGGATAACTGGCCATCACAAGATGACCACACACATACACCACTGGGCACACATATAGGAAGAACACACACATGATGACCCTGGACAGCCTGCCGGCAATACTGTGTGCAGAAACCCACCCTGTGCTGGCAGTGCCCCCCAACCTGACATGTGTACAATAGAGCCAACATGAACTAATCAAGTAAATGACTACTGCTAAACATTCGAAATTGACACCATTGCCACCACAAGTATCTGGGCCAAGAAGAACTGAAGACCCTGTCACCCCTGAAAAAAAGAGAGCAAGTGAGCCCAAACATTGAATATGTTGAAGTGCCACACAGACCATGTGGCACAGTAAACCATTTACTCACAGCAAAAGAACTTTGTTCAGTAAGGACACTGACGAAATAGACAACTGGAGCAACTGTCTTTATTCACAAATTGCACAGATAGGCACCATGAGAAGAGAAGAGTAAGGCACAAAATGCAAAGCATGTCCATGAGAAGCTGCACAGGCAAGGGCAAAACAGCAGTGAACAACAAGGCCAGTGGCCAGGGCAGAGTGCAGAGTATGTTCATGAGAAGCTGCACAGGAAATGTGTGCGACTGTACCTTTCCATGGCCAGCAACACAGTCAGGGGGCAACAATGTGCAGTACAGGCCCTCCTGTGTGACACACAGGTGTGTGAGGGTGACTACCACTCAGACTTGGCTGTCAGGCGGACTGGGAGCTGGCTGTGCCTCGGGGACTGTCGGGGCACTTAAAGGGGGAGCGAGCGGAACAGCTGAGGTAGAGCGATTAGTGTCTTGGCAGGCTGGAGGGCTGCTTGGACCAGGTGGTGTAGTGGCACGTGGAGGTGGTGTCATGCAGACGGGAGTCACGGTGTGGCTGGGAGATTGTGGAGGGGTGCCCTTCCACTTCTTGGGGATCCTAAATGGCTTGACTGACTGTGGATCAATGGGAAGTGGTGTGAGCACAACAGACACACTCACCACCACTGCTGGCAGCCCCTCTGGTGATGTGCTGGACCCAGATGAACGCTTTGCCTTGCTTCGCCTCTGCCCCCCCTTCCCCTGTTTACTAGGTGTCACCGCTACAGTCCCCTCCGGCCCCTGCTTCACTGGGCTTGGAATGGGAGTTGAGGTGGTTGGTGATACTGCCTTTGAGCCCTTCCCAGGTGTACCCTTGGCATGCACCACCTCCTTGGTGGGCACAGACACTACGATTATCTTTGCGCGATGCCTTAGGGGCAGGAGAGTCTTTGGATGGGGATGCCACTGAGGCATGTGTGCCTGATGTCTGCTGCTTTGCTAATTGCCCCCTGGTGACGCCTGACGGGCATTTCTCCCTGCGCTCTGGGGTGCCTTTGGTCTTCTGTGGGGATGGTGTCTGCGCACAGGACCGCTTGGGTTGCTGCTGGTGTGTGCTCCGTGTGATGTATCGTGATGTATGTGGACCGTGGTCACTATCGTCAGATGTGGCCACTGCCTGGGTGGTGGACAAAGGGACTGGAGCTGGACTGTGAGAATGTGCCTGTTGCAGGGTGTGAGAAGGTGGCCAGATATATGCTGTCCACTAGTTCTAGTGGGCAGTTTGTATCAGTCCAAACAACCCCTTATGGTGATAGGTTAAAGACAACCTTTATTGAAAGCTATCCTAGTGGTAGCTATGGAGAGCAGCCTTCAGGCTAAGTCTTGAAGGAATGTAAAGCAGCTTGTTTTACCAGTCTATAATCTCTTGAATGATCAAATGAAAGGACAACCACACCAGGTATATATTCAAAATATATGTATTTAAGATAAAACACACCCCTCTAGTCTCTTTATGAGACTGGAGTTCGAAGTACTTAGTTTACAAGTGAGCACGTATCAGTAATAGCACAAATACACGTTTGGGCCCTAGGGGCGTACCAAACCATATACCAAAAAAGTGGTATAAGAACCACGACTGGAATAGACATTAGACCTATAGCCTGTAGAATCGCTGGGACCCCAAGGAACCACCCAAGGTAGTGGAACAGGGGACCCACGGGCACTGTATGCAGTGAATAAACACAACCGTGGGTTCCCGTTATCTTCCCGGCAAGTCACTGGAATTTAGAGAAAGGACTGCGGTGCAGACCAGCAAGGTCTGCGGGACTCACCCAGCGAGGGTGAGTCAGGGCACATCTGGAGCAACCAGGAAAGCCCAAGTAGAAAAGGAGTTGCCTTCGTGGGAACCTGCTAGCCAACGGGCTAGTGATCGCGAAGGAGCCAAGAGTGGTCACACTTGAAGCTGGCCCACGGGTCACTCGTGGAGTGGGAGCCAACAATCTTCAGTGCAAGAGGTGCTCAAGACTGGGGCTACTCGGAGCCCAAAGCACAACTTCGAGGAGGACCAGGAAGATAGTGTTACTGCAAAAGTTCACGGTGTCCAGGCCAGGGGTCACTGTTCCACGTTACCCACGATAGCCACGGACCTCAGCTTTGCTGTGGACTCAGGGTAGCCTCGGGAAGTCTGGAAATCCACCTCTGGTGATGCAATGACTTTGGTGTCCGGTGGGAGCTTCACCAAACACAATGGACCCCTAACAGGGTGACCCAACAGAAGGTCAAATGGGCTGTAGCCAACCCCCTTCTGAGGCACCTCCCTGTATGCAAATAAAAGGCAGGACAAGAGCAGGTCCCATTTTCGCCTAAGCTTCTATGGGAGTCCTTTGATCATGCCCTTTAAGGTTTTGTTGAATCTCTCAACTAAACCATTGCATTGTGGGTGATAGGGTGTGGTGAATTTGTAATTCACTCCACACTCCTTCCACATAGCAGTTAAGTAACTTGACATCAAGTTTGCATCTCTCTCAGATACTATCTCCTTAGGAAAGCCTACTCTTGAGAACACACTCAAGAGAGCTCTTGCAACTACGGGTGCTGTAGTGGTCCTCAGGGGAATTGCCTCTGGGTACCTGGTGGCATGATTCACCACCACCAGTATAAATATGTGCCCAGATGCTGTGTGGGGATCCATGGGACCAACAATGTCAATCCATACCCTTTCAAAGGGCACCCCCAACACAGGTAGTGGTATCAGGGGGGCCTTTGTGGTGCCACCTGCTTTGCCACAGGCTTGGCAGGTTACACAGGAGCGACAAAACTCCTTTGTGTCTTCAGACATGTGGGGCCAGTGAAAGTGAGGAACAATTCTGTCCCAAGTCTTGTTCTGGCCCAGGTGTCCTGCTAGGGGAACATCATGGGCTAGTGTCAATAGGAACCCCCTAAACGTCAGAGGTATAAACAACCTCCTGGATGCACCAGGCTTGGGGTCTCTACTCTCTGAATATAGGAGTCCATCATCCCAAAAAACTTTATGGGTGCCACTAGCATTCCCAGCAGCCTCATCAGCAGCTTGCTTTCTGAGGGGTTCAAGAGAGGGACAGGTTTTCTGCTCCTGGCCCAGATCAGACCTGGAAGGGCCCCCTGTCCCCAAGAACTCAACCTGGTCAGGTTGAAGCTCCTCTGGGACAGTTCCTTCTTCAGGCTCAAGATCATCTCCCTGAGGAGACTGATCAGTATCCTGAGACAGGTGGGAAGGCTCTGCCTTAACCCTTCTGCTCCTCCTCTTGTGAGACACCTGGTCCATCATTCCAGAATCCAGGGCCTGCCCAGTGTTAGACATTTTTACCTGTGACCTAGTCACAGCAAAGACATGTGCAGGGATCCCTAACATTTCTGCATGTGTCCTGAGCTCCACTTCAGCCCAAGCTGAAGTTTCTAGATCCTTGCCAAGCAAGCACTTTACTGGTAGATCTGCACTTACCACAACCTTCTTAAGGCCAGTTACCCCTCCCCAGGAGAAGTTAACAACTGCCAGAGAATGGTCTGTTCTGACATTGCTAGCATTGGTCACTTGGTACATTTCACCAAGTATAATCTGCCCAGGATCCACAAGATCTTTTGTCACCATTGTGACACTTGCTCCTGTGTCCCTGAAAGCCTAAGCTTCTACTCCATTAATTAAAGGCTGCTCTCTGTATTTACCCAGGTTACTGGGGCTCACAAAGAAGGACATATCCATGCCCCCATCACTGACAAACACAGCCTGAGTTGGTACTCTGACTAGGCCAGAGTCCGTCTCAGAACCCAGGGTCAACCCTACTACACTCTTATTCTGTGTATTCCCACCACCAATTGTAACTGCACTAGGGGGAGTAGGTGCCTTAGGGGCATTGGTGGGGGCTGGAGTATTTTGTTTAGCCTTGGTGCAGTCACTAGTCCAGTGAGTTTTCTATTTACAGATTTTGTATCAAGGTTTCTTTTGGCCTTTCCCTTTGTTAGCCTGTGAATCCCCACCTGAAGAAGATTTTTGGGGCCCTTGAGAAGACTTCTGGTCTTTACCCTTGTCCCCACCCTTGTCAGAGTTTTTTGAATCTTGTTTCTTTGGGTCACCACCTTGGTTCTGTACCTTCTGCCTCACCCTGGTTCTGACCCATTTGTCTGCCTTCTTTCCCAATTCTTGGGGAGAGGTCAGATCAGAGTCTACCAGGCACTGGTGCAACAGCTGATTTTGACAGTTATTAAGAATCTGCTCCCTCGTTATCAGATTGTACAATCCTTTGAAGTCACACACTTTACTGCCCAATAACCAACCTTCCAGAGCCTTAGCAGCACAGTCAACAAAGTCAACCCAGTCCTGATTTTGTGCCTTTTGTGTGTCTCTAAACTTTAACCTGTGTTGTTTAGTGGTTAGGCCAAACCCATCTATCAGTGCACTTTTCAAGACTTTGTAGTCATCAGCATCCTCTTCTCTTACAGTGAGGAGCTTGTCTCTACCTTTGTCTGCAAAGGAGAGCCATAAGATTTCTGCCCAATGACCTTGAGGGACCTTCTGTACTTTACAGGCCCTCGCCAAGGCAGTTATCCATTTGTGGATGTCATCCCCACTCTGGTAGGGAGGGACAATCTTACTTAGGTTTCTGTGGTCATAAGACCTCTCCCTATCTCTAGGGAAATTGCTGCCACCAAGGGACTCTAGTCCCTCCTTTTTACTAGCTCTGTAGAGCTCTAGGGCTTCCCTATCTAAGGCCATCTGCTGCTTTCTGAGGTTGAACGGTGTCCAGGGGTCACTGTTCCACGTTACCCACGATAGCCACGGACTTCAGCTTTGCTGTGGACTCAGGGTAGCCTCGGGGAAGTCTGGAAATCCACCTCTGGTGATGCAATGACTTTGGTGTCCGGTGGGAGCTTCAGCGATGCAGACCGGTCAGTTGCTTCTTTGGTGCCTGCCAAGCAGGGGAGTCACTCCTTGACCCCAAGGAAAATTTCTTCAGTCTTCTAGTCAGGATAGAATGTCGAAGGTCCAGGATGTACGTTGCAGAGTTTCGTCCAGGGTAATCTAAAGTCCTAGGGACTGGATTCCTATACTTATAGTAAGTTTAGGGGATAGACTAACTCCAAGGCCCCGCCTATGGGTGGGCCAGGAAAGAGGGGTGGTTACACCCATTCCCTTTGTCCAGTTTCACGCCAGAGCAGGGGAAGGTAGCCACTGCAACCGGTTTGAACTGGGCTATGTCATCCCCATTCTGGTAGGGAGGGACAATCTTACTTAGGTTTCTATGGTCATAAGACCTCTCCCTATCTCTAGGGAAATTGCTGACACCAAGGGACTCTAGTCCCTCCTTTTTACTAGCTCTGTAGAGCTCTAGGGCTTCCCTATCTAAGGCCATCTGCTGCTTTCTGAGGTTGAACTTATCTTCCTCATACTTCAGCAGTCTCTCTCTCCTCACCTGGGAGGTTTCCCTCCCTCTGTGAGGAGAAACAGAGGTTCCTATAGAGGAGTTAGACTGGATAGATCCCCTTGACAGAGATCTATCCCTTCTAGCCCTATTGTCAGGCCTACCAGGAGGAATAAAGGAAGTGGCATTATTGTCATCCACCTCATCCTCATCCTGGAGGTCTGTGTTCACCAGAATCTGGTCATTGTCACCAGTCTGGTCAGCATTAGAGGTAGGGTCAGGGGAAGTATTACCCCTAGGCCCACCCTCACCTGCTGTCCCACCCACACTGCCTACCTCATCAGGCCCACTAGGTCCTGTGATATCATCCAGTTTCTGTATCTTTATGAGATGCTGGGTGGATGGACTTTTGCCTGTCTTCTGCTTCCTAATGGAACATAATGCCCTAAGCTGAGCAAAGGTGAGATCCTCATATTTATAGGGAAGGAGCTCAGTGGTTCCTGGTAGGGACCCACTGGTTCCTGGCTGGTTAGACATTACTAATGTGATGTGGTGTATTGCACTACCTACACTAGTGTGGCCTACTAAACTCTTTTGAGTTGTAGAAAGGGTATGCTATCCCTTAACACACAACTCTAATTTCAGTAGAACTTACTGTAGCTAAGCTTGATATTATATGTACCTCATGTACCTTTAGTGGTTTTCAGTTGATCAATTCAATTGAAATTATCTGGTAAAACAATAGCAAGCTGGAATCCCACAGGCTGCACACCAATATGAGAAGGTGACCCGATATATCCTGTCCACTAGTTCTAGTGGGCACCTTGTATCAGTCCAAACAACCCCTACTGGTGATAGGTTAAAGACAACCTTTATTGAAAGCTATCCTAGTGGTAGCTATGGAGAGCAGCCTTCAGGCTAAGTCTTGAAGGAATGTAAAGCAGCTTGTTTTACCAGTCTATAATCTATTGAATGATCAAATGAAAGGACAACCACACCAGGTATATATTCAAAATATATGTATTTAAGATAAAACACACCCCTCTAGTCTCTTTATGAGACTGGAGTTCGAAGTACTTAGTTTACAAGTGAGCACGGATCAGTAATAGCACAAATACACGTTTGGGCCCTAGGGGCGTACCAAACCATATACCAAAAAAGTGGTATAAGAACCACGACTGAATAGACACTAGGCCTATAGCCTGTAGAATTGCTGGGACCTCAAGGAACCACCCAAGGTAGTGACACAGGGGACCCACGGGGACTGTATGCAGTGTATAAACACAACCGCGGGTTCCTGTTATCTTCTATTGGCAATGTCGCGGTTGGAAATTTAAAGATTAGGGACACTTCTAATCGAGTCAGGACCAAACCCTTTTGGACTTAAGAAGTTCTAGGGCTAGCACCCATGTGAGCACCAGAGTACTCGAGTTACCTCACCCAGGGAAGCTGGGTGCATAGATGTCGTTTGGTGTTGGGTCGCATCGTCGATTTCAATGGAAGCCTGCAAAGAACTGCTGCTGCCTTGAAGAGGAGAAGTGTCCGGAGAGATCCATGCCTGTATCTAGGATGTAAGGAACCTGAAAGCAGAGGGGACAGAGTCTGGGTCAGTTGCCAGTGACCGAGGGCAGGATGGACCAATGCCCACAGATGTCGGGTGCTTCAGGTGAGTTGATGGGTGTCTTGACTCTTCAGCCATGAGGTCCAGGAGGTGTCAACGAAGTCCATGAGATGGACTCGAGCTGTCCCACGAAGACTGTCGAGTGCTGCGGTGTCAGCGACCAGAATGGACCCAACAAGCCTTGGCAACGGCAAGTCACTGGAATTTAGAGAAAGGACTGCGGTGCAGACCAGCAAGGTCTGAGGGACTCACCCAGTGAGGGTAAGTCAGGGCACGTCTGGAGCAACCAGAAAAGCCCAAGTAGAAAAGGAGTTGCTTTCGTGGGGACCTGCTAGCCAACGGGCTAGTGGTCGCGCAGGAGCCTCGAGCGGTCGCACTTGAATCTGGCCCACAGGTCACTCGTGGAGTGGGAGCCAACAATCTTCGGTGCAGGAGGTGCTCAATGCAGGAGCTACTTGAAGCCCGAAGCACAACTTCGAGGAGGACCAGGAAGATAGTGTTGCTGTAAAAGTTCACGGTGTCCAGGGGTCACGGTTCCACCTTACCCACCAAAGCCACGGACCTCTGCTTTGCTGTGGACTCAGGGTAGCCTCGGGAAAGTCTGAAAATCCACCTCTGGTGATGCAAAGACTTCGGTGTCCGGTGGGAGCTTCAGCGATGCAGACCAGTCAGTTGCTTCTTTGGAGCCTGCCAAGCAGTGGAGTCACTCCTTGACCCCAAGGGAGATTTCTTCAGTCTTCTAGTCAGGATAGAACATCGAAGGTCCAGGATGTACATTGCAGAGTTTCGTCCAGGGTAATCTAAAGTCCTAGGGACTGGATTCCTATACTTATAGTAAGTTTAGAGGATGGACTAACTCTAAGGCCCCACCTATGGGTGGGCCAGGAAAGAGGGGTGGTTACACCCATTCCATTTGTCCAGTTTCACACCAGAGCAGGGGCAGGTAGCCCCTGCAACCGATATGAACTGGGCTATGCACAGGGACACCAAACGTGTCCCCAGTGCAGGACTTCAAAGCACCAGAGAGTGCTCCCGCCCAGCCCCAATACACATCTGCCTGTCTGGAGAGGTGGTTACACCTCCCTTCGACAGGAAACCTATTGTCCAGGTCTCCCCTGCCGGAGTTTCGGTCAGCAGCAGGAGGCCAGACCCGTCTCTGTGGCAGATGCATCCATTTTGTGATGCCAGGGCTCAGGAAATTCCTACCGGGATTATCCAGTGTGAACATGTCTCTCCCTCTAGAAGGGCGGAATGCTACCCCCGCCGCCAGAACTGGCGGGGGGGGGTAGTATTCCAAAGCGTTTAACACCAAACACGACATGTTTTGATGCAGCCATCCCAAAGTTAGCATTTACCGCGAGGTTATAATGCACTTAAGAGTATATGGTCTGGCTGGATCACAGAACAGCCATAAGGAAGTATTTCCGAAAGCTGCAGAGGGGCTCAGCTCAAGCTTGGGCACCCTCTCACATAAAACCAAGCACTCTGTCTTCAGGATTGTCAAGGCCTGACATAGGAGTGGCTTGTAGGTTTATATGTGTCTGTATAAGGTAGTGATATAGGTAGCCTATACCACTGTAAGGGGTGCAAGCACACCCTTACCTAGGCTGCAGTAGCAGACCTGTGGTGCCATTTTGGAGTGCTTCCCAGGGTCGGCATAATACATGCTTCAGCCCCTGGTAGGCCTCTGAGGTACCTATGCCCTAGGTACATAGTATACCATATACTAGGGGCTTATAAGGCACTCCAGAATCCAATTAGATATGTACCTAATGTACATGAAAACCATTTTAGAGAGGAAGCAGCTAGGCTGTGGTCCTGATTAGCAGGGCAACAGCCAGACTAAGGTCGAAAAACAGTGAAACACCAGCAAAAAGTGGGGGTACCCATGTGAAGCAGATCCTACTCTCCTACACAACCCCCCCCCCCAAACGCAGGGACATTAAACTAACCTTGACCAGTTGAGTCTTCATTTTCTAAGTGGAAATACCTAGAGAGTCCATATGTATTGGCATGGTTACTCCCAGGTCTATGTTCCACTGTAAAGTCCATCCCCTGTAGGGAAATGGACCACCTAAGCAGTTTGGGGTTTTCACCCTTCATTTGTTTTAGCCATAAGAGGGGTTTATGGTCTGTCTGAACAAGGAAGTGAGTACCAAACAAGTATGGCCTCAACTTCTTCAGAGCCCAAACCACAGCAAAGTCCTCCCTCTCAATAGCTGACAAATATTTCTCTCTAGGGGTCAGCCTTCTGCTTATGAAAGCTACTGGCTGATCCTGACCTTCTTCATTCAATTGTGACAGTACAGCCCCAATCCCCAATTCAGATGCATCAGTTTCAACAATGAACTTCTTGGAGTAGTCAGGACTCTGCAGAATGGGAGCAGTACACATGGCCTGATTCAGGTCATCAAATGCATGAGGTTAAGTCATTCAAGGGTGTCACTATTGATCCATACCCTTTGACAAATCTCCTATAGTGCCCCGTCAGGCCTAAAAAGGCTCTCACCTGAGTCTGGGTAGTTGGAGCAACCCAGTCCATTATGGTCTGGATTTTGCTCTGCAATGGTTGAACCTGGCCCCCAGGTACACAACCTGACTCTGCCCTATCTGGCACTTAGTAGCCTTGATCGTTAGGCCTGCTTTTTGCAGGGCCTCCAAAACATTCCTTAGGTGGACCAGGTGATCCTCCCAGGTGGAGCTAAAGACAGCAATATCATCTAGATATGCTGCACTAAAGGCTTCCAGGCCTGTGAGAACTGTATTCACCAACCTTTGGAAAGTGGCAGGTGCATTCTTCAAACCAAAGGGCATTACCACAAATTGAAAGTACCCACTAGGGGTAGAAAATGCTGTTTTTGGCTTTGCATCATCAGCTAATCTGATCTGCCAGTAGCCAGCTGTCAAGTTAAATGTGCTGAGGTACTTGGCTGAGGCCAAAGTATCTATGAGCTCATCTGCACTTGGTATTGATGGGCATCAGTCCTAGTGACTGCATTGAGACCCCTGAAGTCCACACAAGACCTCATCTCTCTTTTTCCACGACTGGTGTGAGGTTTTGGCACAAGGACCACTGGACTAGCCCAAAGGCTATCTGAGGGTTCAATAACTCCCAAATCCAACATTTTCTGGACTTCTGTCCTGATACAGTCCCTGACATGGCCAGGTTGCCTATAAATCTTATTTTTAATAGGCAGTCTGTCCCCAGTGTCCACTTCATGAGTGCACCAGATAGTCTGACTTGGAGTCAGTGAGAACATGTGTCTGAACTGATTGAGAACCTGTCTGCAATCAGTTTGCTGCTGGGCAGTGAGGCTGCCTGCCAAGGCTACACCATCAACTGACCCATCATCAGGGTTCTGTGAGAGGAGGTCAGGTAGTGGGTCACTCTCTTCCTCCTGTTCCTCATCAGTTGCCATGAGCAAGCCCATGTCAGCCCTGTCCACATATGGCTTCAGCCTGTTGACATGGAGAACCCTGTGGGGACTCCTGGGAGTTCCTAGGTCCACTAAATAAGTAACCGCTCCCTTCTATTCAACAATAGTGTGGGATCCACTCCACTTGTCCTGAAGAGTTGCTGGGGCCACAGGCTTCAACACCCACACTTTCTGTCCTAGCTGGTAAACAGTCAGTACAGCCTTTTGGTCATGCCAGGCTTTTCGCAGTTCCTGGCTAGCCTCAAGGTTTTTGTTTGCCTTTTTCATGTACTCAGCCATCCTGGAGCGGAGACCAAGTACATAGTCCACTATGTCTTGCTTTGGGGGCTTGAGAGGTAACTCCCATCCTTCCTTTACCAAACACAATGGACCCCTAACAGGGTGACCAAACAGAAGTTCAAATGGGCTGTAGCCAACCCCCTTCTGAGGCACCTCCCTGTATGCAAATAAAAGGCAGGGCAAGAGCAGGTCCCATTTTCGCCTACGCTTCTCTGGGAGTCCTTTGATCATGCCCTTTAAGGTTTTGTTGAATCTCTCAACTAAACCATTGCATTGTGGGTGATAGGGTGTGGTGAATTTGTAATTTACTCCACAGTCCTTCCACATAGCAGTTAAGTAACTTGAAATAATGGTTTGCTCTCTGTCAGATACGACCTCCTTAGGAAAGCCTACTCTTGAGAACACACTCAAGAGAGCTCTTGCCACTACAGGTGCTGTAGTGGTCCTCAGGGGAATTGCCTCTGGGTACCTGGTGGCATGATCCGCCACCACCAGTATAAATCTGTGCCCAGATGCTGTGTGGGGATCCATGAGACCAACAATGTCTATCCCTACCCTTTCAAAGGGCACCACCACCACAGTTAGTGGTATCAGGGGGGCCTTTGTGGTGCCACCTGCTTTGCCACTGGCTTGGCAGGTTACACAGGAGCGACAAAACTCCTTTGTGTCTTCAGACATGTGGGGCCAGTGAAAGTGAGGAACAATTCTGTCCCAAGTCTTGTTCTGTACAACAAAGTCCTGTGCACACATACAAGTTCAAAAGCATAGATGCAACATAATATACAAGTGGTACGATCCGAGTGCTAAGGTAACACTGGAAATTCTTTATTCTATAACAGAAACGCAACCAGCCGACACGTGTTTCGTCTGGGAAATGAACCCCACGACTCTTCAGCGCTGAAAAAAGTTGCTTGAGCGAATTGTATTCCCAAAATCAGTGATAATTCCAACCCGGCTGGGTACAAAGTTGCAAAGACAGGATTATGAGGCAGCAAAATCAATCTAAATCAAGAGTCCTAAGTAATTGTGCCGCAAGTAAGACGAGGAGTAGTTTCATCAATAGTGTTTAAATTAACGGGTAGAAGGATTACCCCCGAAATGCGTTTACACGTGTGCAATCAAAACAAATGATAGCAAATGGGACGAACACGGGAGTCGTGTGTCACACACGACTCCAGTTGCCGCCAGGACGTGCCTTTTCTTCTTATCCGTAATATCCATGGGGAACACACACCTGTGTTCGTCCCATTTGCTATCATTTGTTTTGATTGCAAATGTGTAAACGCATTTCGGGGGTAATCCTTCTACCCGTTATTTAAACACTATTGATGAAACTACTCCTCGTCTTATTTGCCGCACAATTACTTAGGACTCTTGATTTAGATTGATTTTGCTGCCTCATTATCCTCTCTTTGCAACTTTGTACCCAGCCTGGTTGGAATTATCACCGGTTTTGGGAATACAATTCGCTCAAGCAACTTTTTTCAGCCCTGAAGAGTCGTAGGGTTCATTTCCCCGACGAAACACGTGTCGGCTGGTTGCGTTTCTGTTACAGAATAAAGAATTTCCAGTGTTACCTTAGCACTCGGATCGTACCACTTGTATATTATGTTGCATCTATGCTTTTGAACTTGTATGTGTGCACAGGACTTTGTTGTACAGTTTTGTTGTAGGGCTTTTCCTACACACTTTGAGGGGTTAATAGGGTCTCCCCTTCCTGTTTAGCACCATACTCATATGTCCACCAAAACTTACTACACGCACACTTGCAGGGTGCCAAAACTTCCTACTTACTAAAACCCTCAACTTAGTTTTATTATCCAAATCTTGTTCTGGCCCAGGTGTCCTGCTAGGGGAATATCATGGGCTAGTGTCAATAGGAAACCCCTGAACTTCAGAGGTATAACCAACCTCCTGGATGCACCAGGCTTGGGGTCTCTACTCTCTGAATATAGGAGTCCATCATCCCAATAAACTTTATGGGTGCCACTAGCATTCCCAGCAGCCTCATCATCAGCTTGCTTTCTGAGGGGTTCAAGAGAGGGGCAGGTTTTCTGCTCCTGGCTTAGATCAGACCTGGAAGGGCCCCCTGTCCCCAAGAACTCAACCTGGTCAGGTTCAAGCTCCTCTGGGACAGTTCCTTCTTCAGGCCCAAGATCATCTCCCTGAGGAGACTGATCAGTATCCTGAGACAGGTGGTAAGGCTCTGCCTTAACCCTTCTGCTCCTCCTCTTGTGAGGCACCAGAATCCAGGGCCTATCCAGTGTTAGACATTTTTGCCTGTGACCTAGTCACAGCAAAGACATGTGCAGGGATCCCTAACATTTCTGCATGTGTCCTGAGCTCCACTTCAGCCCAAGCTGAAGTTTCTAGATCATTCCCAAGCAAGCACTGTACTGGTAAGTCTGCACTTACCACAACCTTCTTAAGGCCAGTTACCCCTCCCCAGGAGAAGTTAACAACTGCCAGAGAATGGTCTGTTCTGACATTGCAGGCATTGGTCACTTGGTACATTTTACCAAGTATAATCTGCCCAGGATCCACAAGATCTTTTGTCACCATTGTGACACTTGCACCTGTGTCCCTGAATGCCCAAGCTTCTACTCCATTAATTAAAGGCTGCTGTCTGTATTTGCCCAGGTTACTGGGGCTCACAAAGGGGGACATATCAATGCCCCCATCACTGACAAGCACAGCCTGAATTGGTACTCTGACTAGGCCAGAGTCCATCTCAGAACCCAGGGTCAACCCTACTACACCCTTATTCTGTGTATTCCCACCACCAATTGTAACTGCACTAGGGGGAGCAGGTGCCTTAGGGGCATTGGTGGGGGCTGGAGTATTTTCTTTGGCCTTGGTGCAGTCACTAGTCCAGTGAGCCATCTGTTTACAGATTTTGCACCAAGGTTTCTTTTGGCCTTTCCCTTTGTTAGCCTGTGAATCCCCACCTGAAGAAGATGTTTGGGGCCATTGAGAAGACTTATGGTCTTTACCCTTGTCCCCACCCTTGTCAGAGTTTTTGGAATCTTGCTTCTTTGGGTCACCACCTTGGGTCTGTACCTTCTGCCTCACCCTGGTTCTGACCCATTTGTCTGCCTTCTTTCCCAATTCTTGGGGAGAGGTCAGCTCAGAGTCTACCAGGTACTGGTGCAACAGCTGATTTTGACAGTTATTAAGAATCTGCTCCCTCGTTATCAGATTGTACAATCCTTTGAAGTCACACACTTTACTGCCAAATAACCAACCTTAGCAGCACAGTCAACAAAGTCAACCCAGTCCTGATTTTGTGCCTTTTGGGTATCTCTGAACTTTAACCTGTATTGTTCAGTGGTTAGGCCAAACCCATCTATCAGTGCACCGTTCAAGACTTTGTTGTCATCAGCATCCTCTTCTCTTACAGTGAGGAGCTTGTCTCTACCTTTGTCTGCAAAAGAGAGCCATAAGATTGCTGCCTACTGACCTTGAGGGACCTTCTGTACTTTACAGGCCCTCTCCTAGGCAGTTATCCATTTGTGGATGTCATCCCCACTCTGGTAGGAAGGGACAATCTTACTTAGGTTTCTATGGTCATAAGACCTCTCCCTATTTCTAGGGAAATTGCTGCCACCAAGGGACTCTAGTCCCTCCTTTTTACTAGCTCTGTAGAGCACTAGGGCTTCCCTATCTAAGGCCATTTGCTGCTTTCTGAGGTTGAACTTGTCTTGCTCATACTTCAGCAGTCTCTCTCTCCTCTCCTGGGAGGTTTCCCTCCCTCTGTGAGAAGAAACAGAGGTTCCTATAGAGGAGTTAGACTGGATAGAGCCCTATTGTCAGTCCTAACAGGAGGAATAAAGGAAGTGGCATTATTGTCATCCACCTCATCCTCATCCTGGAGGTCTGTGTTCACCAGAGTCTGGTCATTGTCACCAGTCTGGTCAGCATTAGAGGTAGGGTCAGGGGAAGTATTACCCCTAGGCCCACCCTCACCTGCTGTCCCACCCACACTGTCTACCTCATCAGGCCCACTAGGTCCTGTGATATTATCCAGTTTCAGTTTCTTTATGAGATGCTGGGTGGATGGAATTTTGCCTGTCTTCAGCTTCCTAATGGAACATAAGGCCCTAAGCTGAGCAAAGGTGAGATCCTCATATTTATAGGGAAGGAGCTCAGTGGTTCCTGGTAGGGACCCACTGGTTCCTGGCTGGTTAGACATTACTAATGTGGTGTGGTGTATTGCACTACCTACACTAGTGTGGCCTACTAAACTCTCTTGAGTTGTAGAAAGGGTATGCTATGCCTTAACACACAACCCTAAGTTCAGTAGAACTTACTGTAGCTAAACTTGATATTATATGTACCTCAGGTACCTTTAGTGGTTTTCAGTTGATCAATTCAATTGAGATTATCTGGTAAAACAATAGCAAGCTGGAATCCCACACGCTGCACACCAATGTGAGAAGGTGGCCCGATATATGCTGTCCACTAGTTCTAGTGGGCACCTTGTATCAGTCCAAACAACCCCTTATGGTGATAGGTTAAAGACAGCCTTTATTGAAAGCTATCCTAGTGGTAGCTATGGAGAGCAGCCTTCAGGCTAAGTCTTGAAGGAATGTAAAGCAGCTTGTTTTACCAGTCTATAATCTCTTGAATGATCAAATGAAAGGACAACCACACCAGGTATATATTCAAAATATATGTATTTAAGATAAAACACACCCCTCTAGTCTCTTTATGAGACTGGAGTTCGAAGTACTTAGTTTACAAGTGAGCACGCATCAGTAATAGCACAAATACACGTTTGGGCCCTAGGGGCGTACCAAACCATATACCAAAAAAGTGGTAAAAGAACCACGACTGGAATAGACACTAGGCCTATAGCCTGTAGAATCGCTGGGACCCCAAGGAACCACCCAAGGTAGTGACATAAGGGACCAACGGGGACTGTATGCAGTGTATAAACACAACCGCGGGTTCCCGTTATCTTCTATGGGTACTGTCACGGTTGGACATTTAAAGATTAGGGACACTTCTAATCGAGTAAGGACCAAACCCTTTTGGACTTAAGAATTTCTAGGGCTAGAACCCACGTGAGCACAGGAGTACTCGAGTTACCTCACCCAGGGAAGCCGGGTGCATATGTGTCTTTTGGTGTCGGGTCGCGTCGTCGATTTCAATGGAAGCCTGCAAAGAACTGCTGCTGCCGTGAAGAGGAGAAGTGTCCGGAGAGATCCAAGCCTGGATCTAGGATGTAAGGAACCTGAAAGCAGAGGGGACAGTTGCCAGTGACCGAGGGCAGGATGGACCAATGCCCACAGATGTCGGGTGCTTCAGGTGAGTTGATGGGTGTCTTGACTCTTCAGCCACGAGGTCCAGAAGGCGTCAACGAAGTCCACGAGCCGGATTTGAGCTGTCCTTCTAAGTCTGTCGAGTGCTGCGTTGTCAGCGACCAGAATGGACCCAACAAGCCTTGGCAACGGCAAGTCACTGGAATTTAGAGAAAGGACTATGGTGTAGACCAGCAAGGTCTGAGGGACTCACCCAGCAAGGGTAAGTCAGGGCACATCTGGAGCAACCAGGAAAGCCCAAGTAGAAAAGGAGTTGGCTTTGTGGGGACCTGCTAGCCAACAGGCTAGTGATCGCAAAAGAGCCTCGAGCAGTCGCACTTGAAGCTGGCCCACGGGTCACTCGTGGAGTGGGAGCCAACAATCTTCGGTGCAGCAGGTGATCAATGCTGGGGCTACTCAAAGCCCAAAGCACAACTTCGAGGAGGAACAGGAAGATAGTGTTGCTGCAAAAGTTCACGGTGTCCAGGGGTCACGGTTCCACGTTATCCACAATAGCCACGGGCCTCAGCTTTGCTGTGGACTCAGGGTAGCCTCGGTGAAGTCTGGAAATCCACCTCTGGTGATGCAAAGACTTCGGCGTCCGGCGGGAGCTTCAGCGATGCAGACCAGTCAGTTGCTTCTTTGGTGCCTGCCAAGCAGGAGAGTCACTCTTTGACCCCATGGGAGATTTCTTCAGTCTTCTAGTCAGGATAGAATGTCGAAGGTCCAGGATGTACATTGCAGAGTTTCATCAAGGGTAATCTAAAGTCCTAGGGACTGGATTCCTATACTTATAGTAAGTTTAGGGGATGGACTAACTCTAAGGCCGCACCTATGGGTGGGCCAGGAAAGAGGGGTGGTTACACCCATTCCCTTTGTCCAGTTTTGGCGCCAAAGCAGGGGCAGGTAGCCCCTGCAACCAGTTTGAACTGGGCTATGCACAGTGACACCAAACGTGCCCCCAGTGCAGGACTTCAAAGCACCAGAGAGCCCAGCCCCGATACACATCTGCCTGTCTGAGGAGGTGGTTACACCTCCCTTCGACAATAAACCTGTTGTCCAGGCCTCCCCTGCCGGAGTTTCGGTCAGCAGCAGTAGGCCAGACCCATGTCTGTGGCAGAGGCATCCATTTTGTTATGCCAGGGCCCAGGAAAGTCCTACCGGGTTTAGCCAGTGTGAACATGTCTCTCCCTCTAGAAGGGTGGAATGCTAGCCCCGCCGCCAGAAGTGGCGGGGGGGGGGTAGTATACCAAAGCGTTTGACACCAAACACGACATGTTTTGATGCAGCCATCCCAAAGATAGCATTTACCGCAAGGTTATAATGCACTTAAGAGTATATGGTATGGCTGTATCACAGAACAGCCATAAGGAAGTATTTCTGAAAGCTGCAGAGGGGCTCAGCTCATGCTTGGGCACCCTCTCACACAAAACCAAGCATTCTCCCTTCAGGATTGTCGAGGCCTGCCATAGGAGTGGCTTATAGGTTTATATGTGTCTGTATAAGGTAGTGATATAGGTAGCCTATAGCACTGTAAGGGGTGCAAGCACACCCTTACCCAGGCTGCAGTAGCAGACCTGTGGTGCCATTTTGGAGTGCTTCCCAGGGGTGGCATAATACATGATTCAGCCCCTGGTAGGCCTCTGAGGTACCTATGCCCTAGGTACATAGTATACCGTATACTAGGGGTTTATAAGGCACTCCAGAATCCAATTAGATATGTACCTAATGTACATGGAAACCATTTTAGAGAGGAAGCAGCTAGGCTGTGGTCCTAATTAGCAGGGCCACAGCCTGACTAAGGTAAAAAAACAGTGAAACACCAGCAAAAAGTGGGGGTACCCATGAGAAGCAGATCCTGCTCTCCTACACAGGGCAGACGTCACTGTTGATGACAAAGCCTGGACTGTCCGGTGTAGCCCACCCACGTCAGAATGTATGCACTCCATGAAAGCAACCACCTGGGCCAATTTCTTGTCGTGGTCAATGAAGGCATTTAGGAGAGCTGCCTGGCCTACACATAGCTGGTGCAAAAGGTCCACAGACTCAGCACTGATGGCAGCAGGGGGGACAGGGGCAGCGGTGCCAGGGGTGAAGGACACTCTTCCCCTCTTACTGAGGCGGACACGGGCAGCACCAGAGGAAGTGGCTGGGAGGGTGGGCAATGGCCGCTGTGTGGTGGAAGTCAATGCAGAGTCCCCGTTCCCTGTGCCCTCCAACATGGATGCATCCCCGCTGGTATCGGATGATGTGGTGCTTTGCGTCTCAGGTTGGGACTCCTTCAGCAGACTCCTGTCCCCCTCTGATGCGCTGGTGACATCTGTGTCAATGGGCTTCTGGGCAGCTGTGGTGCTAGTTTCACCCCCACTGATGTCCGTCTCCTGTCTCTCCGTAACCACAGGTGATGCTGCATGGGAGAGAGAGATGTAGGGTCAGGTCAGTGGCAAAAACAGAACAAACATATGCAAGCAATGCATGACAAAAGTTGAGCAAATCTACATGTTGCACACCACCCTGTGCAATCACATCGTGCCAACTCACTACATAGACTCAAGCAGTGCATGGAAACTGGGAGCTGAGGCATGAGTGAGCCATGTGATGACCACATAGCACAACACCCTGCTTGTGGCTCTGTTCAAACAGACACACAACTAGTTTTGAGCACACCTAGGGACATGATGGGGGCAACCGACTTGTTGCCAATGACATAACTGGATGAAATAGGAGGGGACAACACAGACCCAGACTACAACATGACAGTCCACAATGGACATTAACCCATGCCACCCACCATGTCGTACCTTGGGGACAATAGAATGCTGCACATTGCTGTAAGATATCTAGCCCGCCCCAATATGGGTGCATGCAATGGACGCATTGATGTACACACAGTCAGATTGGGCACACTGCCGTTCCCTCCCAGGGGATTCCCAAGACTACACCAATGCAGAAGAAGCCTGAAGAGCACAACTCAGAATGTAATGTGAAGGCACTGCTTCCAAATCAACTTTGTAAGTACAGGTAGGGAAAATGTATGCCACAAGCACCCAGGCCAGCAGCCACATACATGCCATAGCATCACACTACCAACATCACAGAGGCCAGCGCTGGCACAGGCTCTTTACACATGCAGCCACTCCCATGCAAAGTCAGACTCCCCAAATGTTCCCTGGCTTGCTGCTGATGCTCCTTCAAATGTGCATCCAGCTCAGGCTGTGTCACCGCCAAGATGCGCCCCATTAGTGGTGTCATGCTGCGCTGTGCCAGACGCCCAGTGCGAGGAAGCAGCCCCAGGGTCATCTCCGCCACATTCTTTGCCAGCCGGCTGATGTCATCCCATCTCTTGTGGCAGTGGGTGCGCCGTCGGTTTGAGACCCCCAGGGCTCGCACCTTCGCTGCAATGACCCTCCACACGGCCTTACACTGGTGTACCTTGAGCTGCAGGCATGGGAGACAAGAGGGAGAAATGATCAGGTACACAGTGCCATGTACCGACATCTATCAGTATAGCAGCAAGATACAACCAAATCACATATCCAACGATAGATTAATCAGAGACTATAGTACAGCCCACATGTGACCCCTGCATGGGAAGAGCCAAGCAATCACTGTCCCGACTACAGCATGAACAACCAAAGTATCTATGAGCTCATCTGCACTTGGTATGCCAACCGCCATTTCCACATGTCTCCATGCCTATGACTACTGCACTGGTGTGAATGGGGGTGCTGGGGACACACCGCCGGTGCCAGGCGATAGCTACCGTGATATGGGTGCCATGCAATGGCGATGGCCATCTGTCACACATCAACAGTGCATAATGCCAACATGTTCAATGGCACATCATTGTGCACACAATGCCAATGTTCAATTTACTCCATTGATGGCTACACATGCCATGTTTGTGTGTGTGTAACGTACATTTGTCTGTACCCACTCACATGTCACTTGAGGATTTGATGTTGGTGTAGGCAGGACAGTGTAGTCCTGGACTGTACAATGTGTACACATGTCAATGTGTTGAGGTCCAGTGACACTCACAGCAATGCTCGCTTCGATGAATGTTGATCTAATTAGCATTGCTTCTCATGTCTACTCATGAACACATTCATCATTCCAGCGCCGACTGTGGTCATTGTGTGGTGGATGTGTGCCAGGTTGTAATGACGCATCAAGGTGTGACCGGTACAGCAGCTAGGTAGGAGACAGTGGTTTTGATTAGTTACACATATGCTGGATGCTAGACTCCCAGGCGTGCACATGTGTACTGTGGCCATATCCCTATATGCATTCACATAGCCAAAGGTGGTGTTTGAGGTACTTGTCTTGTGTAAGTTGACACATGTGCCCTTTGTGTAGCTGAAGGTGTCCCTCCATGTAAGCTGGGCAGTTAGTCAATCTAGATGTCAGTCATTGTTGTTGTTGTGTCATCCAGAACGTGATATGCTGTGCACATCTCTTGGTGTATTATATTGACATGTGTTCACTATCAACTCCAATAGGAGGAGGCCAAATTTGATTCGTCACTTGACGGTGCTGGAGGACATGGAGGATGTTGCGATCATACGCATATGCCGCCTGGACAGAGCCACCCTGAAGACCCTTTGTGATCTGTTGGAGCCCCACCTGCAGCCACGCAGGACTTATCCAACAGCTTTCACACCTACTTATAAGGTGATGGCAGCCCTGCATTTTTTTGCCACAGGATCGTTCCAGGAGACTGTGGCCAGCGCTGGTGGGATGTCACAACCGATGTTCAGCATGGTGCTGCGTGATGTACTGTCCGCCATGATGCTATACAAGGACAGATACATCCATTTCCCCAGGGGCGCTGAATTGCCAGCTGTGAAGGGAGACTGCTATCCCCTTGGACACATCCCCAATGTTGTTGGGTCTATTGATTGCACCCATGTCGCTCTTATGCCACCACAGGCAAGTGAGCACATTTACCGCAATCGCAAGGATTACCACTCCCATCAATGTGCAGGTGGTGTGCCTGGCAGATATGACCATCTCGCAGGTGTTTGCCAAATTCCCAGGCTCGGCCCATGACTCCTACATCCTGAGGAACATCATAGTGCCCCAGCTGATGGCTAATCTTCTTCCAGAGCATGCATGGATTGTGAGTGAGTATGTCTAGTCGTGTGGTGTGCTGTGTGTGTGACCTGCCTCCCTGAGACTCTGCGACATTGCAATGTCTATTTGTGTTTGTCATTCCTAGGTGACTCTGCATATCCCAACCGTCCCTGGTTGCTGAGCCCACTGCGGAATCCCAGGTCCCCAGCTGAAGTCCGCTACAATGAGGCCCATGGGAGGTCACGTCGTGTGGTGGAGCGCACTTTTGGCCTGCTCAAGTCACGTTTCCGGTGCCTGGACAAGACCAGAGGTGCACTGGCATGCTCGCCCGGGAAGGTGTGTCAGATTGTTGTTGCATGCTGCATGCTCCACAACCTAGCCATTCGCAGGGAGATTCTCCTGCTCCTGGATGATGGTGAGGACCCAAGGCTCTAGCCTGCAAACCAAGCCGTGTCCAGTGATGAGGGCAGTGGAGAAGAGGAAGGTGTTGACCTGCGTGAACAGCTCATCACCCGGTACTTCACTTGACGGTGGGTGGCAATATGCAACATACCCATTATCTGATGAGATTGCTGTTGTAGTGAAGGGGCATGTGAGAATTGTAGCATCAGCCAGTTGTAGACTCAGTGGTGGTTGGAAATGTTTCTAGGACATGTCATTTGGGAACATCAACGGGACGTGTATGTTGACACTTGGGGGCCATTGTGACATGTGCATGTTGGGTTATCCTGGTGTTAGGGCTTGTGTGATGTCTGTGATGCCACACCCAGACCAGTGACAGTTGTTCTGTTGTGTTTCCCTGGGTGCCTTCGACTTCTCCTTGCCTACATACAGCTCATGGTCCTGGTACATTGTGATCATGTTGAAGACTGTACACCCTGCAATAAAGACGGAGCAGACACAACACGTGTGTGAGGATATTTTATTTACTATGGTGAGATGCACATTTCCATGGAGGGGGAGTGAGTTGACGGTCGTGGTAGATGAGATGGTCGAGTAGTCACCCTGTCCAACAGGCAGATGCCATTCACAAGGCAGTGTGGGGTAAGACAGTCCAAAGAGTCAATGCAGTGGTGGAGAGGGTTGCCATCATGGCTGGCTCCGTGACTTGCGTCTGGCAGGTGCTTTGCCTCCAGATACTCCCAGGGTCTTCTTGGGACGGTCCCTTTGTCGTTTGGCGGGGGCCTGCGGTAGGGCCAGTGGGGTCTGAGGACTCACCCCTCTCTGTGGGCGCAGGGGAGGATGGTGAACTGTCATTGTGCAGCCCACCAGAGGGAGGCGGAGGTGTTGTCTGGGGCGCATGCCTGTCCCTCAGTACCGCCACTTGCTGGCCCAAGAGGTCCACGATTTGTCCCATGCGTTTTTCGATGGACCTCATCAGCAGGATGAGCTCGTGCAACAGATCGTCTGACTGGCCCGTTCGTCCCTGGGCCTGTTCGTATGCGCCCAGGACTCTGGTGATGTGTTCCAGAGAGTGGGTCCCTGGGTGACCCTGCCTCTCCCACCTGCCCTGCTGCCACGGAACTGTTGCCTCACCACTGTGGGCACCCGCATCCTCTCCCTGCCCTCCTCCATGGGTGGTGTGTGCAGAGCATCCTCTGGGACAGGGAGGGTGTTGCAGGCAGCACTGGTGGTGGTGGTGGTGGTGGTGGCGGTGGTCGCACAGGCCGTGACAGCAGGGGCCAGCTGTGGAGTTGTTGTTGCCGCAGATGTGGTGGGGGGGACGCTGGGGTCCTGGGACCTGTTGATCCCTGGCACACCAGATGGGCCGGCCTCAAGCTCATCGTCCACGGAATCCTGTGAGTCAATATCCGAGAGTCCTTGTACCGGGGGTGGGGTGCTGGTGTTGTCCTCTGCAGTGAGTTCTTGGTCACCTGTGGGTCAGATGGGAAATGGTCATTGCAGTGCACCCGGCAAGCTGTGGGTTAGCTGTGTGTCATTCACATTTTGTACACCGCACAATTGACATATCATCACATTGTTGACTGTGTGCAGTACTGTGCTCCCTGACATGATACAGTGGTACAAACATTACTTGTCCATGGTGCGAGGTGTCAGGGCGTACCATGCGAACCGTGTTCAATTGAGGTTTACTGGGACTTGTTGCCATCTAGGGCCTGGCACAACATGTGTTTAATTGTGGACTCGTGGTTTAGTTGTCTGACCTAACAGACGTCACATCTGGCCATGGACTGGCCATTGTCATCTCCTGCATCCCTTTGTCCTGTCATGTGCATATCTTGATTTGTGCCACCACACATGCTTTCATATTTTGAGAATGGTCCTTGGTGCACTTGCCCCATGGTGATGCACATGTAACTAGTTGCTGTGAATGAATGTGCCCAGGCTTTCTTCTACTTGTGCATTGGTGTGTCACACTTTGGTGGTTGTGACAGTTTCCTTGGCTTACCTGTGTGCACACTGTGCTTGGCAATGGGGTAGGTATGGCTCTTTGTGCAATGTGAGGGCTGGTGTTGGCACCATTTAATTTGGGAAAAATGGGTGGGTGCACGTACTTGCTACCTACCTGTAAGTTTGTTTGGTGTACTGCAATGGCTTCCAACTGCTCCTTGGTGGGGTGGGGGAGGGCTCCATCTTGCTAGGCTGTGGGAAAGGGGGCATGGTGTGAGTAGTGGTGCAGGCCCCCCACCCCCAGACACCCTCATTGTGAAGATGGCTACCTACCTGTAAGTTTGATGAGGGTTGTGTAATGGCTGACACATGCTTCTGGGTGGGGTGGTGGGAGGGATCCATCCTGCTCAGGTGTGGGACAGGGGGCATGGTGGGAGTAGTAGTGCACCCCTCCCAGACACAAACACCCTCATTGTGAAGATGGCTACCTACCTGTAAGTTTGTTTGGTGTACTGCAATGGCTTCCAACTGCTCCTGGGTGGGGTGGCGGAGGGATCCATCCTGCTCAGGTGTGGGACAGGGGGCATGGTGGGAGTAGTAGTGCAGGCCCCCCACCCCCAGAAACCCTCTTTGTAAAGATGGCTACCTACCTGTAAGTTTGTTTGTTGTACTGCAATGGCTTCCAACTGTTCCTGGGTGGGGTGGGGGAGGGCTCCATCCTGCTGAGGTGTGGGACACAGGGAATGTTGGGAGTAGTAGTGCAGAACTCCCAGCCACAAACACCCTCCCAGGGAAGATGGCTACCTACCTGTACATTTGATGAGGGTTGTGTAATGGCTGACACATGCTTCTGGGTGGGGTGGTAGGAGGGATCCATCTTGCTAGGCTGTAGGACAGGGGGCATGGTGGTAGTAGTAGTGCAGCCCTCCCAGACACAAACACCCTCATTGTGAAGATGGCTACCTACCTGTAAGTTTGTTTGGCGTACTGCAATGGCTTCCAACGGCTCCTGGTTGGGGTGGGGGAGGGATCCATCCTGCTCAGGTGTGGGCCAGGGGGCCTGGTGGTTGTTGTAGTGCTGTCTGCCTGTACACATGCCCCCATGGTTATGTTGTTAGCTATGTTTGTGGTGAATTGGAGTGGGTGAATGTTGGATCTGTGAGCCAGGTTTTTGTGAGTGTGTGGTGCAGATGGATGGTATGTGTCCTAGGTGGTGTAGCTTTGTAGTTGTGCAAGGCAATACATAGCAGAGTGGCGGTAGTCATTTCTTTGTACTTACCAGCCTCCACTGCCCTGGCTACTCCTGTGAGACTCTCTGGATGCAGTATGGCAAGCACCTTCTCCTCCCATTGTGTGAATGTTATTTGTAGAATGGGAGGGCCACCGCCAGTCCTCTGAGCCAGCTAACGGTTCTTGCTCCTCTTCTCCTTGACCACCCTCTTCAGATCATGCCACCGCTTCATGATCTCCTTTTTTGATCTTGAGGTGGTCCCTACTGCATTGACCCTTTGGACTAAACTAGCCCACATTTGTGTCCTTGTGGCTAATGGTGTCTGTTGGACCAGGGTACCAAAAAGCTGTGGTTCCACTCTGACTATCTCATCTACCATGACCTTCAACTCACTCTCAGTGAATTTGGGCATTTTCTGTGTGGCCATGGTGTGTGGTGTGCAAAGTGATTGTGGGTGCAGGGGTGTGAGTGGTGGTTGTGCTGTGTATGGTGTGTGTTGTGCAGGGTGTTAGTTGTGCTGGTTTGGAGGTGGTGGTGGTGCTGTGTGTGGTGTGGCTGCTGATGTTGTGTCCTTTGAAAGGGATTGTGGTCAGTGAAGGGGCTGGTTTTATACACAGCTATGTGGGTGCGTCCAATTGGAGTGTTGCTGACAGGTGTGTAGTCCTGGGATTTGTATTTTTCGTTTTGCCATGTGGTTGTGTCATTGGGGTATGTTTTGAGTATTTGGGAGGCATGTCTAGTTTTCTGTGTGCACTTTTCGGCCTTCGTGTGGGGTTTTTGCTTCGTCCGCCATATTTTTGACGGTTCGTCCACCGCGGTGGCTGTGCTTCAGCTCTTCCGCTGGCTCTCCCATTCATCCCATTGTGCGACCGCGGCGGTCGGAAACGGCGGTACGTACCGCGGGACTGTCGGGGATATACTAATTTCCGGGGCGGTGTCTCCGCTATACTTGCGGCGGGTTGTTGTTTTTCCGCCGCGATTCCGACCGCCGCGGATGGATTTTGCCCATCTCCGCATGCTACGGGCAGTTATTCTGGGCCTCGTACCGCTGCGGTCTGATTTTTTGGGCGGTTAATGCTAATTTGGCCGCCGGTTTTCCCACGGGGCTGGCGGGCGGTTGTTTTCCGCTTCCATGGCGGTTGGGGTGTTTTTCCGCCCTATATCCTAATGGACCTTTATTTCTTTGCTGAGTCAAGGAGAGGAGAATAAGGACTTCCATGCTGGTACACTGACCCAAGACGCTGAGATTCCTGCATGCAGACACTGCAGTGGTCTGAAATCCATTGCGGGGTGTCCATCTTGAGACCAAGATGGGGTCCCACAGTCTCTCACTTCAGGTAATGGGGTTGGCCTCAGTTTAGGGGGATTCTTGGCTCTACACCTACATACATGCTAGGTACACTTAGGTTCTCTAGTTATGGTTGCATCATAGGAGTACACATTATTACTGACATGTATTTATATACCTGCTTGTATTCATTGTTTTAGCACTGTGATAGGAGTCTACCATCCTTTTACTCTGTTGGTGCTTGTAATCATTTATATCTGTTTTTGTCTTAGGGTTTTCTCAGCACACCTATTTTACACTAGAATGCTGCTGGTTCAATAAATGCTTATTGAAAATGTCCCCACACTTTTATTCTTTGTAGCTCTCTGAGATTGAGCGAAAAGGACTGTACTGTTTCCACGGTTCTGAGGGATCAGGGTTGTCATGTTCGATAGTTGCCAAGAACTATTCTCTCCTTGGTAAGAAGAGTTTACAGTGGCACTGTGAGCTAGCTGGTATACAGGTGTACATACCCGGTTAGGGTGTCTGGAATCAGTCTGGATACCAATCCCACAGTCTGTGTTGTCTAAATGTGCAGATCCTATATAGGTTTTTAGGAACTACACGACAATGTTTGGACAAGACCTCAAAATCCCAATGTACAAGAAAAAAAACATAGGTGCCACACCATTCTTTGTTCAAGCATATTATTCTATATTTAACAAGTAGATAGTTGACTGCATAAATAAGTACATCTTTTACCATAACTATTTATCTACAATTGCTTCACTATTGAATTACAAACAAAAGAAATAAAATAACTTAAAGTTCAGCAACATTTGAAAGTCCGAGTTTATTAAATACAATTTAAATCTACATCTATTACCTTCCTTATACATATATACCTTCCTTCCATGTACTTATATATCTTTATATTTATTTGTACCTCTAGCAATATATCCTCTACCTCCACTCTGACTCATCTCAACCTTCATTCTACTACTCTCTCCTATGCACTATCCTATACCTCTCTCTATATCCTCTACCTCAACTCTCAGACTCATCTCAAACCTTTTTCTACTACTCTTTGCAATGCACCACTGTATTTCTCACCCTATACCTCTCTCACTACATCTTCTACCTCCACACTTTCACTCATTCCAAACCTCATACCACTACTATGATCCCCAAAATAATCCTTCCTAGACTCTTCCCTCCACTACCCATCCTTGCATCCTCTCTGTTAGAAATTAAATTTTTGGTTGGCTAGGGTGTGTGCCAAAGTCGGGCAAAAACCACCACTCTAGCCAGCATAAGGGAGTTACACTCCTAAAATAACCCCTGCTCACTCCCTTGGTAGCTTGGCATGAGCGGTCAGGCTTATCTTAGAGGCAGTGTGTAAAACATTTGCACATAACCAACAGTAATACAGTGTACGCACTACAAAAGGACACCACACCGGTTTAGAAAAAATCTAATATTTTTATATATTTAAGACAAGACCAAAAATGATTAAAAAATACACTATGAAGTACTTAAAAATCTTCGGTTATCAATATATGCTTGACAAATTGTTCCTTGATGTTGATATCTCTGTCCGAGGCTACATGGCGTCGTGAGCAAACAAATCCAAACAGCTCTGGCTGACCACGGCGTCGCGGGCCAGCTATGCTGTCAGGAAGACCCACAAACAGTACCTTTCAGAAATGCAGGGCGTCGGCGACCTCTCGTTGAGCTTCCGAAAGCACGGCGTCCGCAGGCGTCAGTTCTGGAGGTCGGTGCAGGAGTCGTCGGGGCCCTCGAAGTCACCCGCGTTGCAGATAGATCTCCTCTCTGTTGAAGTCAGGAGTGCTGGCGTCAGCAGGTGTCGGGTGCTGGGGTGCGAAGTGCAGCAGTGCGGCATGCGGTGCCCACAGGTCGCGGTGCGTGCAGCAGCTCAGTGGTGGCGTCAGCAGTCGCCCTCTGCAATGCCTTCAGGACACGGAGTCGGCAGTGGCGTCGTAGATGCCGTTGGGTTACTTTTCTTCTGTTGCAGCACAAAACACACAGTTCCCAGTGCTGAGAGCAGAAGAGCTTGAAGACTTTGTTGTTCCTGAGACTTCTTGAACAGGGGGCTGGCTCTACGTCAAGCCCTTGGAGAAACTCATAAAGTAGATTGCAGAAAGTTCAGTCCAGTCCTTTCACTGCCCAAGACAGAAGCAGCCACTGCAGGCCAACACACCAAGCACACACCAAAGTGGTAGTTCCTCCTTACAGCTTCTCCGGCTCTTCTTCTTGGCAGTCTTCTTGGTCCAAAAGAGTTCTTAAGTTCAGGGGTTTGGGCCCCAATATTTATATCCCCAAATCAGTGCTTAATTTGTTAAATATTAAGTGCAGGTGCTCAATTTTATTTAGGAGACCACACCCACTTCCTCTACTGGCTCCACCCACTTCCTCGACTGGCCCCACCCACTGAGCCTAACAAAACACACAGACAGCCTCAGCTAAAGCAAAGTGGAGATCACCCAAAAATGTGAGTGAGCTGGAAGCTGCTCTAAGAGATCCACTCAATGCCATCATTTGGCACCTGGGTTTACAGTTTAAGCAGACACCTTGCACTTTGATTGGATCTGTCATATCCCCTGTGCCAAGAGCCCACATTCTCATCACCTTACAGAATTTGGGGCAGCAGGAAATGTTTTTCACCTTCTGTACAACGAAGGAAAGGTGCATACAAAGCCAGGCTGTAGTACCTGCAGACAAACCCCTTCAGAATATGACCCAAAGCAGGTGATCCCCAGATATCCCTGCATACATTTTCATGTCCACCAAGCAGCAGACACAAAACCTGGCCTCCCTGAAACTGCTGCCTCTAGAGGAGATGTGACCCAGTGCACATGGGCCTAAGTTGGACATCCCTGGCCTACAGACCTGCAGAATGACTAGCCCCTTTCCCTTCATTGCTGCTGTCATAAGCCGGTCACCGACTCAGCACATATGGGCCTAAGTTGGACACCCCTGGGGAACAGACCTGCAGAATGACTAGCCCCTTTCCTCTTCTAGATGCTGTCATGACCCTAGCATGGACCCAGGGCACATAGACCTAAGTTGGACACCCTTGGCTTACAGACCTGCAGAATGACTAGACCAATTATTCTCCTTGCTGCTGTCGTAAACCTAGCATGGAGCCAGTGCACATGGACCTAAGTTGGAGACCCCTGGATTACAGACCTGCGGACTGACTAGCCCCTTACATCTACATGCTGTTACCATAAGCACTTGGAAGAAGCTGTCCTGCAAAGGTACACCAAAAACAAGGGTGGTGTTGAGAAACAGATATCACACATGCCACTCCCTTCGATCACCCAGTCTCTAGGGCTATAAAATGAGATTGAATTGTCTAACACGGCATGGCCAGGCTCCTGTAGGCATACCTCCTTGTTCCCATATGACTGAACACCTTCAGTCTCTTCACTGGTTTCCAGTGCAAAAGCGCTCAGTGCTAAGAGCTCTCTGTCTAAGTCACCAGGCAATTTTAGGAAAAGAACCTGCAGACATCAGGTCTCACTTCATTACTGACAGTCTGGCACGGAAAAAGATTAAGACTTGGTTATTCCTGTTGAGTTGTCTCTCCCTTCTTACCTTTACGGTATAGAACGACAGGACGCCCTTTCAGGGAAGCTGTGACACTATACAGGTGCATTGTGATCATTTTGGGGGGCTTTGTTTGGGTTTTATAGCGCTTTCTCTCCCATGTTTGGGAGTCTCTCTACCCTCGGTATTTTAAGTGAAGGGAAAAAAAGGGTATAACAAAAGGTGGGGGTCGCTTGCTGTTGCCATCTCTCCTGTGCACAGACAAATCTCAAAAACTAAGGATCAGTTTAATACAAAAACATTACATCTACCACTGCACTGCCAACTACTGCCTTTATAAAAACAATGGTCAATGCAGTTTTACATCTTTTACACTCTCACGGTTCTGGAAGCAATCGAATAGGAACGTTGAATAGACCATACACCCTCTACTAACTCTCTTCAACTAAGCTGTGAGAATGGCTGATTTGCGAGCAACTTACCCCATCATTCATATCCCTTTAGACAACTCTTTTCAAAGAGTGCTGCAGCCAGGTTATAAAACTGTACAAATTTGAGTACATTTGGAAATCGAAGGGTGTCTTTTCCAAACTGCGGCTGCCCTCACCTTTTCATTAAAGCATATTTGAGAGGAAAAGCAGGAGGCGCCTGTTGCATATTTGAGATGAAAAGCAGGAGGCGCCTGTTGCGAGCTCTTGGAGAAAGCGGTGCTGGGTTTTTATTCGACAGTTTGTATCTTTTCCGGGAGTTCATGATGGGCTAAAAAGAACTAACCGCTGATTTTACTAAAGGAGGCTGCGATCAGATGGGCAAAGGTGTCAGTATGCACGTTTCTGGGAAAGTCAGCGAAGAAAGGCTTGGATATACAGGAAAAGTGTATGAGTACAGAAATTTATTTGGCGCGCTCATATTTATGAATCTTCATGCTCTCAGCTCATCAGTTCTTGCATGTTCTTCCGACTTCCATAATCAATCGGATTAAAACTTCAGTTTTTGGGAACTGCATCAAACTCACCTTTTGTGCCTGCAGCTGCTTGAATTCAATTCCTGGATAGGGAATTATTAATCTTCTGGCATTATTTTTGCTGCTTTCGCTGTTAAAAGGCTCTAACTGCAGCAAAGCATTAAATTCCTCCTCAGTGCGAGCCTGCTAACCGCTAACAGGTTACAAGCGCCCCGGAGACTTCATTGAAGTCCTGGAAACACGGATCGTTCCGTGTAGCCTCAGCTGAGCCTCTGGATAGCTGCATGGCCAAAAGTAATAACACGTCTCACAGGCCTCAGTGGCACGTCCTGAACTTTCCAGGCTTGCCTTGCCCCCACGTCACTATCAGCCCACTCTCAACTACAATTATCCAAACGGAAGGAGCATGACGACACTCTTTGTTTGGTAAAAGGCATGAGTGCACTGCTGACATTACTAACGTGATGCAGTCATCATGCCTGGACCTGGGTGGGCCGTTCTCTGCTGACATACCAGGCAGGCATACAAACGGAAATGGGAACAGGACAGATACATACATTTATTTTTAATAATTACTGGGCCCAGGAGAGACAAATTCAATAGACCCGGCCCTGAAATATAAGTGCCGGTGCTAAGCACCGGAAAGTACCGGCACAAATTAAGCACTGCCCAAAATCCTTTGATCTCTTAGGCACAGAGTGTCTGTGCCCGGCCAGAACCAGTTCTGCCTTCTCAGGTGTGACTTCCTGGCAGGTGATGGGGACGGCATCGTCAGAGGCTGACCAGGCCCTTGGAGGTGCAAAGAAATCTCCTCCCTCTTCCCCCAATGCAGCCCAGGGCTATTCAGCCCTTTCCTGACCCACCTAGACTGTCTGGAGCTACACCTGCTCCCCAGCCTTCTGTCATCCCAAACCCAGACAGGCTATCCACATTCCAGCAGAGGCACACAGGATGACTGAGCAAGAAAATACCTACTTTCTAAAAGTGGTACTTTCAAACACAGAACGTAAAAATCACCTTCTCTAAAAGATGCATCTTTAAATTCTGAGTTCAGGCATACTAAACTTTATTTTCTTACCTAGTTCCCCGGTCCAGTTATGTTTATAAGATGTTATAAACATACTTCCCATTCTGTCCTATGGGGAAGGCGTAGCCTTGCAGTAGCGAGAAACAAAATGGGCCGTAATTCGCTACCAGGACATGCCACACATGCCAGGGCATGTCCTACCTTTCACATACACCACACCAGGCCTACAGGGGTACCTTGGGCCTACTGTAGTGGTGGCGGATATATAAGAAAAGGGAAGGTGGGGGACTGGCAAGTGTGGGCACTTGCCAATTGACATGGCGGTATCAGACCGCACACGGACTCTGCAATGGCCGGCATGAGTTACCTTTTATGGGCCGTTCGTGTGGGTGGCACAATCCAGTTCTGCAGCCCACCAACAGCTTTTGATTTACAGGCCCTGGCACACAAAGTGCACTTTACTAGGGACTGACACATAAATCAAAACAGGCCAATCATGGAAATACCAATTCAGAACACATTTTACCACAGGAGCACTTGCACTTTCCCACTGATCAGCAGTGAGAAAAGTGCGCAGAAACACTAATCCAGCACCAAAGGAGTCGAAAACGGGGGGTCAGAAAGCAAAAAACTCAGGGAAAACACGCCAAAAGATGCCAAGTCTAACACTCTCATACCTCTTTTTCTATTCAGATATCCCAAACAAGCCTTTCTAAACCCTTCCCTCTGTCTCTTCTTCCTTCATCTCCCCTTTACTTATCCCAAACCTCCTCCGACTGCTATGAACTCAAAAAAAAAACCACCTCTATGACTTTTCAATCCAAATAACAGACTAACATGTCCACCTCTGAAATTAATTTCATACCATACTAATTCACCACTAATTCTTTTTGGGTTTCGGAGTAGAGTGCTACTCTCACCGAAAACACACTTTGACACCTCGTCAGGAGTAGTAAGCGTTATTTAAAAGCAATTACAAATATAAATAAAAAATAATGTTAGGGCCTGCAAATAGTTTATTTTGTCGTGTTGAAACAGTGGTTTGAAACTGCACACACAGGCTTCAATGGTAGACCTGAGACAAGTTTTACAGGGCTACTTCAGTTAGCTGTACAATCAGTGCTTCAAGCCCACTAGCAGCATTCCATTTGCTGTCCCTTGGTACGTAGGGAACCCTTTTGGGTAGGTAGGAAGGGGAGGTAGGGTGGTGTAGGTAGGAAGGTAGGCAGGTATCCATCCCTGCACAAGAACAATCCTCCATGTAAAGCAAGAACCCTGCCTGAAGTGTGCTAGTGCAATAAGAGAGGAGAAGAGTGTCATAACTTAGTAGATATGGCACACTTATGCTTCCTCCCTTTCACACAAAGTAGTGCAGCAAGTTGCCTTGCTACACTGTGTTGTGTGCAGGTTAGTAAATCTGGCCCCAAATATTTAATGAATCCCCCCAGGCAGTGCCATGCCGACGCTAGCTTCGTTCCCATAACGTGAGGGCATCAGTGAGTATAATGTGCACCCAATGCATCTGAATGTTAAATCCTGGTTTAAAAGGGTGCATCCCAGGTGCGTAACGGAGGCCCCTGCAGTGCAGAGGAGTATCCAACCCTTTAGAGGGCACCCAGCTCTTCAGAGGGCCCGACTGAGCCCAAAACCAATGAGTATCATGAAATAGGAGAATCAGTTATCCCTCATTACATTCTGCATGGGGGCACCCTCCTTTTGCTTTGCACCACTGGTTTATCCCTTTCCAGTGAGCTTAAAAGAGCACCTAAAAAGGGCTAGATCGTGAGAAATGGGTACTGAGCATAGGCTACAAAAGAAAACCTACAGCAGGGAGTGATGGTGATATCAAGCTGGCATCATTGCGTGCTGACATCAGAACCCGAGCTGTGAGGCCATGCCCCACTTCAGTCATCGTGTTATAGTTAAAAAGGGCTAAAATGTACTTGTTAATACGTTGTAGAGTGCAGACGTCCTAAAAAGGAGAGCATTGCAGGACAAAGTCGGAACCACATGGAAAAATAAACTTTGCGCTGCAAAAATGCTGTAATTTTGCTAAAAATGGTGTGAACGAGCCATTATGTTTAAGCCTGGGCGGAGTTCGTGGATTTCCGCAAAGTGACAAAGAAACTCCGCCAAGCTATGAGGAGTTCTGCAAGCGGCGGAGTAAGCTACCTTGCGCCATTTGCACTGATTTTTAGTGCCGGGTGTCTGTACCATGCTGTGAAATCATTGTGAACGGTATCTCGCACAGTGCAAGTGGGCATGCTTCTTTCTGCCACTCAAATAGATGTTCTACACGAGTGGCAGCTTCCTCAACGCGAACAGAAGGTTTCTCAATGCGAAAGCTAGCGACCATCCGGGGCTGCCTACATTGAGGAATCTTGCTGGGAAATGGTCTAGCATTGGATTTCCCCGCTCGCCAACTAACCGCTGGCAAGCGCGAGCGAGGAAAAAAGTACGCTATGCGTAGCGTAGTTTTTCGGCACATCGCGAGGTGCGCGGAGTGTAAAAAACTCCGCAAACAGAGCAAAGTTCACCACCCAGGCTTAATTAATTATATTAAAACTAAAATAATACTGTATTGCAGACCATGGGCATCAATTAGAACGGATGGGTGACAGCCGCTTCCTCTGGCTTAGCCCTCGGCATCCAAGGTAGTAAACATGCTCCATCTTGGTCTTCAGCTTTTAGTCTTCTGCCGCTAGGCTGCAAAAGAGGCAGGGCTCAGGCGCTAAATAAGGGGCGAATGGTCAACCAGTCAATGTCATTAAAGTCAGACGGGTGTGTTATATCAGGTTTGCCACCCATGGCCTTTTGGTGAGTCAACATTCATGTTCCAGAATTCCTGTACATTTTTTAAGTGCTCATTGGATTTTGAATGCAAAACTGCATATTTCAAAAACATCCCTATTGAGAAAAAGCATATAAAAACAAGAGGCAGATGCACTCATAATGGTACATTATGGTAGGAGTGGGCGTTTCGTGGACATTTGTCTCAAGGTCTTGATGACAATAGTATGTTCTTTAATTGTAGTGTTAGAGCGGAAAATCAGCTGTTGCAACAACAATAACTTCTAGTTCGGAAAAGACTGTGCTGGTTTCTCGTTCTCGTAGTTGGTACGGACCTCTCATCTCACCGCACATTCATTTTTATTTATTCTTTATCACCTTCCTGCAAGTATGCTCTTGCTTTGTGTTAAAGTACGCAGTATTGGAAAGGTACAGGTCATTGTTCAATTAAAATGCTTTGCTGTTTGTCTTGCGATGATAATTTACTGGCCCAAAACTGTTTACTGGTCAAAGAAGATGCGGTGAATGATGAAGTAAGTATTTGCATTCTGTACATTTAAATCATTCTTTGTAAAAGTGGGCCTGAGCTATTATGTAAAGCAAAATTCACAATACAATGCACCAGTATAAACACTTCCACTATGTCCTGAGAGTCACCTTTCTGTGCGATGCCTCTAAGAGAGACTGCCAGAAAAACAAAGAAACCATAGAAGATGAGGACTTCATCTCATCTGAGACCACCATGGGGGAGGGATGGAAGGTGGGGGTAGGCAGGGGTTGTAACTGCTAAATCTATGCTTACCTGCTCCTTGCAACCTCTTTTGGGCCCCTGGTTTCCCCACAAATGCAGTAATCTCCCCTAAGGAGTCATGCCTTACTTAGCCTGTTGGTTGGTGCTACTGAGATGTGCAAGAACTGAATCGCATTCGAATCCAGTGTGCACATGCACTGCAGGGATATAAACTTTTTTTTATAATAACAGTTATAGTGCACTCATATTGGTAAGTGGGTCCAGGAAAGTAATGTGAGTAATACTGTTGAAATAATCGCACATATAAAAGAAGGTTGTGCTGCTGACAAAGCAGAGCAACCCAGAGCTAGCTCCAAACATAACACCTCTCAGAAAGATGGATACAATGTGCATTCATTTAGGGAAACATATATACTGTACCTCACCCTGAAGCAGATGGAGTGTCCTTGTAAGTGTTTACAAATAGCATGAGGTATGTCCGGCCCCCCATAATGTGGAATCATACATACACACACACACACACACACCACATGCACACCACACACTCATGTGAAGTAATTTCCCTTCTTTCCTTCACCACGAACAGGAACACTTACTACTGGGTGGTAGTTCAATAAAGGGTTAAATGGCAATCAGTACATGCAAGCTAGTGTGAGGTTACGTCTTTCTGAGCCCTACCTAGATTTTAATAATTAGTAGGTCCACAGCTATAATTCTTCACTGGAAGGTAGAAGGGTTGCAGCAATTACTGAAGGTCAAAGTCTAGCTAATGGAACCTTGACCTGTTCTCAGGCCAGGACGCTCCCCCCACCGCCCCAGCGTCCCCTGCTGGTGCTGTGTCCTCTGGCTGCTACCCCTCGCTGCTGCTGGGAGTTCGAGGCCCTCCTCCACCTGCAGGCTCCCGCCTGCGCCTCATCCCTGGTGGCCCAGTGGTGGGCGATAGGTATTCGCTCTGATCTGCTGCCTGTCTCCCGTATCTGTATTACATCTGTTGCCAGTTTTCCCACCTGTACCACTCAACCTTTATTTGAAAATTTGTATGTCACTTTATCCCCCTTCTTCAAAAATGCATAACTAGACCTTGTGACGCATGACGCGCCGGTACCTCAAACTACACGAAGTCACTGATTCACTTTTTCGGCGCCACATACCTTTCTATCTATTGTCAGATCTTTTTTTAAAATAATGTATATGAATTGACTTTGTGACCCATGACGCGCCGGTACCTTAAACCACACGAAGTCACTGATTCACTTTTGGCGCCAAACACCATCTTATCCATTCTCATTTAAGACATGACTAATGCCAACTTTTCCTCCCTTATTTCGTGCCTGACCCGGCAACCTTGATGTGGCCTTCTCAATTCTTACTGTAACTATATTTTTATTTTATTTCGTATTATCAATGACACTCTGCCTTTGTTTTAAACATATACCCGTAATGCCGAATGTGGATATCTACTATTTTCTTAAAAATGTTGATAACTGATTCTACAGGTCTTATGATCGCGTCATTTCAATTCAAACAATGGAAACGTTTAATGACATATAATTATTACTGCTGACTTAATTTGATCACTCTGCTCCTATCTGACCTACAATTCCTTTTATATTTTTTCTCCATATGACCGGTTGACGTCAAATTCAAACAATGTAATTGATACTATGGGTTTTTTTTCTCGCAAACATATACCGGGAACTGTTTATTAATTTGTAAAATGTACTTTGAACTGTAAAATGTTAAACCTTCTCCGCAAAATATACCCACTTCTCGTGTTCTACTCTCAACATTCTAATCACATCGCTTATCCTTTCCCACCTAACTGACTACACTCTGCATTACCATTTTACTATACTTCTGTCTCCCTCACCCACACACTTCCGCTCTTTAACACGCCACACACATTGCTTTCCTTACTTTTACTAACCTGCCGCACGCCTACCCTGATCCCCTTCTCACCTTACCTTCACTCTCTCTTCCCACACCTATTTTTCCTCCCATTTAACGCTTCGCCTCTCTATTTTTTACCACCCACTATTATGTACATGATATACACATGACTCGCCATACCATGTCTTTATCAACCTTGGTTTCACATTGTATATGAACAGCCCTGAGGAACCCCCAGGCCTGATGGCCAATTAGGGGGCGAAACACGTGTTGGCTGTGCCATCCTTTCTTCGTTTGCAGCTACTAATAATAATAAAAAATACAAACATCAACCGGATCTATTTGCATCAATTGGATTTTATCCCAAGCAACGGAAAATTACACTCTAGCCCAGATACACCATCAAAAAACAAAGTCTAGCTAATGGAACCTTGACCTGTTCTCAGGCCAGGACGCTCCCCCCACCGCCCCAGCGTCCCCTGCTGGTGCTGTGTCCTCTGGCTGCTACCCCTCGCTGCTGCTGGGAGTTCGAGGCCCTCCTCCACCTGCAGGCTCCCGCCTGCGCCTCATCCCTGGTGGCCCAGTGGTGGGCGATAGGTATTCGCTCTGATCTGCTGCCTGTCTCCCGTATCTGTATTACATCTGTTGCCTGTTTTCTCTGTGCGCTGCCTTAGTGTCTGTCTATTGTATCTCTATCGTATCTCTTTTGCATCTGTTGCCTGTTTTCTCTGTGCCCTGCCCTAGTGTCTGTCTATCGTATCTCTATCGTATCTCTTTTACATCTGTTGCCTGTTTTCTCTGTGCCCTGCCCTAGTGTCTGTCTATCGTATCTCTATCGTATCTCTTTTGCATCTGCTGCCTGTTTTCTCTGTGCGCTGCCCTAGTGTCTGTCTATCGTATCTCTATCGTATCTCTTTTGCATCTGCTGCCTGTTTTCTCTGTGCGCTGCCCTAGTGTCTGTCTATTGTATCTCTATCGTATCTCTTTTGCATCTGCTGCCTGTTTTCTCTGTGCGCTGCCCTAGTGTCTGTCTATCGTATCTCTATCGTATCTCTTTTGCATCTGCTGCCTGTTTTCTCTGTGCGCTGCCCTAGTGTCTGTCTATCGTATCTCTATCGTATCTCTTTTGCATCTGCTGCCTGTTTTCTCTGTGCGCTGCCCTAGTGTCTGTCTATCGTATCTCTATCGTATCTCTATTGCATCTGTGGCCTGTTTTTCTCTGTGCACTGCTCTACTGACTGTTCTTAGTATTTTCGCCACAATTATTGCCTGTTTTCTCTGTGCGCTGCCTTAGTGACTGCTTTCTTATCTTTACTACACTTATTGCCTGCTTTCTCTTCGCGCTGCTTTACTGTCTATTTTTCGTATTCCCATCGTAATTGTTGCCTGTTGCCGATTCCCGCCGCTGCGTCCCCTGTGGCCCTGCCCCCCTCCTCTCCCATTCGCTCCCCGCCACCCGCCTCCCAGCTGCTCCTTCCTCCCTCCACCCCTTTTTAATGCAGGACGCTGCGCGGCCGCGCGGCCGCGCAGCTGGCGCGCCGGAGGCAAGCCTGTCTGCGCCAGGACCGCGCCCGGCGCCAGAACCCCTGGACCCCGCGCACCCCATCGCACCATACCCAGCCTCAGCTACGACGTGGACTCCCTCCACGCTCTCAACACCGGCCGACGCTGCAACCAGGCCGCCCCGAAACACACCCACGGACCCTTCTCCTGCCGCAGCTGCAGCTTCACCTGCGACAGAACCAGCAAACCATCAATGACCAGACCCAACCACCTCCGCTGCATACTCCTCAACACCCGCTCCGCACGCAGACACGCCATCGAGCTCTGGGACCTGCTCGACGCCACTGCCCCGGACGTAGCCTTCCTGACTGAGACGTGGTGGAATGACTTCTCTGCTCCAGACATCGCCATTGCCATCCCAGACGGCTACAAGATCTCCCGCAGGGACCGTGCCAACGGCATCGGAGCAGGTATTGCCATCGTCCACAAGTCCACCCTCAAGGTCACCACCCAGGCAGACGACACCCTCCACGCCGCCGAACACCTGCACTTCCGAATCCACACCGACCCCAACACCACCCTCAGAGGAACGCTCGTCTACAGACGTCCCGGACCCCGGGCCCAGTTCAGCGACTCCATCACCGACCTCGCCAGCACCCACACACTCGCCTCCACGGACTACATCCTCCTCGGGGACCTGAATTTCCACCTCGAGAACAACAACGACGCCAACTCCACCACGCTGATCGGCAACCTCGCCAACCTCGGCCTCAGACAACTCGTCACTGCACCCACCCACGCCGCCGGCGACATGCTGGACACCGTCTTCTCCACAAGCACCCACGTCACCTTCAACCACACCACCGAACCCCACTGGACCGACCACCGCTGCATTCACTTCACCTTCAAAAAACCTACCACGTACCACCGCACCCAACAGCTGCCTCGTCGCGGCTGGAGCAAAGTCACCGAAGACCAGCTGATCACCACCCTCTCCCAGAACCCTCCCACCGACCCCACCAACCCAGACGCCGCAGCCCGTAACCTCAGACAGTGGATCGACGACTGTGCCAACACCCTCGCCCCACTGAAGAAACCCCCCAACAGCAACGCCAGCAAGAGAGCCACCTGGTTCACCGACGAGCTCCTGGCCTCCAAACGCGCATGCCGGAAACTGGAGAGAAAATGGCTCCACGAACACACACCGGACAACCACGCAGCCCACAAGGACGCCACCCGCAGACACCACCACCTCATCAGATCAGCCAAGAGGTCCTCCTTCAAAGACCGCCTGGATAACAACGCACACGACAGCAAAGAGCTCTTCCGCATCGTTAAAGAACTATCCAACCCCAGCGCCAACACCAACGACATCCCGCCCTCACAGGAACTGTGCGACTCACTGGCCTTCTTCTTCCACCGCAAGATCGCTGACATCCACGACAGTTTCAACACCACGACCGACCCGACCACGCCAGACTCCACCCCTCCTCCGAACACCAACAACGCCAACCGCCTTACCTCCTGGTCCAACGTCAGCGACGACGAGACACGCAAGGTCATGAACTCCATCCACTCAGGATATCCAACAGACCCTTGCCCACACCACATATTCAACAAGGCAGACGCAGCAGTCGTCTACGGAAGGTCATCAACATCTCCTTCGAAACAGCGACATTCCCGGAAAGCTGGAAGCACGCCGAAATCAACACCCTCCTCAAGAAGCCCAAGGCGGACCCCAAGGACCTCAAGAACGTCTGGCCCATCTGCCTACTCCCGTTCCCGGCGAAGGTCATCAAGAAAATCGTCAACATGCAACTGACTCACCACCTCGAAGACAACAACATACTGGACCCGTCCCAATCCGGATTCAGACGAAACCACAGCACCGAGACTGCCCTCATCGCCGCCACAGACGACATCAGGTGCCAATTAGACAACGGCGAAACATCAGCCCTCATCCTCCTAGACCTCTCGGCCGCCTTCGACATGGTCTGCCATCGCACTCTAAAAACAAGAGAAGGCCCTCGACTGGACCTCATCCTTCCTCTCCGGCAGATCCCAGAGCGTCCGCCTCCCACCCTTCAGATCCAAAGCCACCAACATCATCTGCGACGTCCCCCAGGGCTCCCCCCTCAGCCCTACGCTGTTCAACATCTAAATGGCCCCCCTCGCACAAGTGGCCCGCCACCACAACCTCAACATCATCTCCTACACCGACGACACTCAGCTCATCCTCTCCAAGGACCCGTGCACCGCCAAAACCAACATCCACGACGGAATGAAGGCCATCGCCGACTGGATGAGGAGCAGCCGGCTGAAACTGAACTCGGACAAGACGGAGGTCCTCATCCTCGGACCCAACCCCTCAGCCTGGGACAACTCCTGGTGGCCGACTACTCTCGGAACAGCACCGACACCCACCGACCATGCACGCAATCTAGGATTCATCCTCGACTCCTCCCTCTCCATGTCCAAACAGGTCAACGTCGTCTCCTCCTCCTGCTTCAACACCCTACGCACACTTCGCAGGATCTACAAGTGGATCCCGACCGAAACAAGAAGAACGGTGACACAGGCCCTCGTCAGCAGCAGGCTGGACTACGGCAGCATACTCTACGCCGGAATCCCAGCCAAACACCTACGACGACTACAGCGCATCCAAAATGCCTCCACCCGACTGATCGTCAACGTCCCCCACCGCAGCCACATCACCCCCACCTGACAAACCTACACTGGCTCCCCGTCGACAAGAGGATCACCTTCAAACTCCTCACCCACGCACACAAAGCACTCCACAACACCGGACCCGCCTACCTGAACAGCAGACTCAGCTTCCACACCCCCACCCACCAGCTCCACTCCGCCAGCCTCGCACTCGCCGCCACCCCTCTCTGCGCCTTGAGACCCTCACGGGTAAGTAGCGCGCTCTACAAATATCTTGATTGATTGATTGATTGAATGGGTGTAAGTGTTTACAAAACACATGTGCTCGTTATGCACCATAGCTGTCAAGAGATATTGACCATGCTATAAATCTTTGCATTCAGGAGTAACTGTGTGCAAATGACAGTTGAGTTGTGTTGATAGTGTTCCACACTCGTTTTGTGGTTCTACAGGAAGATTCCATGTAGTAGATGCTAACTTTTGGTAAGAAGTTTCAAGATATCATACAGAATCGTCTCAGTATGACAATTTGTACTTAACATAGAAAAGCGTGTGCACCAGGTACTAATCTATGTACGTGTGCTAGATTTGCTAGGAAAGATAAACTATCTGTAAAGTTTTTACCACAGTATGAAGTGTGCAGGTAGTATGTTCTTCAGTACCCTCAGATCGTGGTTATTTTTTAGCAAGTAGTGTTTTCTTTTGCAACTGTTGCATAAAGTGTAGTAGATTTTTTTAAATACTCTGTGATTAACCCCTTCACTGCTAGGCCTTTTCCCCCCCTGTGCTAAGCCTTTTTTGGGCTATTTAGGGTAGTGCGCGCTTAGGCCCCTGTAACTTTTTGACCACATAAGATATCCACGCCAAATTTGCGTCCTATTCTTCTAACATTATGGGGATTCTAAAGGTATCCAAGGTTTGTGGATTCCCCTGTTGGGGTCCCAGAAATTAGCCAAAATACAGCAATTTTTTTGGGGGGGGAGGGGGAAATGGGAAAAACGGGCTGCAAATGAAAGCGTCTGGGTTTTTCTCTGCAAATGGTATCAAAAAAGGGTTTGTGGGGCTGAAATCACCATTTTCCCAGCTTTTATAGAATGACAGACTTTTGTCAGAAAACCAACATTTTTTACACAGTTTTGGTATTTTTCTGGGACATAGCCTTTTTTTGCTATTTTTTGTGCTTTCAACCTCCTTCCAGTTAATGGTAGAAATGGGTGTGAAAGCAATAATGGATCCTGGAAACTTATACATTTTAGAAAGATGGATATAATTCTGAATTCAGCAAGGGGTCATTTGTGTAGATCCATCAAGGTTTCTTTATAGAAACTAACAGTTAAATATAGGAAAAATTGAAAATTAGTTGAAAAAAACAGCCTTTTGTGTCAACGTTTTTACCTGTAACTTCTAATTATGACAGCTCTTTGAAAGCAATATACCGTTACATCCGCTGGACCTTCCTGGTTGTGGGGATATATAGGACTTGTAGGTTCACCAAGAACCCGACGAACCCAGAGTCAAAAACTGAGCAGCAATTTACAATGGTTTTTTATTATGTTCCGGGTATATAGCAATTATTGTGGGAAAATGTATACATGGAAAAATCGGTATGAAAGACACCTATGTATTTCTGAAATGGGAACAAATTATAGAGTTTAGAAAAAGTACATATTTGTACATTTTCGAATTTGGGAATATTCATACTAGCATGAGAATTATCGGTCATTTTTGAAAATGACTTCTTTTTTACACAATGTATTTCATTTGGAAGGCAGAAAGGCATCAGAAATCAATAGGTAATAACAGTTGCTTTACACATCTGAATTACCCTAAGTCTCCCGATATAAATGGTACCTCACTTGTGTGGGTAGGCATAGTGCCCACGACAGGAAATGGCTCAAAACCCAACGTGAACACACCACATTTTCACAATGAAAATGTGCCCTTTTTTTGCAAAGTGTCTAGCTGTAGATTTTGAAAACTAGCTCTGCCAGCACCTATGGAAACATAGCAAACCTATACATTTTTGAAAACTACACACCCAGGGGAATCCAGGATGGGGTGACTTGACTGCCTACCACCAGGTTCTGTTACCCAGAATCCCTTGCAAACCTAAAAAATTGTCCAAAAAGCCACATTTTTCCCACATGTCTGTGGTGGAAAGTTCTGGAATCTGCGTGGATCCACAATTTTCCACCCACCCCGCGTTCCCCAAAGTCTTATGAGAAAAATGATACCTCACTTGTGCGAGTCTGCCTAGTGCCCGCGACAGGAAACGGCGCAAAATGCAACGTGGTCACACCTCAATTTCGCAGTGAAAAATGACCCTTTTTTGGCAAAGTGCCTAGCTGTCGTTTTTGAACCATAGGTCTGCCGGGACCTAGGGAAACCTAGCAAACCTATACATTTTTGAAAACGAGACACCCAGGGGATTCCAGGATGGGGTGACTTAGCTGCCTCCCACCAGGTTCTGTTACCCAGAATCCCTTGCAAACCTAAAACATTGTCAAAAAAAACACATTTTCCCCACATTTCTGTGGTGGAAAGTTCTGGAATCTGCGTGGATCCACAATTTCCACCCACCCCGCATTCTCCAAAGTCTTACGAGAAAAATGGTACTTCACTTGTGCGGGTCGCCTAGTGCCCGCGACAGGTAACGGCACAAAATGCAACAAGGTCACGCCTCAATTTCGCAGTGAAGAATGACCCTGTTTTGGCAAAGTGCCTAGCTGTCGTTTTTGAGCCATAGGTCTGCCAGGACCTAGGGAAACCTAGCAAAGCTATACATTTCTGAAAACTAGACACCCATGGGAATCCAGTATGGGGTGACTTAGCTACCTCCCACCAGGTTCTGTTACCCAGAATCCCTTGCAAACCTAAAAAAATGTCCAAAAAAACCACATTTTCCCCACATTTCTGTGGTGGAAAGTTCTGTAATCTGCGTGGATCCACAATTTCCCACCCACTCCGCGTTCCCCAAAGTCTTACGAAAAAAATGGTACCTCACTTGTGCGGTTCGGCCTAGTGCCCGTGACAGGAAACGGCACAAAACGCAACGTGGTCACACCTCAATTTCGCAGTGAAAAATGACCCCTTTTGGGCAAAGTGCCAAACTGCAGTTTTTGAACCCTAGATCTGCCGGCACCTAGGGAACCCTACCAAACTCAGACATTTCTGAAAACTAGACACCCGGGGGCTTCCAGGGAGGTATGGCTTGCATGGATCCCCCAACGTTTCCTTACCCAGAATCCCCTGCAAACTTCAATTTTAGCTGTAAAAATCACCTTTTTCACATATTTTTGTGTGGGAAAGTTGTGGCATCACCGGGCTCACTCAAATTTCCCACCACCCAGCGTTCCCCCAGGTCTCCCGGTAAAAATGGTGCCTCACTTGTGTGGGAGGCCCAAGTACCCGCGACAGGCAAGGGCCCAAAACGTAGTGAGGCGACATCAAAATTGCCTATCTCAAAACCACCTGGTTTTGCAAGGGAGGTCACCTGGGTTTTTGGCCCGTGCTCGGCGGCCATCTAGCGAAACCTACCAAACCCACACATTTCTAAAAACTAGACACCCGGGGGTTTCTAGGGAGGTATGGCTTGCATGGATCCCCCAACGTTTCCTTACCCAGAATCCCCTGCAAACCTCAATTTTAGCTGTAAAAATCAAGTTTTTCACACATTTTTGTGTGAGAAAGTTGTGGCATCACTGGGCTCACTCAAATTTTCCACCACCCAGCGTTCCCCCAGGTCTCCCGGTAAAAATGGTGCCTCAATTGTGTGGGAGGCCCAAGTACCTGCGACAGGCAAGGGCCCAAAACGTAGTGAGGCGACATCAAAATTGCCTATCTCAAAACCACCTGGTTTTGCAAGGGTGGTCACCTGGGTTTTTGGCCCCGTGCTCGGCGGCCATCTAGGGAAAGCTACCAAACCCACATATTTCTGAAAACTAGACACCCGGGGGCTTCCAGGGAGGTATGGCTTGCTTGGATCCCCCAACGTTTCCTTACCCAGAATCCCCTGCAAACCTCAATTTTAGCTGAAGAAATCACTTTTTTCACACATTTTTGTGTGGGAAAGTTGTGGCATCACCGGGCTCACTCAATTTCCCACCACCCAGCGTTCCCCCAGGCCTCCCGGTAAAAATGGTGCCTCACTTGTGTGGGAGGCCCAAGTACCCGCAACAGGCAAGGGCCCAAAACGTAGTGAGGCGACATAAAAATTGCCTATCTCAAAACCACCTGGTTTTACAAGGGGGGTCACCTGGGTTTTTGGCCCCGTGCTCGGCGGCCATCTAGGGAAACCTACCAAACCCACACATGTCTGAAAACTAGACAACCGGGGGCTTCCAGGGAGGTATGGCTGGTGTGGATCCCAAAACGTTTCCTTACCCAGAATCCCCTGCAAACCTCAATTTTAGCTGAAAAAAATCACTTTTTTCACACAAAAAACCTGGGCCAAAAATCCAGGTGACCCCCCTTGCAAAACCAGGTTGTTTGGTGATAGGCAATTTTTATGTCACCTCAATACGTTTTGGGCCCCTGCCTGTCACAGGTACTTGGGCCTCCCACACAAGTGAGGCACCGTTTTTATCGGAAGGCTTTGGGGAATGTGGGGTGGGTGGAATTTTGTGGATCCACGCAGATTCCAGAACTTTCCACGAAAGAAATGTGAGGAAAATTTGTTTTTTTGGACAAATTTTTAGGTTTACAAGGGATTCTGGGTAACAGAACCTGGTGAGAGCCAGTCAAGTCACCCCATCCTGGATTCCCCAGGGTGTCTAGTTTTTTAAAATGTACAGGTTAGCTAGTTTTCCCTATGTGCCGGCTGCGCTAGGGCCCAAAATCGACAGTTAGGCATATTGCTAAAAACAAATCTGTGCCTAGTCTGCTTTCTGCCACCCTGGGGGGATATTGGGGGTGAGGTTGCCCTGATATGCCCCCAAGGGGGGCAGAAACACTGTGGCTATTTGTTTAGGGGGTGGGGGCATGGGCATGCACGTTTTGTGCAGCCCCACTCTAATTCAAATTTGCCCCCCAAAAAACCCTGGCGTCTAGTGAGCTTTTTGCCCCCCCAGGTGGAGCACATTGGGGGCTAATGCCCCCATCTGCCCCCCAGGAGGGGCTGAAAGTCCACTAGACGCCAGGGAGTTTTTTGGGCAAATTTTAATTAGGGTGGGGGCTTCCCAAAACAGGCATGCCAATGCCCCACCCTAATAAAAATTTGCCCAAAAAATTCCTGGTGTCTACTGGGCTTTTTGCCCCCTGGGGGGGGGGCATATTGGGGGCTAATGCCTGTAGGCTGTAATTTTTGCAGAGGAGGGGGCATGGGCATGCCTGTTTTGGGCAGCCCCCACCCTAATACAAATTTGCCTAAAAGAAATCCCAGACTAATGGCCTTTTTACCCCCCCCGGGGTGCAGATTGGGGGCTAAGGATTTTTTTGAGCAAATTTTACTTAGGGTGGGGGTTGCCAAAAACGGGCACGCCAATGCCCCCACCCTAATTAAAATTTGCCAAAAAAAATCCCTGGCGTCTAGTGGGCTTTTTAACCCCCCGGGGGCAGATTGGGGGCTACTGCCCCATCTGCCCCCCAGGGGGGCAGAAAGGCAGTAATGGTGGTGGGGGTGGGGGCATTGGCATGCCCATTTCAGGCAGCCCCACCGTAAAAAAACAACTGCGCGAAAAAAATCCTTGGCATCAAGTGGGCTTTCTGCCCCCCCGGGGGGTACTGCCCCCATCTGCTCCTCAGGGGGGGGGGCAGAAAGGCTGTAATGGTGGTGGGGGTTGGGGCCATTGGCATGCCCATTTCGGGCAGCCCCACCCTAAAGAAAAATAGTGCATAAACAAAATCCCTGACGTTCAGTGGGCTTTCTGCCCCCCCAGGGGGGCAGATTGGGGGATACTGCCCCCATCTACCCCCCAAGGGGGGCAGAAAGGCTGTAATTGTGTGGGGGTGGGGGCATCGGCATGCCCGTTACGGGAAGCCCCCATCCCTCCCCAAATATGGGGCAAAAACAAAATCCCTGGCGTTTAGTGGGCTTTCTGCCCCCCCCGGGGGGCAGATTGGGGACTACTGCCCCATCTGCCCTCCAGGGGGGACAGAAAGACAAATTTTGTGCCGGGTGGTGGGGGCATCGGCATGCCCATTTTGGGCAAGCCCCACCCCTAATGAAGTACTTATTCGATAATCCCTGGTGTCTAGTGGGCTTTCTACCCCCGGGGGGCAGATTGGGGGCTACTGCCCCATCTACCCCCCAGGGGGGGCAGAAAGACTAATGGTGCCAAAACAATTTATGGGGGGAGCAAAGGCCCTTGCCCAAGGGGCCGCTCCCCCCTCCCTGGTGCCTAGTGGGTGGATCCCTCCCCTTTCCAACAATACCTCTCCTGAGTTTCTACGTGCTCAGGGGGCTGAGATAGCCCCCTGAGCACATAGAAACTGAAACTGAAATGAGCCTCTTGGCTCATTTCAGTTTCGGTTTCACTGAAATGACATCGGTGTGACGTGCGCACCGATCGTCAATTCAGGGAAACCAGGGGGTGGGGGCCTCGGGAGCTGGGGAAGCTCTTCCCCAGCTCCCGAGGCTATTTTAGGTTAAAGGGAATCCCTCTGGTGCGATGTTTCATGACGAGCTGGACTCGTCATGAGCACACGAGCACTGTGTGCCATGGCGAGTCCAGCTCGTCATGAGCATCGTAGGGGTTAATTTATCCTGAGAGCTTCACTGTCTGCAAACAGTTTGATACAGAGTAAACTCTTTCCTTAACAAAAAATCTGTTTACAGTACCCACTTTTCTACTCATACCTTCATTTCTCAATGTAGGTGAGTGTCAAGCATTTGATACAGATTAAAGCTGTCTGTAGTAGGCCATTTGTTTTGGAACTGGCATTCATTATTTTTGATTTCTCTGCACAATTTTACTCCATGAAGTTTCCCTTACTTTTTTGGTTGATTGATAATGTGATGTATGCTATCTGTAAAATGTATGGTATAGGGACAATGTTGCTTGTTGTATCTGTGATCTGTCATCGGTGATATCATAAATTATGTCGTACAAACATGTCATGAGTGATGTCATATGTAAGTTCATAAGCAGTACATGGCGGGGGCAGAAGGTATAAGTTAGTGCTGCTAACTATAACTGCTGAATTGCTGTGGGTTTTTTCAGTTCAAAACGTTAACGTTTTCACTGAGAAAGACGATTTTTAAGTGAATGCCTTAGAGTGAAATACTGGATCTGCCGCAACTGCCTGCTATTCCTACTGGAAGCAAAAACATGAAAAATAGTTTAATAAGCACTTGGGGATTCTCCATTGAATTAAACAAACACTGTGTAATGACTCAAGGGCTGTTATTGTATTGTATTGTATTGTATTGTATTGTATTGTATTACCACCACCACCTCATTTTTAACTACTAGATCCAGATTTGCTAAGGGTTTGCACTGGTGTTCATATGGCACAAAGAGCAGGGACAGTCAACTCACAGACCCAACATAGTCACTCACGCAACCACTCACAGCCCTATGCAGGCATTGGCATACCCACTCACAGACCCACACAGACACTCAAACTCCATCATTAATGCCATATCATGAGTGATATAATATGTGAGGTCATAAGCAGTGTAATGCAGGAGCATAGGTTATTGTTAGCTCAGGTACACTCACACACCCATTCACAGTTCTATGCTGGCACTTCCACACCCACTCAGAGTCCCACATAGGCAGTCACACACCCACTCACATGCAGCCACTCACAGACCCATTCAGGTACTCAAACACCCATTCACACACCCACTCAAGCACTAACACACCTACCGACAGACCCAAATAGGCACTCACACACTCACTCACAGATCCACACAGGCATTCACATACCCACCAACACAGGCATTCACACACCCACTCACATACCTATGCAGCCACTCCAAGAACCATTTACAGACCCATGCAAACACTGAAACCCCCATTCACATACCTACTCAGACACTCACACTTCATCAGTGATGGCATTAGTGATGTCATTCGAGATGTCATCAGTGATGTCACTGACCACGTCTTGAGTGATGTAATATGTGAAGTCATAAGCAATGCAATGCAAGGGCATAAGTTATAGTTAGCTCAGGAAACTATAAATGCTGAATTTCACTAGTTTTGTACAAGTGAAATATAAGCTTAACTATAACGTTTTCATTTTTCAGTGGATATATAGATATGAAATTTTCAAAACTAGTTTGTTTCTCACTTCGTCTGCTGTTTGGAACGTTTTGGTTGTGATTCCTCAAACGCGGGCCTAGAAAAAGGGGGGTGGGGGGCCAAGACGTGTTTTCCCCATGCAATTTCCCATAGGGATTTTTAACATGACTACAGCCTAAACCGCAAATTTGGCAGAAAGCTATCTTTTGGTCCAGAAAGAGCACTTTTTGTAATTTGATTTAAGCCTGTTCAGTATTTTTTGAGTTAATAAAGAAAAATAATTTATAGATATCTAGAGATGCGGACCCTCTGTGGATACTACAGATCTCATGGTGAGATCTGATTGTCTGCCAACACATCAAGCCGAAAGTGTTGACAGCTATCTTGGCACTCAAACTCAGCTGAATACCAAGACATAATGTAAAAAAGTAGAAGGGGGTAGGGCAGGAATATCCTGTCCCCCTAGTCCTGGTGGTGAAGTACCACAAGGACCCCGCCAAGGACCAAAAACGTTTTTGGAAAAAATTAAGTTGCTGCCAATCCATATCACTTGCCTGTTAGGCAAGTGATATTCCGAGGGAATATACATTTATGATTAAAGGGAGGGGGGTGCACTTAGCCTCCATTCTGGGCAGCTTTGTCCCCAGGGACCCCAACCCCAAGGGCCCGGCCATGCATTGAAAATGGGAGGTGGACCACACGGCCCCCCCTCCTGGAGCCATTAATGGCCCTGGTGACCTCATCCTCCAGGGTTGTCTCAGCTATGCCCATGGGTGCCCACCACTGGGACAAAGTGGTTTCCCTGCCAGTTGTTCCCTGAAGGCAGGACCAATGCCGCCGCCCACTGGAGGCAGGGAGCCAGCTGGGGCTGTGGGGGGATATATACATATATATTCACAGAAAAAACCATAGGTTTCAGGGGTGTTATAGTTAGCTGCCCATTTCACTCGTACAAAACCATAGAAATTCCTCCGTTATAGTTACTTCTGCTAACTATAACTCACGCGCCCGCAATGCACTGCTGATGATGTCACATATTGCATCATTCATGACATGGTCACTGATGACATCACTGATGACATCTCAAATGACATCACTGATGACATCACTGATGACATCAACCACTGAATGTGGTTTAGTTTGAAATTTAAATATGTATTATATATATACCAATCTGTATTGAAGATTGAGTGGATATATAACTGTCTGGATGGAGGATTTAGTAGCTGTCTGACTGTCTTTTTAAGTGAGTAATGAAAAGTGTCTCACTTAATACATGGATTAGTAACTAAACTGTGTGAATGTGTGCAGCACTGTCTCTGTTGTTGTATAACATGCTGCCTCAGTTGGTCACTAACTACATGAGTGTGTATATTAGTTATTGATTAGTTGGGTGAGTATTTGTATGGGACACTGAGTTTGTGTGTGATTGGATGGGGTGTGTGTAACTCTATGCATAGATGTGTGAATGGTTGATTGACTAGGTGTATGGGTTTAAGACTGCATGTGGAAACAGTTGTTTGGGTGACTGAGTGTATTTATTTGTGTGTTGGTGAGCGAATATATGTTTTAGTTGTACATCTTCAACAAAGTAAAAAAATAAAAGGCATTGTATGTGAGAGTTGGTGTATTTACATAAGTTTGTGTAAGAGTCAGTGATTGTGAGAGTAAATATATGAATGAGTGTATAATTGTAATGGTGCTTTTTTAACATATTAACGATGAGTTACTATGTGTTTGAATAAAATAGGTGTCGTTGGATAATTGTGCAAGTGAGTAAATTTAAGTGCGATACATTTTTTTCATGAGTGAGTAGGATGACTGCATAACCGACTAAGATGACTGCTGATGTGTCAATGTCTATATATGTGTATAAGTGCATTTGATAGTGTTCTATTAATTAATGACTGCATGTATAGATGATTCTGTTGTTGAATGGGTAGTTGTGTGTGTAGACTTAGGAATCAGTGAGTGGGTATGTAGTAACTGGTATTGGTGTGTCAATGGTTTCAAATATGGTACTCTGTATTTTACAGTGAGTGATGAAAGGTTATACTAGTGTATGATGTGGTGTATCGGAGTGTCAAGTGGATGATGTCATCAGTGATGTCATTTGAGATGTCATCAGTGATGTCACTGACCATGTCATGAATGATGCAATATGTGACATCATCAGCAGTGCATTGCGGGCGCGTGAGTTATAGTTAGCAGAACTAACTATAACAGAGGAATTTCTACGGTTTTGTACGAGTGAAATGGGCAGCTAACTATAACACCCCTGAAACCTATGGTTTTTTCTGTGAATTTCTAAAGTTTTTTAAATGCTAATTTCTAACTATAACGTCTCTGAAACCTATGTTTTTTTTCAGTGAATTTCAAAGGTTTATTAAATGCTAACTTTTAAGTGTGATAGTAGTTATATCTATTTTTTTGTACTGATTTTCTACAGTTTAACTGTTAATTCATAAATATTTTATTCATTAAATAACATTATATATTTTTCTGAAAATTGCAAAAAAAAACATTTTTTAATTAAAACTGAAATATTGATTAATTTTCTTGTTTTCATTTTTTATTTTAATATATTTATATCATTTTCTTTAAAAAAAAAATCCAATTTTTTTCGCAGTCACGCACTCAAAGTGTACACATCACGGTGGGTGTGCGCATTCTAGCCGCCATTTTAGAAAAGTCATGAAGGATCCGCGTATGGTGTGCGTGTTTTTCAGTTACATCATATACATTTAATATCACGTGATATGCGCGATTGGTATACGACCAGTCTGCGACTCCTGCTCCCGCGCATTCGCGACACATGCACATTACGGTACAAGATGTTTGCGCGCTTGCGGGTCCCGCGTGACATCATATACGTGCTGGGGCGCGCTGGGTGCGCGACTCCCGCAAAAAAAAATGATGTTCCAAAATGATATGTATGTGTCTTTAATATACATATTAAGGCAAGAGATTATGTAAGATATTCATCAAAATAATATATTTGTACTTATAAGAAACTTATATTATTTTAAAATATATTTTCGCGAAGTCGGGTGCGTGCGTCGTGAGTGCAGAAAACCAGGTCAGCAGAGCTGCTGTAGAGCCAGAGAACCAGGTCAGCAGAGCTGCTCTAGAGCCTAAGAACTAGGTCAGCAGAGCTGCTCTAGAGTCAGAGAACCAGGTCAGCAGAGCTGCTGTAGAGCCAGAGAAACCAGGTCAGCAGAGCTGCTTTAGAGCCATAGAACCAGGTCAGCAGAGCTGCTTTAGAGCCAGAGAACCAGGCCAGCAGAGCTGCTTTAGAGCCAGAGAACCAGGTCAGCAGAGCTGCTCTAGAGCCTAAGAACTAGGTCAGCAGAGCTGCTCTAGAGTCAGAGAACCAGGCCAGCAGAGCTGCTGTAGAGCCAGAGAAACCAGGTCAGCAGAGCTGCTTTAGAGCCATAGAACCAGGTCAGCAGAGCTGCTTTAGAGCCAGAGAACCAGGCCAGCAGAGCTGCTTTAGAGCCAGAGAACCAGGTTAGCAGAGCTGCTTTAGAGCCAGAGAACCAGGTCAGCAGAGCTACTCTAGAGCCAGAGAACCAAATCAGCAGAGCTGCTTTAGAGCCATAGAACCAGGTCAGCAGAGCTGCTTTAGAGCCAGAGAACCAGGTCAGTAGAGCTGCTCTAGAGCCTAAGAACCAGGTCAACAGAGCTGCTCTAGAGCCAGAGAACCAGGTCAGCAGAGCTGCTGCAGAGCCAGAGAAACCAGGTCAGTAGAGCTGCTTTAGAGGGAGAGAACCAGGTCAGCAGAGCTTCTATAGAGCCAGAGAACCATGGTAGCAGAACTGCTTCAGAGCCATAGAACTGGGCCAACGGAGCTGCTTTAGAGCCAGAGAACCAGGTCTGCAGAGCTGTTGTAGAGCCAGAGAACTAGATCAAACAAATGATGGACGGAATGCTGACAATGCATACATTCTCCCCCAGTCAAGAGATCTGGGTTAAATCCATCGTTCTTTTGCCCACTACACCACCCCAGTTTAGACATGGCCATATGCAAATCAGTCTTGACCCTGTGCCTCATGGGAACAGTCCAGCCCGAACTGCCAAGCCATGTCTTCCCTGGACCGGAATCAAGCATCCTAGGACCGGTTTCTGGCTATCAGCCGTCATCAGCCAGGATAGCTTGACTCCAGTGGCGTAGTGAGCACGGGTCCCACGTCTGGGAATACCCATCCCACTTAGGGCGAAAAGCGTTACAACAAACAAATGATGGACGGAATGCTGACAATGCATACATTCTCCCCCAGTCAAGAGATCTGGGTTAAATCCATCGTTCTTTTGCCCACTACACCACCCCAGTTTAGACATGGCCATATGCAAATCAGTCTTGACCCTGTGCCTCATGGGAACAGTCCAGCCCGAACTGCCAAGCCATGTCTTCCCTGGACCGGAATCAAGCATCCTAGGACCGGTTTCTGGCTATCAGCCGTCATCAGCCAGGATAGCTTGACTCCAGTGGCGTAGTGAGCACGGGTCCCACGTCTGGGAATACCCATCCCACTTAGGGCGAAAAGCGTTACAACAAACAAATGATGGACGGAATGCTGACAATGCATACATTCTCCCCCAGTCAAGAGATCTGGGTTAAATCCATCGTTCTTTTGCCCACTACACCACCCCAGTTTAGACATGGCCATATGCAAATCAGTCTTGACCCTGTGCCTCATGGGAACAGTCCAGCCCGAACTGCCAAGCCATGTCTTGTTGTTTTTGCAGAGAACTAGATCAGCAGAGCTGCTCTGTAGCATAAGAACTAGGTCAGCAGAGCTGCTCTAGAGCCAGAGAACCAGGTCAGCAGACCAGCTGTAGAGCCAGAGAAACCAGGTCAGCAGAGCTGCTTTAGAGAGAGAGAACCAGGTCAGCAGAGCTGCTTTAGAGCCAGAGAACCAGGTCAGCAGAGCTGCTCTAGCTGACACTGACTGACTGACACTGACTGACACTGACTGACACTGATTGACACTGATTGACTGACACTGACTGACTGACACTGATTGACTGACACTGACTGACTGACACTGATTGACTGACACTGACTGACACTGATTGACTGACACTGACAGACTGACTGACACTGACTGACTGACATTCACTGACACTGACTGACTACTCTCTACTACTCTACTACTGACTCTCTACTACTCTCTACTACTCTCTCTCTACTACTCACTCTCTACTACCCACTCTCTACTACTCTCTACTACTCACACTCTACTACTCTCTACTACTCACTCTCCACTACTCTACTACTCACTCTCTACTACTCACGCTCTACTACTCACTCTCTACTACTCTCTACTATTCACTCTCTACTACTTTCTACTACTCTCTACCACTCACTCTCTACTACTCTACTACTTACTCTCTACTACTCACTCGCTACTACTCTCTACTACTCACTCTCTACTACACTCTCTACTACTCTCTCTCTCTACTACTCTCTCTCTCTACTACTCTCTACTATTCACTCTCTATTACTCACTCTCTACTACTCTCTACTACTCACTCTAATACTCTCTGCTGCTCTCTAGCACTCACTCTCTACTACTCTCTCTCTACTACTCTCTCTACTACTCACTCTCTACTACTCACTCTCTACTATTCATTCTCTACTACTCACTCTCTACTACTCGCTCTCTACTACTCACTCTCCACTACTCACTCTCTACTACTCGCTCTCTACTACTCTCTACTACTCACTCTCTACTACTCTCTACTACTCTATCTGCTACTCACTCTCTACTACTCACTCTCTACTACTCCACTACTCTCTACTACTCGCTCTACTACTCACTCTCTACTATTCTCTACTACTCACTCTACTACTCTCTCCTACTCTCCACCACTCACTCTCTACTACTCTACTACTCACTCTCTACTACTCTCTCTCTACTACTCACTCTCTACTACTCATTCTACTACTCACTCTGTACTACTCTCTACTACTCACTCTGTACTACTCACTCTGTACTACTCACTCTCTACTACTCTCTACTGCTCACTCTCCACTACTGATTCTCTACTACTCGCTCTCAACTACTCTCTACTACTCACTCTACTACTCACTCTCTACTACTCTACTACTCTCTCTACTTCTCACTCTCTACTACTCTCTCTACTACTCACTCTCTACTACTCACTCTCTACTACACACTCTCTACTACTTGCTCTCTGCTACTCGCTCTCTACTACTCTCTAGTATTCACTCTAATACTCACTCTCTACTACTCTCTACTACTCACTCTCTAATACTCCACTACTCTCTACTACTCACTCTCTACTACTCACGCTCTACTACTCTACTACTCTCTACTACTCTCTCTCTACTACTCACTCTCTACTACTCACTCTCTACTACTCTCTACTACTCACTCTCTACTACTCCACTACTCTCTACTACTCACTCTCTACTACTCTCTACTACTCACTCTCTACTACTCTCTACTACTCACTCTCTACTACTCTCTCTACCACTCTCTACTACTCTCTCTCTACTACTCTTTACTACTCACTCTGCTACTCACTCTCTACTACTCTCTACTACTCACTCTCTACTACTCTCTACTACTCACTCTCTACTACTCTCTACTACTTTCTACTACTCACTCTACTACTCACTCTCTACTACTCTCTACTACTCACTCTCTGATACTTTCTCTACTACTCTCTACTACTCTCTACTACTCACTCTCTATTACTCGCTCTCTACTCTCTACCTCTCTACCTCTCTCTCTACTACTCTCTACCTCTACACCTCTACACCTCTACCTATACACCTCTACCTCTCTACCTCTCTGTACATGCACACGTATGCACATATATATATGCATATATATGCATATGCATTTATATATATGTATGTGTAGATATATATATATATATACATATATAAACATATAAATATAATCTGCATCTCTATATAAATATAAATTCATGCAAACATATACATATATGCATACATATGCATGGTATGTACATGAAAGTTTGAAAAACTCTAATACAAGCAAAGCTAAAAAGCCACCTAATTACAAACAGAATTGCTTTAACTTAAACGAGGGCGGGACCTATTGCATTTTCAATGCTTGTTTACTTTGATTCCATCAAGAAGGCATTCAGATGTGTCACACATTTTCCATAAATTCTGAATGGTAGCACTCTAGTTGCTCATTAGATCACTGTAGTAAAGCTACTGCTCACCAGGGAAGTCTGCTGCTGGTATTGAAAGTGCATGTTTCAGTCTGCATGTCAGAATTTTTTAATGAAATAGAAGAGGATTTGAGAAGTCACTCAAAATGTGCCCTAATTTTTCTTTTTTCCTCACTAATCATAATTTCTATGGCAAAATGAAGCTCCTCATTGTGTTCCTTTTAAACTAAACTACTCACTCTCTACTACTCACTCGCTACTACTTTCTACTACTCACTCTCTACTACTCACTTTCTACTACTCTCTACTACTCTACTACTCTCTACTACTACTCTCTACTACTCACTCTCTACTACTCACTCTCTACTACTCTCTACCACTCACTCTCCTTTCTACTCTACTACTCACTCTCTACTACTCTCTACTACTCTCTCTCTACTACTCTCTCTCTACTACTCCCTCTCTACTACTCGCTCTACTACTCTCTACTACTCACTCTCTACTACTCACTCTCTACTACTCACTCTCTACTACTCTACTACTCTCTACTACTCTCTACTACTCACTCTCTACTACTCACTCTCAACTACTCACTCTACTACTCTCTCTACTACTCACTCTCTACTACTCTCTACTACTCACTCTACTACTTTCTACCACTCACTCTCTACTACTCTCTCTCTCTACTACACTCTCTACTACTCACTCTACTACTCTCTACTACTCTCTCTGCTACTCACTCTCTACTACTCTCTACTACTCACTCTCTACTACTCACTCTTTACTACTCTACTACTCTCTACTACTCTCTCTACTACTCACTCTCTACTACTCACTCTCTACTACACACTCTCTACTACCTGCTCTCTACTACTCACTCTACTACTCACTCTACTACTCACTCTCTACTACTCCCTACTACTCACTCTCTACTAATCTCTACTACACACTCTCTACTACCTGCTCTCTACTACTCACTCTACTACTCACTCTACTACTCACTCTCTACTACTCCCTACTACTCACTCTCTACTAATCTCTACTACTCACTCTCTACTACTCCACTACTCGACTAATCACTCTCTACTACTCACTCTGTACTACTCTCTACTACTCACTCTCTACTACTCTCTACTACTCACTCTCTACTACTCTCTCTCTACTACTCACTCTACTACTCACTCTACTACTCACTCTACTACTCACTCTACTACTCATTCTCTACTACTCTCTCTCTACTACTCACTCTCTACTACTCTCTCTCTGCTACTCAGTCTCCACTACTCACTCTCTACTACTCACTCTCTAATACTCACTCTCTACTACTCACTCTCTACTACTCCCTCTACTACTCACTCTCTACTACTCTCTACTACTCTCTACTTCTCACTCTCTACTACTCTCTACTACTCACTCTCTACTACTCACTCTACTACTCTCTCCTACTCACTCTCTGCTACTCTCTCTACTACTCTCTACTAATCTCTCCCTACTCTCTATTACTCATCCTCTACTCTCTACCTCTCTACCTTTCTCTACCTCTCTCTACTACTCTCTACCTCTCTACCTCTCTACCTCTACCTCTCTGTCTCTACCTCTACACCTCTACCGCTCTACCTCTCTCTACCTCTCTCTTCACGCACACATATGCACATATATGCATATGCATTTATATATATGTATGTGTATATATTATCTATTGGCGGTCGCCAGTAGATAGTTATAATTAGGACCGTGTTTCCATAGGAAATCCGCAACATTCTATTTGGAATACCTTTGGCGTTGGTTGACGAATCCTCGCGAAATTTTCAAAATAGGTGGGGCACTCCGCTCCGCTCGTACCCTAAAATTCTCGGGGGGATTCGTCAAGTGGGGGCTGAGAAAAAAGGGGGGTCCCAAAACGCGTTTTTCCCATGCAATTTTCCATAGGGACCTTTAGTCCAAGGTACAGCCCAAACGGCTGAACAGAATTATTTGAAATTTGGCAAAGAGAAAGTCCTCAGGTCAGGGATGTGCCTTTTGCATATTTGGAGTCAATCTGTTCAGTAGTTCCTGAGAAAATTGCAGTTAAAAGTACATACATATCTATAGCCGCGCACCGTGCGCGCACTGTACGCATACCGTATGCGCACGCTGCCGTGCGCGAGCGGAATTCTGATTGGTGGTTACATGACAGTAAACATTCCAGTCGGTCGAAATCAGGAAGTGTCGGCCGCCATTTTGTGTGTCTCGCACTGAAAAACAAAGGTGGAGAACGTGAAAAGGGGGCAAGGTAGAGAGTTGCAGACCCCCTAGCCTTTGTCAGGGGGTCCAAGAAGTACCCAGAAGTGTGAAAAATACATTTAAATAAAAAAAAAAAATCGCGGGGTGCGCGTATTGTGCGCGTACGGTACGCTTACGGCGGTAAAAAATAAATTAAAAAAATAGAATTAAAAATCAAAATTAAATGTTCAGATGTTAGGTGGCTCTAAAAAGAGCCGTTGTGTTTATGAAGTGTTTTTTTGGTACCTACAAGTAAGTACCGATGCAGAGTCTAAAGTTCAAGAGGAAGACTCTGTTCCCTTCATCATTGAAATGTACACCGTCTCCTCTATAAATGTCTTGCATGTTGTAACGCAAGTTATTGTGGTATATAGAACCCATACCATAGTCTCTGAGGAAAGCAGAAACAGACTTATTGACGTGCTTTCTTGCTTTGTCAATCTGCGGACAAAATTGGTTGGACCAGTTCCACTTTTGCCTTTGGCATATATTAGAATATACAAAGGCAGTTTGTGGAAAAAGTGACATCAATTGCACAAAGGTGTCCTTAATAAGCATTTCCAGACCTACCCCAGTTAAAGTGCCTAGGTCATTTCCACCACAGTGCACAATAATAAGGTTAGGCTGTGGGAGATGTAGAAAGGTTTTCACCAAAGGCATTAATTGGTGCCACTTTAACCCTCTCTGACCAATCCATTTAATGTCTACATTTGGCAAAGCTTTCACAATACCTCTTTTTTCTGCAAACATTTCACTCCAGAAGACATAGCTATGACCTACAATCCACACTGTGAACATCTTTCAAGGAGATCTGGATGCACTCAGAAGGTGTCTTTCAGTAGAATGGCAATATGAAAAGAAAGATAGTTGTAAAATGGAGGCTAACATACTTTAAAAAAAAAAAAGAACTCATTGGCTGATTCAAACCATTTTACAGTTAAAACTAGGCTGTATGTTTAGATTTTTACAAGCATGTTTTGTATTGGTTCAGAAAAATGTGTACCCGCAGAACATTACTTTGGATTTGCTGTTAGGTTTGAAAAGTCAAACACTCTTGCTCTAAGGATTAGAAACATTGTGTGCTGAACTTCTGACCTCTCTGCTCACACCAGTGTTCCATGACCTGTTGCTATGGTAGCAGGCAGAAGTAAAGTTGGGGGTAGGGATCATTTGGAAAGGGTTGAAATTTCCAACCAATAGAAATGTGTGTTTCCATTTGAAAAAAATGTGGGAAGCACTGTGATTTGGAGTTAACATGTATATGTGTGAAAAAAGAGAGGGAAACATTGCCATTAACTGGTTCTGGTGAGAGGAGAGAGGTGTACAGCTCAGAGATTGTTGCTCTGATAATCTGCTGTTTGAGTTCCACATTTCTTTCTCAACTAACTACTTTTAAAGGTGAGTTATGAATTTGAGAGGGGATGTATGTGGTGCATTTTGATATAAATAATAGAAATGTGATTCTTCTTTTAAAGTTGTGTTTTACATTTTGTGTTTTGGGAGATATTTAATTGTCTTGAACTTGTAAGATTTTATGGAGTAAGTCTTCACCATAAGTTAAGGTGTACTGGTATCACTGAGGAATACTGTTTTGTGCCTATAATCAAACCATGAGTCTGTGTGCACACAGGAATTGTTGTCAGAGATTTAATTTGTGTTGGTCTGGTTATGTAAGAATGGCATTCGTAGGAAAGGGGCAGCTTGTTTTTTTGAACTGTGATGGTTTGCATTCAGCATAAAACAGTATCTCACAAATGGGAGGCAAATGCTAACACATTTGAAATTGATATGGTAGATTTTACTTCCAATCATGCAATGGGTGAGGTTGTTCCTACATGTACAAAACTCCAATTAACCCTTACCACACATGTACTTTTACATACATCACTCCAATGTTTATGCTGTTGTGGAAGCGTCCATGCACATGTCTATTGTAACTGAAAATACACAGTCTGCAGAAGCAGACTCTTAGCACACACCCAGCTGCTTATCCTGTACTATCATGCTTTGTATTCACAACTGTGCAATGGGTCATGTAGTTCCTACATGTTCAAAACTCCTATTAACCCTTACCACACATGTAGTCTTACATACATGTCTCCAGTGTTTATGCAGTTGTGCAAGCGTCCATGAAGATCTCTCTTGCACCTGACAGTAGACAGTCTCCAGAAGCACACTCTTAGCAGAGAGCAAGTTGTTTCTCCTGTACAGTCATGCTTACTATTCAGCACTGTGTGGTGTTTCAGATAGCAGTGAGTAACGCTAATACATTCAACATCACCAAGGCTCATTTCCTTTGCTGGAGTGTAGTACGTCATCCAGGTTACACATGTTCATGGTCTCAAAAAGCTGTTTGTACATGTGCTCTTTTCTGTTTCTGAAAACTATAATGAAAATGTGTCAGACTGTTAGAATAATTATCACTTGCTCTACCACAGTAGTAAGTGTGCTTTCGAATTGCAAATCAAATTTCGTTTTCTGCCTAGAATCACACCATGAGTCTGTGTACACACAGGAATTGTTGTCAGAGATTTAATTTGTGTTACTCTGGTTCTTTTAGAATTGCATTCGTAGGAAAGGGGAAGCTTGTTTTCATGAACTGTGTTGGTTAGCATTCGGCCCAAATTAATATGTCACAAATGAGAGGGCAATGCTAACACATTTGAAATCAACATGGTAGATTTTCCTTCCACTCGTGCAATGGGTCATGTAGTTTGTACATGTTCAAAAGTCCTATTAACCCTTACCACACATGTAGTCTTACATACATGTCTCCAGTGTTTATGCAGTTGTGCAAGCGTCCATGCAGATCTCTCTTGCACCTGACAATAGACAGTTTCCAGAAGCACACTCTTAGCAGAGAGCAAGCTGTTTCTCCTGTACAGTCATGCTTACTATTCAGCACTGTGTGGTGTTTCAGATAGCAGTGAGTAACGCTAATTCATTCAACATCACCAAGGCTCATTTCCTTTGCTGGAGTGTAGTCAGTCACCCAGGTTACACATGTTCATGGTCTCAAAAAGCTGTTTGGGCATGTGCTCTTTTCTGCTTTTGAAAACTATAATGAAAATGTGTCAGACTGTTAGAGTAATTATCACTTGCTCTACCACAATAGTAAGTGTGCTTTGAAATTGCCAATCAAATTTCGTTTTCTGCCTAGAATCACACCATGAGTCTGTGCGCACACAGGAATTGTTGTCAGAGATTTAATTTGTGTTACTCTGGTTCTTTTAGAATTTCATTCGTAGGAAAGGGGAAGCTTGTTTTCATGAACTGTGTTGGTTAGCATTCAGCCCAAATTAATATGTCACAAATGAGAAGGCAATGCTAACACATTTGAAATCAACATGGTAGATTTTACTTCCACTCGTGCAATGGGTCATGTAGTTCCTACATGTTCAAAACTCCTATTAACCCTTACCACACATGTAGTGTTACATACATGTCTCCAGTGTTTATGCTTTTGTGCAAGCGTCTATGCAGATCTCTCTTGCACCTAACAATAGACAGTCTCCAGAAGCACACTCTTAGCAGAGAGCAAGCTGTTTCTCCTGTACAGTCATGCTTACTATTCAGCACTGTGTGGTGTTTCAGATAGCAGTGAGTAACGCTAATACATTCAACATCACCAAGGCTCATTTCCTTTTCTAGAGTGTAGTACATCATCCAGGTTACACATGTTCATGGTCTCAAAAAGCTGTTTGGACATGTGCTCTTTTCTGTTTCTGAAAACTATAATAAAAATGTGTCAGACTGTTAGAGTAATTATCACTTGCTCTACCACAGTAGTAAGTGTGCTTTTAAATTGCAAATCAAATTTCGTTTTCTGCCTAGAATCACACCATGAGTCTATGTGCACACAGGAATTGTTGTCAGAGATTTAATTTGTGTTACTCTGGTTCTTTTAGAATTGCATTCGTAGGAAAGGGGAAGCTTGTTTTCATGAACTGTGTTGGTTAGCATTCAGCCCAAATTAATATGTCACAAATGAGAGGGCAATGCTAACACATTTGAAATCAACATGGTAGATTTTACTTCCACTCGTGCAATGGGTCATGTAGTTCCTACATGTTCAAAACTCCTATTAACCCTTACCACACATGTAGTCTTATATACGTGTCTCCAGTGTTTATGCAGTTGTGCAAGCGTCCATGCAGATCTCTCTTGCACCTGACAGTAGACAGTCTCCAGAAGCACACTCTTAGCAGAGAGCAAGCTGTTTCTCCTGTACAGTCATGCTTACTAATCAGCACTGTGTGGTGTTTCAGATAGGAGTGAGTAACGCTAATACATTCAACATCACCAAGGATCATTTCCTTTGCTGTAGTGTAGTCACTCACCCAGGTTACACATGGTCATAGTCTCAACTAGCTGTTAGGACATGTGCTCTTTTCTGCATCTGAAAACTATAAGGAAAATGTGTCAGGCTGTTACAGTAATTATCACTTGCAAAAAAACAGTGCTGTCAAATTGCAAATCAAATTTCGTTTTCTGTCTAGAATCACACCAGGAGTCTCTGTGCACACAGGAATTGTTCTCAGAGATTTAATTCGTGTTGGTTTTATTGTGTTTTTCACTCGTAGGAAAGGGGTAGATAGTATTATAAGATTTGAAAAGCTCAAAAAAAATATAGTAATATATTTAAATTACATAAAGGTATTTTTTTTTAGTTTCTTTCAGGTATTGCTGAACAACAGTGAAATAAATTAAAGATGCCTATAAAATCAAGAAAGAGAAAAGAACAGAAAAAACATTTATATTTGAAGACAACTGGAGGACCCAAATTAGTTGAAGATCCTCATGTTGGAAAAAAGAAAAAGTCTTCTGGTAAGCAGACTAAGGATTTTTTTAAAAATATCTTCAAAAAAAGAAAAAAATTGAAAAATGTCCCCACTGCAAATAGTGTTTCAAGTACAAAATAACAGGACAAAAGTGAGAAATTACTAAATGCTAATGTACAATCAGAAGCAAGAAAGAATGACTTAAAAAGAAAAACAGAATTTCAAAACATTCGTAAAAAAATGTTTCAGAGAAGAGTGATGTCCAATTTGCTAAAGGATGTGAAAAAATATAAGAAGAAAGCGACATTTTATAAGAGAAAGAAAGATATTGAATCAATTGTAGCTAAGGCTTTAGAATTAAAAAGAAAACTATTCATTTTAATTTTGAACAGGATCCGTACATTAGATAAAATGGTCAATGTAATGAAGTCACAAAGCAAAACGAAAAGAGTAGTGAAAAGAAATAACTTTTGTAAAGTGTTTTTAGGAGAATGGATGCATAGTTCAAGTACTGAACCATTTTTTAATGAAGAGAGTTATCTTCAAAGTAATAGTTTGCTGCATGCAGTTGACACCAGAGGTCGTGCTTATGAAGTGAAAGATGGTTGTGTAATGGAAAAGGAGAAAATGGTTCCAAGAAATGAGGAAGAAGTGATAGCTGATGAGGTTATGGGGAGACGTCCTAAAGCCCCAGTGTACACTTGGAATTGTAGTAGTATTTGTACTGTACGACAAGAATCTATTGATAAATTACGTAAGTTTCTAAGAGAATATAGTAAAAAAAGTGTTAAACAGAAGATTAAGGTGCTTCAAAGACAAGATCCATGCAGAGTGAGAGAGAATACTGGTTTGCAAGGACATTCTCTGGCTTGTCTTTCTAGGAAAGCTGGCCAAAGTGTTTTTCACCATTTTAGGATGCTGGCAGTTCATCATACTGAAATGAGAAAGTTTGTGAGAAGATTGTATTTTGCTAAAAGTCCAGCACTAAAGTTAAATGAGTTGAATATGGGCTCTGTTCCGTGGATCTGTATCAGATGTAGAGAAGGTTACTGATGAAATTCAGTTTTGTTACTTTGGTCCGGAACAAGAAAGTGCAGGTAATGACACAGTTATTGAAGAAAATGTGGAAGAGAATGTAGAACACATTTGAAATCAACATGGTAGATTTTACTTCCACTCGTGCAATGGGTCATGTAGTTCCTACATGTTCAAAACTCCTATTAACCCTTACCACACATGTAGTGTTACATACATGTCTCCAGTGTTTATGCTTTTGTGCAAGCGTCTATGCAGATCTCTCTTGCACCTAACAATAGACAGTCTCCAGAAGCACACTCTTAGCAGAGAGCAAGCTGTTTCTCCTGTACAGTCATGCTTACTATTCAGCACTGTGTGGTGTTTCAGATAGCAGTGAGTAACGCTAATACATTCAACATCACCAAGGCTCATTTCCTTTTCTAGAGTGTAGTACATCATCCAGGTAACACATGTTCATGGTCTCAAAAAGCTGTTTGGACATGTGCTCTTTTCTGTTTCTGAAAACTATAATAAAAATGTGTCAGACTGTTAGAGTAATTATCACTTGCTCTACCACAGTAGTAAGTGTGCTTTTAAATTGCAAATCAAATTTCGTTTTCTGCCTAGAATCACACCATGAGTCTATGTGCACACAGGAATTGTTGTCAGAGATTTAATTTATGTTACTCTGGTTCTTTTAGAATTGCATTCGTAGGAAAGGGGAAGCTTGTTTTCATGAACTGTGTTGGTTAGCATTCAGCCCAAATTAATATGTCACAAATGAGAGGGCAATGCTAACACATTTGAAATCAACATGGTAGATTTTACTTCCACTCGTGCAATGGGTCATGTAGTTCCTACATGTTCAAAACTCCTATTAACCCTTACCACACATGTAGTCTTATATACGTGTCTCCAGTGTTTATGCAGTTGTGCAAGCGTCCATGCAGATCTCTCTTGCACCTGACAGTAGACAGTCTCCAGAAGCACACTCTTAGCAGAGAGCAAGCTGTTTCTCCTGTACAGTCATGCTTACTAATCAGCACTGTGTGGTGTTTCTGATAGGAGTGAGTAACGCTAATACATTCAACATCACCAAGGATCATTTCCTTTGCTGTAGTGTAGTCACTCACCCAGGTTACACATGGTCATAGTCTCAACTAGCTGTTAGGACATGTGCTCTTTTCTGCTTCTGAAAACTATAAGGAAAATGTGTCAGGCTGTTACAGTAATTATCACTTGCAAAAAAACAGTGCTGTCAAATTGCAAATCAAATTTCGTTTTCTGTCTAGAATCACACCATGAGTCTCTGTGCACACAGGAATTGTTCTCAGAGATTTAATTTGTGTTGGTTTTATTGTGTTTTTCACTCGTAGGAAAGGGGTAGATAGTATTATAAGATTTGAAAAGCTCAAAAAAAATATAGTAATATATTTAAATTACATAAAGGTATTTTTTTTTAGTTTCTTTCAGGTATTGCTGAACAACAGTGAAATAAATTAAAGATGCCTATAAAATCAAGAAAGAGAAAAGAACAGAAAAAACATTTATATTTGAAGACAACTGGAGGACCCAAATTAGTTGAAGATCCTCATGTTGGAAAAAAGAAAAAGTCTTCTGGTAAGCAGACTAAGGATTTTTTTAAAAATATCTTCAAAAAAAGAAAAAATTTGAAAAATGTCCCCACTGCAAATAGTGTTTCAAGTACAAAATAACAGGACGAAAGTGAGAAATTACTAAATGCTAATGTACAATCAGAAGCAAGAAAGAATGACTTAAAAAGAAAAACAGAATTTCAAAACATTCGTAAAAAAATGTTTCAGAGAAGAGTGATGTCCAATTTGCTAAAGGATGTGAAAAAATATAAGAAGAAAGCGACATTTTATAAGAGAAAGAAAGATATTGAATCAATTGTAGCTAAGGCTTTAGAATTAAAAAGAAAACTATTCATTTTAATTTTGAACAGGATCCGTACATTAGATAAAATGGTCAATGTAATGAAGTCACAAAGCAAAACGAAAAGAGTAGTGAAAAGAAATAACTTTTGTAAAGTGTTTTTAGGAGAACGGATGCATAGTTCAAGTACTGAACCATTTTTTAATGAAGAGAGTTATCTTCAAAGTAATAGTTTGCTGCATGCAGTTGACACCAGAGGTCGTGCTTATGAAGTGAAAGATGGTTGTGTAATGGAAAAGGAGAAAATGGTTCCAAGAAATGAGGAAGAAGTGATAGCTGATGAGGTTATGGGGAGACGTCCTAAAGCCCCAGTGTACACTTGGAATTGTAGTAGTATTTGTACTGTACGACAAGAATCTATTGATAAATTACGTAAGTTTCTAAGAGAATATAGTAAAAAAAGTGTTAAACAGAAGATTAAGGTGCTTCAAAGACAAGATCCATGCAGAGTGAGAAAGAATACTGGTTTGCAAGGACATTCTCTGGCTTGTCTTTCTAGGAAAGCTGGCCAAAGTGTTTTTCACCATTTTAGGATGCTGGCAGTTCATCATACTGAAATGAGAAAGTTTGTGAGAAGATTGTATTTTGCTAAAAGTCCAGCACTAAAGTTAAATGAGTTGAATATGGGCTCTGTTCCGTGGATCTGTATCAGATGTAGAGAAGGTTACTGATGAAATTCAGTTTTGTTACTTTGGTCCGGAACAAGAAAGTGCAGGTAATGACACAGTTATTGAAGAAAATGTGGAAGAGAATGTAGAACCCACTGTTAGTAAAAATTTTGAAGATCAAATGACAAAATGTACTATCATCTCTAATGAAAGACCAAACATTACTTGTATTTGTTGCCGGAGAAGCCATTATAAAATTCAAACAAGAAATGTTGATCTGTATAAAAAAAGTGAAAATGAAGATAATTATAAGTGGAAGGATTTTGCAACATATATATTTCTGGAAAATAGTTTTGATTTGGGTGAAGATCAGCGTATTTGTAAATACTGTTATAACAAGTTAGAAGAAAATAGAATGCCAGCCAGAGCTGTACATAATAATTTAGAATTGGTTAATATTCCTGCAGAACTTTCTGATTTAAATACGTATGAGTCTATACTCATTCAATGTGTCCATCCGTTTCAGACCATAGTGCGTATGGAGCCCAAAACAGGTAAATTACCTCCTTCGAATTTACAAAGAGGTTTAAAAGGAAGAGTTGTCTATTTGCCATTGGATTTGAAAAAAAATATGGAAACAATTGATGCAGATAGATTGGAAACTGAACCATTAGTTATTCTGGTTAATGGAGTACCAACAAAGAATAAGAAAATTTGGCAGGAGCTGGTAGATGTACGAAAAGTACAAAGAGCAAATTTATATTTGAAAAGAAATAATAAATGGTATGAAACAACTTATATGGATGAAGATGAAGAAGTTTTACTACCAGACTCAGGAATACCAGCTGGGCAAATTGAAAAAGTGGATAAGTCAAAAGAAGAAGAAATTTATGAACATTTCAGCATACATCCTCTTCATTCAAAAGAAGTTATGGCAAACACTATTGATCTGTTTCAGATGAAAAAAGCAAAAGGAACTCCTGTGAGTGTATGGGAGGAGAGCTTGGAAGCTCGAGGTTTTCCCCAGCTGTTTCCTACAGGAAAAGGTGGACAATATGATGAACGCCCAGTACAGATTCCTGCTTCTGAGTATCGGACAACAAGATTATATGCAGAAGATCCAAGATTTCGTCAAAGTATTCCTTATTTGTTCCATCTTTTATTTGAAAGTGACTTGTCTGCACTATCTTATGCAGTAAATCACATTTTAAAAAGTGGAGTACATCTACATAATGTGTCTGCAAAGGATTTTATGAACAAAGTGCAACAGCGAGATGATCATTTGGAATCACAATTGATGAATCTGATGGCTTGTCAGCGTGGGACTAATGAATATTGGTACCGACGCCATGGAGAATTGAAATGTATGTTACGGAATTTAGGAACTCCTACATGGTTTCTCACCCTAAGCTGTGCTGAGTACGCTTGGGATGATCTTCTGGATTTTCTTCGAGAGGCAAATTCAAATATTGAAAACATCCAATACAAGACAGCAGGAGAATTGTGCTCATTGGATCCGGTTAATGTTTGCAGATATTTCAATCATAGATTTGAGGCTATGATGTCCTTCATCTGCAATAAAAAAAATCCACCTCTTGGAGAAGTTGTGGATTTCTTTTGGAGAAAAGAGTACCAAGCAAGAGGTGCTCCTCATATTCATATGCTGTTGTGGATCAAGGATGCCCCAAAATTTGGAACAGATTCTGATGAGGCAGTTTTAAGTTTCATCGAAGAATATGCAACATGTGCTATACCTAAAAGCACAGAAGAGAAAAACTTAAAAGAGCAAGTTTTACGTTTCCAAAGTCATTGGTGTGGAAAATACTGTCGACGAAAGTACAAGAGTAAAGAAAAATTCTACACAAAATGTCGATTTGGATTTCCACGACCTGTTCTTTCAAAAGGAAGAGTCAACAGTTTTATGTCAGCTGTGCGACATACTATTACAAGAAAATCTCCCAAGAATACGTACAACCTAAGAAGAAAAGAAGAGTCAAAATATATAAATGACTACAACCCAGTCATTTTATCCATGTGGAATGCTAACATGGATATACAGTATGTTGCTGACAATTCTATTGCTGTTGCTCGGTATGTCACATCTTACATCACTAAATCTGAGAAAACGGAATTGAAGGAAATGTGGGAAGAGATTTCTCACGAGAAGACTGTCAGTAAGAAGCTATACAGTTTCAGTTTAAAGATGTTATCGCATCGAGAAATTGGATCCTACGAATGCTCAGATAGGTTATCATCTGCAAGTCTGTACTCCAAATCCAGAAGAATAATTTGGTTAAGTTTAGGCCTTGCAGGAATGCGAAATCGGGTACTGAAATCTGTTGGAGAAATTGAATATTTGGCAGAGAACGACCCGGAAAGTACAGATATTTTGAAATCAAACATGTTGGACACATATTACCCAAAAAGAAGTGGTCATCTTGAGAACATGTGTCTCTATGAAGTGCTGCAGAACTACATTTTTACACGGAAAGCCACAGAAGACATCAACAATGGAAAATATAAAGTCATTGGTGAGGAAGGATGTTTGGTGAAGCAAACAAAAGGAAGTTTGATTAATCACAGGAAGCTGAGTTGCGACACTCCTGACAAAAAGGAATTTTACTACTTAGCACTTTTACAGCTGTTTAAACCATGGCATTCAGAGGATGAATTACTTGGAGATTTTCACAGCTATGAAGATTCCTTTAATGCATGTAGAGATACGATTGAATGCAGTACTTTCACAAATAATGTACAAATGTTAAATGAAGAAATTGAACAGGAAGCTACAATTGCAGCTGAAGTAGCTAGAGACAGTTCTCAAGACAGCCAAAGTTCTGGAACGCTCAGTCAAGATCCCCTAGGACACCCAATCGTAGAAAATGAAGATGCAATAGCCATGACTGAAGTGGAAACAGCTATGAATCAAGCTCAGGAAGATTTAATAGACTTACCAAATTTGGAACAGCAACTGAATGAAGAACAACAACAAATTTATGAAGAAGTCACAAAAAAAATTGATCATGGATTATTACATGAAAAGAAAGAGTGCTCATGCACATCATTTGAACCAATCAGGATGTATGTGAGTGGACAAGCTGGAACTGGAAAAAGTTTCTTAATTAAAGTCATCAGAAGCTACCTACAGCAAAAAACAGATTCCACTTTGTCTTGTGTTGTTACTGCTCCAACTGGGTTAGCAGCATATAACATAAAAGGAAGTACCTTACATCACTTACTAATGTTACCAGTGGAGCATGAGAACAAAATAGAATATCACAAGCTAACAGGAGAAGCATGCTTCGAAGTTTCAAGAGTGTTGAAGAAAATGCAAGTTCTCATTATTGATGAGGTAAGCATGGTATCAAACTTAATGCGTGCCTTTCTGCATTTAAGAATGCAGCAAATTCTAAAGAGAGACTATGACGTGTTATTTGGTGGAAAACATGTTATAGTTTTTGGGGATCTTCTGCAGCTCACTCCAGTTAAAGGACAACCAGTGTTTAATACTGTGACACATGAAGACACGAAGAAGTCATTAGGAAGTATTGGTAATGCGAATATTTGGTCATTCTTTGAGTACAAAGAACTCACTACCAATATGAGGCAAGCAAATGATGAATATTATGCAAGTATTCTGAAAGATATCAGAATTGGACTACTCACAGAAGTTGGCAGAAAAGCATTACAGAGTCGGTTGCTACATAATTTATTTCCAAGTGAAGAAATAGTTGCAGAGAAAATATACAAGAACATTTCAGAAAAAATTACTGTAATCTGCTTAATGCCAACACTACGTGAATGCTCGATATTCAATGAGGAACTTTTGAAATTGGAAAAGGAAGAGATTAAGAAAATGGAAGCAGTGGACAAAATTCAGCATGAAGGAATTACTATTACATTAACAGGCAAATTGAAAAATAAATTGGATTCTCTAGAGAAGAACATTTCGAAAACAGCTGGATTAGAAAAAAATCTTTATGTTTGTATGAACTGTCGAGTATTTTTAAGAAGAAATTTGGATGTAGAAAAAGGTTTAGTGAATGGAGCAATGGGTAAAGTTGTGGGTTTTGTGAAATACCAGAAAAAAGATGGGATTGAATTTTTAAAAATAAAATTTGATCAGATTGAAGAGGTTAAAGACATTAGTCGTTGTTCAGTCCGTTTTTTGATTGTAAAAGACTTATATGTACGTAGGAAGCAGTTTCCGTTTTCTCTAGCATATGCTGTAACTATTCACAAATCTCAAGGATTAACTGTAGATAGTGCTTTTGTAAACATTGGTTCTACTGTGTTCAAAGAAGGTATGGCATATGTTGCTTTGTCACGAGTGAAAACATTATCTGGTTTATTCATGATAGACTTTGATGACTCAAAAGTTAGTGCTGATGCAAATTGTGTAAAGGAGTATAATAGATTAAGAAGAACCTATGCTCCTCATTTAGGTCAGTATCCTGTGTTTGAAAAACGTGTTGTTTCTCGGAAAAGGAGAATTGAGAATATCTGTAATGAGGATGTACAGAAGAGAAAACAAAAGGAGAGTGATGTGATTGCAAGCAAAAAGAAAAAGGACAATGTTCAAGAGGTTGTTGGTTGTCATTTTGAAAATAGCTCTGGTGTCAACTGCTACGCTAATGTAGTGCTGAATGTTGTATTTTATCTTGAAAGTTTGCAAGAGCAGATAATAGTAAATCATGAAAAAAGATTTTGTTCTCTGATGAGTTTTCTTTTTGAGAAGCTGAGTATTGATAAAACTAAAATAGAAAGTGCTTCTGATGTTAGAAAACTTTTAGATGTATGTTCAGGATGTACACAGTTTACTCAAAATGTCCAGCAAGATGCACAGGAATTCTTGATGTATATCCTTATGGTACTGGAAGAAGAAGGGGTAGAAATAGAAAATATGTTTGGTCTCTCTTATAAATGGGAACATAGTTCTGAAAACTGTTTCAACACATGCAGCTCTAATGTTGATTCAGAAAGGTTTATATATTTAACATTACCAGAGACTAAATCAGTGACTTTTAGTAAATTAGTTAAAGATGCCAATCACAACATGGAATGTTCTAAATGTAAATCAGACATGTTTTCAACGTTATTTTTAAAGAAATATGGACAGTATGTAATTTTAATGATGCAACGTTGTAGAGCTGATGGTTCAAAATTGGACACTTTAATAAAGAAGTTTACAGGACATCAATTATCAATATCTGGAAAAACTTTTGTTGCAGTTGCAATAATTTTCCATGATGGACCTTCTATAACTTCTGGTCATTACACAGTTTATCTTAAATGTGAAAAAGGATGGACACTGTGTAATGATTCTCAATTGATTTTCAAGCAACGTTTGCCTGCAGAATTACCAAATTCCTATTTAATTTTTCTGAAACCAAAATTTTAGATACAAATTGCAACATCTGAACAAATCATTTTTGCGATTTTATTGGATTACCATTGGATATTTCATCAAAAAAGAATTTAAAAATTACCATTTGGCCTCATGGAAAGGTAAAAATTTGTCTTGTGGACTTCTTCAATAGATATTATTTTGGTGTATGTGCTTAAGCAACAAGATTTACAGATGATATTTATTGCAAATAGTTATTGTTCTTAGATGATGTTTTTATTAAATATGTTACATTTCTATAAAGGTATGTTTTACTGAGAAGAGATTCAGGGCTTTTTTTAAACAATCTTTCAGATTGTTAATTTTTTTGCCCGCTGTTAAGTGATAAATGCAATTGGTTTCACGATTTACAGTTAGATTCAATATATTCTGAAAACAGCAAAAAAAGGGCAAAATATTGTTTTTTTAAATATGAAAATATGTGTACTGTATTCTAAAATGTATTGTTAAATAGTAATACTTTTTTCTTTTTTTACAGATTGAGAAAGAAAATTTAGGAAAATTAATCCTTTTTTCTAGCAATAAAAAAACCATTTATTGATAATTAAGTTATTTTGTTGGTCAGGTAAGTTTGAAATATCTGTATTTATCACACATTTACTTTCATGCTCCCTTTTTTTCACTTCTCCTCACTCTGCTTTTCTCATTTCCCTTGTGGTCCCTCAAGTACCTTGAAGGGTGAAAAAAAGATTTTTGTTTTTTTTTTTTAAATGGGTGCGCGTACCGTGATTAAAAAATTGTGAGGTAAGGTGGCTCTTAAAAGAGCCGTTGTGTTAATACAGGGACAGAGGAAGGATAGAATGGCAATATTATAAGGTACCGCACTTGTGCTACTCTATCTTATTGTCTATTAGAGGAATACTAGACTCCCCAAAAGCAATAAGAGCATAGCAAGTATTGCACCGTATATGTACCCTCTGAAATCGAGGGTAAATGTCCAGAGGAGCAGAAGAGGGTGACGCTCCCACCGCAGAGGAAGTGCTCGGCTGAGCTGCCGAAGATGTACTCGGCTGAGCAGCTGCGGATGTGCTCGGCTGAGCTGCTGGAGGGGTTGCTGCAGTAGCTCGAGCAAAAGTCTTGGGATGTACATCCCTAATGTGTCTGAACATAGTGAAGATTCCAAAAGAGTACTTCTTCTTTGGATCTCCTCTAGACAAGACACGCCCACAAAGTTTGCAGGTGACTTTTGGAGCATTGACTTTCTTCTGCCCCTCTGGAAATGTAAAATATTGCCAGATAAAAGAATCCTTCTGTTTTCTCTGTCTCTGTCTGATAATGCTGTCCTGCTCACTCCCAGAAGAGGACTGCTGCTCTGCCATTGTATCACAAAGACACTTCAGCTCCTTCTCCTAGGGAATCACAAGCAATAATGAGGGGAATGGGTGTGGTGTTGGAAGTTTCTGGAAATGAAAGAAGTTTAAACCAATGAAAAGTGTTGTTTCTGGATCACATGACCTACCGTGCGCGCTCCGTACGCTTACCGTACGTGCACGGTAAAAGTACGCATGCACGTACGTAAGACGTGCGCATGCGCGTAAGGAGCACGCGCGTACGACACACGCGCGCATGCGCATTAGATTCACGCGTGCCTGTGCGTACGGCGGTTCCGCGTAAGGAGCATGCGCAAAAATAAAACGCCCACATGCGCGTAGGAAGCCAGCGCGTACGCGTCGCAGACGAAGTACGCATGCGTACGTAAATCGCGTACGCATGCGCACACGGAGCATAGATATTACGTACGCGCACAGCACTTATAGCGTACCATGCGCGTACCGGTAAGAAATCCTAAAAAAAAAACAAAAAAAAGTATAAAGGTTTGTAGAAGATATTAACTATGTTGTTCAACTATATCTAAACATTTATTTAAAAAAGGTGAACCATTCCATATTGCAGGATACAGTAAATCTATGATTATATACATAGGTAGCATATTGTTTAAAAAAAAAATCTCAAAAGAAATAATAAATAAAAAAAATTGTATTTAAAAAACCTTGCAAATTCATTAAAAAAACCATAGGTTTCACACACATTATAGTTAGGAATTAGCATTTAAAAAACCTTGCAAATTCACTGAAAAAACCATAGGTTTCACACACGTTATAGTTAGGAATTAGCGTTTAAAAAACCTTGCAAATTCACTGAAAAAACCATAGGTTTCACACATGTTATAGTTAGCTGGACATTTCGCTCTTAAAAAACCAATGAAATTCCCCCGTTGTAGTTAGTTCAGCTAACTATAACTCGCGCGCCCGCAATCCACTGCTGATGACGTCACATATTACATCACTCATGACATGGTCAGTGACATCACTCATGACATCACTTATGACATCTCAAATGACAGCACTGATGATGTCATCCATGTGATAAATTACCACATCTTCTCACACCCTAATATAACCTTTGATACACCGACTCAAAATTTCCATTCTCGGTCCTAACTATAACTATCTACTGGCGACCGCCAGTAGATAATATACGTCATGTGATCAAGGCTCTCCGGATCCGAAACGCGTAAAGGCCTTCTTACTAAGGGGTGAATAAACGAATTTGATGCACCTTACTTGTGGTCCGTGCTCCATTCTTCTGAAACTGAAGGGCCAGTGGCAGCGACTGCGGCAGTGGAGTGCTCGAGATATCGAGATATATATATTCTCTACTGGCGGTCGCCAGTAGATAGTTATAGTTAGGACCGAGTTCCCATAGGAAATCTGAAAATTCTATTTTGTAATTCTTTGTCGCCGGTTGACTTATCTTCGTGAAATTTTTAAAACTAATGGGGCGCTCCGCTCAGCTCCTGCCCTGAAAGTTTCGGGGTGATTCGTCAAGCGGGGGCTGAGAAAAAAGGGGGGTCCCAAAACGCGTTTTCCCCATGCATTTTCCCATAGGACCTTTAGTCGAAGGTACAGCCCGAACGGCTGAACAGAATTACTTGAAATTTGGCAAAGAGGTAGTCCTCAGGTTAGGCATGTGCCTTTTGCATATATGGTGTCAATCTGTTCAGTAGTTCCTGAGAAAATTACAGTTAAAAGTACATAAATATCTATCTGCGCGCACCGTGCGCGCACGGTGCTCGCACGGGGCGCGCACCAAATGTCCGCGAGCGTAATTCTGATTGGTGGTTAGATGTCAGTCAACATTCCAATCGGTCGAAATCAGGAAGAAGGTGTCTTTCAGTAGAATGGCAATATGAAAAGAAAGATAGCTGTAAAATGGAGGCTTACATACTTTTTTTTAAATAAAAAGAACTCATTGGATGTTTCAGACCATTCAACACTAAAAACTAAGCTGTATGTTTAAATTTTTAAAAGCATGTTTTGTATTGGTTCAGAAAAATGTGTTTCCACAGAAGATTACTTTGGATATGCTGTTAGGTTTGAAAAGTCAAGCACTCTTGCTCTTTGGATTAGAAACATTGTGCGCTGAACTTCTGACCTCTGCTCACACCAGTGTTCCATGATCTGTTGCTATGGTAACAGGCAGAAGTCATGTTGGGGGTAGGAATCATTTGGAAAGGGTGGAAATTTGCAACCAATAGAAATGTGTGTTTCCATTTAAAAAAAATGTGGGAAGCAATGTGATTTGAAGTTAACATATATATGTGTGAAAAAAGAGAGGGAAATTTTGCAATTTAGTAGTTCTAGTGAGAGGAGTACAGCTCAGGGATTCTGGCTCTGATAATCTGCTGTGTGAGTGGCACATTTCTTTCTCAACTAACTACTTTTAAAGGTGAGTTTTGAATTTGAGAGGGGATGTATTTGGTGTATTTTGATATAAATAATAGAAATGTGTTTCTTCTTTTAAAGTTGTGTTTTACATTTTATGTTTTGGAAGATATTTAACTGCCTTGAACTTGTAAGATATTATGGAGTATGTCTTCACCATAAGTTAAGGTGTACTGGTATCACCCAGGAATACTGTTTTGTGCCTAGAATCACATCATGAGTCTGTGTGCACATAGGAATTGTTGTCAGAGATTTAATTTGTGTTGCTCTTGTTCTGTAAGACTTGCACTCGTAGGAAAGGGGCAGCTTGTTTTCTTGAACTGTGATGGTTAGCATGCAGCACACATCACCATCTCACAGATGAGAGGCAAATGCTAACACATTTGAAAACAACAGGGTAGATTTTCCTTGCAGTACTGTTATGAGTGAGGTAGTTCCTACATGTTCATAAGCCCAATTAACCCTTACCACATGTGCTCTTACATACATCTCTGCAGTCTTCATGCAGTTGTGCAAGCGTCCATGCAGATCTCTCTTGCACCTGACAATACACAGTCTCCAGAAACACACTCTTAGCACACAGGCAGCTGCTTCTCCTGCACTCCCATGCTTACTATTCAGCACTGTGTGGTATTTCAGATAGCAGTGTGTAACGCTAACCCATTCAACATCACCAAGGCTCATTTCCTTTGCTCTAGTCTAATCACTCACCCAGGTTCCACATGCTCATGGTCTCAAGTAGCTGTTAGGACATGTGCTCTTTTCTGCCTCTCTAAACTATAAGGAAAATGTGTCAGGCTGTTACAGTAATTATCACTTGCTCTACCACAGTAGTAAATGTGCTTTGAAATTGCCAATCAAATATCGTTTTCTGCCTAGAATCACATCATGAGTCTGTGTGCACACAGGAATTGTTGTCAGAGATTTAATTTGTGTTGCTCTTGTGCTGTAAGACTTGCACTCGTAGGAAAGGGGCAGCTTGTTTTCTTGAACTGTGATGGTTAGCATGCAGCACACATCACCATCTCACAGATGAGAGGCAAATGCTAACACATTTGAAAACAACAGGGTAGATTTTCCTTGCAGTACTGTAATGAGTGAGGTAGTTCCTACATGTTCATAAGCCAAATTAACCCTTACCACATGTGCTCTTTCATACATCTCTGCAGTCTTCATGCAGTTGTGCAAGCGTCCATGCAGATCTCTCTTGCACCTGACAATACACAGTCTCCAGAAACACACTCTTAGCACACAGGCAGCTGCTTCTCCTGCATTCCCATGCTTACTATTCAGCACTGTGTGGTATTTCAGATAGTAGTGTGTAACGCTAACCCATTCAACATCGCCAAGGCTCATTTCCTTTGCTCTAGTCTAATCACTCACCCAGGTTCCACATGCTCATGGTCTCAAGTAGCTGTTAGGACATGTGCTCTTTTCTGCCTCTCTAAACTATAAGGAAAATGTGTCAGGCTGTTACAGTAATTATCACTTGCTCTTCCACAGTAGTAAATGTGCTTTGAAATTGCCAATCAAATATCGTTTTCTGCCTAGAATCACACCATGAGTCTGTCTGCACACAGGAATTGTTGTCAGAGATTTAATTCGTGTTGCTCTTGTTCTGTAAGACTTGCACTCATAGGAAAGGGGCAGCTCATATGATAGGATTTGAAAAGCTCAAAAAAAATATAGTAATATACTGAAATACATTAAACATGCCTACAATAACAAGAAAGAGAAAAGAACAGCAAAAACATCTATATTTGAAGACAACTGGACAAAAAAAATTAGTTGAAGAACCTCATGTTGGAAAAAAGAAAAAGTCTTCTGATAAGCAGACTAAGGATTTTTTTTTAAATATCCTCAAACATAGAAAAAATGTACAAAGTATATCCACTGCAAATAGTGTTTCAAGAAGAAAACAACAAGACAATAGAAAGAAAATACTAAATACTAATGTACAATCAGAAGCAAGAAAGAATGACTTAAAAAGAAAAACTGAATTTCAAAACATTCGTAAAAAAATGTTTCAGAGAAGAGTGGTGTTCAATTTGCTAAAGGATGTGAAAAAATATAGGAAGAAAGCAATATTTTATAAGAAAAAGAAACATATTGAATCAATTGTTGCAAAGGCTTTGGAATTAAAAAGAAAACTATTCATTTTAATTTTGAACAGGATCCGTACATTAGATAAAATAGTCAATGTAATGAAGTCAAAAAGCAAAAGGAAAAGAGTAGTGAAAAAAAATAACTTTTGTAATGTGTTCTTAGGAGAATGGAAGCATAGTTCAAGTACTGAACCATTTTTTAATGAAGAGAGTTATCTCAAAGTAATAGTTTGCTGCATGCAGTTGACACCAGTGGTCGAACTTATGAAGTTAAAGATGGTTGTGTAATGGAAAAGGAGAAAATGGCTCCAAGAAATGAGGAAGAAGTGTTAGCTGATGAGGTTATGGGGAAACGTCCTAAAGCCCCAGTGTACACTTGGAATTGTAGTAGTATTTGTACTGTACGACAAGAATCGATTGATAAATTACGTGACTTTCTAAGAGAATATAGTAAAAAAAAAAGTGTTAAACAGAAGATTAAGGTGCTTCAAAGACTAGATCCATGCAGAGTGAGAAAGAATACTGGGTTGCAAGGACATTCTCTGGCTTGTCTTTCTAGGAAAGTTTGTCAAAGTGTTTTTCACCATTTTAGGATGCTGGCAGTACATCATACTGAAATGAGAAAGTTTGTGAGAAGATTGTATTTTGCTAAAAGTCCAGCACTAAAGTAAAATGAGTTGAATAGTGCTCTGTTGCGTGGATCTGTATCAGATGTAGAGAAGGTTACTGATGATATTCAGTTTTGTTACTTTGGTCCAGAACAAGAAAGTGCAGGAAATGACAGTTATTGAAGAACATGTGGAAGAGAATGTAGAACCCACTGTTAGTAAAAATTTTGAAGATCAAATGACAAAATTTACTATCATCTCTAATGAAAGACCAAATATTACTTGTATTTGTTGCCGGAGAAGCCATTATAAAGCTCAAACAAGGAATGTTGATTTCTATAAAAAAAGTGAAAAAGAAAATAATTATGAGTGGAAGGATTTTGCTACATATTTGTTTCTGGGAAATTGTTTTGATTTGGGTGAAGATCAGCGTATTTGTAAATACTGTTATAACAAGTTAGAAGAAAATAAAATGCCAGCTAGAGCTGTACATAATAATTTAGAATTGGTTGATATTCCTGCAGAACTTAGTGATTTAAATACGTATGAGTCTATACTCATTCAATGTGTCCATCCGTTTCAGACTATAGTTCGTATGGAGCCCAAAACAGGTAAATTACCTCCTTCAGATTTACAAAGAGGTTTAAAAGGAAGAGTTGTCTATTTGCCATTAGATTTGGAAAAAAATATTGAAACAATTGATGCAGATGGTTTGGAAACTGAACCATTAGTTATTCTGGTTAATGGTGAACCTACAAAGAATAAGAAAATTTGGCAGGAGCTAGTAGATGTACAAAAAGTACAAAGAGCAAATTTATATTTGAAAAGAAATAATAAGTACTATGAATCAATTTATATGGATGAAGATAAAGACGTTTTACTAGCAGACACAGGAATACCAACTGGGCAAATTGAAAAAGTGGATAAGTCAAAAGAAGAAGAAATTTATGAACATTTCAGCATACATCCTCTTCATTCTAAAGAAGTTATGGGAAACACTATTGATCTGTTTCAGATGAAAAAAGCAAAAGGAACTCCCGTGAGTGTATGGGAGGAGAGCTTGGAAGCTCGTTGTTTTCCCCAGCTGTTTCTTACAGGAAAATGTGGACGATATGATGAACGTCCAGTACAGATTCCTGCTTCTGAGTATCGGACTACAAGATTATATGCAGAAGATCCAAGATTTCGTCAAAGTATTCCTTATTTGTTCCCTCTTTTATTTGAAAGTGACTTGTCTGCACTATCTTATGCAGTAAATCACATTTTAAAAACTGGAGTACATCTACATAATGTGTCTGCAAAGGATTTTATGAACAAAGTGCAACAGCGAGATGATCATTTGGAATCTCAATTGATTAATCTGATGGCTTGTCAGCGTGGAACTAAAGAATATTGGTACTGACGCCATGGAGAATTGAAATGTATGTTACAGAATTTAGGAACTCCTACATGGTTCCTTACCCTAAGCTGTGCTGAGTACGCTTGGGATGATTTACTGGATTTTCTTCGAGAGGCAAATTCAAATATTGAAAACATCCAATACAAGACAGCAGGAGAATTGTGCTCTTTGGATCCGGTTAATGTTTGCAGATATTTCAATCATAGATTTGAGGCTATGATGTCCTTCATCTGCAATAACAAAAATCCACCTCTTGGAGAAGTTGTGGATTTCTTTTGGAGAAAAGAGTACCAAGCAAGAGGTGCTCCTCATATTCATATGCTGTTGTGGATCAAGGATGCCCCAACATTTAGAACAGATTCTGATGATGCAGTTTTATCTTTCATTGAAGAATATGCAACATGTGCTATACCTAAAAGCACAGAAGAAAAAAACTTAAAAGAGCAAGTTTTACGTTTCCAAAGTCATCGGTGTGGAAAATACTGTCGACGAAAGTACAAGAGTAAAGATAAATTCTACACAAAATGTCGATTTGGATTTCCACGACCTGTTCTTTCAAAAGGAAGAGTAAACAGTTTTATGTCAGCTGTGCGACATACCGTTACAAGAAAATCTCCGAAAAATACCTACAACCTAAGAAGAAAAGAAGAGTCAAAATATATAAATGACTACAACCCAGTCATTTTATCCATGTGGAATGCTAACATGGATATTCAGTATGTAGCTGACAATTCTATTGCTGTTGCTCGGTATGTCACATCTTACATCACTAAATCTGAGAAAACGGAATTGAAAGAAATGTGGGAAGAGATTTCTCACGAGAGGACTGTCAGTAAAAAGCTATACAGTTTCAGTTTAAAGATGTTATCGTATCGAGAAATTGGGTCATACGAATGCTCAGATAGGTTATCATCTGCAAGTCTGTACTCCAAATCCAGAAGAATAATTTGGGTAAGTTTAGGCCTTGCAGGAATGCGAAATCGGGCACTGAAATCTATTCAAGAAATTGAATATTTAGCAGAGAACGAACCAGAAAGTACAGACATTTTGAAAACAAATATGTTGGACACATATTACCCAAACAGAAGTCATCATTTTGAGAACATGTGTCTCTATGAAGTGCTGCAGAACTACATTTTTACACGGAATGCCACAGAAGACATCAACAATGGAAAATATAAAGTCATTGGTGAGGAAGGATGTTTGGTAAAACAAACAAAAGGAAGTTTGATTAATAACAGGAAGCTGAGTTGCGACACTACTGACAAAAAGGAATTTTACTACTTAGCACTTTTACAGCTGTGTAAACCATGGCGTTCAGAGGATGAATTACTTGGAGATTTTCAGAGCTATGAAGATTCCTTTAATGCATGTAAAGATAGCATAGAATGCAGTACTTTCACAAATTATGTACAAATGTTAAATGAAGAAATTGAACAAGAAGCTACAATTGCAGCTGAAGTAGCTAGAGACAGTTCTCAAGACAGTCAAAGTTCTGGTACGCTCAGTCAAGATCCCCTAGGACAACCAATCGTAGAAAATGAAGCTGTAATAGCCATGACTGAAGTGGAAACAGCTATGAATCAAGCTCAGTAAGATTTAATAGACTTACCAAATTTGGAACAACAACTGAATGATGAACAACAACAAATTTATGAAGAAGTCACAAAACAAATTGATCATGGATTACTACATGAAAATAAAGAGTGCTCATGCACATCATTTGAACCATTCAGAATGTATGTGAGTGGACAAGCTGGAACTGGAAAAAGTTTCTTAATTAAAGTAATTAGAAGCTACCTACAGAAAAAAACTGATTCAACTTTGTCTTGTGTTGTTACTGCTCCAACTGGGTTAGCAGCATATAACATAAAAGGAATTACCTTACATCGTTTGCTAATGTTACCAGTAGAGCATGAGAACAAAATAGAATACCACAAGCTAACAGGAGAAGCATGTTTTGAAGTTGCAAGAGTATTGAAAAATATGAAAGTTCTCATCATTGATGAGGTAAGCATGGTATCAAACTTAATGCCTGCCTTTGTGCATTTAAGAATGCAGCAAATTCTAAAGACAGACTATGACGTGTTATTTGGAGGAAAACATGTTATAGTTTTTGGGGATCTACTGCAGCTCACTCCAGTTAAAGGACAACCAGTATTTAATACTCTTGCACACAAAGACACGAAAAAGTCATTAGGAAGTATAGGTAATGTGAATATTTGGTCTTACTTTGAGTACAAAGAACTCATTACTAATATGCGGCAAGCAAATGATGATGATTATGCAAGTATTCTCAAAGATATCAGAATTGTACTACTCACAGAACATGGCAGAAAAGCTTTACAGAGTCGATTGCTATGTAATTTGTTTCCAACAGAACAAATAGTTCCAGAGAAAATATACAAGAAAAAGAACTTTTGAAATTGGAAAATGAAGAGATTATGAAAATGGAAGCGTGGATAAAATACAGCATGAAGGAATAACTATTATATTGACAGGCAAATTGAAAACTAAATTGGATTCTCTAGAGAAAAACATATCGAAAACAGCTGGTTTAGAAAAGAATCTTTATGGATGTACGAACTGTCGAGTAATTTTAAGACGTAATTTGAATGTAGAAAAAGGTTTCGTGAATGGAGCTATGGGTAAAGTTGTGGGTTTTGTTAATTACCAGAAAAAAGATGGAATTGAATTTTAAAAAATAAAATTTGATCAGATTGAAGAGGTTAAAGACATTAGTCGTTGTTCAGTTAGTTTTTTGCTTGTGAAAGACTTATATGTACGTAGGAAGCAGTTTCCGTTTTCTCTAGCATATGCTGTAACTATTCACAAATCTCAAGGATTACCTGTAGATAGTGCTTTTGTAAACATTGGATCTAGTGTGTTTAAAGAAGGTATGGCATATGTTGCTTTGTCACGAGTGAAAAAATTATCTGGTTTATTCATGATAGACTTTGATGACTCAAAAGTTAGTGCTGATGCAAATTGTGTAAAGGAGTATAATAGATTAAGAAGAAGCTATGCTCCTCATTTAGGTCAGTATCCTGTGTTTGAAAACGTGTTGTTTGTCGGAAAAGGAGAATTGAGAATATCTGTAATGAGGATGTACAGAAGAGAAAACAAAAAGAGAGTGATGTGATTGCAAGCAAAAAGAAAAAGGACGATGTAGAAGAGGTTGTTGGTTGTCATTTTGAAAATAGCTCTGGTGTCAACTGCTACGCTAATGTAGTGCTGAATGTTGTATTTTATCTTGAAAGTTTGCAAGAGCAGATAATACTAAATCATGAAAAAAGATTTTGTTCTCTGCTGAGTTTCCTTTATGAGAAGTTGAGTAATGATAACACTAAAATAGAAAGTGCTTCTGATGTTAGAAATCTTTTAGATGTATGTTCTGGATGTACACAGTTTACACAAAATGTCCAGCAAGATGCACAGGAATTCTTAATGTATATGCTTATGGTACTGGAAGATGAAGGGGTAGAAATAGAAAATATGTTTGGTCTCTCTTATAAATGGGAACATTGTTGTGAAAACTGTATGAACACATGCAGCACTAATGTTGATTCTGAAAGGTTCCTACATTTAACATTACCAGAGAGTAAATCAGTGACTTTTAGTAAATTAGTTAAAGATGCAAATCGCAACATGGAATGTTCTCAATGTAAATCAGAAATGTTATCAACGTTATTTTTAAAGAAATATGGACAGTATATAATTTTAATGATGCAACGTTGTAGAGCTGATGGAACAAAATTGGACACTTTAATAAAGAAGTTTGTAGGAAATCAATTATCAATATCAGGAAAGACTTTTGTTGCAGTTGCAATAATTTTCCATGATGGACCTTCTATAACTTCTGGTCATTACACAGTTTATCTAAAATGTGAAAAAGGCTGGACACTGTGTAATGATTCTCAATTGATTTTCAAGCAACGTTTGCCTGCAGAATTACCAAATTCCTACTTAATTTTTCTAAAACCAAAATTTTAGATACAAATTGCAGCATCTGAAGAAACCATTATTTCGATTTTATAGGATTACCATTGGATATTTCACCTAAAAAGGATTTAAAAATTACCATTTGGCCTCATGGAAAGGTAAATGTTTCTATTGTGGACTTCTTTGACAGATATTATTTTGGTGTATGTGCTTAAGCAACAAGATTTACAGACGTTATTTATTGCAAATAGTTATTGTTCTTAGAAGATATTTTTAATATATATGTTACATTTCTATCAAGGTATGTTTTACTGAGGATAGATTCAGGGCTTTTTTAAACAATCTTTCAGATTGTTTATTTTTTTGCCCGCTGTTAAGTGATGAATACAATTGATATCACTATTTTCAGTGAAATTCAATATATTCTGAAAACAGCAAAAAAGTGCAAAAAATTATTTTGTTAAATATGAAAATATGTGTACTGTATTCTAAAATGTATTGTTAAATATTACTACTTTTTTTCAGATCTAGAAAGGACATTTTATCCATTTTTCTTGTAATTAAAAAAAAACATTTATTTCTAATTAAGTTATTTTGCTGGTCAGGTAAGTTTAAAATATCTGTATTTCTCACCCCTTCACTTTCATGCTCCCTTTTCTTCACTTCTCCTCACTCTGCTTTTCTCATTCCCCTTCCCTCTCTCCTCTTCCTTTACTGCTCTTTCGTAACTCCCTCACTCCTTGTCTACTACTCCCCTAGGTTTACTGCCTCCATCACTATTTTTTCAACCATGTTTCTCTCCCTGTCTCCATATGTCTCAGTCATTCTAACTGCCTTACTCCTTCTCAGTTCCTTGCTCTCTGTCTCCGTTTCTGTCTCTCTCCCTTTGTCTGTCTTACCCTTAATTTCCTTAACATCTCTGTTTCTACCACTCCTCCTCTCTCCATCACTCATTTTCCATCTATGTTAATTTTTTAACCTTCTCCGTCATTCTCCTTCCCTCACCTTCCCTAACTGTCACTATCCTTTACTCATAGTCACTCCTATTCTCCTACTTCACTTCCTCCTGTCTGTATCTCACACCCCTTCACCTTTTCGCATTCTTTCCTTCACTCTCCCTCACTCTCATTTGCTCATTGAAATCCTGACTCCCTTTCTCTCACTCCAGTTTCCTAAATCCCTCCATCCCCTCAGTCCCCATCTCTCACTTTCCCTTACCCCCTTTTCTAATCCTCATACCCCTTATCTCACCATCACTCCACTTCTCTTACTTTCAATCCCTTTACCCTGCTGTACTTCATCCGCTTCATCTGTTACTCCCTTTTCCTATCTCCGTCCCTTACTCCCCTTTTCTCACTCCCCCTCCATCACTCTCCATTACTCACTGCCATTCCCTTACTCATTCACTCTTCTTACCTGTATCCTCTACCCTTAGTCCTTTTGTTGCAGTCAGTCTTTCACTTCCCTTTCATGACTGATCATACTTTCCTTTTCTCACTCATTCTGTCTGTCCTTTCCTCCTCTTCACTCAGTCATTTCAATCATTCATGTATACACTACACATTCATTCAATAAAATAACAACACAGTATATTAGGAATATAGCTCTTCTTGGAGAAGTGAAGTGAGTTCTGAAAAGAACTTTTTTTTGTCTTTTTTGTTTTGTATTTTTTTTTAGTTTTTTAACAATTTTGTATTTTTTTTGATTTTTATAGAGCACCAAAAAAAAACTGGTAATGAAAATCTGTTCAACAGGAACAAAAACAATAAATGAAAAAAATTATGGGCTGGAGCATGTGTGCTGCTGTATTTTGTTTTCGATCAATACTGCTCTCAGCGTAGCAAAGAACAGCATTGCACACATTACAATGTATGTGCACCTTCTGGAAAAGTGGGCGGATGTCCAGTGACCTGGTACAGGGAGAATCTGCGGCCGCAGATGATGTGCTCGGCTGAGCAGGTGGAGGGTAGTCTCTTAGGGCTCTAGTTGACTCTCGAGCATAAGGTACAGGATGCACTGTCTTGAAGTGTCTCAACATTGAATAAATACTAAACAAGTATTTCTTGGTGGGATCTCCTCTGGATAACACACTTCCACAAATAGTGCATGTCACCTTCGGGGCATTGACCTTCTTTTGGCCCTCTGGAAAGGTGAAGAATTTCCAGATAAAAGAGTCTTTTTGTTTGGTCTGCCTTGGTGGTACCACAAAGGTCTCCTCCTCACTCCCTGAAGTAGACTGCTGTTCTGCCATTTTCAAGTAACATTGTAAAAATTGTAGTAGAATAGCTGTTCAGCTCCTTGTCCCAGGAAATAAGAAGAAATAGTGAGGGGAGTGGGTGTGGTGTTTGAAGATTCTGGAACAGAAACTACTATGAACCAATGAAAAGTGTTGTTTCGTAATCACATGACTTGCCATGCGCGCACGGTGCACGCACGCATCAGAAATGAATTACTTTTAACCTGATTTCTAAAACATGAAAAGGAGGCAGGGAAGACACTCCCTGACCCCTAGACCTTCTCAGGGGGTCCCTAAAGGACCTCGTTAATAAAAAAAAAACATTTTGTTTAATAAAAAAAATTCCCGGTGCGCGCACGGTGCACGCACGCATCAGAAATGAATTACTTTTAACCCAATTTCTAAAACATGAAAAGGAGGCAGGGAAGACACTCCCTGACCCCCTAGACCTTCTCAGGGGGTCCCTAAAGGACCTCGTAAATTAAAAAAACCCATTTCGTTTGTTAAAAAAGAAGCGCACGGTGCCCCCACGGTGAAAAACCCTTAAAAAAAAAAGAAAAAGTTTTAAACTGTTTATAAGTTTATAGAAGATATTAACTATGCTGTTCAACTTTATCCAAATAATAAAAAAAAAGAACTGAGCCATTCCATATTACAGGATACAGTCAAGCTATAACTATATACATAGGTAGTTTATTGTAAAATAAATATATAAAAAATATAATACATACATAAATTAGCATTTAAAAAACCTTACAAATTCACTAAAAAAAACATAGGTTTCACACACGTTATAGTTAGAAATTAGCATTTAAAAAACCTTGCAAATTCACTTAAAAAACCATAGGTTTTACACATGTTATAGTTAGGAATTAGCATTTAAAAAACCTTGCAAATTCACTGAAAAAACCATAGGTTTCACACACGTTATAGTTAGGAATTAGCATATAAAAAACCTTGCAAATTCACTGAAAAACCATAGGTTTCACAAACGTTATAGTTAGGAATTAGCATTTAAAAAATCTTGCAAATTCACTGAAAAAACCATAGGTTTTACACATGTTATAGTTAGCTGGACATTTCACTCGTACAAAACCATTGAAATTCCCCCGTTATAGTTAGTTCAGCTAACTATAACTCGTGCGACCGCAATCCACTGCTGATGATGTCACATATTACATCACTCATTACATGGTCAGTGACATCACTCATGACATCACTGATGACATCTCAAATGACATCACTGATGACATCTTTGATGACATCATCCAGTGAATATGTGTCTTTCTGAAAAATAAATATTTTTTATATATGTATATCTAAAGGTTAATGGAAGAATAAATGGGTAAATAAGTGTCTAAATAGATGGGTTTTTTTGTAAAATTAATTGTATAACTGACTTATTAACAGTATCTTAGTGAATACAAGTATTAGTGAGTAATGTTTAAATATTTAAATATCTGTATCAGTGTCTCACTTTGTGTATAATTGGCTGCATGGGTTGGTGAGTAGCTACATGAGTGTGTATATGGGTTATTAGCTCGTTTTTAGAGTATCAGTATGAGTGTCTGTATGGTTCAGTGGGGGATGTTACTTAGCGTATAGATGCATGAATGAGTGACTCACTGTTTGTATGTGTTTTGAAGACAGTATGGGAGCAGGACAGTATGGGTGGATGAGTGTGTGTATGGGTGAGTAAGAGAGTGAATGACTGTCTCAATAGTGTCTTTATGAGTAAGTCCATATGTTTTAAACTAGTATATGTGAGTATTGATGTATATAAGTGAGGATATATGAGCGTGAGAGATTGGAAGAGTTCCTGTATAAATAAGTATGTGTTTCTATAAGTGATTGTTTAAGAGAGTAAGTATGTGTGCGTTTCTGTAGAAGTAAGTGTAGTGGTGTGTGTATAGCTGTATATGCAAGTAAATGGATGTTTATTTGCATGTGTGAGTATGTGTGTGAGTAACTCTATGTATGAGTGTAGGTGTGTAACAGGATGTATAGGTGTATGAGTACATATGATGACTGAGTACATGTATGAGTGACTATATAGAAGTGTTGATAAATGAGTGGATGCGTATGTAGATTTTGGAATTACTGAATAGGTTGTTCTAACTGGTATTGGTATCTCTATAGTTTTCAAAACTTTAGTTTGTATTTTTCAATGTGTGTATCAAAGTTTATATTAGGATAAGAGGAGGTCTGCCACTCTTACAGAAGGATGATGTCATCATTGATGTCATCAGTGATGTCATTTGAGATGTCATGAGTGATGTAAAGAGTGATGTCACTGACCATGTCATGAGTGATGTAATATGTGACGTCATCAGCAGTGGATTGCGGTCGCGCGAGTTATAGTTAGCTGAACTAACTATAACGGGGGAATTTCAATGGTTTTGTACGAGTGAAATGTCCAGCTAACTATAACATGTGTGAAACCTATGGTTTTTTCAGTGAATTTGCAAGGTTTTTTAAATGCTAATTCCTAACTATAACGTGTGTGAAACCTATGGTTTTTCAGTGAATATATATATAGTTTCTATAGGAAGAGCATTTTTCGTTTTGCTTATAACTTTGGCGTCATTTGATGAATCATCATGAAATTTTCCAAATTAATTCTTTGTTCATATCAGCTCCTATGTGGGAAGTTTGAGGGTGATTCGTCAAGGGGTGGCCGAGAAAAAAAGGGGGTCCCAAAACGTGTTTTCTCCATGTTAATTTCCATAGGAAACTTTAGACAAGGCTACAGGTCGAACGGGTGAACGGAATTGCCCCACATTTGGCAGGAAGAAGGGTCTTGGTCTAGAAAGCACGCTTTTGTTTATTTGGTGTAATTCCGTTCAGTAGTTTTGGAGAAATTTCAAAATTTACAGATATCGATATTTGGGAATTCTGCTATCTGATTGGCTGAGGCGTTACGAGCACGAGCTTGCTGCTTATTGGTTGTGAGCGCTGCGAGCGGTTGCAACTAGGAAGTGTTGGCCACCATTTTGTGATTCCATTGAAGCGAGTAAGGGGGAAAAAGGGCGAAAAGAGTAGGAAACAGGAGGATAGGAGCACTGTAACCTCTGTGGGGAAGCGAAGTAGTCACACCTACCGGTCTGAAAGTGCGGTGTTGCTCAGAGTGACATGGTGCTGAGATGAGATGCTGCTACAGTCGGTTATGAAACCTAGAGCCTAAACCAGGAGGTCATTGCTGTAAAGTGATGTGCTCTGGTGTTTGTGGGATACCTGTTGAAGTAGTGTTAGTAGGCGTTTATACCTTACAGGGAGTGGGAAGCGAACTACTGAGCTCTACCGTGCGTGTATACTATACCGGAAGTGGGAAGCAAAGTACTACGCCTACCAGTGTGAAGACTCGGGGATCAAACCGAGCTGATTGTTGTAAAGTGATGGGCTGTGGGCGCTGTAGCATACTGACCGCTGTAGTATAACTGTAAGTAGTGTTAGTATGCTTTTATACTATACAGGGAGTGGGAAGCGAACTACTCACCCCTACTGGTCTGAAGACTCGGGGATTAAACTGTGAGCTCATTGCTGTAAAATGATGTGCTCTGTGTACTATTTCAATGTAAGTCATAGTAAAATGTTAGTATGTAATGATACTATAATGTAAGTATGTAATGTTAGAATGTAGGGCTGTCATGAGGGGAATCTTGGGGAGTTTGTACACGGTGCTGGAGAAGATGGATGCCTTGGTGTATGGTCCTGTTGGTGGCTGTTTAAGCTGTCTTCTTTTCCTGCAATAAATCTACTTATCGGATCCACTGCTGTCTTCCTGTTTACTACCTAAATTTGGCGACAAGCAGGAGAAGGTGAAAAGAAGGCAGCACTCACCAAGATTTTGCGCTTGCTTGCGTTGTGCTGAAGACCAGTTTTCTTGGTGAATCTGTTTCTACTCATCCCAGGGTCATCGGCTGATCGAACTATGTGATCTTACCTCTGGTAGGATTTATATTTTTTGATTTTGGGCTTCCTCTGCCTCTTCACTACACTCTGGTTGCTGTACCACACGTGTGCAAGTAGTGTTAGTATGCGTTTATACTAATTCTGTAGTTATGCATTAAACAAAGCCTCATGGTCCCATGGAGCGCCACCTCCCAGGTGCAGGTCATACAATGTCCCCGGGTGTGCAAGCACGGGACATTTATGTCTGCTATTACAGGGTGGGAGCATTGCTTGCACCCTGTGATAGTAAATTCTTGTTTGCCTCGTTGAAGCGAGAGGAGGAAAACCTCGTATAGTTTCAATAAAGCGGAACCGGATGGTAAAAATGGAAAAAAAAAATAATGAAGCGGGGTCCCACTCGTTTATTTAAATGAGCCCCTGGTGGGTAATGTTCCGGGGCCAATCCTATTTTTATATTGTGGGGTCTCTGCAGCACTGGGGATCTTAACCACACATGTAAATTAGGCACGGGAGGGCACAGAGACGTTTCGCAGACTAGAGGATCGACACCTCCCCGGGTATTGTTTGCGAATTGTTCGGGGGGCTTCAAGGCCAACTCTAGACCGGGCATCGGCAACCTCTGGGGCTTTATTTAAATATGCAGGGTGGGCCTTTCCAGTCCTTGAAGCCTCAGTGGCCCTAGGCAGTGCCTTATTGGTTCTGAAATCACACGGGCACTACTCATGGTGTTATAAAGTGATACACTCATAGAACTCTTGCCGTTGTACAATTACCCAGGCTTCATTTATGTAATGGTCTTTTGGTTTATATTTGGTAGGTGCACCAGAAAATGAAACAAAATTTCCCTTATAACCTACTATCAACCGCCGATTTTCACAATAAACTAGAGACAAGTGTTGTCAGAAAGAGAAGACCCATACACTCAGTTATTTATTGGTAAAAAAAAATAACTTTCATTAACACAACACAAATAAATGGAAATGTAAGTTTATTCGAACAACAGTGAAACATGAAAGAAGTGGGTGGGACTCCTCCAGAAGCAGCGTACAAAACCTGCAAGACAAAAAAGAACCATAAGTATGTGTGCCATGTCTAAGAGAAAAAGAAAGGTAGTGAGAATGAACGGAGGAAAGTGAGAATGGGACAGAGAGTGAGAGGGTGGAAGGGAGAAGGGGAGGGAGAGTGAAAAGAACAGAGGGATGAGGAGACAGAGCGTCGGCCTACTGCACCCAGCCCTCACTGTTCACCTCCCGTCACCCGTGTGTCTGGGACGCTGGGGTCCGCGAGAAAGTGTGCGGTCCAGCAAGCCCTTAAAATGAAACAGAGATATGAATGAGGCCAGAGATTACATTATTATCTATGGCAACATCGCTTGCCTGCACCTGTGAACCCAGGCTGCTGCACCCCAGCCACTTTTTCTGTACTGTGCTCAATTGCAGCTCCTGTGCGCCGAAGCTTGACTGCTCACCTGCCACAACCGGTGTGTCAAAGGATGTGCCGGTGCGAGCTCCAACTTCGGGGTGCTGCTATCAGGGTGGCCCAGCAGGTCTCCGGTCGGGGACGGTGTCTTAATACCACGGTGGAAGGCGTCGGAATGCCCAGGGCATCATCACGGGGCGAGCAACCGCTCCGCCCATTTTGGCTCCACTAACCCAGTGTCTGAAAAGGGAGAAAAAATATAATGTTGGAAACGTCTTTAGGTAAATGAAGGTTTCTTTCAATATTAATAGAGAACACCAGTTGAGTTCATCCTTCCTTCTTGAAGTACGATCTTCGAACTGTTAGTGGTAATCATGGTTCAAAGAGGAGTTGGAGTGCACGAGAATACACAAGGTTAAATATTAATATGTTATGCCAACGTTCACATACAAAGGAACAGAGCGCATGGTAGAAGCATAATGTGCGCGTGTAATGCAGTGGCGCAAGCCTGGGTGCATGTACACTTAGTAATCAGCTCACTACAGTGCCCCAAAAGCCAACGCCACGTGTCTGTAGGGCAGCGCTGCCTGCTGGCTCAGGCCTACAGTACGGTCCAGCAGGTCCTTAAAATGAGACAGAGATGTGCCTGAATGAGGTCAGAGATCACATCGGTACGCAGGGTAACATCGGTTGTTCGCACCTTTGCACAAAGGCTGATGCACCCCACCCCTCCCGCAGCACTGCGCTCAACATGTTACTGTAGGGCAGCGCTGCCCGCTGGTTCAGGCCTACAGTACGGTCCAGCAGGTCCTTAAAAAGAGAAAGACATGTGACTGAATGAGGTCAGAGAACACATTATTAAGCTGGGCAATATCGCTTGTTTGTACCTGCGCACCCAGGCTGATGCACCCCACCCCTCCCGCAGCATCGCGCTCAATTGCAGCCCCTGTGCACCCAGGCCCCAGTGCTCACCTGCTGTCATTGTTGTGTGTCCAAACACGAAGGGCAGCAGGGTTCACAATTCAGGTGCAGTGTTGATTGCGACAATGGTGTACACCTTATGGATCCCTTTTTTTATTGCGCATTGTAATATGCGAGGTGGATTCGACCATATCACCCGAGGCTGTGTAGAAGAACTGGGAAATGTGGCGTCGTCGTTATCCTATTTATGCGTACGTAAAGTGGGCTAGTCTTGCGTACGCCAGGCGAGCGTAGGGGTGTGAATAATAGTTCCGGGGACCTGGGCGTTGTTCAGTTCCTGCCTGGCCAGGAAGTGTACTTATGTGTGTTTCTGTTGCAGTTTTGACATTGCAGAATGCACAATTTACATTAATGTAGCATGTACCGGGAGGGCGGCAACTATCGCTAATGAGATGCTGTTTGAAAACATTGAATGGCCAACATCACATGTCGTTGTCAAGGTTGTGGATATGCGCAGACACTCATGTCAATGGTGTGCGGTATTATTGAAAGTGTTGCTATCGCGAAGCCCACACGTGTGAATGTGCTCGGATGGAGGGAGGATCAGCAGTGAGGCTACGTCATAAATAGTGATAACGTTCATTATAGTCAAGCAATGCATGTCAAACGTGAATCTGAAAGTCTCACATATGACACACTACTATACTGGTAAAGCCTGACAACAGAGAATACAGCAATACAAATGTACACATTACTGTTTACCGTTTGTCACATGTGATCTAAGATGTGCACTCTGCCCATGGCTGATGATACCCCTTCAGGCCAGCAATTCCCAGGCCGAAAGACAGCACAATAATGTGCACACACACACACACCAGGGGCATTGTGTAACACACATTTGATTTTTAATGTAACGTTTGAGATGCATGGCCATCACACGTGGATGGCTAATGTACAGACCATGAATATTGATAAAGATGATCGTTGAATGTTGTGAGTAGTAGAAGATATGTGTACACAGCAAAAAAAAAATTTAAAAAGCTCACTAAGCAGAAGGGGTGTTTCTCATCAAACGCTGTAGAGAGAGTGACTAAAATGGGTGGTGTCCTCCAACTGTTACAATGGGAAATATTATGAACTAATCAAATGCTTTTTTTTAAGGTCACATGGCAATCGCGCATCGAGGGCGCAAGGAGGCCGCACCCGACAAGATCTTGAGTAAATATATTTATCATAATATAAGTTTATTACAGTTAGAAATATATAAATGCTTAAAATATTTTAGATTATCACTTGCTCTCATATACAGTTTAAAGTTATTTAGATATAGTTTTGAGACATAAAAAAAACGAGGGAATGGCGTACCCGGCGCAACACCATACGTCTATGATGTAGCACAGGGCCTGGTTGCGTGCACTCATCGCATACGCAATGCGCAGCAGGCGCGACCCCATACGTACATGACGTAACGCGTGGTTTGATACTGCGTACTCGTCGGATACCTATGTAGCAGCTGGCGCAAACTCATACGTATAGGATGTTACCCGGGACGCGGTGCCACGAATCCGTCGGGTACGAAATGCGCATCCTTTACGAGTTCAGCAATATGGCGGATAGGATTCGCGTGGTGACGGAGCTTGGTACACTACCGGTATGGGAGTGCAGTTTTCTCCCCCCCCCCAAAAAAAAAAGATATACATATTTTTGGGGAAGATATAAAACATTACCTAATTTTTAAAGTTAAAAAAAAGAAGTATAATAGAGTTCCAAAATATTACAAAAAAATAGAAAAAATATAAGTTTTATAAACATTAAAATATGAAATTAACATTTAAAAAACCTTCGAAATTCATTGAAAAAAAACATAGGTTCAGGGACGTTATAGTTAGTTGGACATTTGACTCATATAAAACCAGAGAAATTCGCCTGTTTTAGTTAGTTGAGCTAACTATAACACGCACGCCCGCAATGCACTGCTGATGATGTCACATATTACATCACTCATGACATGGTCAGTGACATCACTGATGACATCACTGATGACATCTCAAATGACATCACTGATGACAAAGTCCGCCCGCCATCATAATAGACCCCTTAGTGTTTTTAATTTTTGAAAAATAAGTATAAAAAAAACAATATTTAATCAACTGCCACTTGCCGTTTTGGGCAATTACCAAAAAATAAAAATGTTCATGAATTGCATGAAGATAAAAGTAAATCCTATGAAAATCAGTCCATGACAAACTTTTTTTGTTTAATTGCCATATCAGTCTTACATTTGTTCGAAGATTAAGTTACTCTTTTAAAATAGAAGACTTTAGTAAATCAACTCCATTCATATATAATTATAAATGTATTTAAAGTATTCAATATAAATATGGGATCAAAAAAATTAAAAGTATAACATATATTAAAACTAAAATTAATCAAACAAAAAACAAAAGTAGTTTAAATATGTAAAATAAAAATGTAAAAATATATACTTTAAAAGTAACTTACAAAAATAAATGAAACTACCAAAATAAATGTAAAAATCAATCAAATCTGTACACATACCACCAACAAACATTAATTAAAATACATGTGACTTTGATAGAAGGAAATAGTATTTTCAATTTTAACTACAGACTAATAAACATTAAAACAATAATATGGAAAGATTTGGATTTAGGAGGGGTCACATTTACTATTTCCACACCAAACTGAACAAAATTTGAGACATACTTTGGAGGGGTCAAATTTGCTATTACCATTCCAAATTGAGCAACATTTGAGAAAGAATTGGACTTTTGAGGCTGCAGATTTAGCATTCCTGCTACAACCTGGGAAACTGTAAGGAAAGTGTTGAAAGTTGGTGGGGTTCAATTTATTTTTCACAATCCAAATTGAGCAACAGTAGGAAAGCCATTGGACTTTGGATGGCCCAATTTGCTATTCCCACTCCAAACCGAGCATCAGAAGGGAAAGTGTTGGACTTAAAAGGGGCCAGATTTACTATCCCTACTCCAAAGTCAGCAACAGTGGGAAACTGTCAGACTTTGAAAGGTCATATTTACTATCCCCATTCTAAAGTGAAATGTTGGACGTTGGAGAGGTCAGATGTAATATTCCCATTCACAACTGATCAACAGCAGGCAAGGCAATTTTGCTTAGAGATATGATACTTATTATTCCTAATCCAATCTGACCATTTACAGAAAAACATGTGAACTTTAGAAACATCACTTTTATTATTCTCAATCTGAAGTAGCAGATAAAAAGAAACATTACATAAAATTCAAGAAGTTAAATATTAAAACAAATAAAAGTAGAATATATTTTTAAACTATTACTACTACTATTACTACTAAAATCATATCAAACACAATATCTTAATTAAGTAAAAAAATATAACTAAAGGAATAAGCATGGCTCTAAGGTTGTAGGCCATCGTGCCATTCTAAAAAATGTGTGTACTGTATTTTACCAAATAATAGAGGGTTGGCCAAAGGGCCTGGCAAAAGATGTCTTTCCAGTGGCATATGCACTCCTGTCAACCACTTAATTTAAGGTTTCGAGTCATGTGAAGCCTTTAAGAGGGTAACCCCATTTAGGTGAATAGAATATAGACTCTTTATTGGATGATGTTCAAGATTTAAAAAGGGGGATGACTCTACTAAAGTCTATGGAGGCGTTTTCTTTGTTAGATGGATAAATTCCAGTAAAAAGAGGTTAAAATCCAGAAATGTGGCTGACTTGACAGATGTGCTATGTGTCCAGGATGTGGTCAAAGGTTATGTCCATTATCACCTGACTGGAGATAGACAATTGGCATATATGTACCATGTTCACTTAGTTTAAGTTGACAAACCCCAGAGGCTGTTGTCACAATGACTGGATGATGTCATCAATGAAATGATTTGAGTTGCCCAAAGTGAATTAATGAATCATGTATTTTAACATGTCATGAGTATGTAATATGTGAGGACGTAAGCAGTGCATAGTGGGGACGCAGGTAATAGCTGACTCCATTAACTATTGCTTGTGAATTTCAGTGTTTTTCCGTTTGTTAAACATTAGCTTTTACCTTACGCCTAAGTATAATGTCACTTTAAAAAATGTGGATTTTTCAGTGAATTTTTGGGTTCATTTTACATAAGGTAAGATCTTATTTCCATACCCAACTATAAGGTCATTTTAAACTTTGTGTTTTTCAGTGAACTTATGGGGTTTTATCATATGGAGCCAATGCCCCCACTGCGTACAGCCTTTGGACATGCGCTGTGGGGGGTTGGTGACAAGCCCTGTCATTTGGCCAGGCCCTGCACCCAACCCCACCATGGCTGTCCAACCCCCTCCCCCAAGGCATTCAGCCCCTGTATGTGCAGACTGCAGAGTTGTCTGCATGGCTTGACCTCTGGCCTGACCTTGCACCTAAACCTCGCAGATGCCCAAACCACATTATCTTTTCTTTTTTGTTTTTTGTTTTCAGTAGCACTGTACAACCACAGTATCCACCACACAATCTTTCACCTCATGGTACTGTGGTACCGTGAAAGCTTCTCAGTGAAGTCTGCACAGCGCCACAGTACCATGGGGTCAATCTCGAGCAGCTGCTCCCACTAGAGTACAGAGGTGCCTCATGGAACTGCTACTATAGGCGTTGAGGGCCTCTGGACCTCTCCCCTTTTTCAGGACTTGGGGACCAAGTCTTGTAATGGCAGTCACAGCGTTTTGTTAAGAGTTGCAGCCAACCAATCAGATCGCTTTGCATCACTGAACCAGCACCTGTCCTGCAGTACCAAAATGTCAGAAATTATAAAAAGCTCCCTTAGCCAATCAGAAGGTCCTTTAAAAAAACATCTGTACCATGGGACTCCCGCTTAACTAGCCACTAGATGCACCTAACTTTTTAACTCCTTCAAGAACATCATGAGCCCCTCTTTAAAATCTAATTTCTCAAAAACATCTGAATGGATTTTGCGAAAAGCATTTAAGGGTTTAACTTACTGCCTCATTTGGTGTAATTCCGTTTAGCTTATTTTTCTGTTTTAGACAGAGGCTATCTATGGATATTAACATGGGAAATCAACATTTTGAGGCCCCCACTTTTTCTTGGGCCCCACAAGATGGATGAGCATAAACCTTTCCATGAAGGCCATGCACTGCTAATTACCCCACATTTTACATCACTCATGGCATCTTCTATGACATCATTGATAATATCACTTCAACATTTGAAAGTAAATTATTGATGAGAAAACTGCATGGCAAGGTGTGAGTAGAGCAAGCTCTTTTCATAGTTGTAGAGAGGTTGGCAAAGGGGGGGTGGTGTGCCAGGTAAATCTAAAAGCAACATCATAATTACCTGACAACATGAGAGTAAAGGGGGACTGGACAATGATATCAAGGCTAGTGAAGTTGTGGTCACGAGAATGGCTCATGTTTTGAAAGGGGTGGTCAAACAAAAGATGAAGGCCTACATTTTCCAGATAATTGATAACACCTGAGGTGTCAGCTCTCTCTACACATCTAGCCAAATATTCAGATCACTACAAACGCTGAAGTTATCATAGCATTGGCTGAAAGGAGTAATTTGTGCTGCCAAATCTGTAATGAGCACATTGACTGATGAGGGCAGGATACAAATGAAGGTGTTAGCAAGAGAAAGTTTAGACAGAGAGTAAAGTGGAAAAGCAACAGTTCGGCAATGCAGAGCTAAGAAATACAAATGACCAGTCGTGGACGGTATGACTCGCGGATGGGGGTACGGGGGGAGCGCACGGGGAGGGGGTCGTGAGGGAGTGGGGAGGTTTAATAATAAAAAAATAGGGTACATTAACTTACCTTTGCTGGTCCCTCCCGTGTCTCATTGGTCTGCGTCGTCCTGCAACAGAAAGCAGCCGCAGGCAGCCTTCTTCCCCTTCCCTAAGCCAATCACAACACTGCAATGGCAGCGTTGTGATTGGCTGGGACGCTGACCCTACAGGAGTCTATGGGGAGGCCATTTTCTCTATGTAGGCTGCATGCAGCCTACAGCGAGAAAATGCTGAGTGCGTATGACTGGTTTGGTCGGCCCTGGGGCCGACCAAACAGACAGCGCCCACAACAGTGGACAAGCCACTCCTCCCCTACCCTCCAATAGACACTTTATGTTTCTGCTTCTCGCACTGCGAGAAAGCAGTGGGGCGACTCTCCTCTGCCCACATGGAGGAGCCGCCCCTGCAAATGACACCAATTTGGAGGAACAATGAAAGGCAATCGCCACTCCACTACCTATGTTTGATGGGATGGTCAACTGAGATGAATTTATGGCTATCGAGAATGGCTACTACTGAGTACGGGCAGAAAGTATCTCTTTGACAAGATTAATTGATACATCATGTGGATGCACCATCACCTAGAAGATAAGCTGCATAACAGTGACACAATTGATTTTTTGACGGAGTCGTGGGTGGTGTGACCTCAAGAACTATGAGATAATGTGACTCTAGAGATAAGAAAAGATTCAAACAGCATTTAAATGCAGTCAATTGAAAGGACTCAAAAAGGGAGTTCTAGATCAGAAAATAAGAAAAAAACACTAAGGTTTATTAAAATAGGTTTATTAAAATCCAAAGTGTAATACAGAAAAATAGAAAATGCAAATGCATGCAATGAAAGTACACATGAGTCAATTGCAATGAAGGCTCTCTATTATAGAAATAATGCAATAATGACCAAAAATTAAGTAGATAGACTAAGGGGCTGATCTAAACCTTGTTGGTATGTTTGCTCTGTTGCAACAGCGACAGTGTATACATACCACAAAGACTGTGGTCCGCTTACCAAACTTAGATGTGGGTGGGCCTTTGGTTTAATCATGGCAGAGTCTACTATGTCTCTGCCATAATTAAATCCTTCCGGCGGCCCTGTTAAGTAAGGGTTGTTGGAGGAAGACCTGTAATTCGGACCACATGATTTAGATGGGTGGAATTAGAGGTTGGTTTTCATTGCCTCTCACTGCCATGAAAATGCTGATGGTAAGGGGCAGTGAAAACTGCTAAATGCTCTCCTCACAATGGGAGAGGACTCCCATGGCGAGAGGAGTATTGTCTTTTCTATTTTTTTCTCACTTTGGAATTTTCTTTGTGACCGTAAAAAAAACAAAAACAGTTTGTTGCAGGGCTCCATCATGTTGACGGAGCCCTGGATCAAACTTCAACAATGGTGGTTACTGCCAAAGCTTTAAGAAATGACCGTCTGCTTGGCGGTCATTTCCCAATTTGACGATTGGCGCCTCTGTCAGGACGGCAGAGAAATGGGCTGCCTGTCAACAAATAAATCAGGCTGTATGTAACAAATGTGCAGCAAATCAATAGAAAAATCAATTAGCATACCTAAAGGTTCAGGAAAGAGCCATTGCTGATCCCCAAATTCAAGGGTTCATAAAGCCATTTTCAGGATAGGAAATCACAGAAACTGCAACATACGCAGGGTGTAAGCATTATTATAGCAAATCACATATTATATTTCTAAAATGTTACATAACCTACCACGTAAACCACTGCATGAATATTGATTCTCCCTTTCTGACCTAATGTCATCCGGAGGTGTCGCAACAAACTAGATGCATAAACAACAGAAAGCAGTTGTTCAATAATGTGATACAGTCAGGGGTGTTACACAGGCCCCCGCAGCCCCTGCGATGCGGGGGGGGGCAATTTCCAGGGGGCCCCCTCAGCACAGCACTCTAGCTGCAGAGATCCTGATTGAGTCAAGAGGGGGCCCCTCTACGTGCCTTGCAGGGAGGCCCCCTCAAGTTTCGTTACGCCAGTGGATACAGTGTGCTAGCCGGAAGAGCCTTGGAAAGTAGCAACGCTTACACCAGCGAGTTCTTCTAAAACAGTTTGTAATAAACAGTGTACATCTTGCTCTGTGTGGTATTGAAGAAGAAATATAAACACACAATGAACATCATGATACTGGAGTCATTTTAACAAAGATGGAGTTGAGGCCAATTGAGGCCTAGTTAGCATAAGTCAGAAAAACACACTAAAGCACATTATAACTATTTTGTTCAATTGCAGTAGCTCAATGTTAATACACATATATAAATTCAAATGGGGGCGTTACTAATATTTATACACAAATATAGCTCAAATGTGTAAGATCTTCGACAAACCCCTCCATGAAAGTTTAATCATCACTAAAACCCAAGCAATTTACAATACACTACGAATCACATTCTGTGGCTTGTGTCTCATTTCTTCCAACAAGGCTATTATGGACTCATTCCTTAAAGTCTTTCAACTCGACCATGTTTGAATTTCTGCTTAGATGTCTTCAACATTTTTTCTTATACCCACAATTTAGTCCCATTTTAAACAATTAAATAAAAGGACTGGAATAATTGCCTAAATCAACACAATGATTAGAGGGGTTATTATTACACTCAATATGCCCCCTCAAACTACCAAATTTTTCATCAACCTTTCTAAAATCCTTTCTAATCTCACCAAACCAAGAACCAACTGATTCCCCCGAACCCTATTCCTCAAAAGCTGTTGCTTTACCAGAGATGTTAGTCACATTGTTTATGTAGATAATAATAAGCTTACTGTTATTTAGGATGAAGGTCCAGCACTCTGTCACCCATAGAAGTGACCCTGCCTTCCATCAGAAGAAGGATATCTAATACAAGGCGGTGCTGAATAATGACAGTATGCATAGCCATTAACTCCTGATAAATCCTTCTTAGTGCTCCTGCAGTTTTAAAAGCAAGATTATCTTCAAGCCTAGCTATCGTCTAATTTTGACTTCATTTATAGCCACACCAATAGACTGGATCAGTCCCGATACATCCAACAATTTGTTCAAATACACGCTTCACTCTTTTCAAGCCAACAACATAATTCCTCTCATTCGCATAGTGTTCATATTAAAGTTAGGTTGTGCAATCTTCTTTAAATGTTTAGAATTAGTAATTCAATTCCCAGAGGCTTCAGATATAGAAAGTTCTGCCAGCAAAGCCTTGAAATATGAAAGATATAGCGACAAAAACGCTTGCTTCTGAAATACACTAATAAATATAGCAGATTATACAAGAGCAAGTTAAATTGGTCTAAACTGCTTGCTCTATGCCCAGCGGGAGCAATGCCTGAAGATTAGTCACCAATGCCGCTGATGCCTTCCAGAGTGAGTGAGTGATATCAACAACCTAGAAATTACCAAGGAAAAGGGGGTAATGGGATTGAGAGAGAGAAAGATGATAAATGGACTGCCACTTCACTTGAGATGAGTTGCTTGTGTGCTTCACACTGTCTGACCCAAAGGAAGTTTCTACCTTAAGATTTATCAAATATTCTCTGCGTCCCAAGTGGCTGCAAGGTCAAAGAACATAATTTTAGCGCACATTATACATGCAACCTTACCAAGTCTTTTCCACTTTATCATCCATTGATTGTGCAACTAGTGTAAATATCTTGTTACATCTCTAATATCCTTTTTGCCATTTTTAGAGCTTGAAATGTAGCCAAAGTTTATTTCAATCAAATTGTCTTTCCTGTAGACTCTTCTTTAGTCTAATGACAATGAAGCCGTAATCTTAACCAAATGCTTTTACTCTGAATTCTTTCACTAAACTATTTGAGGCGATATCTGGCACTCGGGGTAACTCGCTTCCAGGTTTTCTTGGTTGCATTATCCTTCATGCGTTTGAGTGTTCAAAAGGATCTCACAAAATTGTCTTTTCCTTTGAATTCTTGGCCAAATGGTCTTTCTTTCTCGGCAAATTATAACACGCTGCATGGGGCTGGCTAAATACTCATCTGAATTCTTATTGTGTCTTCAGTTTTCTTATTCAGATGATGTCTGAAACAACAGGAGCTTTTCTGGAGCTGTTGCCTGAATCCTAGATCAGCGCATAAGTAAGTTGTAAAGCTATCAATGGTGCCTTCTTTCTTTTCAAAGAATATGTTGCCAACCAAGGCCTACGTCATTTTTCCCTGCTCTTCATTTAGAATAGGTTTATCGTATATTGCCACATAGTCTTTCCACTTAGTATGTGTTCAGTTTATCTCCCCCTCACTTCCATTTTTTACTTCTTCCACTTACTTACCTGCTATTGCTAATCGGAGCTCCCCTGATTATATTCTCTTTTGGCCCCGGCTCGTATTCCTGCATTGAATTACAGAGTGAAGGACCACATGTGGTACCTTCTTGATCCGTTTATAGTTGTTCCCCACGCCATTTCACATTGCTGCTGTGTGTAGTTCACTTACTGCATCTTATTTTCACTGATACAATGTGGTGCTGTTGGCCCCATTGTGTATGTCTTCAAGATATTCACTCTATCACATTATAGAAAATCTGGATACCGAAGTGATACGCATTGCTGCACCTGGATACCCTTTGAATGGTTGGACGGTTGATCTTAGTTCCCGTGTTTTAATATATGGCATTTAATGCAGTTTTCCCTTTTTCCCATCTCTCCTCTTCTCATCCTTTTCCTTCTTCTTTTCTTCAGCAGGCATTGGGTTACACATGGAGTAACCCTAATTTTTGATCTCAGGCATAACTCCTTATGTCCTTACGATGATCCAAATATCTGGTCAAGGGATCGAAAAGCCATTGACTACAGTACCCTGACTCAAATCATTGCAATTAATTTTGTTTTTATATGAGCATGGGTACTTACAGTTTGTGACCATACCATTGTACCCTCACTTATGTCACATGTAAAATGCCTGAGTGTAGAAGTTTTTAGGACTTTGTTCATGTTTGTTCTCCCCCTACAACCACCTCCCTTTTTTACTTTGACTTAATAAATGCATATATTTTTCCACTTGGATATCAGACATCGATATTAAGCCTGGGCAAAGCACTACGCTACGCTCACGTAGTTTGCGAAGTTTGCGCTACTTCGCACTACGCGAATTGCACGTAGCACAGTGCAAACACACGTAGCGTAGTGCAGCGGTCATTTTTTGCTTGCTCGCGGTCCTCAATGTCAAGTTGGCGACCGCGAGCAAGCAAAATGACATCCCGGTGAGACTTTTTCCTCATTCGCGATCAGCAACATCAAGTTGCCGATCGCGAGCGTGGAAAACGAACCTCCCAGCGAGCTTCTCAACATGGGGAGGTCAGGTTTCTCATTGCGAGTGGTCACGTGTGCTCGCGGCCACTCGCGATGAGAAACTACCAGTCTGCGTTGAGAAAGCTGCCGCTCGAGTAGAAATCTACTCGAGCGGCAGAAAACGACCGCTTGCACTGTGCAAGATGCAGTGTGCACTGATTGCACAGTGTGGACAAGCATCCGGCACTGTGCAATCAGTGCGAACAGCATCTTGCACAGTGCACTACGCAGTTTGCGAAGCTACGCGTAGCTCGCGCAGTGCGAAGTGCACTTCACGTAGCTACGCGTAGATCTACCTCGCAAACTACGCCCAGGGTTATAATTGTACCTCTATTTAATAACATCTTTTTGTACGTTACACTCGAGGGATCTGTGTTCCGTTAGAAATGCCAAGCAAGGCGTGGCACTCAAGATGTACCTTTTATTGTCTTGGGTTCCCAAAATGGCCACCGAGATTGTGTCGGCTCACTCAACCTCAACTGGAAATTTCTGCTGTCTAACAATGGTGCAAGTCACACAATGAGCCCATATGTTGTAAGATCAGTGACTCTTGGCTCTAAGAAATAGCGTGAGTCACACAATGAGCCTGCATGCTGGAATATCAGTTACTTACATGTAGAAAATGTAAGCACTTTCAGGTACATTGTACATATATTAATCATGAACGTCTTTTTTATCTTTGGAATCAAGATCCATTATTGTTTATGTTACTTATTAGAACATCTGCATACCTGAACTCTTGGTCCAGTAGAGGGTACCATGCCTCCATTTTAGAGTAATTTTGGAAAGCACACAGGCATTTGCTGAGACCATGAATGATAAACTATATGAGAGAGGCAACTGGAGGTACGTTATGCCTTCTTCAGCTGATCTATTCCTATGTGGTGGTCTTCTATGCTCTGTTTCATTATGTATGGTAGTTAATTCACTTTGTGAAGGAGAAACATATCCAATAGAAGAAATTAAACATAACATTAGACCAATTACATTTTTTTAAAATAATTATCAAGGAAAATGCACTGAAGATTTGACAGCATCTTTTAAAAATCCTAACCATATTGTGTCTCCCTCCAAGCATCTGCCCATGTAGGAACATGGGCAGACTCTGCAGCACTGAATCTGAAAGAACATACTTATGATCTACAATTACCTAAAGATCATTGTAATCCCTCTTACAACCACCTGTTTTCCAACTTTTCTTTTCATCCACTGGTACCTCCTTTAATGTTGCTTGTATCAGTTTCACAATGTCCTGATTTTTGTTCCTGTTTTTGTTCATATGATTTCATAGTTACAGTTTCAAGTGCACAGTATTTTGTAACTTGATCGGCATAGTGATTGCCCATGGTGACCATATCATCAACAGATTTGCGAGCAATGCATTTTAAAACTGATATCACTCAGGTTACTGTATGGGTTCCAACAGATTTAGAACGTACATCGTGTATCAGGGTACTAGAGAACGCCATGAAGCCACTTAATGACCATAATTGCCAAAGGTTGTGTACCTCTACAAATCCATATTGTCTGTCTTTATGACTTGTCATACTCAGTTCATAGGCAAGACAACTGACTCTTGTCAGGGTAATCAATTCTGCTACTTATGCTGATGTTACACAAGACATGTATGATGCTTCAGCAATTTCAGAAATGGACAACCTGCATAGGCTACTCTCATTGTTCCTTGATGAGCTCTCAGACATGAACCACCCACAAACAAAGCCAGATCAGCTACTTCATGGGTAACATCTTCAATGTCTGGTCTTGGTTTCGTACACACCTCTGTTACGTTGATGGTATCTTGATCTGATTCTACATCATTTTCATTATTGTTTGGAATAGAGAGCAGAGTTGCGTGATTCTACTTATTGCACTTTCTTAGTGAAATATTCTCAGCTGCCAGTATTGCTTGTTCGTACTTTGTAAGGCAGTTGTTTGTCAGATGCTGGGTTCATGTACGAGTCAGCAATATCTCAACTTAATGAGATGGCCCATAAGAATTCTCTCACTTTGATCAATGGCAAGGCAGATAGCTGCTACAGGGTTCAAACAACCAGGGAGAGCTGTGGCTACTGGATCTTATGTAGCAAAGAAGTAAGCAACATGCCTCTTTACCTCACCTTCCTTTTTAGCTGAAACTGAGAAGACACACCCAACACTTTAGTGCCAATAAAGCAAACCTTCTTACACATATTTAGGTATTCCTAGAGTGGGTACGCTGCAGAGTTTCTCTCTAAGCTCTAGGAAGGCTTTCATTGATTCATCATCAAATTGCACTGGATCTTCCACATCTCTTTGAGTAAGTCTCAGTAAAGGCTATGCAATCAAGGAAAAAATTGGAATCAGCTGACATTAGCCAACCATTCCCCAAAAAATCCTTAATTTCCTCTGAAACGTTGAAGGATTTGTTTTCAGAATTACAGAAAAACGTTCTTTGGATACTTGCTTAGCCCCTTTTCAATATGTTGGCTATGATAAATCACTTCTTTCTTACAGTACTGCATCTTTGTGGGTCAAACCAGATGACCATTGTCTGCAAGATGATTCAAGAGCGTAATTGCATCCAACTATCAATCTTCCTTTGTTTTGATGCCACTAAAAGGTTATCTATATACTGCACCAGCACTGAGTTATCGGGCTTTTTCAGGCTTTCCAAATCTTTCCTTGGGATTTTAGTAAAGATTGAAGGGCTTTCTGTATACCTCTGTGGGATGTGACATCAAACGAGAACTTTATTGAGAAGTCCATATGTGAAAAGATATTGACTATCCTTATGGAGAGGAATGGAAAAGAATGCTTATTGTACCGCAATATCCAGTACCACTGGACATGAGACTACAATTTTATTTCTTTTTCTAAGATTTTGGACCAATCTCCACTTTCCGATAATTTTTTAATACCCATTACAGGTGAGCTGCAAGGTCTACCAAGCACCTCTTGTAAGATGCTGTGCTTTTCTACAACAGGATTCATTCACTCTTCTGCTTCTTGTGACAGCTTGTATTGTTGAGTTCTAGGATAAACTGCATCTTGTTTGATCCAGATTTTAACTGGTTCTGCACTCTTTATGAATCCTACTTCTTTACCTGTGAAATCCCTAACCTCTTCTTTTGCTGTGTGTCTTAAATCAAAAGACAGATAATCTTTTGTAAGAACTAGGAACAACTTAACTCTCAACTCTTGTGATATTGTTTTTAAACACTGAATCTTCATCTTGGGTTTTTATTGCAACACTATTCATGTGCATTAGATCAAATGGATAATCTTGCAAAGCAAATCTCTGCCAAGTAAATAATAGGACTCGAATCACACAACATGATTTGATAATCATTTTCCATGGACCCTATTTTAACAGATGCAAAAAAGAACAATTGATGGACGGAATGCTAAACAATGTCAAACATTCAATCCCAGTACAGAGATGTGGACCTAAATCCATAATTTTTTGGTCACCATGCCTTTTCAGTTTGGACCCAGTCAGAGGAGGACCTGGCCTTGCAGTTCTGGCTGTACTTTTCCCATCTGTTCCAATCTAATACTGATTTCTGGAGACAACTAGTGAATCCTATCTGTTCCAATCTAATACTGATTTCTGGAGACAACTAGTGACAAATGTATTAGCGGGCTATAACCAGAACCTTGGAAAGTGGCTTGTAATTGTCTCAATTTTGTAAAAAGGGAGATAAACAGTAACCCTCCTGTTATAGACCTATTTCATTGTCATCTCGTTGCTTGAGTCAACATCTAAAATCCTGGGTCAGGTTAAATTTTCTAGGTTGGAGTCGTGGGCCGAGGAAAATAGTATTCTCTCATATGTTCTGTTTGGTTCTTGCCAAGGTGTGGGGATGTTTGAGAAGTGCCTCAACCATGCTTATTTTAGGGAAGCATGTGAAAGCCAGGAGAGGTGCCATTCACATGGCCTTCATGGACCTCTTCTAGGATTTCAACACTTTCAATTGTTTGAACATGTGAGCCATGCTGAGGAGTCTGTGGGTTGATCAGGCTCAGGTAGACCTCCTTGTTGTCTTCATTGGGACACAATCAATGCAGTCTGTTGTTGCTCACTCTGCTCTTTGTACCTCCGAAGGAATTAAAATCTATTTAATGGTATTTAATGCATATTCAAAATTAAGCAGATTATTCATATTTCTAAATCTCTTCAAAAGGAACCTACTTTCTACACTCTTCATGTCTCAGATGTGCAATATGCCTGTACAGTGGAAGCAAAGTTAATAGAAAAGTGTCAACAGACCTGTGTGAGTAAGCGGACAGTCATTAGTGACAGAAACACATTGACACTGTGGGTCAATGGAAAGAAGTATCAGGTCAGAGGGTCGCCTCATTCACCATGCCTTATATTATCCATATAACAGCTATCAGGGCTACTGGTGGTACAGAAAACTCTTTCTGGGAGCATCCATGAATCAGCAGGTCTACAGGGATATTACTCTGTGCCTCAGTTCTTCTGCCACAGTAATCTCTGACCCAGGCTGGGCCAGGGCCCAGACTGCCTACATATCCATGTCAGGCCATGCTCCTTGCAGGCTGAGTCTAAAGGTGGCAGCACCTTTGAAGCTTCCTGGTCTGGAAGGCCATCCTGATCTGGAAAAGGTGTGAAGCACCTTCCCCCAGGCTTTGTTCCAACCCTCTGAGAGCACTGGCTTTCACCCTATGAGGTCAGAAACATGTCTGGTGGTGGCAGGCTGGCTAAGACTAGTTAGAGACCACACCAGTGCTTGGTAGGTCAATTGGGGACCCTCTAAGGTGTCTCCTATGTGCAATTATTATTAAATCAAACACTGGCATCAGTGAGGATTTATTAAGATGAGATGTTCAGTGCCAAACATCTTAGGGTACAGTAAAGCCATCATCGAGCTAAGAAAATTGTAATGACAAGTATCCAGCCCATGCACTCTCCCTGTGCAGGTACAATATTTACAAATGGCTCAGATACTGTAGTGTCATATCTGCTCATGTAGATATGGCCACACATGGGATATAGTGCACCCTTCCTTAGGGGTACAATGCCTGCAGAAGGGGTGACTTACCTATACCTCATGCAGTGTATGTGGGCATGTTAACTCTTCAATTTTATCTACAATAAGACACGCAGCCTGCAATGGCAGTATGCATGGTCTTAGTGAGGGGTTCCTAGGATGGCACAATTTACCTTCTTCAGTCCCGTTCCCCTAGGTACTAAGGGTACCATTTTCTAGGAACTGATAGGGGTTGCTGAAGTTGTGCCAATCGTGGTCCAGTTTTAGTAAAGAGATCTAGCACTGGGAACATGGTTAGCAGGGAACCAGTGCGCTTTCAATTCAAAATCACATCATAAACCAGGCAAAAAGTGGGGCCTAACCATGTTAAAAGAGGCACTGTCCTACATGACCCCCTCCATTCTAAATGAAAGAAGATGAGACTAACCTTTCCCTAGAGAGTCTTCATCTTCTAACCTGGAGAGGCCATCTGCATTGGCATAGTCAGTTTCAGGTCTGTGTTCCACTGTAAAGTCCATTCCCTGTAGAGATACGGACCACCTTAACCACTTGGGTTTATTGCCTTTCATTTGCTTGAGCCATCTGAGAGGTCTGGGATTAGTTTAGACAAGGAAATGAGAACCAAACAGGTATGGTCTCGGCTTCTTCAGGGACCAAACCACAGAAAAGGCACTCCAATGCTGCTCTCTGGGAAGAAGCCTCCTGCTAATGAAAGCAACAGGTTTGTAATGGCCATCATCATTGGTCTGGGATTGAACTGCTCCTATCCCTTGTTCAGAGGCATCTGTCTGCACTATGAACTGCTTCGTATAAGACGGAGCTTATAGAATGGGTGCTGCACATTCTTTGTGAAGAATCTAGGTATTAACATTGACAGCACCCTATCTTTCCAACCACAGATTCAAGCTCTAACAAGCTCCTGCTTCAATGCGCTCCACATGCAAAAAAATACTACCTCTCCTGTCTGAGTCAGCAGATAGAAAGGTTATTCAGGCACTGATCACAATGAGACGGGATTATGGGAATGCCCTCTACATCGGTCTCCCTGATTTCCTTCTCAATAGACTCCAGGTGGTGCAGAATTCGGTGGCTATACTGCTACTCAGAGTCCCACCTAGGTCTCACATGTCCTTTCATCTGAGGGCCCTCCACTGGATCCCTACAAAAAAGAGGATTCTTTTTAAGGCCATGGTCTTAATGCATAAGGCCTTGCTCGACGCGGGAGCAGTATACCTCAGAGAGAGGATTGACGAGAACATCCCAGTGCCTACCCTGTGTTCCTCCTCCGCGCATCTTGCAAGTGTGCCCCGGATCAACCGACTTAGAGTAGGCGAGAGATTCTTTTCTTACATAGGGCCCGCTCACCTAGAACAAACTCCCAAAAGACCTCTGCATGGTCAGCAATCTCGCTGCCTTCAAGAGGAATCTGAAGAAATTGCTTTTTATGCAGTCAATTTAGGTACCCTGGTCTGTTGCCCTTAGCCTGAGCTCTGGGACACTCTGTTGAATAGCTGAACGCTTCACAGATCAGGTTAACATAACATTGCTTCCTTCAGGGTGCCAAAAGCCTTTTGACAACTCACTGCCCATTTGACCTTTTTGGGCATTTTATTGGAGGTTGATTCTGTTAGTGGGGCCACAATGGACCCATATCCCTTCACCAACCTCCTGTAGTACCCAGTCAAGCCAAGGAATGCCCTGAATTGAGTCTGGGTGGTCGCAGCTACCCAGCCCAGAATGGTCTGGATCTTGGGTTGTAGGGGTTGAACTTGGCCACCACCTACAAGGTGACCCATGTATACAACTATGCCCTATCCTATCTGGCACTTGCTTGCCTTGATAGTGAGGCTTTTCCTCTGCAGAGCCTTCAGGAGGACCCCAAGGTGGAACAGGTGATCCTGCCAGGTGGAGCTAAAGACAGCAATATCATCAAGATATGCTGCACTAAAGGACTCCATCCCAGCAAGGACTTTGTACACCAGCCTTTGTAAGGAGGCAGGGGCATTCTTTAGTCCAAAGGTCATCACAGTAGACGAATAGTGGCCATCTGGAGTTGAGAATGCAAATTTTTCTTTGGCTCCAGGGTTCAGACATATCTCCCTGAACCCTGACATGTGATCAAAAGTGATGAAATATTTGGCTGCCACTAACCTGTGAATCAAGTCATCAGCCTTAGGAATTGGATATGCCTCAGTCTTTGTCACAGCATTGAGCCCCCTGTTGTCAATACAAAACATAATTTCTTTCTTTCCACCCTGGGAATGAGGTTTGGGCACTAACACAGCTGGACTGGTCCAGGGACTCTCTGAGGGTACAATGACACCCAATTCCAGCATCTTGCTTACTTAAGCCTTGATGCTTTCTTTGACATGATCAAACTGCCTGTAAAATTTATTTTTGATAGAAATGCTGTCACCAGTGTCCATATCACGTGTACACCAGCTAGTCTGATAGGGGGCAAAGAGAAGAGCTCAGCAAACTGTTTTATGACTTGCCTGCAACCAGTCTGCTGTTGTGCAGTGAGGGTGTCTGACAAGACTACACCTTCAACTAACCCATCTTTAGGGTTGTTTGAAAGGAGTTCAGGGAGAGATTCACTCTCTGCTTCCCTATTTTCATTTGTGACCATGAGCATGGTCATTTCCGTACTGTCATTATATGGTTCAATGTGGTTTACATGTATGACCCCCTTGGGGTTCCCGCATGTGCCAATGTCTACCAAGTAGGTGACCTCCCTTTTTCTCTCAAGGATAGGATAGGGCACAGACCATGTGTCCCAGGGGGCCTTAGGTGCCACAGGCTCCAAAACCCATACCTTTTGCCCTGGTTGGAACTCTACCATGGCAGACTTCTGGTCATACCAGAGCTTCTGGATCTTAGGTTCTTTGAGAGGTCTCTCCCATCCGTTCTTCACAAGACACAGTAATCCCCTTGCAGAACGTCCAAACAAAAGTGCAAAGGGGGAAACCCCTTCTCACTTTTGTGGCACCTCTCTGTAAGCAAAAAGCAAGCATGGTAGTAAGACATTCCATCTCCTTTTGAGCTTTCGGGGAGTCTACCAATCATACCTTTTAGGGTCTTGTTAAATCTTTCAACAAGCCCATTTGTCTGTGGGTGGTACGGTGTAGTAAATTTATAAGTCACTCCACACTCAACCCACATGTGTTTTAAGTATGCAGACATAAAGTTTGTAACGCTGTCTGATACTACCCGCTTTGGAAATCCAACCCTGGTAAAAAGACTAAGGTTGGCCTTAGCCACTACAGGAGCAGTGGAAGTCCTCGGAGGAATAGCCTCAGGGTACCTGGTGGCATGATCTACCAATACCACAAAAAATCAGTTTCCTGATGCTGTCTGAGGGTCAAAGGGAAAAACAAACAAAAAAACACACAAGATGATGGACGGAATGTTGCACAATGGCAAAACACTCACCCCCAGTCACAGATCTGGGTTTAATCCATCGTTATTTTGCTCACCACACCACCCCAGTTCAGACATGGCCATATGCAAATCAGTCTTGACCCTGTGCCTCATGGGAACAGTCCAGCCCGAACTGCCAAGTCATGTCTTCCCTGGACCGGAATCAAGCATCCTAGGACCGGTTTCTGGCTATCAGCCGTCATCAGCCAGGATAGCTTGACTCCAGTGGCGCAGTGAGCACGGGACCCACGTCTGGGCATACCCTTCCCACATAGGGTGAACAGCAAAACACACAAGATGATGGACGGAATGTTGCACAATGGCAAAACACTCACCCCCAGTCACAGATCTGGGTTTAATCCATCGTTATTTTGCTCACCACACCACCCCAGTTCAGACATGGCCATATGCAAATCAGTCTTGACCCTGTGCCTCATGGGAACAGTCCAGCCCGAACTGCCAAGCCATGTCTTCCCTGGACCGGAATCAAGCATCCTAGGACCGGTTTCTGGCTATCAGCCGTCATCAGCCAGGATAGCTTGACTCCAGTGGCGCAGTGAGCACGGGACCCACGTCTGGGCATACCCTTCCCACATAGGGTGAACAGCAAAACACACAAGATGATGGACGGAATGTTGCACAATGGCAAAACACTCACCCCCAGTCACAGATCTGGGTTTAATCCATCGTTATTTTGCTCACCACACCACCCCAGTTCAGACATGGCCATATGCAAATCAGTCTTGACCCTGTGCCTCATGGGAACAGTCCATCCCGAACTGCCAAGCCATGTCTTCCCTGGACCGGAATCAAGCATCCTAGGACCGGTTTCTGGCTATCAGCCGTCATCAGCCAGGATAGCTTGACTCCAGTGGCGCAGTGAGCACGGGACCCACGTCTGGGCATACCCTTCTCACATAGGGTGAACAGCAAAACACACAAGATGATGGACGGAATGTTGCACAATGGCAAAACACTCACCCCCAGTCACAGATCTGGGTTTAATCCATCGTTATTTTGCTCACCACACCACCCCAGTTCAGACATGGCCATATGCAAATCAGTCTTGACCCTGTGCCTCATGGGAACAGTCCAGCCCGAACTGCCAAGCCATGTCTTCCCTGGACCGGAATCAAGCATCCTAGGACCGGTTTCTGGCTATCAGCCGTCATCAGCCAGGATAGCTTGACTCCAGTGGCGCAGTGAGCACGGGACCCACGTCTGGGCATACCCTTCCCACATAGGGTGAACAGCAAAACACACAAGATGATGGACGGAATGTTGCACAATGGCAAAACACTCACCCCCAGTCACAGATCTGGGTTTAATCCATCGTTATTTTGCTCACCACACCACCCCAGTTCAGACATGGCCATATGCAAATCAGTCTTGACCCTGTGCCTCATGGGAACAGTCCAGCCCGAACTGCCAAGCCATGTCTTCCCTGGACCGGAATCAAGCATCCTAGGACCGGTTTCTGGCTATCAGCCGTCATCAGCCAGGATAGCTTGACTCCAGTGGCGCAGTGAGCACGGGACCCACGTCTGGGCATACCCTTCCCACATAGGGTGAACAGCAAAACACACAAGATGATGGACGGAATGTTGCACAATGGCAAAACACTCACCCCCAGTCACAGATCTGGGTTTAATCCATCGTTATTTTGCTCACCACACCACCCCAGTTCAGACATGGCCATATGCAAATCAGTCTTGACCCTGTGCCTCATGGGAACAGTCCAGCCCGAACTGCCAAGCCATGTCTTCCCTGGACCGGAATCAAGCATCCAAGGGACCAACAACGTAAATCCCTATTTTGGCCAGTAGAAGTGGTTAAACCACCTACTCCAAGTTTTGGTCTCGCCCAGATGCCCAGCTAGGGGAATGGCATGGCCAATGTTAAGAGAAACTCTCTAAATTGCTGAGGCACTACTACTTGGCTAGTGGCACCAGGTTAGCGGTCTGTTGCCTCAGTGTATAGGTGGTCTTGTGTGAACCACTGATACTTCCTTTTTCCTGATCAGCAGCTTGCTGACTCAGGCTTTCAAAAGTGGGACAGATCCTCTGCCCCTGACACAGGTATTCCCTAGAGGTACCCCCTGGACCCAAAATCTCTGCTGCGTAAGGGCCAAGCTCCTGGAGCTCAGTTCCCTCTGGGGCTGACAAGTCTTCTCTTAAAGGAGAGGAGGCTTGAACTGGTGTCTGAATAGAAGTTGGTATCCTAGACTTCTTGCCCTTTCTCTTGGAAGGTTGATCCATAATTTCAGGCCCCAACACTTCTTTTTCACCCTCAGTTCTACACTGTGCTTTTGTTTTTACACACACCCATTTTGGTATTCCCAGGATTGCTGCATGGGTTTTCTTTTGTACCTCAGCCCATGCTGAACAATTCAAATCAATACCAAACAGACACTGTACAGAGATAGTAGATGACACCACTACCCTTTTGAGGCCAGTAACCCCTCCCCACTCTAAGGACACAAATGCCGTTGGATGTAACTTAGCCTGAATGTCAGCATTGAGTACTGTATAAGTCTCTCCAAGCAAATGTTGGTCTGAGGACACTAGCTGCTCAGTTACCATGGTGATACTGGCACCTGTGTTTCCTAGGGCTTCCACTCTAACCCAACTGATATTGGGTTCTTGTCTTTATCTCTACAGATTACTGGGCCAGACAGCCAGGATAGCTACATCCACTCCTCTCTCTGAGAATAGAGTTGCCTCAGTGAGCACCTTGACATGGTCAATGCTCGCCTGTGATCCCATCTGGAGTCTCACTATTGCAATTACTGCAGGTGTGTTGAAGGCATTCTTTTTGTTTTTACAGCTAGGCTCTCCAGTTTGGTGTCCTAGACCTTTACAGTCATGACACTAAGCTTTTCTGGGATCCCAGTTCTTACCCTGGTACCCACCCTTGGGCTGTGAAGTGTTTCCTGTCCAGGTTTTTGGGGCCTTTAGAAGACTCATTGTTATTTTCATCTTTTTGGTCACCATCTTTCTCTTGGCCTCCTTATTTTGGTCACTCCCAAGAGTGGCAGTTTTGGTTACACTTGTTTTGACTCAGTGATCTGCTTTCTTCCCCAACTCTTGAGGACAAAGTGGACCTTGGTCTACCAGATGCTGATGTAACTTCTAATTGTAACTATTACAGAGCAGATGTTCCTTTATGATTACATTATAAAGCCCAACATAGTCATGCACACTGTACCTGTTAACCAACCACGTAGTGTTTTCACTGTAAAGTCTGCAAATTCAACCCAGGATTGACTCTGGGGCTCCTGTTCTGATTCTGCGGACCTTCCCTGTGACCCTGCAACTCTGCCTTCTCTACCAGCAGCGCTCTTCTCCTCATTGTGCTCCCGTCTCCCGCCGCCGCTACCACCAACTGCGGCCGCGGAGTGGGGACGGGACCACACATTCCAGCATCCTTTGCGGCAGGGGAGCCGCCGACGCCGTTTTCGCGCCAGGAGGCGCACAAAAGATCGCCGCGACCCCGGCAGAGCGGGCTCCTGTTCTGATTCTGCGGACCTTCCCTGTGCCCCTGCAACTCTGCCTTCTCTACCAGCAGCGCTCTTCTCCTCATTGTGCTCCCGTCTCCCGCCGCCGCTACCACCAACTGCGGCCGCGGAGTGGGGACGGGACCACACATTCCAGCATCCTTTGCGGCAGGGGAGCCGCCGACACCGTTTTCGCGCCAGGAGGCGCACAAAAGATCGCCGCAACCCCCGCGCGCGGGCGGCGTCGGGCGAAAGCCCGGGCAAAGGGCGGGCCGTCTGTGGCCGTCCGGGGCAGGAGGAGGCAGGGCTGGGCCCACTCCCTGAGATCTGCGCAGTTTTACGAAAGGTACAACTCGTAATTATTTGCAGTTTGAATGCCATTACTTTACTTACTTTTGTTTACGATCGTGTGCCCTGCATAAACTGGATATTGACATTGACAATTCCCATTATCGTGTACAGCTGTCTTACTAATTTACCATTATGACAACACGCACTCTAAAAAGTAGAACATCATTGTTGGGAGGCTCAGTGCGAGGCACGCTGGACAATTTCATTACAAGGGCAGCCTCAGTTCTCGAGAATGAGATTGCCATGGTGGTGCGGCGCATATCTGCCGAACATTTACAAACCAAACGCTCATCGCTCGGTCCTATTCAGATGGCCGTCTCACCGGTTCCTGTACTGCCTGTCCCCTGTTTAATAAATAATTCTCAGACTGCTTCTAGATCTTCTTCGCCCACTCGAGACTCTAATTTTGTGACACAACTGTATACACATTTAACATCGCCTGTTTCCAATTCCCATGCTAATCCTTCTTCTTACTGCATACTATCGGACTTACAATCTTCAAGGGCTACTACTACCGCCATTACTGCTAGTCCACAAAAGAAGGGAGGGAGAATCACTAATGAAGGCCCCCCTCCTCTGAAAAAAAGAAAGAAGGGAGGAAAGAAATATAATAAAACGAATCCACCTGGTAATAACAAGTGCAACCAAGTGGAAAATACCGCGATTTATCTCCCCTCAGCTGTCAAACAATCACAAGGCCTAGAAACCCAGCCGGATTCCCACAATTATGATTCATTAATGAACGAAATTGTGGGTCGACTGGAGTTACTTGTCAAATCACTCCTTCTCCCACTTTTAGAAAGAATGAAGGGCATGTCAAATCAACTTGGGCTAATGGAGAAGTTGATCTTAAAATATACTGGCCAATCAAAAGAGCTATTGCCTAATACAGCGGTACCCTCAAATAGTACCATTTATTCTAAACCATCTTTAGCGGTAGATGATAGACAACCTAGCCTAGAGGCAATCAAAATTAAAACTTTACCATCCCCATTAAATTTAACTAATTCGTCACCCAACCGAAAGAACAACACTGAGCTAGACCATGGTCAGACAACCGCCAACTCCCGAATTAACAGCCCCGAATCTAAAACACGTAATGCATCTGTTGTCATTGTCCCGAGTAAAACACACGGTGCTAATGGTCATCACATAGATCTGCCCCCAGAGGCGGCTCCCTATGTCGTACTTATGACAGGAGTTCCAGCACTAGAAACAGGAAAGAAAGAGGGCTATTATGACCTAAAAAATAAGGTCATGCATTGGTTGGGACAGAACAGGCCTTTACCTCCTAACATTAATGGTGAAATCCTGAATGTCCGTAGACTTGGCTGGGTTGGCTTACGGCCAAAGGAAATTGAAGGTGATGTGGTTATTGTAAATTTCAGAGATCACAGGGCAACTAGACATATAATTAATTGGTTTCAAGGTCAACATCAGAGTGCCATTAGAACCTATGACCTGACCTATTTCTATCCACAGACACTAACTAGGAACCTAACACAGCCCAGCATTTATTTACGGCCCCAAGTAGGGTCCTTCAATTTTAATCTACCAACTTCCAATCGTTTTTCCCCTCTTAGAGGATTAGAGGATGTCGATTGACTTTCTTTAGGAGATCATACTCGGGGCCCTTCTTGCGGCACAACGACGGTACAAGTAAATAGTGATCATTGTTCTCTTCCACTAATTAACACTGTACCGGATAGTAAGAACTCACTACCGTTGGCATTAAGTATTGATTCTCAATCGACAGATGAACTGATAACACCTACGTCTCCTCTATTATATCCTATAACCACATACGATCAAAAGTCCAGCAAATCAAATATAGCGGTTGTATTCTGGAACGTAGCTGGTCTACGTTCCAAACTAGGGAACGACGTTTGGACCAATTTTATTTCAAATTTTTACATTTTGTGTCTACAAGAGACATGGCTGACAACAGTGATTCATTTGGATGGTTATAGAACATACTTTTCACCTGCCCAACCCTCCAAATCTGGTAGGGCTATGGGTGGATTAACCACCTACATATCAAATCTGATCAAGTTGGACAAGATAAGGATCATAAAACTTGATCCTAACTTTCAACTTTTTAGCCTTATAAGAAATGCGAGAGATTGTTTCCTCTTGGTAAACTATTATAATAACCTCTCTGACAGAGATACAGTGGAAATAATTAATTCAATCTCTTCTTTAATAACATCTACTATTAAGAAATCAACCAGAGAGGTGACCATTATATGGGGTGGTGATTTTAACCAGATTACTTGTGGCGCTTCTAATCAATTTCTATGCGGCCTAAATGATGAGGATGATAATCCTATTTCTCATTTTACTCACTCGACTCTAGGCAGCTCCCTAAATGAAATCATGTTTAATTTAGATCTGGGAATCGCGAACAACTTGCTTAATCTAAACGCGCTTCCGGCCCCTACTTATCATGGGAGGGGATGTAATTCCACCATCGATTATATCTTGATTTCAAATGGTGTTACAAAGAGGGACACCACTTTTCACACTCATCAGATCGTATTGAGCGATCATTATCCTATCAGTATCACATTTTATCTTTCCAATAGGCCCATCCCTAAAATTCCTAGCCTTCTGGAAAAAATAACTTAGAATTATCCAGACTAAACGGTTATTCTCTGAAATGGGCTTTAGTTGATCCAATTGAAACTGTTAACACAGTGGTCATTGGATCATATTCGTCCATCATGAAATGCCTGGACCTGACTACTTCAGACGCAGACGTTATTACTAACTTTGGCACTGTGATTCAGGCCGTTAAACAAGCCCTAATGGCAAAAAAGACCCATTCTGCAAATAATAGACAGGGCTGGTTTAACCATAAGTGCACAGCAGCCTATTCTAAACTAAAATCCGCTTTGCGCAAAACAGTCAGGGACCCCGCAGAAATATCTAAATTGAGGAGGGCCTATAATTCTGCGATAAAGGAAAGAAAATCGGAGTTAAAAAAACAACTCTGGGACGAACTACATGAGAGCTGTACTAGTAATAATAACATTGCTTTTTGGAAAGTGGTAAAAACACCTTTTCTTACTGACAAGGGTAGCTCCCCAAGAGTGGAGGTCGCTATAGAAGAAAGGGATTGGGTAGATCACTTTGCAAAAATTTTCATGATTAATCCATTATCAATTGACGTCAGAGATAATGACCTTTACTGTCAAGAGCCCTCGCCTTTCCCTATTGACTTATCTATTACACTTGACCAGGTCACCCGGGCTTTAAGTGCAAGCAAGAAAGGGAAGGCCCCGGGCCCCGACGGGGTCCCAATAGATTTCTATAAACCTGTGTCGAGCTTTGGATCCCTCTTTTGACCAGGGTTTTCAACGCACTGTGTACCACCGGCATTCCGGAATCCTGGAAAAAATCTATCCTAGTTCCGATCTTTAAGAAAGGGGACAGGAATTCAGTCTCCTGTTACCGCCCCATCTCCCTATTGGACTCAACGGGGAAATGATGGGGCAGATAATACTTGATCGTTTGCAGGAGTGGGCAGCGGAAAATAACATTCTATCCGACCTACAATATGGGTTCCGTGAAGGTCTGGGGACCATAGACCAAGCCTTGAATTTATCACTTTTGATTGACAAATATGTCAACATCAAGGCTGGAGCACTCTACATGGTCTATGTAGACATGTCAGCTGCATTTGACTGCGTTAGCCATTCTAAACTCTGGTCCATCTCATTAGATCTAGGGATGGACCAGACTGCAGTCACCTTCATGAGAGAACTTTACGCTGACGCAACCGCTAGAGTGAGATTTGGGACCAGTGGAGAACTCACTGCACCTTTTGGGGTGGAGAAGGGTGTGAGACAAGGTTGCGTCCTGGCTCCATTTCTATTCACCCTTTATACTAATGGCCTGGAGAGGGAGATGTTGAGAGGAGCCCGGGACCTTCCCATGGTAGCCAATCGCCGCATACCAGCTCTCCTGTATGCGGATGATGCGGTGATATTGGCTCGCACCCCAAACGAACTTCAGAGGGCTTTAAATAGCTATGCACTTTTTATGGCCAGTTTGGACCTCAAAGTCAATATAGGGAAAACCTTTGTCATGAAGGCGGGCGTTGGCAAGAAGAATAAGATTAGACCTATTTACTTGAATAAAGAAAGACTAGCGACCACTGACAACTATCCGTATTTAGGTGTCATGATTGATAAAAAATTAAACTGGAAACCGGCAGTTGAAGTGAGAAAACTGCAATTTGCGAGAACCAATTCCGCACTTGCGAGTTTCTCCAGGAAACTGGGGAAAAAAGCACCTGCGGAAATGGTCAAAATCTACAAAGCCCAATGTATATCAGTGGCCTTATATGGAGCGGATGTATGGGGACATGCAGTTGTGGGCCCCATCCAGATAATAGAGAATGGTTTTTTTGAGATACCTTCTCGCTCTACCAACAACAGCCGCAAATTATTCCTGCCATCTGGAACTAGGTCTTCCATACGTGACAGACCTGGTAAGAATCCAGCCCCTCCTATTGTGGCACCGAATTTGGTCGTCAGAAAAAACAGTCTTTACCCAAAAAATCATTCAAGATTGTAAAGCCCTTGATAATGTACACAGATCTAGGTGGTTAGTCTATGTCCAAAAAAATTTAACTGATCTAGGGTTAGTAAAATACTATCACGACCCTCCTCTAATTCAGGAGTTAACAAGGAAGGCCTTCTATAAACTTTGTTTTAATCATCTGGAAGATCTAAGACTTAACTCAGAGGTTATGAAGCAAACAGTTAGGCACAGTCTAATAGTCCAGACGGTATTCGGGATCCAGCCTTACCTAACTTATAGTATTACTTCCTATGAGCTGTTTCTTTTGGTTAGGTTTAGACTGAATCTCTTTCATCGTCTAGTAGCTTTTCCGTTGAGAAACAACTGGGCCAAAACACTACCACCTTGCCCTTGTGATGGGAATTCCTCCCAGTCTACAATTCATACCATCCTATTCTGTAAATACTACACGGACCAATGGAGAAAAATACTAATCCCCCTATTAAAACGCTTGGGCTTCCGTACTTGCCGCCCAGCTTTACTCTTTTTACAGTTACTTGAGGGGGAGGGGCTGGTCTACATTGTTACTAACTTCTTACAGAACATCATGCGACACAGACCGAACCTAGGCTGATTTAATCTATTCTTGATTTCACTGTTAAATTAACTGTAACCAATCAAACTGATGTTTCTTACCCAGAAATTCTCCCAGCATTGCCACTTTAAATTTGTGAACTGATATCACTGCGATCATTCTTGCCTGTGATGAATTTTAAATTAATGTGATTTTTTAATGTGATATTTTATCATGTATTTGTATCTGCATCTTTTATGACTTTTCCTCGGAAAGTCGAATAAAGAAAGTTTTTGATTTGATTTGATGATTTGACTCTGGATTTTTCGAGTCTCCCTGAATGTAATCCTGTATTCTTCAGCCCTCAATCAGGGTATCCTTCATGAGGTCATAAGACTCAGCATTGTCCTCATTCAATGTCAGGAGTCTATCCCTGACATTTCCCTAAGAAAATTTCACACAAGAGAGAGCCTCAATTCTTTTTGGCTACTCTTCTGCTAATGCAGGCTCTCTCAAAAGCTGTAAACCATTTGTTGATGTAATCACCCTCTGCATATTTAGGGACAAGTCCTTTGGAGAGCTAAGAGTTAAAGAATTTCTCTTTCTCCCTAGGTATCATGATTTTGCTTCCACCAGAGATAGGTCATATACCTATCTCTTTTCTTTGTCTGCTCTATATCCAGGAGTTGAGCTTCTGAGTTCAACCTCCTGGCCAATCTTTCTAGTGCAAGCTTCTCCTCTGAGGTAGCTCCCACTTCTGAGGCAGGCGTCTCCACCACCTCCTCAGCATCTACTTTTGCTGAACTTGCTCCTGTGAGGTAATCCTTATTTCAATAAAGTTGGGACCTTTTTATGAAGTTTAAAAAACCTTAACACTTTTCTTTTGTCCTAACCAGGGTAAGATTTTTACATTCTGACAACTGGGTTCAGGGACTTAACCAAGTCCCTAACCGTTACTTTTAAAAATTTGAAAAATAGACCAATCGAAAAATAAAACTGTTCATGCATGGGATATAGTGTACCTTGCAGTAGGGGTGACTTACCTATACCTCATGCAGTGTATGTGGGCGTGGCACACAGAGTTGTGTGCCATCTTGACTCCTCGATCTTCTCTGCACGAAGACACGCAGCCTGCAATGATAGTTTGCATGGTCTTGGTGAGGGGTATCTGGTGTGGCGCAATTTGTGCTGCAGCTCCTTAGGACCTTTTACCTTGCCAATGCCCTAGGCATGAGGAGTACCATTTACTAGGGACTTACGGGTGTTGCTGCAGGTGTGACAATTGTGGTACAGTTTTAGGAAAGAGATCTGGCACAGGGAACCTAGTTGGCAGGGACCCAGTGCACTTACAATTCAAAATCACATCATACACCAGGCAAATGGTGGGGGACTAACCATGTCAAAAGAGGCACTTTCCTACAGATTTACATTTAAATACAAATATCTCCTTTTCACAAGGTGTCTTATCTCATTTCAATGTTTAGGAAAGGTAGATTTCAATATGTTTGCATTTCAAATGTCTTCCAATCTTTGCTCCAGACACAGGCTTTGTGTAGTGATACCCTCACAGCAGGACTGTCTCCAACCTGGAGCACCCACACCAGAGACACATAGAGTTGTGAGGGCTCTGCACTGAAGTGTGATTAAGGTAGACAAATGCTTGTCCACACCTAAAGGGTCCCTTTCAACCTGCAGCTCCACCCCTACTCACCCATAGCATCAACAAAAAGGGCAGAGCTTCAGGAAAACTAATCAGCAGCCGTTTTCTAACAAAAGTGTTCATTTGATTTGTAAAGAGACCCCTTTCACCATCCTCTCACTCACACCAGTGTTAGTATCCCCTGCCCTTCAGCCACCTCAATGCAGGTAATACACTTCCTCTGTCTGGGAAGCTGTCCTCATCTTCCATCTGGTTCCAATGCAAACCAGAGGTATTTATATGTATCCCACTCTTCTGTATAATTAATACTCTGAGTCAAACCTGCGGATGAATGCCAGAATCTATTTTTCAATGTGTACATTATTTCCCATGCATTTTCTCGACATATGCGTCCAGCAAATATTTTTTCTCTTTCAACCCTTGAGCTGATCAACTGACCTGGCTGGATCGGTGGTCTATCAGAAGTCTAGCAATGGAAAATGCTTACCTGTTTCTAGTACCTATTACATTTCCAATCTCCACAAGTAAATAATTATTTTACATTCTTGCATCCTAAAACTGCATGTTGTCTCAAAAATATTCACTACATTCTCCTTAAATCCGGCATTAATTTTTTTTTTTAAATCCGTCCTTTAATTAAAACTTTAGTTTGTCACCTCTCCTTATTTCTTCCCTCTTTCAAATGTGCCTCTTCTTCCCTTCCATCCTCTGTGTGCCTCCTCTGTCTGAAAACAACCTCCTCTGACACATGCACCTTCGACTATTCGCTATTTCAGCAAATTTCCCACAACTCATTTACAAGATCACAATCTCTCCTCCCACTGCTTAAAGTACCTAATCTCCACCAACTCCTGTATTAATCCCACCAGCCATGTGCTTGAGCTCACACCAACTAATGATTGCGACCAACCACTAACACTTTAGTTCACCATAATCAACTGAAATGACTACATGTAATGGTTTGCTTTGAGTGCACAAGACTAATCCCAATAAGTAGCAAACAGTAACCAATAATACTGAACTAACCATCAACCTCGGGTCCTGGAGCTGAGTGCAGCCCAATGCAAAGCGTTCCAATGCCTAGTTAGGGGTAGTAATTGCTATATAAATGGAATTACAATTACAATATGTTATGCTACACTTACTATTGTGGCAATTTAAATTCTCTGAATTGATGATGTGCCCAGTTCTGTTACAGACCTGTGAACGCCAACTTGGGGATGACAGGTGGATGGTCAATATTTGACAATGATGATCTAAAATATGTACTGCTTCATGAAGCATTGATGTTCAGGCATATTACTTTTGTCTTACTCCTCACATATGGTACGCTGCGCACTGTGACCAAAATATATTTTTGTGTAACTCCCCATATAGGTACCCTGAGAGAGGGAGGAGACACCAGCCTCCAGTGTACCACCCATTTCCGGACCTACACACCATGGAAGAGCGACATCATCCAGATGTTCTGTTTGAATAGGCAAACAATCCTGGATCTATGTCTTCAATTGGAGCCTGACTTCCCACCTCACATCAATAACTCTGCATCAATACCACCACTTGTTAAACTCATGTCAGTTTTGCATTTTTTGGCCACAGGCTCATTTCATTTCACGGTCACTATTTCTGGTGGAATGTCACAATCTATGTTCAGAGGGCCTCACAGAGGTGCTAGTAGCACTTTTGAGACACGTGAACAGCTACATCCAGTTCCCCAGACGTGAGGATTTATCCACTGTGAAGACGGATTTCTATGGATTTGGTCACATCCCACATGTAATTAGATCTATTTATGGCACCCATATTGCCTTAATACCACCACATGACAGGGAGCAAGTACAAAGGAACAGGAAGCATTTTAATTCTATCAACATGCAAGTTGTCTGCTTACTGGATTTGTACATCCCAAACGTCTGTGTCCGGTTCGCAGAATCTGCATTATTCCTTTGTACTACGGAACAACACCATACCCCAGCTGATGTCACATCTACTACTGGAGAGGACCTGGCTTGTAGGTAAGTGTGATCTTTTCTAACTTTGTGTGGGAAATGTCAGGTAGTATGATCTGAAAGTGTGTAGCTAAATGTTGCCCTTCTGTCTATCTTCCATCTAGGAGACTCAGCGTACCCCAACCAGCCATGGCACCACAGATGAATCCTGGGAAACGGCCATTACAACGCGGCCGTTTCCACGCAAACCTTAACCATACATGCATTACAACGCATGTGTTGTTACCATGAAAGCCTTTACCACGCATACCTTTACTACGAGATACGTAGTAAAGACATGTGTGGTAAAGGCTAAAATTAGAAAAAGGGGGCTTGTGGGGTCTCCCCCCCAAAAATAAAAAAAATAGAGTGGGAAAAAAAGGGGGCTTGGGGGGGTCTCCCCCCCCCCCCCAAAATAAATTCACCTGATGTCACGTCGAGAAGTGCAGGTAATCGGCGTCGTTTGAGAGGAAACGGAAAGAAACTTCCGCTTCCTCTTTACGACGTATAACGTCACCACGGAAGATGGAGAGGAGACGACGTGAAGAGGTAAGAGGAATTGTAGTTTAAAAAAATATATATATAAAAGGATTGAGGGTTAAGGGCATGGGTAAATATAAGAAAGATTGGGGGCTGGGGGTCACGTAAGGGTACAGGGGAGGGGTATACCCTTTACCAAGAGTATGCCCTTACCATGCATACATTTACAACGAAATGCATTGTAACGACATACAACCAGGAATCCTACAATGCTTGGGGAAGTTAGCTTCAATAGGGCTCATGGAAGAACAGTGGAGAAGGCTTTTGGGCTCCTGAAAGCCAGATTCAGATGTATGGACAAGACAGGGGGAGTCCTCGTCGACTCACCCTGGAAGGTGTGTAAGATCACAGTGGCCTGCTGCATACTCCACAACATTGCCCTGCTTCGGAACATACCTTACATCACAGAGGATGCAGGCCATGAAGACCCACGGGGGGGAAATACCAAGTGAAGATGATGATAGTGGTGAAGAGGAAGGAGCTAACTTGGGTCAGGATCTCATGAAGAACTACTTCTCCTGAGTGTAAGTATGGTGTGAGACATGATGACTTTGACTATTCTTGCAACTCTTGTAGTAATGGTGTGAGGAGGATGTGAATGCTACACACTAGAAATATATGGGTCTGGAAGTATTTGTTGAAAGGTGTTCGTACTGTAAGTATAGCTTTGTTCAGCTGTAAATGTTTTGGACTGTGTTCTCTAGAAGTTGACAATGTGATGTGTGTCATATGTATATTTTCTTAGCTAATCTCTTTATGCTGGTCTGTTTTAGGTACCTTAATCATGTTATCTTCATTTGGGCATTTCAGAGTTGTGACATTTGCAGTTATATGAGGCTGTTCAGATGTATAAGGTGGACATGGATAGGTCCTGAGAATGTCTGTCACAGAGTTTGGGTGTACAAAGCCGGTACCAAGACAGCTTGCACAGTGATAGGATGGAAGTTACCTGGGTTTCGTTGGACTTGTACCTTGTGGTGTGTTGGTCCTAATGCAATATATGTGCCATCATGTGATCTAACAGAACATTGTGTTGTGCCCAATTCATGCTATCCTGGCTAATTCCTCATTGTGTATGGATTGTATGTAGGTGTTGATGTTTCTCCTCAAATTAGGCCAAAGTGCTTGTGGCACATCACTACATTTGTTTGCGACATTCCACCAGATGCAAGCAACACTGGGTTGAAATGACCCTGTGGTTAGAAACTGTTGTACTGACATGTGCCTGTTTATTTGTTTATTTGATGTAGGATTCCTTTTGTGAGGTAGGCCACATGGCTCTAGCTGATGATGTAGACCTATTTTATTGTTGCCTTTTGTGTGGGATACTGTCAGATGGTTGGCCTCCTTCCATGTTGTGAAAGTCACCAAGTAATTATGTGATCACTGTTCCGAAATAACTGAGTCATGTCTTATTTGCCATTTGTCTGACATCATGTCAGCCTGCATAGGATCTTTAATACCCCCTTTAATCTTCTTGTTTGTGGCAACAGAAGGGGTTGCCTCCTCAGGTATGATTGTTCCATGTGCAAATAGGCCTGCCATCAGAGAATCCACTTTTTAATGATGCTAGAAAAACCTTGTGGAATCCCTCCAAATTATATCTCTCTGCTAGGAATTGCGAGAAACTGGATTTTTCAACATCAACCCATGCATGTGGGATCACCTCTCTGATGGTACAGGAACAGAATCAGGTTCCTTATATTTATTTTGAAGGTTTTATATTGAGAAAATAATTCCTGCTGATATGGAAGTGCTAGGTTCTTATTCAGGTACTGTACCATTTCTGAAACTCAACCCCCTGAACATATCTTTCCCTGTGATCCGCCTCTTCCTCAGAGGGATCAAAACCTGGGTCCTCATCTTGATGCAGGGGCTCGACCCTAGCTTTTTTCACAGGGGGCCCTTCCCTCCACAAAAAAAGCTGCTTCTTCAGTCTTATTTTTCATGAACCGTAGCATACGAATACACTGCTAAATTACCGGAAACAGCCTTTCCAACAAGGTTTTTACATCGCTGTGCCTTTACCATGCATTTTCTAGAAAGCATATTTTTACCACGTGCATTCCTTTACAGCATATGCCTTTGCCACGCATTTAAGGTAAGATGGTGCGTGTGGGGGGTCTCCCCCACAAATACATCATTGTTATATATAAAAACAATGCGTGCGAATGGCATGCGTAGTAAAAGCAGATGTGTGGTAAAAACATGTGTGGTGAAAAAATATGTGGTAAAGGCATGCAATGTATTTCCCTGCGTTGACACGTCGTACAACCCTAAATGATGGTTCAAAAATATAATACATCCACTGAGGTCAAGTTGTTTAAACAAATAGGGAGCATTTTCCTCTTCCCTGTTTCCATAAAATCCCAACTTCACACAAGTGGAGTGGGTATTGTGGGACTGGCACCATCTTAAGATTCGGTGTCCTCACTTCAGTATCTGGCTTCCTAAGCTTTGTGCGATACCTCCTAATTGCTCAGCGGAGGGGAGCACTGCCAATATAAATGGAAGCCGCCCACTTCGATGTGCATTTCAGAAAAAAAGGGGAAATTTTGCCTTTTTTCTTAAATTGTTTCAAGCTGACTTCAATACAAAGCAAATAAAAACCGCTGGTACAGGCACTCATATAAAATTTAACTTAATGACAGCTAATAGAGCAAATTGTTTGAGTTAAAAACAAACATGACATCTTAACTAATACATGAAAAGCATTCATACTTGTGACTGACAAAGAATACAAATTCTATGGTCCTTCCTCACCATTCTGGCTCTTTACACAGGAATTTGTCATGGTCATCCCTGTTGATATAGGGTGATTCATTTTTTTTCTTAAATATAGGTGAAATCTGTAGCCTATTCTTGCCATTGCTCATTGTCGTGAGGACTGCGACAAGGAAGACCTACGAGGCTGGTATCCCAATGCATAACTCTCTTTCACTGATGACATTTTCATCACCAGTGGAATTACACGTAACCCTATTGATATACAGATGGATTCATAACCCTCCTTACATCACCCCCAAATAGACTACCATATTGTAGCTATATGAATGCCAAGTCACTAGGATAATATATGATTCTTAAGCAGCTAGAATGGTTGTACTACTAAATATCAACCAGAATATTGTGGTAACTCCACATCTACGTACGTTGAAGATATATATATATATATATATATATATATATATATATATATATATATATATATATATATACATATATGTATATCGCGTAACTACATATATGTGGAGTTAGGTAAAGAAACTTAGTTGTTGATAGTTCAGAATTTATATTTTGTCTTCGATATTCTGTGCCATTGATATTCTGTTTTCGATAATCACGGTACACACCACTATAACATTTGTGGGAGACTTTAAACACATATGTTTAAAGGCAAAATAAAAAAAAAATTGCGTGGGAAAAGTATCCAAATTACCTTTTATATTGGTATTTTGTTAGTAATTACCTATTGTGTGATTAAATAAAATCTTTACGAAATATTAAATTGGCTAATTTAAAACACATAAAAAAATCCATTCTGGTGGAATGTTCATATTGGTTTTTTTTTGTAGTAAGAAAGTTTGTAAACCATCAGTTCAGCTGCGTTTTGGAGCCATCTCAACAGACAATTGTAGCATGGTGACAAGGTCTAAGATTTCTCAAGATAAAAAAGTGGTTGAAAAAGGTGTATTATATTGTTTCTGGATTCAGGGCATGTACATAAATAATGTGACACTGAGTAGAGATGATGAAAGTGGGATCTGCATCTAGAATCTGCAATTACCTCTGTATCCCTCGTCCCAGTAATTACACTTTGTGGTGAATCCACCTTCTAAACAGGAAAAGGAACGCAGGGTAATTCTGAAATAAAGCTTCAACCAGCCTCCTTGGTGTAAGATTTAGGCTAGCATTCCCAGACTCCTACTGTTTTCTTTTTCCCATCTCCTGGCTGGATGAGAATGCAGGAGGAGCAAGTATTTTCTGAGCTTGCGGGGATTCCAGAACAAAAGGGAAGTGCATTTTCAAATAGATGTTGCCTGAAGTTATGGCCCACATTAGAGACAATATGGGTTTCAATTCTTCGATAGACCTTCAACATCTCTGGAGTTGGTTCTTCACCAGTTCCAGAAGCCTATTTATGCTGGCCTTCTGATTCATAAATTTGTCATCGAAGCAATAAAATAACAAATGGGGAGATCCTGAAAGGATTGCCTTGCCACGATTTATGTGTAAATTTTCTTCTTTAGAGAACATGAACTTTCTTTTACTGGATAACATTCATGTTGATTCTGTGGTAATGAGTTTGGCTGGCAGATCATCAATGGCAAAGTGGGGTTACCCTCAAATATCTCTTTCAAAGGGGTGAGGACCACAGCTTTTGTAAATGGTGTTTCTGTGCTTGCTAGATGGAATCTGTGCTTAAAGGATTGGAACACAGATGCAGCCCATAGACCAACAGACCCTTTGAGGGAGCAAAATTATTTTGCACAGATTTGAAGATATGTTACATCATCTGTTTGAGGAGTGTAAGCATTCCTCTTCTTTTAGAAAGGAAGGATACTTTTATGGCCTCAGGCTCCTCTAGATAGAAGTGTTTCAGCTAACCTTCAAGAACACAGAGATATAATAACTCTGTAAAGAGTCAAGTCAAGACTTCCTCCTTTTGATCATTCAGAAAGCAAAAACAGGAATGAAGGGGCATATGTATCAACCGAATTTTTTATCGCAAACGCTGCGATTCGCAAAAAACAGCGTTTGCGATTAAAAATTCGCAAAACGGGATGTATGAGGCAAATTCTCAGCGCAAATTTAAGGAATCGCTAATTTAGCGATTTCTTAATTTTGCGTAAGCATTTAAGAAATCGCAAATTGCGATTTCTTAAATGGCATGTAACACGCACCAAAGCATTGCGAATTATCCTTAAGAAATCGCAAATTACCACCAACTTCTAGTTGGTGGTAATTTGCGATTTCTGTTAAAAATGCACTTTTTGGAATTTTACAAAGTGCCACGTGGCGCACATACAAGCCCTTAGGGCATGTATGTGCACCATATGCACACACATGCTCATTTCAGGGGTGCATCAGGGTGTCATCATGACACCCTTGACCCTTAGAAATTATTCTCAAATTGCGATTAGCAAATTGCGAATCGCAATTTGAGAATTACTTTCCATTCATTCCTATGGGTCTCCTTGCCCATAGAAATGAATGGGAAGGTATTCCTTAATTGCGATTTTGCAATTTGCTAATAGCAATTAAGGAATTTTAAGAAATCGCAAAAGTTTTGCGATTTTTTAAATATATCCCGTTTTGCAATTCTCAAATAGCAATTCTTTAAAAATCGCTATTTGAGAATCGCAAATGGAGATGTTGATACATATGCCCCTAAGTGCTAAGAATCATCAATCCTGACTATGCCGAGTTGGGTGGAGTCTGCCATCAACCGAGGGTGGGAAATCGAATAAGATTTTTTTTCTATGCTTGAACTCTGATAACAACATTGTAAGAAAAGATTATCAAAACAAGTTCCAATCTGTACTGCAACCTTCAGGGACAGCACATACACCCATGTCCAAGAACCTCCTCAAAAGGATGACCCTTCTCAAAGGAATATTAGCTCTTGTCAAGAAAGGTGCTATTTACCCAGTTTCTGATCAGGAAAGGGGTGAGAGCAATTACTCAATCATCTTTCTGGTAGAGAAAACTTCAGGGGGATTCTGTCCGGTGATAGACATAGAAAATCTGTAGCTCAATGTACAGGACATCAAATTCAAAATGGAGACCTTAAAAAGGATAATCCCTTGATTCCACCTAATCATTTTTTGATTACATTGGATCTGATGGATGCCTATCTAGTTATTCCAATTGCAAAGACTCATTGGAAATATCTGAGATTTACAGTGGGCAAGCTGAATTGGCAGTTAAATTGGTCATCAGCAGTCTGGGTTTGCTACTGAATATTCAGGAGTGTCAACTTCTCCTATCAAAACACAGGCTTTTCATTGGAGCAGGATTTTGTTTTAAAGGAAGGTTTTCTTCCAGAGAAAATAATTTTTCAACTTCAGTCCCTGACTGACTGAGATCACTGCCAACATTTGCATGGAAATACAGAGCCTGGGGCATTCTGTGTTTTTACTGTTCAGTGGGCCTGTCACACTCACGTCATCTTCTGTGGCATCCACACAAATTTTACTCTTTGAAAAGTCAGTCTTTGGACACCAAGATCCCTCTTTCTCCAAACCTAAAGGGGATTAGTGGATGGACAATCAAAAGGGGTGGAGATGCATGCTCAGCAACCAGGGATCCTGACCAAAGATGCCAGCCAAGTAGGATGACATTTGACCATCAATACCAATCTTGTCAGTTCAAGTGATCACTATCAGATTAGGAGGAACTTGTTAAATTATAGAGAGCTGACAGTGAACCACAAAGACCTCATTTTATTCAGAGACTTAATTCATCTAAAGATGCTCCAGTAAAGACAGACAATGTAATATTCATTGGCTCCTGTCAGCATCAAGGGAGCACTCACTCCAAGTATCTAAACCAGGTTTTGAGCACTGTAAGTTCATTTGTAGAAAAGAATATTCTGAGTCTGACAGCAGTCACATCAGAGGAGTGGACAACAAGCAGGTGAATTGTCTGAGGTGAGATTTTTCTTCAATAAGTAAACTGCAATTATCCAGGACAACATTCTGGAAAATATGCAGGAGGTTTGGAGCCCCTTTTTTACCCTGTTGCATAAAAGAACAATGCCATGCGGAACGGACACTTTGCTGACAAAATGGCCCAAGAGGTTATGCTATGCATTCTCCCCATTTCCTCTTATCACAAGGATTTTGACCAAGATCCAACAGGAGAAAGCAGATGTGATCCTAGTGGTTCCTTTCTGGCCCTGTCTGGCATGGTTTCCAATGCTGCGGTCCGTGTCCAGGACTCCTTCTTGGATACTTCCTTTATTTCCTCTCTCTTCAAGAACTCTCCTCTTCCTCTAAAGCTAAACCTAATGGTGTTGAAAGGATGAATATGTTAAAGAAGGGCTTCCAGAAAGTCTGGTAAACACTGTTCTGAGGTCCAGGAGATCCTCTATTTTTGAGGATTATTCTAAGCATTGTACTATGTTTGACAAACTGTGTTCACTGCATGGCTTTTAGCATCATCCTTTCTATTTCTTCTGTTTTACAAATCCTGGTGGAGGATTTTAACAATAGTCTCTGTTTCTACTCTGAAAGCTCAGTGGTTTGCATGAAAGTATTTAGAGAGTTTCAGGTACCCCAGCGAGAAGTAGATGCCTTACTATACAGAACCTTTAGATGTTGATGCCTTAGTATACAGAACCTTTAGGAGTGTATCTATTTCTAAACCTGTTCTTCAGCCACATTTTCCTTGATAGGATCTTTGTACTGGTGCTTAAAGCACTCCATTTTTCCCAGTTTGGACCTCCTGAATCTATGGATCTGAATTTTCTTTCCTTTAAGGTTTACCTTCTAGTAGCTTCTCAGCATGCAGGATTATAGAACTTTCAACTTTGCTCTGTTGTCCTCCTTTTCCAAGGTTTTTCGAGGATGATGCAATTCTAAGAACAGATCCTTCTTTTATTCCAAAGGTCATCTCTTCATTCACAATGAAATAGAGACACTCCTTCTTGTTTTTTCCCCTCTCCTTCTACAGAGGACGAAAAAAGTTTGCATATTTTGGATGTTAGGTGAGCACTGTCCATTTATCTCAACAGAGCTCAAGAGTTCAGAAAGTCTGACCATTTTTTTGTCGCTTTTGGTGAAGCAGGAGGACGACGGAAAGCGATGAAAATAACTTTAAGCAAGTTGATTAAATCCACAATCATCCAGGTGAATCAGGCTACTTCTGAACCCAATGTGGTGCAGGGCAGGATCACAAGGGGTATGGGGGCCTCTTCGGCAGGGCTGATGGGAGTATCTGTTCAAGAGATTTGTGGGGCCGCGGCTTGGTCACCAATCAATACCTTTGTTAAGAAATAAAGACTCAATAATGTCTTGGATAATCAGTCAAATTTTGGTGTTAGGGTACTGAAATCAGATTTACTTTAACTTGCTCCTTTTTCACATGTACTACTGAGTGTACATTGGTTTTCTGTTACACTTTAAGGATGCATTAAATATTTGGTAGTGTATTATAACAGTATTTCTGAACTGCTGTCTTTTATGTTGAGTAAAAGGTTTGTTTCTTTGCTATACCTCAAAATGTGATCACTGGGATGAGGACGAAGAACACAGGGGCACTGCCTCGATTTCTTACTGGTAATCTTCATTATTTTTAGTTCTACTCCTCCTTGTCACAGCTGTCATATCTGTGTTGCTTTGGTTCTGTTTATTTTGTGCTGTAATACTTTTTAATATACCTGACACTGAGACTGTTTGTAGCATCTTTGTGCCTGCTGTAATTCCTTTAAATAACACTTCCCCGGTCCGTCACGACTTCACAATAGCAGATTGAGTGGAGGGAACTGTGTTGCTGCCTAACTTCCTGTGACTTGTCTTGTTCGATACCTCACAATTTGGTTTCAGAAGCAAGAATGGGACAGAAACTGCTTTGGTCTCAGCTGTTGAAAAAATCTGCACCATGGTTGATGCAGGTCATGCTGCGGTATTGATCCTTTTGGACCTGTCCGCAACCTTTGATACCATCTCCCCACCCCTGCTGGCCAGCCAGACTGCTGCAGAATCTGGGGCTTACTAGTTCAGCATTAAAACTCTTAACCTCCTTTCTTAAGGATAGGTTACAGACAATAGTTGTGAACCAATTTAGCTCTGAGTCCATCACTTTGCCATGTGGGGTTCCTCAGGGTTCTTCCCTGAGTGCAGCATTTTTCAATCTATATGTCTTCCCACTGGCCAAGTTGATGCATTCCTTTGGATTTCAGGCCCTATCATATACTGACGACTCACAAATAATTGTGTCTATTACCAAGGATACGGAGGCCATTGCTTCCAATTTAAAAAAATGCATGGAGGCAGTAGCCACCTGGATGGGTAACAATTACCTTAGACTCAATCGAGATAAGATGGAGGCCTTGATATTCGGTAATCAACCATCAATCTGGAACAACATTTGGTGGCCAGACATGCTAGGGGCCACTTCCCACTCCAACAAACTCCACTAAAAATCTGGGAGTGTTGGTATACAAAAAGCTAACATTTGACCTGCAGTTTAACCATACAGAATCAACCTGTTTCTAGATCATCAGTACCCTGAGGAAGGTGTTCCCTTTTTTCTCTCTGCAGGCACGCAAACAAGGAGCTCTAGCTTTGATCTCTTCCATCCCAGACTATTCCAGGGCACTTTATCTTGAGATAAATAAATCAGCTATATACCAACTACAGCTTGTATAGAATGAGGCTGCAAGACAAACTTGAAATCCCTCAGTATCAGTCTCAGCAGGGATCTCCAAATTGGATTGGCTGCTAGTGAATAAACACATCTCCTTTAAAGCATAAGGGCCATATTATGAGTTCCACTGTCCAATGGACTGCCAAATTCGTGATGGCGGTCCGCAGAACGCCACACTGGTGGTCTGCCCGCGGCATTAGGACCATGGCAGTTGGACAACCATGGGACTGCTGCTGCCGCCAGGGATCCACGATCCCTGGATGTGGTGCAGTGACGCAGTGGTCTGAGGGCCCTAATAAGCACATTAGGAGTTTACTCACTGCTGTACTTTTCATGGCAGTGCAATCGCCATGAAAAGTGTAGCAGCGAGGAAACAAATAGGGCCCTATAGAGCCTCCTTGTGCTTCTGTGCCATGGGGTGTATGCAGGGGGCACATGGTGAACACCTCTGTCAGCATGCACCCCCAGGTTCCTGCACGGAATGAAATACACAACATTGTGCATTTCGGTACGGGCAGGAGCATGCTTTGATGTTCCCATAGCGGTGCCTATTTTAAAGGCACTGCCATGGGAATGCTAAGGAACTGCCCACCAGCGACTTAAAAAGTTGTAATATGACAGGCGGTCTTTTTTTTCCTTTGGCGGTGTGGGAGCAGGACAGCAGTGTGGCAGCCATGCTCCCACATCACCAAAATCCCAATGTAAATGTAAATGTAAATGTATAGGTATTTGGCTGCAGCAAAACTATGGAATTTCCTTCCATGTTCTACCTGTAACCTGCAGGCCCACGATGCTTTTCGAAAAGCCTTGAAGACCTGCCTTTACACTCACTAATCAATGGACAGTCTATTCATCTCAGAACTCTTCTTTCTGATGATTCTATTTCCTTATGGAACTCACCCTTTAGTGCCTTGACACCTTGTGGTATTTGTTGCACTTTTGTAAATGTTTGTAATTTCTTTTCATCCCTCCAACCCTCCCGCCTTAGCTATTGACATAGGATAGGGAATAACAGGAGGATTCTGGGAATGTTAGCCTATATGTAGCACTCGGGAGAGTTGGTCGGGCTTTATTTCAGAATTCACCTGCGTTGTTGTTCCTATCTAGGAAGTGGATCCACTTTAAAATATAATGACTGTGACGAAGATAAGTAGGAATAAGAGTAATGAAGGGTACCAGTAATTAATCAGGACGTTAATTCCAGTGGAGCGTTAATGCTGGCTATTTCATTTCTACAGCAGTAAACATTTTAGTGAACCTACAGATTAGTTGAATCTTAGTACCATCTAAACATCCATTCATAGCTTGGTTTAAAGTTCTAATGAGCATCGAGTTAAAGAGTGGTTTAAGGAGGCGAATTCTGTTGTCTCTGAATATAAGGCATGTACATAAAAGATGTAAACCTGATTCTAGATGATGACGGTAGAATCAACAGCTGGAGTCAGGGCCATTTGGCTTCCATGGTCTCTCCTTTGTTGGAAATAAACTGAATCGATGTTACATATATTTCGAATGTTGCATATATTTCAGTTTTGCGCTGACCTGCATAGGGTCGTGGCAGATATTCCTGAGGTCTGAACAACTTATATGAATTTATAATAGACCATGCATGGGAACGTAAGCTGAAGAGATTTTTGTCTTTGATGAAAGAGACTCCTTTAGCCATTTTGTTTCCCGTTTTTTTTAAATAGGTGTAATATCCCGCTGTTTGGTTTATACTCTTCCTATGTATCTGGTTCTAAGCTGCTCAGCCAGTGTGAGTGTTCCGTATGGCATGTTTGCAATGCTTGGGTGTCTGGTGTGAGTGTTGACAGTTGAAGATGGGTTGAGCATCAGGGAGGCTCTTCTGGTGAGGTTGCTACCACGGATGTTATGGACTTAATAAATATCTTCCAAAGACACTACTCGGCTATGTCTACTTCATCACCTCTATGCTTGAAATATCATCACTACATTTTGGCGACGATCTGGAGACTAACTCACACTCTACAAGTGGTCTTATGGAAATTAAAGATGACATGTCAAAGAAGTCTTCAATGTGGAAGGAACCTACAGGCACAGACAGCACACAGCATGGTTCCACGAGGAAGAGGTTCACAAATGACCACACAGACAGCGCAAGTACATTTCCAGGAGGAAGTGTTGACACAAAAGAAACAGGATCCACGAGAAACAAGTGAAACTGGAGCATCATGCCTCGCAGCCCAATCAGTGCCCCTCACATTGGACAGCCCTTGCCTAGACATATTGTGCTCACCAGCATCACATCTTTTGGACTTTAAAGTATCAAGAAATGTTTGCTACATTAATCTCAACAAATTCTGCTTGTGCCTCTCAAACGGCGTTTCAGTGTGCTTTGAAGGTGTGTTTGACAGCTCAACGAAGTGTGCTGATATATTATTGTGTAGTCTGGTGTTCTACAAGCTTGACGTGTTTCGAAGCCACTGATGGTTTGGACTCTGCCTGCAACTTCTCATGGCGTATTATTTTTTTTAGTGGGTTTTGCATTTCAAACCTGGTCGCGCAAAACAACGTGGTCAGGGTGGACTCGAGTGGACTTGGTGCTGGCGTATGGAGGTACACAATAGCGGTTGGACGGGCTTTGTGGTGAGTTTTCAAAAAAAAAAATCACATGACTTCCATAGATCCTGGGCAGTAAAACCATCACAGCCCACTAAAAAAAATTGTGTCACAAGCCGGTTAATGTGCATGCAGCTTACCTCAAGCTTTGTGTCGCATGGGGCAGCTGGAGGATCTTCTGTGACGATATGCAGCTCCTATGTGATGTTGGATGCCTCTCTCCTTGGACATGCCTTGAGCCACCCGACAAGCGTCACAAATGCATGCCACCATTTTGGGGTTGGAGGCAACTCTCTACAAGCTCGGTTGCACCCTGAGCCATCTATTGACTTTCACGTATGCGTGCCACCATTGTGTTTTTACCATGAGTTGGCAGACCAACTTTGTGACGTGTCCGTACTGTGCTCTCGGGGGGAATCTTGGTCGCAAGTTTGGCATGAAGTCCTGCTGTGAAATCCTGGTTGTGCTTGTCGAGGAGGAACTGTAAGCCGTGGATGCCTTGCTATGTTTCCAATAAAACAATACAATTGCCAGTACTGATACTCCTTTATGAAATCTCAACTGTGGTGCATGAAAAAATTTATGATAGCCTGAAATATCAATTTAGCTTTTCTTTTAATTCTCAAAAGAAGTTTTTTTCTTTTTTCAAGACAACACCTCTTTTTAATTTTTAAAGACAATTACAAAACGTTCACATACAAAAATATGTACAACATTGACAACTCAGAACTCATTCCAGACACCACTGACCACAATCTTTCTCTCCCCACTCATCTTTCATTCCACATTCACCACTTCCAAACCACACTGCACCACAAAAAAGGCCCTTCCTGGTATTGTACTGTCACTATCAATTTTTAAACCAAAGGGCACAACCAAACAACGAGCTTTTAAACAACCCTTTAGTGCACCACTATCCAAAAAATGCAAATTTCTTCTTCAGGATTCATTAATGACCAATAGTGCACACTTCGGAAAAAACATTAAACGTTTCTTTGGCAAAACAACGCAAGGTCGATGCGTTTCGAACACCCTATTTTTTGAAGGGGTTCTTGTCAGGACCACAACAGATGGAAAAAAGAAGAAATACAGTATCTTATAACCTATACAGAATAACCATGATGTTCACCATGGACCACCATTGTTAGTCTGCTTACCTTTTCTTATTTAAAATACGACCAACCGATCTCTGGTTGACTTAATTCCAAGTTTTTCTATAAAACACAATCACATCCAAAAAATGAGAAATTAGAAAATGTGTCCCAAAATAAATAAACATACACGTCACTGTCTCTAGCTGGGAAAATCGTCAGGAAAAGCACTTGCAGGATTGTGGTATCCAGATTGTGTTGTCTCTGATGTATTTCAATCTTTCATGGAATAGCTGGAGAGGTAAAAAGAAGAGCATATTGTAAATAATACCCTCTATACTTTTACTTAATTCTCATATGGAGTCTGTACACAAAATCACCTTTTAAATCCACACGCTGAAGGCCTCTCCCCCGATGGCTATTTTTTCAGTACAGATTCATTAGCAACAATATGTCTGATGAGGACAGAAGGAATAGTGAATTACCCATTGTTTAATCTTAAGAGCTGTCTATATATCGACATTTATGTCTGCTCTGTGAACCACTCGCTATGTTCGCCTTTTCAAACATGTAGAACATGTAGAAAGATCCTACTGCGTGCAGCCTTTGTGTTTTTTTTTTCTTCCTTTTTCTCACGCTCAAGCTTATTGCGCAGCTTCTATGTAGGTAAAAGAGACCAAACAGGCATTTGTTACCCAAGCCGTCATCGCGTCTATTAGTTGCCTCACACTTCAAAAAGAGATACACTGTTCATTACTTGATGTTATCAGTGCCTCACATACCTGAAACTCTTTCGGATTTATTCTTTCAAGTAGGTCTCCGTATCTTTTTCTTTCTCGCTTGAACCCAACGGCTGGAGGACGCCAACTACGGCGTGTTTTTAATCTGGAAATTAGTTGGGAGCAAGCCCAGAGAATTCTGGGAGTTTTTTCTAAAAGAATCATGGGATCTGAAGTCCAATGTTTAATACCTGCGTTAATTTTATTTATGGTTTTTTCAATTGCCGTAAGAAACTTTAAATAAAGTTTCTTGTAAAACTAGCACTACGGTAATTCGCGGAGCGGTAAAAGATTCTTAAGTTTTTAGGAAAATGTTATTGAATGTCAAATACAACGGTAGTACATTAATTCTTATTTAGCAAAAAATAGGACAAAGTGCAATAATTATCCTAAACAAAGGAAAGAGAGAGAGGAAAAGAAAGAAAAAGAAAGAGGGTGAGAAGAAAATATCAAATGATATAACAAAGTTTATGTAATTAAATGTAATAATTTACGTATAAGAACTCCTCTAATGAAACTATATAAGGTAACCAAGATAAAAATCACCATATACAAAAATAAAAGATTCTTGATCTTGCTGATGTTATCATAAGGGACATTCTAATCCTCTTAAACTCTGATAGTTGCCGGTACTGTATTTTTAGAGAGATCTTTTTTCATGACATCTTCAACGTAAATGGAAAAACCGGCCGCAGGCAGGAATGACAAAAGTACTCGATCAACAGAGGATTAAACAAGTGAACTTTATAATTTCTACAGTTCTGAAATTTCATTGAGCCCATCAACAGTTGTATTATATTTCACAATGAGCATTGCCTCACGTTGGGTGAGTTTCAAATGAAGATTTCCACCCCTTTGATCATGATTCACTTTTGAAATCACTGTCCATTGTAATTCTCTTTCTGTATGGTTTTTTTCTTTCCAATGATGCACCAATGGTGCTGTTTCAACATTTCTCCTGATTCTCTATTGGTGTTGTGAAATTCTCTAGCGGACTTCCTGGCTGGTTTTACCAATATACAATTTTGGGCACGGACATAGTATTCCGTAGACTACCCCTTTGGATGTACAATTTGTGAAGGTGTCATGTTTCCAGTGTATTCCATTGAATGAGAACAATGACCTTTCCATGGTCTGTTCACAACAGACACATGTCCCACACTTATGATGTCCCTTCACTGGAGTTAATCCCAACAAATCTCTCAGTGTTGGTCTTGGAGGTTTTAGTAGCGCTGCTCGAACTACATGATTGGAAATGTTCTTCTCTTTTTTGAATGCAAAAAGAGGACCATTGGCCAAAGTTTGGTCCAAGTTCTGAATCAAATGCCAATTTTGATGAACAATTTTTTTCAACTGGTTGGAGTTTGGACAAAATGTAGTCACAAATACTATCCTGTCCATAGTTGATCTTTCTTTCTTTTGGAGAAGTGACTCGCGAGGGGTCCACCATGCTCTTTTCATTGCAATCTTTTAATGTTTGGGTTATCCCCAGTCCAATAGCTTGTTTTTTAAGTTTTTGGCATGCAGAGTATACTTGTCTTTGAAGAAGCAGTTTCGTCTAATTCTTAAATATTGCCCATAGGGCAAATTTTCTTTTAGACTTCTTGGATGATTGCTTGTATAATGGAGGGCCTTATTGCTATAAGTAGTTTTTTTTAAATAGGGTTGTAACAAGACCCCCCTCTGCCGGATACACTTCCACATCAAGGAAGGCCATTCGCTGGTATGAACTTAATGTCCTCCGTCCTTGCATTAAGCCAAACATGGATTTCGAGTAGCTGTTCTATTCTTCCTGTTCAAACCATGAAAATATAATCAATAAAGCGTGCCCAATATGGAATGTACTGATGAAAAGGATTTTTATTGAAAATGAATTTTTCTTCGTACATCGCCATAAAAAAGACTGTCAACTCAGGTGCAAAAGGGCAGCCCATCGCTACTCCATTTATTTGATAAAAGAAATCCCCTCCAAAACTGAAATAGTTCTTTTTTAATGCGAAGCTAGCCAGTTCAATGATGAAATCGGTGGGAACCCTAACTGGTTTAGTTCTTGTTCCTAGAAAGCAAGTCAGAACTGCTATTCCATCGTCCTGTGGTATTTGAGTATATAATGATACTACGTCTAGGGTGACCATGATGTTATTGTTCACCTCAAATTTGATAAATTCCACTTTATTGATAAAATCTGTTGTATCTTGGAGATAGGAAGGAACCTCCTCCAAAAATGGTTTTAAAAAAATAGTCCACATATTTTGAAATTGGTTCGATAAGAGAATCGCAGCCGGACACAATCGGTCTCCCAGGTGGACAGGTTTCGCTTTTATGGACCTTGGGGAGGACGTAAAACACTGGAACTTTTGGGTGTTTATTTTGTAAATAGTCATATTCTTTTTTGCCTAAGATCCCTTGATCATATCCTACTTTGAGGATATTGAACAGCTGTCCTTGAAGTTCAGATGTTGGGGACTTTAGGATTTTCTTGTAACATTCTTGGTTCCCTAGCTGCCTCATAACTTCTGCTGTATAGTCAGGAGTTCCCCACACAACCAGGGATCCCCTCTTATCAGCCTGTTTTATTATTATCGATGAATAATTTTTCAGATCCGAAATAGCTTCTTTTTGCGCTCTTGAAATGTGATGTTTTACATAGGTCTTCTTTTTCTCCATCATGGTAATTGCAGAAAGAACAGTTCTTTCAAACGTTAGAACCTCTTTAGGTATTTTATTAGATGGTGGACCAAAAACTGATTTTTTCCTTAGTCCACTAACCTCATTAGTGTTTGGAACCATAAGTTCAGCAAAGAACGTCTTTAGACGAATTTTGCGGCAGAACTCGATTGCCTCCGTTTTCATTTTTATGAAGTCAGTGGATCTTGTTGGAACAAAGGATAAACCTTTTTCTAAAATGCTTGTTTCTGTGTGAGTCAATGACCAATCAGATAGATTGAAAATGGGAGAGATTATTAGTTCTTGTCGTCTTGTCTCCTCGTAGTCATTGCTATGTTTCCAGTATCTGACTTTGGTGAGGAGTCGGCTGTAGCGTCACTGAGCTTCCAGTTCTCATCAGGATTTAATTTTACGCTCTCCCGACAATTATCGACGGATGAAGATAGAGGCAGTTTGTGTCTCCATACGCTCGTGGTTTGTTGAGGACTGTTATCCGGCAGTCTGGTGCAATGTGAAACGCTCCACCTGTGTAGTACGTCAAGGGCGTGTGCGGCTGCAGTAGTTTTATTGCACTGTCGGCCTTGTTCACCACTTTGGGAATTAGTGTGTGGGAGCGAATTCCAAGGGACATTCTTATTTAGAGAAGCTGGCTACTGGTGAGGAATTACAAGGGACGTTCATGTGAGGGTCTCTCAAATCTGTTACAGTCTGGTGTTATAGTTGATTCCAGCTCGTTGTGGCACACTTTGTTATACTTTGGTTAGTCTTACTTTACAGCCTTGATGTACAGGGACTTGTATTTCTCGAGTGAGAGCTCACTCACCGGTGTAGTTGTTACCTTGCCAAGTCACATTCTATTTTATGCATTGCTGTTTTTCTCGCTTACACCTAAATGTGCATGTTCTCTTTTATGCTTGGAGTTGTAGCTTACGTAATACCTTATAAGAAGTAGTTTTCCGGTGTTGTTGAGGGCGGTGGTCTACACCCATTTCTTGAGTATACTCTACTCATCATTATGTGGCATGGTCTTAAGGTTTTAACGTGTGTAAGTCACCCTGTGCTGCACATTGCTTTAAAGTGTATGTCACCCTGTACTGCACGCTGTTTATGTGTGTAAGTCACTCTGTGCTGCACATATACTTTTGTTTGTTTTAGTGTGTGTAAATCACCTTGTGCTGCATGTGTTGTTCATTGTCTTAGTGGGGGTTAGTCCCATTTACACGATTCACAATATAAAGCCTTACATTATGGATGTTAGAGTGGGTGCCAGTCTACAGTTGACGTGGTCATTGTGTATAAGTCACCCTGTGCTGCACGTTGGTTATATGGTGTGTAAATCATCTTGTGCTGCACCTATTCTCTGAGTTGTTTCACAGTGCATAAGTCACCCTGTGCTGCACGTCTTGTTCGCTGACTTAATGGGTGTTAGTCCCATCTATTCTGTTTGCATTATGGGTTACTGTCCCATTTTTGCAAGTTTCTGCCTTCATTGAGGGGCGGCAAGTTGGGTTTCAGTTGTTGTTGTTCCTTACATGAGGAGTATATACATTGGGTGCAGTTCACCCATAGTGACAGAGTTCTGGGTGTGTGTGTCCCAAGTGTTTCCTCTTCACACTGCTTTGCCCTACTTTGCGGTGCATGGTTGGATGCTTCTTCTGCATCTTTCATGAGTTTAAGTCTCATGTGTCTTTTCATGTGGTATGTCACTTTGTTCATGTGAGATTAATGTTCCTGAATCTATTCTTTTTAGTTTTATTATTAAAGGGGAGGATGTGTGTTATTTCATGTGTGTATCTATTCCTTCCTCTTTCCTCTTTTGTTTAGTCTTCGTTCACTCTCCTGATGTGGTGTTTCTCCTTGCATCCCTGGGTTCTGGACTATTTCCTTCATTTGTACATTGTTGTGCACAGTATTTTTATTTTGGTATTGTTTATTTAATTTTCAATTTAAGGGGAGAGGATATGTAATATCCTGTTGTTTGGTTTATACTCTCCCTATGTATCTGGTTCCTAGTAGCTCAGCCAGTGTGAGTGTTCTGTATAGAATTTGCGTGAAGGACATGTTTGGAATGCTTGGGTGTCTGGTGTGAGTGTTGACAGTTGAAGATGGGCTGAACTGCAGGGAGGCTGCTGCTGGTGGGGCTGCTACCACTGATGTTATGGACTTAATAAACATCTTACAAAGACACTACTCGGCTACGTCTACTTCATCACCTCTACGCTTGAAACATCATCACTACATTTGGTTTTGAACAATTGTTTGTGGGGGTTTTAGTTTACATCTGTTCTATCCACAGGCACCTTCAAATTTTACATGTGATCTCAGCTCTAGGTGATTGTTCTGTGTCTTTTCGGTTGGTTTTAACCAGACAGCGAACAAAAGATAGTTCAAGGTCACTGCGTTATTTGGACTGTTACTGTAATTGGAAGCATGTTCCATGTTGAGTTAAAGCCAATGCCAAAACAGCTGGATCTATAGAATTAGCAACACGACGGGAATCAAAGGTTTTCCTTACTAAGGACATAACTGAGTCATAATAATTTAATAATCATTTTACAGAATCTCCACTGCTTAGCCAACTTTTAAAGCACGTACAAGACCTAAAAGCCCCTAAAATTATTTGATAAGCTGTCAATCCACCAAGATCAGAATCATTGGCATGGACAAGGCATAGTATATGCACCGCTACAGCTTTTAACTAGGTTGCATAAAACTATTCCTTAATACACAGCTAATGTGTCCTATTTACTAAGGTAAATTCGGTCGTAAATATCCAGGAATTTTTTCCCCTTAGAAATTCCTGGCAAGCTTAAGCCTTTATGAGTGAGTAGAAAGCTTTACTACGAGTGTTGAGAGTTCTACCCACCTGTAAATCACGCTTAGGGGGAGGGGGACCCAAGGCGTATTTAGCCTTGGAAATGTGTGGATGCCACAAACATGAACGGTTGTCCGAATTAACAAACTTCCTTCATTCCCTTCTCCACCCTGACAATGGTTGGATTTTTACTCTAGTCAAGGGCTGGCATCAACCCAATTCCCTAGCTGGACGGGGAATGACTCACTCCCAGATTTGGTAAGGGTAAAGGTGAATAGGTTTCTTCATTGAAGAAATTCCCATTTGTAGAAAATGTTGCATTTGCAGGTGACTCATTTCATAAAGGCACCTGACATTCCCATTCGTACACATGGAAATCTGCGCTGGCACAGCTTTCCAAGCTTATTACCTGGAATGTACTGGGAAAAAGTCATAAATATGAACCTACATGAAGATTTACTACTTTTGGGTGAATAGGCCCACATGAGTCCACAAATGCCGATGTACAGAGTATATTAAGAAATATTATATTCTACATTCAATAAGGACACTCAGAGGTTGATTCCGATTCCGGACGCAAATCGTACGGACCCGGACAGGAGACCGACCGACACGGACCAGCGCCGCACGACCCATGCAGTACGATGCAACGCGTGTGAATTACAACCGACACGTACGGAATACAAGCCGTACGACCGAGCCGTAGGGAAAATAGTGATCCGGCCGGAAAACCGATGCGAGTTTCACCGACCGACACGAACCCGGAATGAACCCGACCGACCCGTACCCGCGATGTCCGATTCGCGCAGTACGATGCAATGCGTGTAAACCCAGACCAACTCGCACGGAGACCAAGCCGCATGACCAACACGCACACAGAAAACCGGGCCCACAAGTAATAGGGATCTCCGCGACCGACGCGTATGAAACACAGAAGATAGTCAGCGTGAATGAGGCGGAGAAGCCCGCACGAGCCAACATCAGCGTCCGTTTCCGTCAGTAGAACGTCTCCTTCATGCCTACAAAACCCAAAGGAAAAAAGACAAAAAAAAGGACCAAACAAGTAATGACAAAGCCAATAAATATCAAATAAAAAAAACCTGGGACAAAGACACACCCACAACTCCAAATATATATAGGACTACAATCACTACCATGATCCCTTGCAAACAGGAGACACAGCCAGCAGCAAACACCGTCACACAACAACCACAGACACACTCACAACTCCCCCATCACACAACTCACACACCATCAGCACCTCATCCAAAAGCACACATACATACAGCTAGCAAAACCAACACTAACCCACCCTCACTTGCACCCTCACACACACATCACTCACCACCACCATGCCCCCAAAGAAGAATCCAAAGTTCACAGATAGTGAGTTAGAAGTGCTGGTAGACAAGATCATCAGAGTAGAGCCACGTTTGTTTGGTACATTGGTCCAAAGGACCCCCATGTCACAGAAAACCAAGATGTGGGCAAGGATTGTGGACAAGGTGAACGCTCAAGCACCAGCAAGGCGCACAAAGGACGATATCCAGAACAGGTGGTATGACGTGCGCAGGAGGGTCTAGAAACTCATTGAAAAAGATCACGCCCTGAGTCAGTGCACCGGCGGTGGCCCTCCTGCCAAACCAGTCTACTTCAGGACCTGGGAGGAGAAGGTGCGGGACATCCTACCACCAGAGAGCGTCCATGGTCTAAGAGACATACCAGAGCCTGGTGAGTACACAAACAACATACCCAATATTATGTGGCAAGGGGACAGTGAAACCATGCACCACAAGCAAAGCCACAGTAACCAATAGATAATCATCCCAAGATGTGTATGCCAGTTAGACAAACACAAAACCTGCCATCTCATAGTGACTTGGAACTGTGTCATGACATGCAACAACCTACAAACAAATAGAGCAAGGCAGTGGCACAAAGCTAAATAAACACTCCCAGACAGTTTACCACCACAAACACACTACCTCACAGTGCAGCTGACTGACAGGAAGGACTAGTGGGGATGCAGGTGAAGTGAGTGTATCCAAAAGCATGATGGGGTTTGTAGTCACAGATAATGCTCCCCCTCCTGATTGGCCCATCAAGACCTCTCTGAAACATGCCCACATCACAGGGAGTGGAAAATGACTGACAAGATGGCTGATACTGGGCCCTGCTGTGGGGAGCACAAGGCCCTGGTAGGGCTTGTGCGCAAATCAGAAGCAGGACACCACTGACTGACATCCTGAAAGACAACTTACATGCCCTCCAATGGAAGCACGTTTCATGGTGGGATGTCTGGCCGGGTGGGAAGGAGGACTGACAGCTCTGACCATACTTACCAGCATGTGGAGACACACCCCCCTCAACACAAACTCCACACAACTCACCGGGTAGAATGCATTGACCCACACCTCTGTGAAATATCAGCAAAAGATACCCAGTACTGTATGCTGCTGTGTGAAGCACAGGGGCTCTCTTTGGACTTGTAGCCAAACAAACACCAGGATTTTACAGTCAGCCATCTTGCCATTGCTGTCACACCCCCTCACAAGGAAGCAGAGTCAAGAGGGAGGAAGTATGGACATGCTGGGAAGGGGGGTGTAGCCAAGAGTATGATGGGAGTTGCAGTCACAGACAATCTCCAGCCACCCACATGGCTCAGCATGCTCACACTGAACCATGATTGCCTCACAGGGAGTGGGAAGGGACTGACAAGATGTCTGACACTGGGCTCTGTTGTGGGGAGCACAAGGCCCTGCTGGGAAATGGGCAACAACAATATCAAACTCTGTCCGTGACAAGCTGGAAAAAAGCAGTGCACAGGCAGGCATCTGTTTGTACAGTAGAAAATGTCATGTTTGTGAACCATTGATGCCTGTAGAAACTTAACTTACATTGTGTGTCTCTTCTAAACACAGGTGGTGCTGGGGACCCAGCACCAAATGAAGAGGATTCCCAGTCCCAGACTCTGGTGGACACTGAGCTCTCTGGTTTGACTCTGTCTCTGTCCTCTTCGGATGACGACGACCAACCTGGCCCCTCCGGTGTGAGTCATCATGCAGCACCAGCAGCATCAACATCTGCACCCCCTGTGCCCACGCCTCCAGCCTCTGGAAACAGACAGGGCACCCCTGCCAACACGGACAGACCAAGGCCACTGAACACCCACTGCACAGGGACACAGGACCCCCCCGGAAGCTAACACCGCCAGCAACACCACCCACGGGGTCCCAGTGTCACCTGTGCGTCCCACCGCTGGTCCTGCCCCTGTGGATATGGGTGCTGGGAGGGGTGGGAGGCAGAGGGTGCACCTTGCAGAGGGGTCTGGACTGCATGATGACCCCAAACTGGCACACCTCATAGATGCGTACCAGGATAGCACCTGAGGATTTGGCCAGGTAGTGGGGATCCTCAAGGACATACAACAGGAGCAGGCTGCCCACCATGCCCGCATGGAGGCAAAGTGGGCTGCGCTTACAGCCGTGCATCGGGACATACTCCAATGCCTCCGCCAGATCAACACAAACCTGTCCTCACCTCCCTGTGTGGCCACGACATCTGTTGCAACACCATCTGCCAGCGCCACAGGGAGGGAGGAGGACTCTGGCGGAGAGTCCCCTGCACCGCAGAGGCCTGCACCTGAGGATCCCCCCCCCCCCAAGAAGAAGAGGGGTCGTCCGAAGAAGGACATGTGAGAGGCAGATGTCCCAGCACATCCCCCAGGGCCTCTAAACCTGTTCTGGACAATGTTCTTTGTGCGCAACCCGTTCACCTTGTTCAATCGCACACAACTCGCCCACATGACATGGAGGGTTCATGTTGGTCCAATGTACCAGATGACTGTGGACTTTACTCAGGACATTTCATCTACCAGCACTTCCAACTCTAATGTGAACTTTGGATTCCAAAACCAATGTACAGCACCCACCATCCTGTGCACTTTCCTCACACATGTTCGAAAATAAACTCACCAGTACACCATACTTGCCTCTGTTGTAATTCCAACTTGTCATGGAGACGGCGATCTGCTACACAACACAGTGCATGCCAAATACAGCTACAATGTGACCAACGTTAGGTGAGTCATGGTGATGTGACATGTGAGGGAGACACACCACTATGGCAACACAACACATACTCACCATGGCCATGTTACTCATCCCACACAATGATGTTGACCTGAAACACATAGGTATGCCCAAACACAACACCTATCCACAGTCATTGGTAACAAGTCCACAGGTGAGGTAAGCAAATGTCACTCAGATGTGGGAAGACAGACAACGCACCTAACAAAGCATAGCACAGGTTCATTACACATAAGCAACATGTTTATTCAAAAATAGTTGCAAGGCAATTGTACATTACGGTGGACACACGGTCACAGAGTGTCTGAGAATTGGAGTCCAGGGGTGTGTGGCACATCACTTGATGTCAATTGACTACTCCCACACTGGTGTCGGATTCTGGGTGTTGGGGTTCAGTGTTGACCAAACAACAGGCAAATTACCTTGTGAAGGACAGACACAAGACACAGTCAAAAGCACAGCAGAACAGGAGAGAAATGCAATACACATGCACAAAATCTGTCACAGGAAACCTACACAGAAACAAGTTAGCAGTACTACCCTATTGTGGAGTACACAACACCTGAATGGACACATCACTGCACGCATCCAGTCAAGTGGCACACAGACACACTCAGACAGCAACAGAGCAGCCACAACACATTCCAGGCTAACTCCTTACATTGAAATAACAACCCTGGAAACTCACATTCAGTTGAAGAAGTTGTTGGTGAGCTGTGAGCGGACATCACCCTCATCCTCATCATCACTGGCATCGTGGTCCAGGCCGGGATCCTCCACAGGTGGCGGAGGTTGGTCATCGTCATCCTGAATGAGAGCCACCTTCTTCCGCACTTCCATGTTGTGTAGCATGCAGCATACAAGGATTATTTTGCACACCTTTGCAGGCTCATGTGGGAGGGCCCCTCCGGTCTTGTCCAGGCAGCGAAAGAGGCTTTTCAGTAGGCCGTATGTCCGCTCAATCACCCTCCTGCTCCGACCATGTGCCTCATTGTAGCACATCTCAGCTGGTGTCACAGGGTTCCTGAGGGGTGTCAGCAACCAGGGCATGTTGGGGTATTCGGAGTCACCTACACACAAAAGAATGAACAAGTAGCTGAGTTTTGTAGGAGTGCTGAATACAACATTGACAAAGACACACAATGATAAACAGTCAGTACACACCGACAAGTCAGGCACGCTGATCTGGCATCTGTGTCATCAGCGTTGCAATGCGACTACTCCTCATTATGTAGGCATCGTGCGCAGAACCAGGGAACCGTGCACACACATGTGTGATAGACATGTCTGCAAGACATACCACCAGAGCATTGAACGAGTGGAAATGTTTCCTGTTACGGTATGCCTGCTCATGTGCCTGTGGTGGTATCAGGGCCACATGTGTCCCATCAATAGATCCGATGACGTTCGGCATCCTCCCCAGTGTATAAAAGGCATCCTTTATTTCAGGGAGTTCAGCTGGGCTAGGGAACTTGATGTACAGGTCAAGGAAATGCAACATCCCCTCCAAGACATCGCGTAGCACACGACTAAACATAGTTTGCGACATCCCACCTGCTGTAGCCACAGTGTACTGGAAGGTACCAGTAGCAAAGAAGTGCAGGGCTGCCATCACCTTCACCTTTGGGGTCAGTGCTGTAGGGTATGTCCGGCCAGGTAGCAGATGTGGCGCCAACTGTTCCGCCAACTCCTCAATCAGTGGCCTGGTGAAGCGGTACCGTCGGATGCAGTTGTGTTCCTGCATGGTTTGAAGGTCTGGGAATGGTCGATGGACAGCTGGTGCCCTGCAGAACAGAGATGAACAAAGGAAGATTGTCGGTTCATCCACCCATGTGGCCATGACCAGGCTCAATATCACATGATACATCATGACATTACACAATGTACTGAGGTGTGTGCTGTTGGGCATGGACACATATGTCACCTACATGACCATCACCTCACATCTCAATTCCACATGTCCACATAAGTCCCATGTAGTCCAATGGCCAATCATTTGGCTGTGTCACCCGACCTATGTACTGCTGTGACGTTACAAACACACACCACAGTGACAAGTGAGGCTTGATGTCTCCCAGGCATCACAGATCTTTGCCATGCAGAAACCCAGGGTCCCTGTATTGCCACATCGACACTGGCATGGACATGGCGTATCACGCACACTCCACAAGGCAAGCGTGAGTCCCACAGGTAGTGGCCACTGTTGTCCCTGCAGGCCCTACATATACGTCTCTTAGATACACACACACCATCAAGCTTGCTGCATATACCACATGGATGTGGAGAGTGTCTCCCATTGGGCACATTTGATCAGACACATCTGAGACACAACAAGCACACAGACCGTGGGTGCACATCTGAATTGTGGCTACAGGTCTCACTGTTACGTACATGCCATCACCCCCAGGACACAGGGTGTATGTGACATGTCCTAAACATATCCAACCTGCAACTGTGTCCGTGACTTATGCCCATTACTGTACATTTGCACATCACAGTGGTAATGAGCACAACACACAAAGGATTCTGCCCCCATGTACACGTGCAGAGCCTGGGAGTGGCTCAACAAAAGTGCCACCCAACAAACCAAATGTTGCCCCCCCAACACACAGGGAATGCAGCCTTACATGCCATGGGACACTGTGTGGCCAATGCTGTAGTGTGGTAGGTGTGCACAGGTGTCCCTGGCAAGTAATTGTGTGTTTAATCCGTCAAATAGTCACACCAATGAGGTCCGACTCGGGTGACAATGCGTACGCATTGCATGGTTCATGACCGAGCCGTGGGTACGCTTTGCCATTGACTGCAATGAGGTCCGACGCGGGTGACAATGCGTACGCATTGCACGGTTCATGACCGAGCCGTGCGTACGCTTTGCCATTGACTGCAATGAGGTCCGACGCAGGTGACAATGCGTACGCATTGCACGGTTCATGACCGAGCCGTGCGTACGCTTTGCCATTGACTGCAATGAGGTCCGACGCGGGTGACAATGCGAACGCATTGCACGGTTCATGACCGAGCCGTGCGTACGCTTTGCCATTGACTGCACTGAGGTCCGACGCGGGTGACAATGCGTACGCATTGCACGGTGCATGACCGAGCCGTGCGTACGCTTTGCCATTGACTGCACTGAGGACCGACGCGGGAGACAATGCGTACGCATTGCACGGTTCATGACCGAGCCGTGCGTACGCTTTGCCATTGACTGCAATGAGGTCCGACGCGGGTGACAATGCGAACGCATTGCACGGTTCATGACCGAGCCGTGCGTACGCTTTGCCATTGACTGCACTGAGGTCCGACGCGGGTGACAATGCGTACGCATTGCACGGTGCATGACCGAGCCGTGCGTACGCTTTGCCATTGACTGCACTGAGGACCGACGCGGGAGACAATGTGTGCGCATTGCACGGTCCATGACCGAGCAGTGCGAACGCTTTGCCATTGACTTCAATGACGTCCGACGCGGGTGACTATCATGCATGCGCGTCGGGCAGGCATGGTCCGAGACAGGCGTACGCCTTGGCCATTGGATCGTATGGAGACGGGTGCATGTGTATTTTCATAAATACACGTTGTACAGTCAGTTGACCGAGCCAGACGCACTCATTGGCTCTGGACTGTCATGGAGACGGATGCGGATTCAAAACTTGTACGAGTTGTGCGCTCGAAATTCAGTTGGATGCCTACAACAATGTTGCAATTCCTAATGTTTCATGAAGGTGAAGATTTGAACGATGCGGAAGGCATGTACGAGTCTTACATTTCCATGGATTGGCCAGATTCATAGAATGCAACCGTGTTGGACCTATCACTTGGGACACATGGCACATATTCTGCCTCTGCAGCACAGATATAAGGCTGGCTGGCCCCCAGGGAGCTCACTTGCCTGCACTACATGCTCCTGGACCACATCCCTGCTACCACTGCTGCTGTCTCTGCATCCTCTGGCTCCTGCTATGGCACATACTCTGGAGAGGGCCCCAGCCTTCCCTGAGGAGGAGAACCAGGCCCTGCTGGAAGGGCTCTTTCCACAGTACAGCAAGATGTATGGGAAACCAGGGGATCAGGTGAGTGTGCAGTCCACTGCCTTCCTAATTGTGCACGTTGTCTGACTAGCAGTACTAGCAGTGTGTACACCAGTGGCAAGCATTCTCACTGACTACTTTCATCCCCCAAAGTGCGTAGGTACATGTAATGAACAGGTGTTCTGCTGCTAAAGTGCATTAGTTCAAGCTTAAACTTCCCAGGCATTGTTAACATGTCAGGCATGCAGGTTATTTTTCCTTTCCCATGGTTGCACTACCTGTGTAACTCATTTTCCTTTGTGATGATGACATGCATATCCAAATGTGTGCAGCACAAATATGGGGCATGTGTGTTAATGGAATTTTAACTTTGTCATCCTCACAGGTTGATGGTGTGTGCAGTCAGTGCAGGTGACTGATCTTGTTCTCTTTCTTCCTATTCCTATCCAGATACATCCACGGCCACAGGAGGGGACAGCTCCACGGGCCAGGAGGAGCCACAGAGCCTGACAGGGACAGAAGGAGAGGAGTCGGGGGGCCCAGTGGCACAGAGGGCGAGTGGAGCCACACCGAGGAGTCATCAGCCCCATCCACCCCAGCTGAGGGCCACAGCCGCTCTGAGGATGACTCCCTTGTGGAGGTGGGTGTCAGCAGCCACCAAACCCCAGCTAGTGAGGCTGTCCCCGCCCCCAACACCACCATCACCACCCTCCCATCAGCTCCCATCCCAGAGGTCCGTGGAGGCTCCCGTGTTCAGGAGCATTTCTCCTTTGTGCCAGGCACCGCACCCCCTGCACCTGTGTCCCCTGCTGCCCTGAGTGAGGAGTCTGTGGACTTACTTAGACAGGTCCATGTAGGGCAGACATCGATGCTGAGTGTCCTCCATGCACATACCACTCTGTTGACGCAACTGGTGTCGTTCATGGAGGGCATTTCATCGGGCATGTCTGCCCTACAGAGGACCAATCAGTCCGTGGCCTCCTCCCTGACGGCAGCAGTGTCCCTCCTCCAACAGTCCCGCACCCCTCCTACCCCTGCACCACCCACGATTCCTAGCAGCCTACCTGTCCCAAGCACACACACACCTGCACATTCTCACAAAGCCACAGACACGGGCAGCACACAAACACCCAAACCAAGGGCTAGACGTGCACACAAGCAAGCGCAGGGGACTGATACCACACTCACAGGGGCTGGTTTGCAGACACACACACAGTCATCCACAGCCACTCTGCAGTCCTCCAAAACCTCTCCCTCCCAGCCCCCTTCCCTTGCCTCACCTGCAACCCCATCTCCACAGAAGCTCTTCCTCCGTGACCTTGGCCTCTTCCCCACCGACTCAGAAGATCCAGATTACAAGGGGAAGAGGAAGTCTGCACACACAGAGGGGAGTGCCCCTCACACCTGGACACCCTCCCCCAGACACAGTCAGACTGAGTCCTTCACCCGCAAGTCCCCCAGGAGCCGGAAGAGCAAAACCCCACCGCCACCACACAGCTCCAAGGCAAAGTCTCCATCCTCCATCCCCCAGGCCACCACTCCAGAGGTCCCCCCGCCACACCCTGCCCCGGGTTCCCCCACCCACGGATACACCATCCCCAAAATGCTGAGGACCTCCCCCCCAGCACTTGCTCCTCCACACCCGGTCAGACGGTTAGTGCCACTGATGTGGGGACCGTGTCCCCCCCCTCTGTCCTGCCGACCTCACCTGCACCCCATTATGCTCACATGGATTCAGGCACTGCAGTGGAGTCCACGACCACCCCGCCTGACTTGGGCACTGCAATGGGGACCCAATCCACTCCATCTGACCTGCCCACTGAAGTTGTGCCAGCACCCACCTCATCTGACTTGTGCCCCACAGTTGTGACTGCACCCACCACTTCAGTCAGCTCCACTGCAGTTACAAGTGACTCTCCTGCATCCACCACCCCTTCACTGCCTCCTTCTGCTGCTCCCTGATCCTGTCCCTGCGGTGCCTTGCCTGTCCCCATGTATGCCCCTCCGAGGGGATGTCCCCTGTCCTTACCAGTGCAGGAAAGCAAATTGTGACAGTCGTCACTCAAGTTCACTCCTTGTCATTTGATAATGGACTGGCCATTGGCCTTTTGTTTGAATGGATGTTTACATTTTCATATGCTGAATAAAGCTTTTTTCTTTATTCTTGTGAAGTTGATTTAGCTGTACATTAGGTTGGTGATGTTTAGAATGCCCTTGCACCTGTAATGCTTGGTTTCCAATGTTGATTACTGAGGTGTTGATGTGAGGTACTCAATGTGGTCCATGAGATATGTATCCTATTCTGGTCGGTATTCATGTCATCCTTTGCAGCTAACTGGGTGTGTCATGATCAACAATTTGTGGACATCTCTGTGAACATTTCATTTGCATGGTCACATCTGTGGCTTGCACCCATGCACATATGATGTGCTTCCCATTGTCCAATTTGTCTATTTCCCTGACTTTGGGCGCATCTCCACTGGACCTACAGGTGTGGGCATCATTCGTATAGGAGCAACTGGGTCGTCTGTGGAACTTGCTGTACATATGTGTGGAGTATGTGCAGATGACTTAGGGGAAACTCACGTACCCAGGCTGTTGTGACCAGAGCCTTCATTGTGTGGTAACTGATGGCTGACTGACCAAGTGTTCTGCTGACATGAGTGAGACGTGCTGTGACTATGTTTGGCACAGCTGGGCTTCCACAGGAGTTGGGTCCCCTCAGGCTATGTCACGGATGTGTTGTTCCATGACATAGCCTGGGCCCATGGTGTTGGTTGTGTGAGCATCTGTGTGTGTGTCCACATCCCTTTTCATACACAGGCAGTGTTCCCTTGATATGTTCCTGTTGTTTATGCTTGCTGAGTGGTACTGTGTTCATCCCACAACTTTGCCATGGGCTACCAGATGTGTGGGTGCATGACACACTACTGTTAATTGGTGTTTCATCATTGGGATTTGTCAGTTCTGAGTTAAGGTTATGTTGTCAGACACAGATGGGACACAGTCAGGGGTCCCCAAGGCACTTGTTAGTTCACAATATCATGCAATTGTCCCTAGGTGATACCTTTCAGTGATTGAGACATGTGTATGTGTGTGTGACTGCTCCCACTTGTCCGGTTCAGGGCTGCAAAGTTTGCAGGTGTCAGCATGTGTGCCTTGTAGTTCTCCTTGGCTTCTGCATTATCCTGGGACTGTGGAAGTATTCTGAAGGTTACGTGAGCTTTGACATCATGGCCAGGTACCGCATACTGTGCAGTATGTCTGTCATTCACCAGGGTTGTGAACTGTCCTTGTGTGATGAGTCTGTGCACCTTAGTTCCTCCCAACATTCCTGTATTTGTCATGGGTGCATGTGCAATGTCACCTGTCCATGTGGGCTTCACAGATGGACATTGGTGCAGTTCAGGGTGTGTGGTGTTGAGGGTGGACTGATGTAAATGTTTGCATGGATGGGCCCCTAGCTCCCATTTGTCCATGCTGAGTGATTTGTGTTTGTGTAGATGTGATGTAAGTTTGTGGCACAGGACACATGTCTGATTTTCACAGTTTGTAAGACATCTACCTTTGTCATCACAGTGGAGGTGTAATGCATGCTTGTGTCACCCCAATGTCTGGTCCCTGGGGGTAGTGCTGTTGTGTGTCAGTCTCTTGCTGTGTTAGTTGGTGCTCATTCCAGCTTGTGTCACATGTGTTTGTTGTGCTCTCTCTCATCTCACAATGCCTGATTGCCCACTATGGGTGTCCCAATGATGGTTTACTTTTGTATGGCACTGTGTCCACATCTGTGTCACTGTGGTTCAGCCCCCCTCATGTGTTGTGTAGTTGCCTGGGGATACTGTTTGTGCATCTGCATCAGTGCATTGGTATTGCTGTTGTGGACCTTTGTCTGGATGCTGTTTCTGTGATTTTCCCTGCAGTCCCTGTGAGTCATATCACATCATTCTGCACATTCATCCTGGTTGTTAGGTACCATTGCTGGCATGGAATGTGAGTTTGTGACCTGACACCTACAGTCTACACAGGTTGTTTTGATTAGTGTGTCTATTTTCGAGATGTGTGTATGCTTTGTGATGGTCACTTCTGCTCTTGTGTCATTGTGCACTGTATGCATTGTCAGCCCCCATGTGTGGTGCTTGTCTGCACATGGCCGAGAGTATGTTTTGTTTTCACAGCACTGTTAGCCTCACCACATCTCTGTGGGTATGGGACACAACCACTAGTTTGCCCCAAAAGTGTTTCATGTGTTGGGACCAGGAATCATACATGCTGTTTGGCATTTGCAGCTTTGACCATGATGACACTTACCTTTTGGTCACTGTGATGAGGCGGGGTTTAGACCCCATCACCACAATGCTCAACATTTGCTGCAGTTTGGAACCCCACACTTACCATTTGTTCTACACAGTGAGGGGGTGTTATTTTTACATTGACACTGTGCTATAGTGATGCTTACCTTGTGTAGGCCACACTCATTTGTTGGTCACACATGTGCTGTTAGTTAAATTGTATGTTCGAAGTCATAATAACTGTTGTCGGCATTTGTCACAGACTACACACTGTTGTCATGATGTTCGGGGGATGTATTTTGCTGACATACCTAATGTTGGAGTATGATGGATGTGTGGTGCATCACCCATCCTATGGGTGGGGGTGGCAGGGGTGATGGGCAACAGGTCCCCTATGAGTGGGGGTGGCAGGAGTGATGTGCAACATAAGCCCTATGAGTGGGGGTGGCAGGGGTGATGTGCAACATAAGCCCTATGAGTGGGGGTGGCAGGGGTGATGGGCAACAGGTCCCCTATGAGTGGGAGTGGCAGGGGTGATGGGCAACATAAGCCACATAAGCCCTATGAGTGGGGGTGGCAGGGGTGATGGGCAAAAGGTCCCCTATGAGTGGGGGTGGCAGGGGTGATGGGCAACAGGTCCCCTATGAGTGGGGGTGGCAGGGGTGATGGGCAACATAAGCCCTATGAGTGGGGGTGGCAGGGGTGATGGGCAACAGGTCCCCTATGGGTGGGGGTGGCAGGGGTGATGGGCAACAGGTCCCCTATGAGTGGGGGTGGCAGTGGTGATGGGCAACATAAGCCCTATGAGTGGGGGTGGCAGGGGTGATGGTCAACAGGTCCCCTATGGGTGGGGGTGGCAGGGATGATGGGCAACAGGTCCCCTATGAGTGGAGAGGTGGCAGGGGTGATGGGCAACATAAGCCCTATGAGTGGGGGTGGCAGGGGTGATTGGCAACAGGTCCCCTATGGGTGGGGGGGCAGGGGTGATGGGCAACAGGTCCCCTATAAGTGGGGGTGGCATTAGTGATGGTCAACATCAGCCCTAGGGTGAGGGTGGTAGTGGTGCTGGCCATACAACCCCTATGGTGGCCTGTTGTTAGTGGCCAGGATGTGGATCCCCTGTGTGTGTGTGTGCCATTTTGCGGGTACGTGTAGTTTGTTTGTGTGGTAGGTGTCTGACTTACTGTCTGCGCCGTCCGCGTCTGTTCCTGATCCGGTCATAGATGTAGAGTACTGGTATGACCTGCGCGATGGGATTCATGATGTGTTCGTCTCGTACACGCTGCTTGTTGCCCCGTCTCATACCAGTTACAAGCTGGTACTTGTCAGGGCGGAAACTGCTATGGATACTGCTTCCGGACGACTCGGATCGGCGTTAGGAGTTACGGCTCAGACGGAGAATGAAGCTTGAATCACAGCCTACGTGTGGGTCGGGTTTTTGGCAGTTATGCGCATCGTACTTCATGAACTGGACGGACCGGCTCCGGGTATGGGTCGGTCGCAAGGTAAGGCTACGAACAGCTCTCGGAGAGCTGTCCGACCAGGATTGGAATCGGCCCCTTAGAAGGCTCTGAGGTATAGATCGCCGTTTAAATATGGTTGTACCTGGAAAATTATGTGGTGTGCCTTCTCAATATTAACCCTTTTTTATGCTCTCTTTCTAGCTCTGGTGCTAATATTTTTGCAGTACGCGCATGCATTTTCGGTACCACAGAGTGCAGAATTTAGCAGGTGAGCAATTACTGCACCATTCTGAGTTCAAGACCTTGCAGTGAAGCCACATGCTTTAAATGTATATGTTTCCCCTAATTTTGTGCTATGCAAATCCAAGAGTAATGGTATTTCTCTACATGATTTCATCTACGTTTTACCTGGTGCAACTCCTGTGGAGAACCACAAGCTGTGTTCACTTGAAGTACGGGTTGTAACCCCGAATTAGGAGTACATGAGAGTTTGCACCTGAATTTGGGAATTGGAGGACCTTTTAAGGAGAGCCGTAGGTTTCCAACACGTTAACCCAAAGCGATGGTGGCCTGCTCTATTCTAGAGCTGTGCAATCTGCTCTTAAGTTTCATAGTTAACCAGCTTGCCATCTGTCCTTGTTCAGCTTCCAGATATGAACAAATATTTAACAAATGTTGTTTACTCTATTTGTGCCAAATGCGTCTGTCAAGTGTAATTGCTGTAGTATAATATCTATTTTTAGTGTATGACATATTTAAAACAGATTTCATGCACCAGTGTATTGGCTCTCATCCAATGTATTTCCTCCTACCCATTAGCAGGAACACTTGGAACTATTTAATGAAAGATCTTATTTAAATTGATTTGAGGACAGGCTATTTTTTTAATTGATTTTATTTCATTTACAGAGCGCACTCCTTTCCTCAAATGGTAGCTAAGTGTTCCCCAAAGAAAAGGAATGCATAGCTAACAATGAAGATACAGGGCATGCAAGAGTGTTTTTACTATTGATCTGCAGAAAATATTTGTGTACAGATAAAAATTAGAAATCAGTGGGGTGAGCAAAGGATACACTCCAGAATGGTAGGCCGCTTGTCAATAGTTGTTTTTCTACGCTAGACGTTGTTATCAATGTGTCATTACATCCTCATCCCTCGCTTCTCGTCCCTGCTCTTACTGTTGAGGCATTGCCGCCCTGTCAGTAGCGCCCTCCAATAAAATGAACTTAAGTCCTTCTTTAATTTTTAGAACCTCCCCATAAAACCCCTCCCTACTCTCCTGCGCTCCACTCAGATTGCTGCCTTGTTGGCTTCCTGCGTTGTAGCTGCAGCATGAAACTTAAAAGAAAGATGAGTACTGGTATTTTTCAATGATTATATTTTCCCTCACAAGGTGTTTTGTATTTAATGCAGCTGCAGTGCGGATGGCATTTTTAGGTCTCGCCTAGGCAGCGCATGCGCTGGCGCTGTCTCGTCGAGAGATGCTGTATACAGTATAGCGGGGGTGGCTCCACCCACTTTCCACCTATCTTTTTGATTGGCCGAAATCCTAAATCCTGCATTCTGATTGGTTTTTGGCAACTTAATCCCGCCTCCTGTCGGCCATGCCGTCATTTTTCTCCTTCCATGGCTATCGGCCCCTTAACTTGAAAAACTCTTTTGTTCCCCTGCCTACCCTCGTTCCCTCCCGCAGTCCGTGACTTCTCCACCCACCACCCCCCCTACCCGTTTGTACGTTCTTGGACACCCACAGTTTTGTTTGCAATGTAATAGGTCTTGCGTAATTACGAGTCCTATTGCATTTGTAAATGCTTGTTTTCTCATGGGATTGGCTGGGTGAGTTCGCACTATATTTTGCCTGACCTGCCCTGTCCTGTCCAGAACGCATGCAACGTCTTTTTTATGCAAAAGGAGTTACTTTCACTCAGAGTCCAGCTTTCATTTGTGTAAGTGAACACATTTCCCTTGCAGCAGTCAGTCATGAAACAGGACACGGGGCTGCAATCATAAGATATGTTTATTTTATTCACAAGTGGCCTCAAAGAAGCAACACCTCGGCCATTACTTGGCCTCTCACAAGCCTGTGAAATGCGGCAAAGAAAACCAGGGAATGAATGCAGACGAGACGGGAAGCTGTGTATACGTGAGTGTTTGGAATTCTGAAAATACCGCCTTAGTTAGAATGAATGCTATCTATTAATTTATAAGTCGTAATGTGCTACGTTGTGGAGAGAGTTTTCTTAAAAAAGCATACCCTCTTTGAAATCTATATTTTGAAATACACAAGTACAAACCTGCTCCTTGAAGCGCAGGCTCGGGGGCATACTGTTACATGGAAAGGCACTACAATGACATGCGTGTGACATGTGGTGACGAGCATGGCTGTAGGGCCTCTGCAGCTCCTGTCCTTTTCATATTTCAGTGTTAGCAGCTGATCACTGTTATTGTTGGCAGTCAAGGCCCCAGACAGGCAGACCTGGGAGCAGAGGGCCCCCTCTCAGCAGGATTAGTTCAGCGCGGGTTCCAGCCATGAGCGCCTGTTAATGTCCTTTGGTAATTCTTTCATTTAAAGGCTGTTCTTCTAACTATGCATTTATGGCCTGTTGTATTCCTCACATTAAAATGTGCAGGTGGCGACAGAAATTCCTCAGAGAATCAACTAGTAACAATCAGCTAAATGTGCTTTCTACCAAGCGAGCCTAACGTCCAGTGTACTCCAGCACTTTAACCAGGCACTTTCTAGGTTTGCAGTCGTGCTCCGGTCAGCCCCGGAGCAAGAAATCCTCCCCCCCCCCCCCCTTCATGAATTGGGTGCCCTCGGACCCCCCTGTTACTTTTCTGGTAGAGAGAAGAGGCATTTTGTAAATTCAGGGACAAAACGGGTATTGAAAGGGTGATGCATGTGACTAAAAACAAGCGAACAAAATGTGTTGACTTTGAAAGTGCCTCATTCTATATGGTACTCATGGAAACGGACATGGCTGGAGCAAATTTTGCCTTTTCTTGGCTTGGTGACCTCTGTTAATGTCCACTAGGCAAACCACCATCATGGAGAGGACAAATTGTGGGGCATATTTACAAGGGCATTATGGCCGCTTTAGCGGCACTTTTTGCCGCTAAAGCAGCGATAATTTCATCGCCCTATTAAGAAGGCGGCGCTAACATGCATTAGCGCATGTTAGCTGCCGTTTTAGTAACGCCACGCATCTTAGCGATATACATTGCTAATGAGTTGCACAGTAAGCATACCTTACCATAACACCATGACAAAAGGTCGCGAACAGGACATTACGTTGTTTACAACGTGGCCCCGGAACCACGAAGCGATGATGAAAGCCGCGCTAACCGCGGTTTACGCCGGATCCTTACGCCTGGTCAAAACTTGACTTAGGCATGTTTTGAATGGGAGGTGGATTCTTTGGTTACGTCCACACTCCCCTATTATCAAGCTTTTCATTAGCGTGTGAAATCATCGCTTGATTTCACACGCTAATGATGAATATCGCCGTCTATCGCAGGTTTGTACATCGCCTGTGAGCAAGGCATTGTAAATATGCCGCTAACACGGCGATGTAAACCAGCGATAGGCGGTGATATTCCAAATCGCGCTAAGCGGGATTTGCGATGTTTAACGCGATTCGTTGTTAATATCCCCCTATGTTGTTCGTCTTTGCTCCTTTTCTGCAACTCATGACACTTACATGGCAAACAAACAAGCATATGGACATATTTTGACCAGTGTTGCTTTTCACAATCCAACCGCCACTCACACCCGTCCCCCAGGAAGTATGGGGAGCACCCCATGGGCATGGTGGCACCAGGGTGTTTCATGTGGTGCAAGCGCTCTGTACTTGACTGAGTCCAGCTTCTAAGGACGTGTCGCTTGACAGTGTCAGAGGCACCGATAACTCTTCAGCTCACAGAGTGCTGCCCTATGCAGCAGCAGTTCAATGCACAATTTAAAAATAAGTAAGTGTTCATAAGATGTCATATATGTGTTGAATGGCTAAACACTTCAAAGATCCTGAAGGCGAGACTGATTGCATTGCAAATGCTTGTTTGGGGTATGTCATACTCCTGGCTCATGTGCTGAGTTGGGGTTGGGAGCGGTGACAGACGGCTCCACTGTAGTCTATGCACCGCAGATTGGGCCGAAAGGGTGCAACACAGATCACCATGACTGATATGTGGGAAAAAGGCCGCTTTATTGGAGACAGGTGCACCTCACAAAACATTTCCCTTGGCCTTTGCCTTACAAAACTACGCCTTGCAATACATTGATTCACCTACATATCCTCCTCCCCCACCCCTAAGATTTCCCCACCCATATCCTTTCTTTGCAACTATTTAAAAAGCTCAACTTGTTTATCAACTTTTGAACTTTAACCTTGTAAACTCTTCTCTACTTCTGTAAACATCTACCTAACAATCTCCTATCTTAACCTTATTACTGTTCCCAACCATAAAGTTAAACTGGAAACATGTAAAAAACGTTCAACCGGATGCTTTGCACCTGCTTCAAGAGACAACCTAGTACATTCTTTACCCTTCCCAGTGCACCTGAGCTCAACAAAATAACCTATAATTTAACTATGTCTATATAAAGCAAAAATACCCTCTTCCTCAGGGAGGGTAATTTTTAAAACTACTCTCCCTCTAGACCCCACCCGCTGCCATGTCACCTTACTAGAATGGTGACACGGCACATAAAACGGCTGATTAAATATTCCACCACCCGCCAGCTAAATAACATTGCCCAAAAAGAGCTCTTTGGGCTTGGGCTACACAAATCGGCCCAAAAACCCCTGGGTGCAAGCCTCTCTGGCAGTCGGCCACCCCCCAAAAGCCCCATTGGGCCTAAAGGGTGCAACACAGACCACCATGACTCTCTAATATGTGTGAAAAAGGCCGTCCTTATAGAAGACAGGTGCACCTCACAAATCATTACCCTTGGCCTTTGCCTTACAAAACTATGCCTCACTATACATTGATTCACCTACATATCCCCTAAAGTTTTCCACTCTTATCCTTTCTTTGCAACTACTTAAAAATCTCTTCTCATTCATTAACTGTTGAACTGTTGAACTTTAACCTTTTAACCTCTTCTCTACTTCTCTAAACATCTAAACATCTACCTAACTATCTCCTATCTTAACCTTATTGCCTGCTCCCAGAGGAACTTGTTCCCAACCATAAAGTTGAACTGTAAACATGTAAAAAAAACTGTCTACCAGACGCCACTCAGAAACAGTCCTTATGACTTTTCTGACTCCCTCAAACTAGAGTGCTTTGGGGTTTCTGCAAATATCCAATATTTTGTCTTGTACCTCCTTTATCTGGATTAAGTAGAGCTCCATCCCGTAGCGAGACAAGTGCACTACGTCCCCTCTGAAAAAATATACCGCTGTGCACTTCAATTCAGGATGCTCTACCCTGCCGAAACCTGACTCCCTACAAAACGACCTCATGTCTCTATTTATGTTTCTCCTTGCCTGATCAGTAGCGGTGGGTCTTTAGCCTCCTCCATTGTCTTCTAGGGATAAATTTGGTCCGGATGACAAAGAATCCCGACCATTGCTGCCTGATTTCCAACAAGTCACTTTTCATCTGTTTTAATAAGGCTAATCCTTTGCATACTACTAGGTCATTCTACCCTAGATGTAAAAATAACACATCAGGACAAATATGTCATTGCATCAAAGTATTTAAGCAAGGCATGAGTTTGTACAATCTCATACCACCTTTCCCGTGCCAACATATGTGAAACAATGAAGAATCCAACCCGAGGTTTACACTTCTCCCCTTCTACATTTCATGTTGTTCTGACCATTTTACAAAGAAATGGCCGACTATCCAAATGGACAGCGCCGGCCGCTCTACTGCACCTAAACAGACACATGCATGAGTATGGAAAACTATATTTTTACCATCCCCTGACTCCCTGCATTTGACATATCTTTTATAACAATCTGAAGCCCAAAACCTCAAACGCATGATTTTATCCTTGCTCCAGCCCCGCTTCGCTGCATCCTTGGCTACTCCAATCCTGAATGGGTGAGTGCCGAAATCCCCTAGTACCTCCCCCAACTGCAATAGAGATTTCCCCATCGCCCACAGTAGCTGCGCAGATGTCACCCCTATCCATGCGAAAGACTGCCCCTGGCTCCCCAGTGGCCAAACCCTTCAAAGCAAACCCCCAACGTACTGGGCATACCAATGACACCTCACCCGCCTCCATTACCCTATACCCCTTTGGTCTGTCTTTGAGTGCTTGTGTATGATCCTTACCATGCCTCTTCCCCTCCCCAATTTTTACATTGTTCCAATCAAGTCCTGTAGCCCTTTTTCTCCCAAATAACTCCGATACTCTGAATGCTCCAAAATACATCCATGAGATTAGTGCAGAAAATAACCATGTCTCCTCCACACTATTGCAGATCCTAGGCAGCACCATTCAGAGCCTGACTAACAGTTCCCTCGACACTGGTCTCCTGACCCTGGGCCTGGGCCCACCTCTTTGGCCCAGCCCTCGAGAATACATCTGCCCAACTCTCCAGCGGAAGGGGCAAAACCCCACCACTACTTGACCATAAATGCAATCCTGCCATTTTGGCAGCAATGGTGACCTTAGTCAAGCCCCTGTCAATCAAAGACATAATAAACTGTACAACATCTTCCTGTCTCGCATAGGTTTGTGCCCTCTTTCTCACCCATCCCTCTAAAAACTCCTGCCATGCCTGGCTATACACACAGCTCGTTGAAACGGCCAACAACCCTACCACCAAGTGCAGCATCCGTTGTCTCCTTTGGGCCAAATCCCTGAAGGCACCAGCATCTTGCAGATATCCGCCTCCATGGCCAGCCCATGGAACCTCTCGCACTGTGAATGAGACAAAGCGTCTGGAATGTCTTGGTCCACCCCAGGGACGTGTTTTGCCTGAAACAGAATGTCATGTTTCAAACAAGTAAGGATGAAGACTCATTATTCTTAAAAATGTTCATCCCTGGAGGACCTTCTTGTGCGCTAAGCTCTGTCCTCACACTGTGACAGCTATGACTAGGGGAAACAACTTCAGAAAGGCGATACTCTTGCCCCCATTCTTTCAATGTCGTGGCTGCTCCTCGGTGCACCACCTACCCTGCCAATACAGCCTGAATCCACTAGCCCCTGCCGCATCTGAATATATTTGGATATCCCATTCCCAATCTTTTGAACCTGCCATGGAGATCCTATTGAATTCTTCCACGAATCTGCGCCACATGTGGAAATCTTCTTTCGTCCCTGCGGACAAATGCATGTGGTGAGGCGGCAACATGAGCCCCGCTAATTAGCTGCTCAGTCTCCTACAAAAAATGTCCTTCCTGACCTGACCACACGGCATGCAAAATTCAGATGTCCTAGCATCTTCCGCACTGCCCTCACCATCACCTTTCGTCAAGTGAACATGTTGTCAATCAATATCCTCATATGCAGTTTTTTATCCGTCGATAGGCACGCCTCCATAGCCACCAAATCTAACTCAATACCTAGAAATGATAACACTGTGCTTGGACCTTCTGTTTACTCTGGCAACGGGGGCATCCCCAAGTAACCCAATGAACTCCTGGAACCTTGCCAGCTGTTGTTGACAGTCCACCGAACCGGGCCAGCCAACCAGGAAGAAGTCATGAAGGTAGTGTATCACCGTCTCTTTACCGAATTGCCAAGAGAAGACCCATTGTAAGAAAGAACTAACTCGCTCAAACAAAGCACACGATATAAAACATCCTATGGGCAAAGCCTTATCCACAAAAATGTTCCCATTAAACTGGATGCCTAGAAGCTGAAATTCATCAGGGTGTACTGGCAGTAGCCGAAAGGCAAACTTTATGTCGCATTTTGCCATCTCTGCATCACTGCCAACCCTTTTCACCAATCCCCTGGCTACTTCCACTGAAGAATGAGAAACAGATGTGAGTTCTTCTGATATGAAATTGTTCACTGACCCGCCTTGAGGCCAGGACAGGTGCTGTATGAATCTATATTGGCCTGGATCTTTTTTCGGCACCACCCTAATAGGAGAGATTATGAAGTCATTATTTGGGCACTCTGTGAATGGGCCCTCTATTAGCCCCTCATCAACCTCTTTGAGCAATTTGTCCCGCACATCCACTTTATGTGCAGCCACTGACCTCAGATTTTCTGCCCATCTGGTGGACTGAGGCCCTTCATATCCCAGCCTGAACACTTCTTTGAAGACATGACTCAATAGTAATGCATGCCCCTGTGGATAGTGTACCAGCCAGGCATCCAGACAGTCTTGTCTAATGGGTGTATGAGCCTTTCCCCATGTAGGCCTGTGTTCCCCTCCCCTCCCACCCCTGCCCCCACCACCTGTTGTCCTTGCTGTCTATTGTACGCATCATTTTGCTAGAAACCTTGACCCCCTTGGGGTCCTTGTCCGGTGTATCCCATGCCAAAACACTGCACCAGTGGGGTCTGTCCTGTGCATTTTTAGCACTTTGAGCACTTATGCCTAAATTTGCAATAATCCCTTATGCAGGTTTCCTTAATAAAGTCCCAGTAGGCTCATGTATACTCCCTGAGGTCATTGGTGTCCTAGTGGGGGGGGGGGGGATGATTCTGAAAGGGACGGTAGACTAAAAGGAGCCTGCTGGCTGTATATGTAGTCTTCCCAAACTTGGCTGACCCCATTGTTTGTTGGTACAAGTCTGTCTCAATCTCACCCCAACTTTGCCTCCGGGTCCCATGTCAGCCTGGCTCTGAACTCCTCGTCATAGTGTGACCACGCATATCCCCCCATAAGCCACCTGTGCCCTCCTAATCGCATCCATGAATTTAAACAAGGACACGCACCTCTCTGGTTACTTTTCACAATACACACTCGCAAAATATCAGGAAAGCGGCTGTCCAGTTTTCTATTGTCATGGGCATCTTGAGTCTCTTTGACAACTCCAGCTCCTAATAATAATAATAATAACACTTGCAAAGCGCATGCATACACCAAGTGGTGTGTCCCCGCGCTAAGGCAAAACTCTACAGGGAAGGAGGACAGAGTAACGGACCTATACCTGGAAAAGCCATGTTTTCATTTTTTTCCGGAAGAGAACCTCCGAAGATTCCTTGCGGAGAGAAAGAGGAAGAGGGTTCCAATTTTCGGCTGCCAAATAGCTGAATGAATGTGCCCCCATTCTAACTTTTGTGCTTCAAGGACTTTGACCAGATAGGTCCCGGTTGATCTGAGATGGCATGTAAGATTATACAGGGTAAGTAAGCCATGCAGATAACTCGGACCTTTGCCCTGTAAGCTACGGTGACTAATGCATAAAGCTTTAAAAAGGTCTCTTTTCACAACCTCTTCTTTCAATCCTTCTTTGGACCTCAATTCTCTGTGTAGTAGCTTCAGCTTCTCTACATATTCTACCTTCCATATCTTTTCTTTTGTGGCCAATATGGGGTGCACTCCCAATGGCTTCATCACACTCATTTAGGGCAGTTTCTGTAGCTTAATCACATGACTTTCTTTAGCCCCTTCTGCTTGCCCTTTACCATCCTTCTTCCCACCCTTTCCGGTGTCATACGAGTTTGCAACCGTCCTGAATTGTCGCCTGGCTTCCGCGTCTCTCTTTGTTTTGCCATCCCCCTCTGTCTTTTCCACCTCTGTGCCTACCCCGGTATCCCTCACATACCGCCCTTTGCGGAGTCAGATCTCCCAGTCCGCCTCCTTCCAACCCGCATCAGTCCCTGTGAACACCTTACGCTTTGGAATAACCTGCCGAACCATACTCCCCCTTGGCCTTACCTGGTGTCAAGGTCGTTGTCCGCACTGGATCCAGCCACCTAATCAGTCATGCAGAGGGTCAGGTCGCGTTGACCTGGGCTGGGTAACCATCTCCTGTGTCTTATATCTGTAACATACTAGGCACATCAATACTGGGACGCCCCCATTCTTCCTGTGCCCCCCTTCTTCGTCTTCCAAAACCTAATCTTCCTCTAGGCTATCTTTATCATGGTCAGGAAACACGTGAGCGGGACGCCTTTTACACCAAAGTAATAGGGTTCCGTGTTAAACTCAAAAAACATCTGTTTTACCTTTGGTGGACCATATATTACTCACTATCCTTCACATTCATCAGTCACACACAAGTCACTTCATACAAAGAAGCGCAAAAAAGAAAACGCTGTCTTCTACAAATATAGTGTGTCACTATGTAGATGTACTTATGAGGTTGTACAAATAGCTTTATTTAAAATATTTAAAAATGTATCAATTAATTGCAATAAAAACCAATATCAGAGGGAATCAAATCCCATACATTACCTCATACATTACATACAGGTACAGGGCTGTACCCTACAGTTACTACATATACAGAAAACAGAACATAATAAGAAATAGAAATTAGAATGAATAGATAAAATAGAGTATCAACAAGACAATACACCTTGTCATCAATTAAACCTATCCGTGACAGGGTTAAGTTAAGGCTGCCCATTTGTGTGATGTTTACCACCCCCGCCCTCCGATTCATCTGTTCTCCAATACGTGCCTCCGCACACGGCCTCCTAATGTGAATGACCTCCTCTAAATCAATCACCTGGCACTGCATGGGCTTTTGCTGGCCATCAGCCTCAGCTTCACTGTCCTGTCCTGACCATCTCACCGGTGTCCCAGAGGCCGCATTGACCCAACTGGGCTATTGTACCGCCGATGCCATCTTGGACCTTCATGAGGCAATGTTCCTGTGGTCCCTCAATGTACTCCGGGTGGTCGCCTTAGACCCTGCCATCTCTTCCCCTAGGTATTGCAGAGCCACATGCGACTCTCCCAAGACGGCTGTATCCCGGCTCTTGCTGCTCCTGCAAAGAAAAGGCACGGTCCGGAAAACCTGGGCTAGTATCCCTGCTGTCCCTGACATTATTGGTATCGGGCACCACTGCCAATAACCCCCTTTACCCCCCTCCACCCCCACTCCAACTGTACCAACCCCTTCCATCCTGCCACCACGGAGTGCCCCCATTTGCAGTGGGCCCCCGCCTAGCCCTGTCCAGGGCCGGACTAGGAACTGAAAGTAGCCCTGGCAAATTTTGCCAGACCAGCCCCTGTCTGGCGCGTAGCAAGCTTGCGCAGCGAGCGAGCCCGACCGCTACTAGGGGGGTAGGGAAAATTTTGGAAAACAACAGACCAAAATGGTGAATTTTACGGCACATTTTTCATTACATAGTCAATTGCATCAACCTAGTGGTGGTGGTTAGGGTGGTGGTAGTGGGTAATGGTGGTGGTAGGGCGGGGTTGGTAGGGTGGTGGTGTAATGGTGGTAGGGTGGTGGTTAGGGTGTTGGTAGGGTGGTGGTGATGGTTAGGGTGGTGATGGTCATTAAGCTGACTGTGGGTAGGGTGGTGGGTTGGCCACTGGTACAGTGGTGATAGGGTACTGGTTAGGGTGGTCATAGTGGTGGTGGTCAAGGTGGTGTTGGTGGTTGTGGTGGTGGTAAGGTTCTGGTAGAGTAGTGGTAGTAGGGTGTTGATGGTGGTGGTAGGGTGATGGTGGTGGTAGTGTGGTGGTGGTTGCATGGTTTGGTGGTGAGGGTGGTGGTAGGGTGGTGATAGGGTGATGCTGGTTAGAGTGGTGCTAGAGAGGTGCTAGGGTGTTAGGGTGGTGGTGGTAGGGTGGTGGGATGGTAGATTGGAGGTGGTGGTGAGAGTGGTGGGTAGGGTGGCAGTAGCTAGAATGGTGGGGGTGGTGGGATGGTTGTGGTGGTTGTTAGGGTGGTGGTGGTAGGGTGTTGGGGTGGTGGCCTGGCTGTGGTTGTTATGGTGATTATGGTGGTGGTGGTTAGGGTAGGGTGGTGGTGAGGGTGGTGGTGATTAGGGTGGTGGTTAGGGTGGTGGTGGTGGTTAGGGTTTTGTGGTGGTTAGTGTGGCTAGGGTCTTGGTGGCTGTTAGGATGGTGTTCAAGGTGGTGGTGGTAGGCCAAATTAAACCTACTCAAATGTTTTCTGACGGTGCCCAGCAGCATAACTGGTGATCTTTGGTAATATTGTTGGTTGCCAATGCACTGTTTTCTCAGTAAATAACAAGCTGTTGTCGGATATCAGAAAAGTGTCACTTTTAATAAGCTTTAACTACAGAACAATCTCTCTCTGCCCCTTTTACAAATTCCTCTTAAAATGCTTTGCGTAGATGAAATCAATGGCATGCACACCTCTTTGGAAAGAACCACATTCAGATTCCTGTCCTTCTCTACATAATAACTAAAAGACTCTTAAAGAGGCACCTTGGGGATCATAGTTTTCTTGTTAGGTTTACCTCAGAGCGTCCCCCTCTTCATGGACATAGTAGGGAGATTACGAAATAAAGACTCTGGTGCAGGGACCATTTTTTAACATGGCGCTTTGGCCAAGTACTGAAACTATACCAGTTGTAAAATGATATTAGTGCTCTGCAGCAAATGCTGTTGCTCAGTAGAAAGTAATCGCCTCTCTGAAAAAAGCCTGAAGCATCACTGAGGATGAGTACACAAGAAAGACTGCTGGAAAGGAATGCACTCTAGTGGTGTGCTTAGATAAAAAGAAAAAAAAGTAGTGCCCGACTACGCGAGCAGTGGGAAGACACAAGAATTTGGGCCATGCTCCTGGAGAGGGACATTGCAAGAGGCGGAAGGAAAGCCCACATACACAAACGAATAACAAGAAAGCAAATAAGAGTCACAATTAAGTCAACCAGTGGTAAGCAATGGACGGCAGGGCTTACCACTTAAACAAAACGTTGCGCATGGCGAGACGTAAAAAAGTTAAATGTATCCATGTGATTAATATTGTCTCTGGAATGGATACTCATCTTGTACATAGGCAAGGCAACTACGGTTTGAATGAAATATAGAGGGTCCATGACAAGGTTTATTTTCTTAGTACTACCATATTGATTCGAATGAGTAAAGTATCTTTAATTTGCCGCGTCTAAATCAAACTTCAGGGAAGAATCAGTAAGGAAGAAAAAGCCAATCCTTCGCGTCTAATGGCAGCTCTAACTCTTCTTCAATGGAGTTGATTTGAGTTGAACGTAGGTCAGTGCCAATATCGGACCCCATCGATGATAAATAAGATTAGATGACCAACCTCTGCAACTCTAGCTCTTATCTGCCATAAATTGTTAATTCTCTTAGTCGTACTAACTCGAGCAGTAAATAGCATTTGAAAATTACGCTCCGCATGTTCAGGAAGCGCGCGCTCCATTGAGAAGAACTCACAAATAGTCTTATTAACTCACTTCTAGGCAGCCTATCTTCCAATCGCAGGAAGTCATTCTACTGCTGAGTTTGCCCTTTCTGATTGCCCTGCTCGCCTGTAGTGACGGGGGCGCTTGCTCATTATTTATTTTATTCATTTGGTTGCAGTGCAGCCTGGGGTGCCGGCCCGTGACAGGAGGGACCAAAGGGCTGCTAGCGTAGGCTCCGGAACTCTGGAGTCAGGGCCGGCTTCCAGGCCCAGGCACGGCACCGCGCAACTCAACTAGTCAAGCCAGGCAGCGCAGGCACAGGCAGGCAGCCACACCGGCAGCAGCCGGCTCCGCCGGGTCTTCCGCCCTGGTCCCTGGTCACCAACAGCAGGCCTGCTCAGTTGCTCACAAATAAATCCACCACAATCCACACACTCAGGAGACGCTCAGGGCGCTACGCAAAAATGCAAAGCACATCAGTGACTCACCTGCGGGCGGCAGACAGTCGGCAGCAGGAAGGGACAGGCAGGTAGGGCCTAGAATTAAATAAATTAAATTATGGGGTGCCTATCCCTCAGTCTCAGTTGTTCTGGAATGCTACTCCTCTCGACCTGGCCTCACGTCACGACCCGGGTCACGCGCACTTTTTTTGCGCAAACCCCATTGCGGATGTCACCACCACCAGCCGCACCATCCTAAGGTGGGTGAACTGAGACCGCGCAGACACGGCGGTGGAGACATCTGCGCGCTGCGCGCGACCCACCCACTATTAAAATGGAGTACGCTGCACAGACAGTGCTCCGATGCGTTATGATATTATAGAGAATCCAGAGAGAGACTGTGCTTTTTTTGCCCCCGCACGGAGCGCAGTAGTGTGTAAGTGACTAGTACTAGTCTGTACTGAGTGAACTTCTCTGTCTCTGAATTATTTTCTGACTAACGCAGCATCAGGCCAAAAATCGGCCCCAGCAACAAACCCGGCCCCCTGCCTAAAAACCGTCCCCCAACCTGGGCAGCCTACCGGGGGATTGCCCGGTACCCGGCATTGCCAGTCCGGCCCTGGCCCTGTCCCCCTGCGTGTATATACCTTAACCGGTGTTAAAATGCCCGCTGTCCCACTCTCCACCCTTCCCTCTCCAGCTCCTCCCCGTCAATCCATTCCAGCTTTGCCATCACTATGCCTGATGCTGGACCCTGAACCCTTTCCTTCCCTTCCACCTGTAGCACTTTCCCCTCTACCTTTGGGCCCCTCCCTGGCCCTCAGCCACGTCTCCTGCTCACACCCCCCTCTACCGATCACCGCTACCTGATCCCCAATGGATCCCTGTCTAACCACCCCCCAGGTCCAGTGACTCAGTGGCTTACCCTTGGGGGTCAGACTTCTTCCCCCCTCTTCCTTGTCCCCCTCTCCACTCCATAGCCCTCTCCCCCGCTGCCTGTTGGTGATGCCCCACCTAAACCCACCCTCCCCCACCTGCCCACTGAGCTTCTTTCTCTTCTGAGGCCACCATGCCCCTTCTCCTGGCCACTGCTCCCGCTGTTGCCTTATTCCCCTGTTTTCCCTCGCCAACTGTCTCTGACTTGCTCATTTTTTTTGGGTCCTGCCCCCTCACAAAGCCTCTTGTTATGTTATGTTATAGGGTATTTATAAAGCACAGCTTTCACTCTGAGGAGCATCATGGCGCTAAGCAGATCACTAATAGACAGGATGGCTGTGACTGAAAAAGGTATTTAGATGAGTGCTCTACATAGAGCATCAGGAGCCGTAAAGATCCAGGTTTTCAGGGCCTTCCTGTAAAGGGTTTCTGATTGGATGAATCGTAGGTGATTGGGCAGTTGGTTCCAGGCCTTGGTCCCTATCACTGCGATTGATTTCCCCCCTTTTGAGACATATCTGAAAACGGGGTTTTAATGGGTCAGCATTGGATGATCTGAGGGTACGGCGTGGGACATAGTGTGTGAACCTAAGCTGAAGATAGTGAGGGCCTGAGGAGTTAAAGATTTGGTAGTTAATTATCAAGATCTTAAACAAGATTCTTTTATGGATGGGTAGCCAATGCAGAGCTTCCAATGCGGCGGATACTGATGAGCTCCTGGGCCATTATAATACTAGTTGGGCTGCAGCATGTTGTACCATCTGTAGTTTGTGTAGGACCGACTTATTTGCTCCTGCATAGAGGCTGTTGCAATAATCCAATCTGGAAGTGATTAGGGCCCCTGCAACTGTCTGTCTTGCCATACAGGGAAGAAGATCAAAGAACTTTTTAAGTGACCTTATCAGATGGAAGCAGGTTCCAGCCACGGCTAGGGATTGAAGGTGGAAGGATAGGGCTGAGTCAAATTTGACCCCCAGATTCCTGGCTACTGTTACTGTACAGGGGAAGGAGGGGGGAATGTCGGAGGGCCACGATAGGCTACGGGTGATGTTGTTCGCTTTCCCTAGTGGCATCATTTCAGTTTTTTATGAGTTGCGTTTTAAGTGATTTGTTTTCATACAGTGAAAGACTGCTGTGAGACATTGACGGAGATTTTCCTCAGCCAGCGTGGTATTTTTATCTTAGACCAGGATTAGCTGCGTATTGTCCGCGTAAGAGATAGTCTCGATGTTAAAGGACGATATCAGACTAATCAGGGGGGACATATAGACGTTAAAAAGTGCTGGACTGAGAATAGACCCTTGTGAGACCCAAGCAGGAGTTTTTCTGCTGACTGGTACTGTCCCAGAGTGATGACTTGTCTTCTGTTTTGTAGAAACGATTTTAGCCAGGCCAAGACGAGATGAGAGATACCACATAACACGAGACGGTCCAGGAAGATGACATGTGAGACCATGTCAAAAGCATCTGACAGGTCTAATAAGACCAACACCGCATCTTTTCCCTGATCTAGAGTATCTTTCAGGGATTCAGCGGTGTATAGGAGGGCTGATTCCGTAGAATGTTGAGGCCTGAAACCTGATTGATTAGGGAGTAAGATATTGGCTCCTTCCTGATAGGTCATGAGTTAAGAGTTAACTAGTTTTATGGTAATCTTACTAAGACATGGGAGTAAAGAGATGGGTCGAAGATTGGTAAGGGTAGTTGGATCAGCAAGTTGTGTATTTTGAACAGGCTTGACTGCTGCACATTTCCATTCATTGGGAACTTCAGCTAGTAATAGAGAGGCATTTATTATATTGTTGATAACTTGATTGACAGTGTCTATAATAGCGTGTAAAATTAAGTGGGGACAAGGATCAAAAGGAGAACCTGATTTCACTGGAAGACTAGCCTGACGAGATTGTTATGGGCTAATGGATTGAAAAGCTCTAAGGGATGGTCTATTTTTATCTAAATCGGCAGTTATAGGGGCAGGAGGAGCGGGAGGTGCAGTGCAATCTTGTTGTAATGACTGGACCTTCTGTTTGAAGTAGTCAGCTATACAGTCGCAGATAGACTGTAATGGGGGATATCTTGTTTGAGGGATGTTGGGTTAGTGAAAGAGTTGACAATCATAAAGATAGTTTTTTGATTTGCATTGGCTAGTTTGAGCATCTCGGTAAAATGAAATTGCTTGGCAGCTTTGATTTGTTGGTGGTAGTTTTTAAGAGCGATTTTGAACCTGTTTTGATCTTCCTGTTTGTATTTTTGTCGCCATCTGCGTTGCAGATTCCTGCAGTGGCTGTATAATTTTTTCAGGTTTTGGGTATACCAGGAGGCAAAGGGTTTTTTAAACAGTCGATTGTTCGTTGGGGCAGGAGGTGTGAAATGATCCCTCAGAGTGGTCATCCACTGTGTGAAACATTGGTTGTCCACTGCTGGATACCCGACAGCATGGGTCTGCATATTGAGGCTTCTAAACTGAGGTCGGGAAGGACTGCCATATAATTCCATCTTGGCCTGGTGTTTTGGATGATGGAGATATGGCCCTTTTTTCATGCTGGTATCTAATTTCTAGAGGTATAAGCTTGTGATCGGACCAGGTTAAGCTAACTGGAGTCTTGACTATAAGGGTCGTGAGAGTAGAGCCGATACCATCCAGAGTGTGGCCTGCATTATGAGTGGAGGTGGATATCCGCTGGTCTAGGCCAAGTGTATCAATGATTTCCAGGGAATTCATTGCACCCGTGTCACTTTGTACATCTAAGTGGATGTTGAAGTCTCCTAATAAGGTGAAATTGGCAAATCTAAGAATTAGTGAGCTCACGGTATCTCCAATGCTATCCAGTTTTTGTAGGGGCCTGGTGGGCGGTAAAGCAGTGCCCCAGAGAAGGTTAATGATTCTTCTAATTGAAAGCAGAAACCAATGCTTTCTGCACTTTTGAGGTCAGATGTTTAAAACAATGAGCATTTCAGTGTGTTGGGATAAATAATCGCCAGAGCTCCTCCTCATTGTTCTGGTCCATCCTGTCTATGGATATCCTTAACAGCAGCAACCTGAACCTAGACAAACCATTGTTCGCTCACAAAAGGGGCAAAAACTTGAAGGATATGCTTGTCCACACACGACCACGTTCAGATTTAGCCGCTGCCAATGAGAACCCCTCCGTTCATCCAAAGGCCACTTTCCATGTGGGAAGTGGAGCACGTGCCACCTGACCAAAAAAAGCAAAAGAATCAGGTTCAGGAATGGAAGTGAATGGGAACAAAGGAAATTTACTAACTACGATAGCCGGAACGTCATCTATATGATCACATGCCCCTGCGGTTTAGAGTATGTCGGAATGACATCACTACCAGCCAAAATCCGCATTGGGGAACATAAAAGTAATGTCCGGTTTAAAAAAAGCAAAACTAAGATGGCGACACATTTTTTAACTGCAACACACACAGTGAATGATCTTCATTGGACAATCATAGAGCAATTGCAATCCGAAAGTGGCCTGCTGGAAAAAGAACAACACTGGGTGTTCCGTCTGGGCACCAATGTAACAGGCCTCAACGACAATATGCCATGGAGCAATTTCTCATGAATCAAGACCTGTTTTTGATTACCACAACGTATATAAAACAAAGGGTAACTAATAGGCAGAGGTCCACTGTCTCTACATCAATATTTTTCCCATACCCACATCTTGGGTTCATGATCTTTATTCACTACAATCCTGGTACCGCAGATAATGGAGACTAAGAACTATTGCTGCAGATCGGCGCATATAAAATCTCCCTGCTTCCACGGACAGAGTAAATCTACAGTCACACGCACATACATACATCATACGCTAGGGCCCATCACACTAAAGACCATAAAATTACTGTCCTGAGTCATGATTTAAAACATAAGAAATACATTTGAAACTCAATAATTGACAAGGAATAAACACCCGACACTGAAATTCAAACAAGTGCTTGTTTATCTAAATTAATTCAAATGAAAAGACAATCATTAGCGAAATTGTCATTCTCATAGTTACCTATTCTAGCTAAAGGGTCAGGACAGGTCTCTCGGTAAAGTCCCTCGAGCTGCCGTCCTCAGCATGGGTAAAGTCCAAACGCGATGACCACCAGGAAAGAATGAATGAACGAACGAACATGGACCCTCTCTAGTCTAACATATTTATAGGAAATGTTGCGAATAAAAGTTACAACAAATGTTGAATATCCATTGAGCCGCTGAGCAGAGCGAGCGGGAAAGGAAGTCACTCAGTTACATTTAAGGAACCTCCGCCCAGGAAAAATCACAAAAATAAAAAGACAGAAGAAGGAAACTCAAGTTTGCAAATGTATCTTTCGTAAATATTCTTTCCTTGATATCTTAGCAGAGCCACCGCAGGCTGGTTATTGTCCATTGTGACTTTATCCTAGTCCAAGGGCAGCTGGAATCGTTCCCAGAGCTACTGTCCTCACGGAAAGTTTTCTAACCAGGCAAAGGCTGCGATCAGGTGACTCTCGACCATATTCAGCAAGGCCTTCCATCAAAATTCAATCACTCGAGTGCAGGCTGTAAAAGGCAGCCATCTTGTTTTAGGCCAAACGGACCATCTTAATTGAAAGAAACACAAGACAATGTTACCACAGCATAATGATTAAACAGTGTCAATCCCCACTAATACCCATATGTGTATGTAATTACCTAGCCTTCTGCAACGCAATAAAGCATTAGTACACGTTATTTTAAAAAGCGTTTGTGCTTTAAACAAATAGCACTTTGCAACATTCATTTAATTAGAACCGCACATTATTATTAAGCAACATATATGCATTCCCACGTGTAGTTTCTCTCATTAGTCATGTTGGTTAGTCTGACCATAACAAGACAAACTATTAATTAGTAATTATAAACTAGTATTTTTAATCAAGACATATAAACGAAACTGGAGCTTAAAACCCGATATATTTTCAACAGGAAACTCTGCTCCAGCAATCCCCCCTTTGGTGATATCTTATCACCACAAAAACCAACCCAAAAAAAATAAAAAATGTAGTCCCAATTTTTAGGAGAAATCGGAAATGTCTTTTATAACACAACATTAAACACCAGACTCCCTCACATCATCCCTCTTTGACTCTAAGTAAACACTCTCCCTCAATTCTTCTAATTCTATTTCTTGTGGGTCTCTCTTTGACCTCTTTTGTTTCTTTTCAGTATTTCTTCTAATTATTCTCTTTTTCCCTCCCCTGTTTTTACAACACAAACACCCCAATGTTAGTATCAATAAAGCAACAATTATGCATGTCAAAGGAAATAAAATTTTACCAATAAAGGTACTACCTATTTTAGCAATAAAACTCTTAATAGCAACTATCTTATTAGCTATTTTAGTCCAGACACTTTCAGCTTCCAGGGGTACTAATTCTTCATGCAAATCAGTAATATTTTTGATATAGACCTTTAGGTCTTTGCTTTCATCAGGAATGTAAGTGCAACAATGTTGAACTTTCAGCATTCCACAGACCCCACCCTCTTTGGCCAATAAAATATCAAGGGCAAGTCGATTTTGCATAGACATGGCACGTACGGCAATCATCTCCGTATTCACCAAAAGAAACCCTCCAGCGGTACTTGTCGATAAGCGATCTACCACTGTTGACAGTTTCCGAATCCCATATGCATTTAAAGAAATTCCCACTGCTGGAATTAAAGCACCAAAAATATCACCCACTATTTCCGACCAAGTTTCTCTCTTAAAACGTGTTAGTAAATTAATGTGTTCTACATCTTCTATCTTATCTATATGAAAAATCTTTGGAAAGACCAGGCCCACATAACACGTGCCATACCAATGGTCAGGCAACTTGTAATAAGCCTTGTTCCCACAAACATAATACACTCCTGGGAAAACTGGATCTTCTCCACCTTTAAAACCCCATCCTGTTGCAATGAAGTATGTATCATGACATTCACTAGTCCCAACAAAATATGTATCATATTGAGACTTCCTTCTGGTAATGCATAGTTTACCCTTCTGTGATGCATCTAAAGCTAAAGTTGGACTAGCTCCATTCTTCAATTCTCTTCCCATTTCAATGTCCCAAATTGTCTCACTCACTTTATATTTCCCTGCTTTTTCATGCATGCTCATTCTCCTTTCCTCTACCATGTTTAGGAAAGCCTTCTCCTCTTCTTTCAAACTGCAAGTTAAATTGTTTCTAAAAATGTAATCTAATGTTAATTCTTCTTTCTCAATAAAAATCTCACCAAAAATGTTAGCCTCTTTAGCTGGATTCAGCTTTTGGTTCATAGGCAATTGCCCAAAAATGTTATCTTTGTTAGACATCTCATAATCTATTTTCCCTAACAAATAAAAAACACTACTTAACACACTACATGAAATTCCATACGTAGCTGGTAAATGGTGATAAGTAACACCTTCTGAAACGGATGCAGGTAATTGCATACATACGTAGCAATCCCTAACTTCCATTGTCTTTACATATTCGTACAATAACTTTGAAAAAACATTACTAGAAAAATCATTAATTGACCTATCTTTATGTATGTAAATGTTACTAATTCTAGTTGGAACTACTTTTTGTGAACTTTTCTCTACATTAGTCACATTCTCAGTATGTATTCCAAATTGATCTATTGTTACTCTAAAAGTAACTAGTAAAGCTAGTACAACCCATAATAGCATTAATAATCCAGTACAGCAGCAGCACATTCTACACCATCTTTTCAAAAAGGCACATCTACTTTGATTATTTTCTGTGTTAGCCATTTTACTACTTCAGCAGTGTCTTTTGACTCAGCCTCTTCTACTCCACTACTGAGTTTTGGAACTCTAGATTATCTCACACAGTTAATTAAGATTTTCTCTTTTCACTTCTCCAAGTGACTCTTCTAGTTCACTCAATTTGGATTTTCATCACTCTTCACTTCTTCTTCAGCAACATCGAATTGTATCAGATCATCAACAACATCCTGTGCATCCGACTCTTCTCCAATGTCAGTCAGGATAACTTTCAGGATTCCAACAGATTTTCCCTCTCCCTCAACCACTTTTCTCAAGATCCCCTCCGGATTGTCTTGACTCTCTGCCTCTTCTTCTTCTCCTTCAGACAGTGCCACATAAGACCATTCCGGTGATCTGTACTTTTGGTTGGGTTTTCTAATTCTTTTGATCTCCTCTGGTTCTTTTGATTTCTTTTGCTCCTCTTCCTTCGCTTGATTTTGACTCGACACCTCGTTCACTTGTTCAGCTTTCGATGAATTCACTCGTGTCAGTCGATACCTCAGCCTCTTTATCCTGTTAGGCCAAAGATCTCCTCTCACACTCCTCTTCGGTCTCACTTCTTTATTATTCCTTTCTCCGATCCAAGTTCTCTTTCTCAGAACTCGACCCTCTGATTTCTCATTCTCACTCTCATCTGATTCTGTCTCATTTGCCTCTTGTTCTTCCGCAGTTTTCTTTTGTTCCACAGTCTTTACCACCACTGATTGAGATTTCCCTATTTCTGTCCCTCCTCGGGTCTCCGACACGCAATCTTCTTGCTGCCTACTTGTCCCTTCACCTAACTTATCAGAAGTGTTCCCTACACCTCCTCGGGGGTCTTCCGCAATCTGTCCCTCTCTATCTTTTTCTGACCCTGCTTCTTCAGTTGTAATCTCAAGTGGAATTTCAACCTCCTCATCTGATTCAGGAGTATTCCCTGTGGAATTGCTCTTTTCTTTTCTTTCTTCTCCACTGCTCGTTGGAACTTCAGGCACTCTTACAGAATCTGATCTCTCCTCTGAAACTCTCAATGTTTCCCTTGAAGCCTCTTTTGGAAGGAAAGAATCACCTGACTCTCTTTCTCCTTCAGCTCTTTCAGGATTCTTTCTCCTTCTCACTGGCTCAGTTTCTTCATCATCACTCGAATCTGACTCTTCAAAATACTCTTTACCAGTCCCTTCTTTTGGATTTGGAACTCTCAAAGTATGACTTGCATGCACCCAGTTCTTCACACCGGCACACTTTACTGCAGTTGTCGTAGTCAGAATAACTTGTCTTGGCCTTCCCCACCTTGGAACCAAGCAATTTCTTCTTCTGTGTACCTTAATCCTCACCCAGTCTCCTGGACTCAGATCATGGGCTTGCTTCTTCTCAAGTGTGGTAGCATCTTCTACAACCTGGTGAAACACAGAATGAACTGCGTCAGCCAGGCCTTTACAGTAATCCAAAATCATGTCATCAGTTATTGTCATCAACTTGTTGACAGGCACAAATGCATGTCTCATCGCACGTCCCATTAAGATTTCGTGCGGACTCAAACCTGTGGTTCTATCTGGAGTAGACCTAATAGTCATCAGCACTAGAGGCAAGACATCAGGCCATTTCATTCCAGTGGCTAAACACATCTTACCAATTCGGTTTTTTATTGTGCCGTTCATCTGTTCAACGACTCCAGAAGCCTCTGGTCTGTATGCACAATGTAGCTTCTGCTGTATGCTCAATGCTTCACAAATTAAACCCATAAGCTCATTGTAGAAGTGTTCACCTCTGTCTGACTCAATTGTCACTGGGAACCCGTACCTAGGAATCAACTCTCTTAACAGTAACTTTGCAACTGTTATTCCATCATTTCTCCTAGTCAGATAGGCCTCCACCCATCTTGAGAACAAACAGACTACCACTAGAACATACCTCAATTTGTTCACTTGGGGCATTTCAATGAAATCTATTTGCATTCTAGTAAAAGGACCTCCTTCTCTGCCTATTGTTCCTAGACTCACCACAGTTTTCTTTCCAGTATTGAACTGTTGACAAATCAAACATCTCTGACAGATGCTTTCTGCAATCAACCTGAACTTCGCATTGTACCAGGTCTGCTTGAATGACCTAATCATTGCGTCCCTCCCCAGATGTCCCTGGCCATGATACATTCTTGCCATTTTCGACAGCATGGAGTTTGGCATGACTGGTCTACCATCTCTATAGATCCAAACATGATCTGTCTCTCTCGGGGCACAACCTGCCTTGATCCAATCTCTCATTTCCTCATTTCCCGCCTCATCCTGCAACTGTTTCACTTCATCCCACGTTTCTAGGACATTAGTAAACATCACAGAACAAAAAGACATTTCCCTTTCTCGTGCCATATTAATCGAATGATTATTCTTCGCACAATACTGCGCTATGTCATTGGCAAATCTATTACCAAGAGTAACAAAATCATCTCCTTGTCCATGAGCAGCACACTTCACAACTGCTAGTTCTTTAGGCAGCTGTATCGCCTCAAGCAATTTTCCAATCACCTCAGCATTCTTTATTGGAGTTCCACTCGACGTCAAGAAACCTCTCTGTAGCCAAAGCTGGCCAAAGTCATGAACGACTCCAAATCCGTACTGGCTATCAGTCATCACAGTCACTCTCAGATTCTTCCCAATTTTACAAGCTTTCGTCAATGCCACCAATTCAGCCACATGAGCAGATCTCACTCCTTTCAAAGGCGAAGCTTCCATAACTCCTGAAACCTTGCACACTGCATATGCTGCACTCAGCACACCATCATCAGTCCTCAGACATGATCCATCCACAAACAACACATGATCACTCTCAGGCAATGGTAAATCTCTTATGTCTGGTCTTGGTTTTGTGCAGTAATCAAGCACATCCAAACAATCATGATCAACATCATCTCCAACATTCACATTATCAGCATCTGGTAACAACGTTGTTGGATTCACATTCACACATCTCTCAAGAGTCACATTTGATGCTCCCAGAATGATTTTCTCATATTTAGTCAGCCGACTATGTGACATGTACTGAGTTCTGCTTCTCGTCAAAAGAATAGCCACATCATGAGGTACGAATACCCTTACAGGATATCCCATTATTATACCCTCACTCTTTTCCAAACTTCTGCATGTAGCAGCTACTGCTTTCAGACAACCTGGCAAACCCACAGCTACGGGGTCAAGTGTCGATGAGAAGTATGCAATCGGCCTTCTCAATTGTCCATGCTTCTGAATTAACACTGAAAGTGCACACCCATTTCTCTCACTGCAGTACAACTCAAACTCTTTCTCATAGTCTGGCATTCCCAAAGCAGGGGCTTCACACATTCTGCTCTTCAACTCTTCAAATGCTGCCATTTGTTCCCCATCCAGTTCCAATGGGTCTCTCACCTCACTTTTTGTCAACTTAATCAGTGGCTTTGCTATCAGGGAAAAATTACTTATCCACTGACGACAATAACCCACCATCCCCAGGAACATCCTCACTTCTCTCTGGGTCATCGGGGCTCTCATTCCTCTGATAATTTTGATCCTGTCATCGGTCACCTTTCTCAGACCTTTTTCAATATTGTGTCCAAGATAATGCACCTCTTTCTTGCAAAATTGCAATTTGGCTGGAGATACCTTTAACCCTCCATCTGCCAGATGATTCAGTAACGCTATGGTATCTACTTCACAAGCTTCACGTGTCTTCGATGCCACCAGTAGGTCATCGATATACTGCACTAGCACTGAGCTTTCAGGCATGATCAAACTCTCCAATGATTTTTTCAATAACTGATTGAATATCGAAGGACTCACTGTATACCCCTGTGGGATACGACACCATGCTAAAATACGCTGGCCAAACCGAAATGCAAAAATCGGCTGGCTGTCATGATGCAATGGAATTGAAAAGAAAGCATGACACAAATCAATCACCGTGTACCACTCAGCATCATGAGGAATCTGATACAAAATCACTGAAGGATTTGGCACAATGGGACAACATGCCACCACAATTTTGTTAACTTTTCTCAAATCCTGTACAATCCTGAACTTTCCATTAGGTTTCTTTAGCCCCATTATCGGTGAATTACACGGGCTACTCAGTATCTCTCTCAAAACACCCTGTTGAATCATCTTGTCAATTATAGGAGTTATTCCCTCAATTATCTCTGGTGTCAATCTGTACTGAGGAATATTAGGATAAACAATCCCTTCTTTTACTGAAATTTTCACTGGATCTACATTTTTCATCAATCCCACATCTTCTCCAGTAAAATCCCAGACTGCTGTTTTCACCGTGTGTCTCAACTCCTGAGGCAAATCATCTGGATTAAACACTGCATATGTACCCACAATCTCACTCTCTCTATTGTCTAGAGTCATCCGGTACAAAACATCCTCATCTGGTGTCTCAAAAGCGATTCCATCTGGAGTACAAAAATTTGTACAATTCATCTTGCACAATAGATCCCTACCTAACAAGTTCACTGGACTAGTGTCACAGACAACAAATCTGTGCATGTCTGAAAATTTCCCTATTCTCACCCTTACTGGTTCAGGAAGACGAGTCTTAATCTGTGTATTGGCTACACCAACTACTTGGATTGCTTCGTCCGAGAGAGGAAGATTTCTAATATCTGCTGACCTGACAGTTGATCTCGTCGCTCCTGTGTCTACCAAAAAAGTAACACTCTCCCCATTTATTTTCCCATCTACAAATGGTCCTGCCTGGTCTATTTCTAGAGTTGCACCAAGTATGCACTCTTCCTCCTCTCTTCGGCACCGTCAATAGTCCCCTTCAGATTCACTCCCCTCATTCTTTAACCAGTACTGTTGTACCAGGTTTGAACGTCTCGGTTTGTTTACCTGTTCATCATTGTAGAATCCTGAGTCCTGGTTATACTTTTGGGACCCTCTATTCTGCGGCAAGGGCGGTTTTGGCTCTTGACTCTGCTGTCTGACAACCTTCTGCTGTTGCTGCTGTTGATTATACCCCTCGTTCTGCACCTGTTGATTTAAGGGTTTATTTTCATTACTCACTAATGGTGGATTGGTACACTCGGATCTCCAATGCCCCAATTGTCCACAGTTGTGACAAGGGATCTTTTTCTTGGCCTCCTCTAAATTCCCTTTCCCTTTCCCGCATATCTGGGTCCAATCCCTGGATTATTTGCCTGTTCCATCAACTGTGCTTCTTGTCTCTCAGCAACTTTCACCTGTGCCCACATTGCTTTCTCTTTCAGTTTTCTCTGTTTTGCTTCAATCTCATCACTGAAGTACTTCGCATGTCTCAAGATTTCATCAATCTTTTACTCTGCCAATCAACTGTATGTTCACGTATTCTCTCACTTATTTCAGGTCTCAGGCCATATACAAATCTGTATACAAAATGACTCAAATCCTTGTCACCCAGGTGTTCATCTCCACTGAACTGTTTAAAAGCCAGTATCAGCCTTTCGTAAAAAGCATGAACTGATTCTTTCGCTTCTTGATGTGTTCTATCTATCTTAACCCAGTCTGTCTCTTTCGGCGGTACTTTGTTTTTCAGGAACACAATAACCTGATCATACTTTTTCATAACCTCTGGATCTGGTGCTCCTGTCTTCGGATCTCTTGGATACTCTTTTGCAGGCCAATCTATAACTATCTTACACTCAGCCCACAAGTCTGCTGGAACAATTATATCAAACAGACTATTCAGGTCAATCCACAGCACCTTTGACAATTTCACAAACCTGTCTACCTGCCTATACCACTCGACGGGCTTTTCTATCAGTCGAGGGAAATCATTTGTAAATGATAAAATATCCTGTCTAGTCCATGGAACATGTACATACCCACCTCCAGGAATTTCTCTCATAGGATAAGCATCCACTGTTTTCTCTTTTTCTCTCACAGGGAAAGCTGAATAAGTCCTGTCCACTGAATCTTCCCTTTTCTTGTACCACCTATCCTTCCATTTTTCTACATCACCCCATTTTCGCAATAAGGCAATCATTTCCTTAATCTGCCCTGTTCTGCCAGTACCATTTAGATTTTCAATATCCTTGTCAGTGAAATCCATCCTGTAAGACTTCTGCAAAACCTTCACCTTATCCATGTCAACTCCTTGTTCACTCGCTATTGCCCTTAACCTGTCATGGGTACTTTTAGCCCTCCAGGTGATGCTCTTACACATGAATAACAACTCCCCATCATGATGATTTTTGAGTATATCTGTAGGAATTGTTCCTGCAATAAGCTCCTCCAGTTCTATGCGCAACCTGGCTACATCAATTGCCTGTGAATCTTTATCCTTCTTTTGAAGAACCTTCAACCAATCATTCAAATCCTCAGCTGCTATTTCAGTAGACTTTTTCACTGCACCCACTTGTTCTGTCACCCTCTGTGGTTCCAGAATTGTTCCTCCCAAACAACCAGTATTCAATCCTGAATTAGGCTGCACATCTAATCCTCCACTATATGTGTCATATCTCGACTGTCTCAAGTTATTTTCACCAGTTCTCATTCCTGATTCCTCCAAAGAACAAGTACCAACCAACCCATTTCCAACATAAGGAACTGTCAAACCATTTTCACCCATTCTTTGCTTATCAAAAATAGGCACAACCGGACCAATAGTTACAGGCACCGTAACTGCTTCAAGATTTTTCGTCAGGTCTCGGATTTTCTCAGTCAGCTCAGATGTTGTTCTTGCTAATTCTCTTGTTTTTACATCACTGATCTGATTCTCTCTCTCTCGCTCTCTCTCTCTTTCTCTTTCCGTGAAAGAGCTATCACTTTTCAGATCAGGTGTCACAACTTCAGTTTTAATAATCCGCAAAGTATCTCTTATTGGAGTAGCAACTGGCATACTCTCTTCTGGTTCCGGTCTATATGGAGGTGGTCTCTTGTAAATCATGTCATCCAAGACCTCATCCTCATAATCATTAGCCCCATACCTTCTTACTTCTGTATCAGGCACCTTCACTGCACCTTTCCTCCCTTCCGCTTCTTCAACTGTCCTCATAGGATATAGTCCCTCTGACATACTAGCATCTCGCCATCTCCTCATTCGATCGTGATGAGTTTCACGATCATATTTCCTTCCAAAAAAGTACCTATAATTGCCTCCACTCCTCTGCTTTTCTCGCTCATGCACCTCATCTTCCCATTCCACCAACGCCTCGAGCTGTGTCGGCCTTGGTCTAGGCTCTAGACACATCATCTTTTCCCGTAAATTTCTCAACACGGCCAAATTAAATGAACCATGTTCCGGGAACGCTAAGACACCATCTTCCTTAGTATACTTAGCCCAGTTATCTAACCAAATACAGGTATGATACCCATATTTCGCAACCATAAAGGATGCAGGAGTTTTCGTCGGAGGTAGCAATTCACCCTCTCTGGTTATTATATTTTTATCCTTGTCGAACCACCTTTTTATTTTACCGAACAAGGATTTCTTCTTCTTTTCCTCCGGTTGGTAATACATTTTAATGTTTACCAATATCCTCAAGTCCCTTCCGCAACTGTACGATCTTTCTTCCAATAACAGCGTGACTCACACCAACGCACCAATCCTGGAGCGTCTACGTCACTCTGTACTCCTTCCAATCCCTGCACGGCTCACACCAACGCACCAATCCTAGCGCGAGCACTGTTTTGATTCACTATCCAATCAGAGCGCGGTCTGTATGACGTCAACAGTCGCTGACTGCAGTTTCTGCTCTGTCTTCTGTCACTCGTCTACCCCTCCTTTACAAAGCCTTCTCAGTAGACTTCGTTTCAGACTCTACAAAATCTATTAGTTACAACATATAAACATCTCCATTGTCTGTTTCGCTAACCACAGAATAGTAAAGAAAATCTTTTTTTCACAAGAATCCCGCTTCTCTCTAGACCAGCGCTTACCTCTGCTCCACTACGGAATAATTACTCTCGTTGACACAGTAGCACATCCCTCTACTCTGCCCTTCTAACATGCATCCATTAACTGTTTCCTCTAGGACTGCTCCAAAGAGTCTTACAATCAATTAAATGCTCATACATTCACGCACTTTCACACCAAAAAATGTAGCACATGCACACAGAATTCTGCCTTTCCCGAGAACAGCGAACAGTCTGTCCCACTACAGAATTATAACATACGTTAACCAAGCAGCGCTTACCTCTGCCCAGTCCTTCAGACAAGCTCAAAGAATACCTATTACTCCTCCCGCGATAAGCTTTAACGGCGAACCTTACGGATCCCTGGGACTTAAAACCAGAGTTTCACAGATAACCTTCGCTACCATACACACTCCTTTTATACTGAAAATATATCTAATAGTAACACACGACGATGTCACTGATACCGAACCCAGACAATGTGACGCGCAACTTCAATTGTCACACGTTTTTCCTGCATACGTACAGGTAATTCCAACAATCCCGTCTTTCCCGAGAGCAGCACACACTTCCCTCTGCCCTACTACGGAACCGTCACCAGCTCCCAAATTCCAGAAGCACTACATAAAACTCAACACGACGACCTCAACATATAGTGTTAATACATATATCAACATCAATCAATAAATCAATGAATCAAAAGCCTATGTACAAGCAATCTAATCAGATCAAGACAATAATCTAACCATCATACTGCTACCAGGAAACTGCTGCAGATCGGCGCATATAAAATCTCCCTGCTTCCACGGACAGAGTAAATCTACAGTCACACGCACATACATACATCATACGCTAGGGCCCATCACACTAAATTCACGCTATTACTCTATCCACACTGAATATAGGAGAGAAAACCTAAACCAATCTGCATCTACAATGAGGTCAATGAGCCCATAAAATTACTGTCCTGAGTCATGATTTAAAACATAAGAAATACATTTGAAACTCAATAATTGACAAGGAATAAACACCCGACACTGAAATTCAAACAAGTGCTTGTTTATCTAAATTAATTCAAATGAAAAGTCAATCATTAGCGAAATTGTCATTCTCATAGTTACCTATTCTAGCTAAAGGGTCAGGACAGGTCTCTCGGTAAAGTCCCTCGAGCTGCCGTCCTCAGCATGGGTAACGTCCAAACGCGATGACCACCAGGAAAGAATGAATGAACGAACGAACATGGACCCTCTCTAGTCTAACATATTTATAGGAAATATTGCGAATAAAAGTTACAACAAATGTTGAATATCCATTGAGCCGCTGAGCAGAGCGAGCAGGAAAGGAAGTCACTCAGTTACATTTAAGAAACCTCCGCCCAGGAAAAATCACAAAAATAAAAAGACGGAAGAAGGAAACTCAAGTTTGCAAATGTATCTTTCGTAAATGTTCTTTCCTTGATATCTTAGCAGAGCCACCGCAGGCTGGTTATTGTCCATTGTGACTTTATCCTAGTCCAAGGGCAGCTGGAATCGTTCCCAGAGCTACTGTCCTCACGGAAAGTTTTCTAACCAGGCAAAGGCTGCGATCAGGTGACTCTCGACCATATTCAGCAAGGCCTTCCATCAAAATTCAATCACTCGAGTGCAGGCTGTAAAAGGCAGCCATCTTGTTTTAGGCCAAACGGACCATCTTAATTGAAAGAAACACAAGACAATGTTACCACAGCATAATGATTAAACAGTGTCAATCCCCACTAATACCCATATGTGTATGTAATTACCTAGCCTTCTGCAACGCAATAAAGCATTAGTACACGTTATTTTAAAAAGTGTTTGTGCTTTAAACAAATAGCACTTTGCAACATTCATTTAATTAGAACCGCACATTATTATTAAGCAACATATATGCATTCCCACGTGTAGTTTCTCTCATTAGTCATGTTGGTAGTCTGACCATAACAAGACAAACTATTAATTAGTAATTATAAACTAGTATTTTTAATCAAGACATATAAACGAAACTGGAGCTTAAAACCCAATAAATTTTCAACAGGAAACTCTGCTCCAGAACTATAGCCTCACTTTCTATTGTGTTTACCACCACCATGATGGCTGTGTGGTTTTTATGTCTTTTGTTTTTTTGCATCTTTTTGCAACTGCCAGCTAGGTCCTATGAGAGAATTATTTGTCAATGGTTCAAGAAATGCACCTCATTTTATCAGTTTTGTTACACTGGGATAAGTGCACCCCAAAAATAATATGGTTCTCGGGACCCTTTAGATTTTGTTTTTCCAACTTTTCTATTTAAACGAATTCAGGCGTTGATTTGGCTATCCGGGTTAACCACTAGTTAACAACACTTATGGTATCACCCCCAATATTGCCAGTCTGCCTTTTGCTACCAAATGCTACGTAATGCACATAGTGTGAAGCGCTCCTTGAAAACAATAGCGTGTAAGTGAGCGTTCTAGTCCTAAAGACATTTCCGGGCGATTCCGTTTACACTTCCGGGGCATTGACAGTCCCCGCAACCCTCTAGTTGCTCAGGAATGGAGCGCTCCCGCAAAACACGTACACACCGTCAATGGCGGGAACGATCAGGCCAATAAAGCAGAGTATAAATAAACCCTCCAGTCGGCATGATTGTATCGACGGAGCCGCAAGGGGACTTCCATGCGACGCAGCAAATCGGTATATGTGAGTACGGCACAGCTGCTTTAGACAGGCCAGATCTGTTCCCACTGACAGGATGCATCGACCGGGTGCTGCAGTACTAACGATCATTGTTATTCACAGAGTGCAATGTGCATAGGGTCCCTTTCGTTCTAAAGGCTCACGAGGCCAGTGGCTTCAAAAACAACAAGTATGTGATCCTTCTCTTTCTTAAACTGTTGTTCTGCTTTTCATAACAATTTCTAGGCACTATGGAAATAACCCTGAGACAATATTCATTTAGTGTGTGTGTCTTTTGGTATATGTGAGTATGTTTTGTATCTGTCCCCTTTTATCACAGGACACTGCACTAGCACGGATAATTTGTAGTTTTGCTACAGGTATAGACACTGTATTTATCACTCATACAGGTCACGAATACTACATCTGTAATATAACTTATACACCTGAATATTTCCTACATTGTGTTTCTTTTCAGATTGCGACTAAGGAATTTCCTTTTTATTTATAAGTACGGAGTCCATTGTGTCCATTTTATGTAGCCTCTTTCTACACATAATACTGGTACATTTGATATTATCACACCATATATGTGAGTAGGGTAGGGATATGTGTACCCGTCCTGAAGAAGAAGCAGCACGCTTCGAAACATGTTGACACAGACACACGCAGGAGGTTTTTTACATTAATACAACATATCTCTACTCCACACCTTTTAATAATACCGGCACCAAGGCTTAATTAAATTTCTTTACTCCTATTTTGCTAGGTATTTTTTAACATTCACTTACCATTCACTCCTGACCCTACCTCTCACCACCTCTCTCGCACCACACATAGAGATTACATCAGTGCTCCCACGTATTCGTTGGTAGTAGCACGCAGCGTCTCGTAGAGGGATGCGAAGACCCCTATGATGTAGCATGACACCAAGGGCCCTTTTGGTGTGAGAGGGGTATTTTAGAAACACGATGTGCTCCCTACCAATGTAGGAAACACACTTGTCTTTTGATCAACCTTCATTTAATTGCAATCTTCTTTGGGTGGATCTTTTTGTTTACTAATAATTGCAAGGGGAGGCCGTATCCACCCCAGGTGTTCGTGCAGAACACCAACTCTCCACTCCCTCCTTTGTTTTCTTCTATATCTAGACAGCGCACAGCTGTGGGAGTCATCCAGTATTCCTGGTTTCAGAACTCCAGCCCAGAGCCCGAGTTCAGGAGTGGTCAATGAACCACTTTTCTAACATTAATTAATTTAACATATAGCTACACCAAGCTAACACAACTCACATACATTTTTTCCCCCCATTTTACACCAGCCACTCTGGCTACAATGGCCGAAGGAACCAGCCTCACTTTTGGAGAAGATGAGATCGACAGGATTCTGGCTGCCATCAATCCTTTTGAGGGGCTTAGCAACACGGACCCGGGCCCGAGCAGTGCAGATTGGGATGAACTAACTAACCTGAGGACAACCCAAATCAAAAAGGCACTACCAGGCATATTCATGACAGAGTACCTGAGGGCAACTGCAGCACCTCAGGGTTTGATTGTCCGGAACAAACCTTTCATCTTTCAAAACGACAAAGCATTAAAGAAGGACTGGTCACTCATATCGTGGCATTGTACTCGGGACTGGCTAGTCCTGATCATATAAACAGCCACACGGATAGCAAAAGAGCTCAAAATAGACATCCAGAAATTGGAGGTACAACTGAAATCCTATAAATCACATACAGTCCTAAAAAAACGCCTGGAAGAACTAAACCAGCAGATGATGGAGTTTGAAGTGACACTCAAACAAAGTAAATTCAACAAACTCAAGAAAGATAAAGAACGCTTCAGCCATGAGAGAGCCTATCCGTACACAAGGGATGATTATGTACCAAAGGACATCAACAGTGTCCAGGACAGTGTTGCATCTGATACGAGTACCAACAGTTCTAACTCAAGCAGGAGAAACTCATATAGAAGCCAGAGAGGAGGTCAACAGTACCCAAGATCGTATAATCCCAGACGAAGAGGATGGGGCATTTACCAGGCACCACCTGCCTACCATCAGTATCCATACGGACCACCACCGATGATCGGGGGTACATACCCACAATGGCCACCCGATTACGATTGTAACTATTAGGGACCACCTCCTTTTTTAGGAACACGCCCTGGACCGAGACAGGGCAGGAACAGGAGAGGCAACAGTGTACACTGGACAACAGAGGAAGTAGAGGAGCAACGCGTCTCGACGAGGAGCATGATGGGCTCACTCACCAACCAAGCGTCAACGAGCAAGAGGGGCAACTAGTGGTGAACCTAACAGCGCCAGGACACCTCTGGGTAACAGTGCGCTCTATAAATAACAATAACATTAACTAACATTAACATTAACAAGAGTTGACTGACACCCAGAGGAGGGTCCTTGAGAAAGGATTGGGTTTTGTACCAACGATAGACAAATTCAGAATCCATGTGGAGATGCAGGAGTTCATAAGGAAACTGAAACTATGGGCTTTCTTCAAAGAGAAGGAAACCACCACAGCTGCACCATCTGATACTGGATTACGGCTGAAATCAACATTCACTCCACCAGACACTACACTACCAGTCGAATTATTAACATTCGAGAAGGCTGTGATGAAAGACCTGTGGGAGATGAAAATGGACAACCAAACTTGTTTCCAGAACACGACCAGATTGGAAAAAGAAGCCTTAAGACAACTATCTACCAACAAGGATAGCACTATCAAACCTGCTGATAAAGGTGGGGCGATAGTAATCCAGACCACAATGGCATATGACGAGGAGAGTAGAAGACTGTTGGGAGACATAAGAAACTATACAGTTTTACAAGAAGACCCCACAGAATCCTTACGAATGCAAATCATAGGAATGGTGGAAGAAGCTTTAGTGCACAATTGGGTGTCCAAAAAAGAGGCCGATTTCCTAATCCAAAAAACACCATGGACCCCATATTTCTACACCATTCCAAAGATACATAAGAACCTTGAACAACCTCCAGGGCGCCCGATAGTTTCAGGCATTGGCCCTATACTAGAGCCTCTGTCTAAATTTGCCGACGCTTTCCTCCACCCACTAATTCAAAAAACAGACACCTTCCTAAAAGATACCAAAGCGGTACTCCAGCAACTACAAGATCTGACCGTTGACCCTGATATAGAACTACTACTGGGGCTCGACGTGGAGAGTTTGTACAAGAGTTTACCCCACGACGAGACACTGAACATCATGGAGGAAATCCTCTTCAGCAACACATGGGAATACCAAACACCACGGAATCTCGTAATGGAGTGCATCAGCTTGGCACTTACCAAAAACTTCTTCCAATATGGAGATACTCTCTACCTACAGAAACACGTGACCAGCATGGGGAGCACTTTTGCTCCCAGCCTGGCAGGTCTCTACGTACACTATCTAGAGACCTCGGGGATCTTGCATCAGAATAACCCTTTCAGGCAAAACATCAAGACATGGAAGCGGAATATTGATGATGTGCTGGTCATCTGGGAGGGAGACGTTCCATCTACCAAGGAGTTCATGGGATGGCTCAACCAACAGAATAGTTTTCTGAAATTTACCAGTACCACATCACGTGACAGTCTAGTGTTCCTAGACCTAAACATATACCCGGAGGATGGATTGCTGAAAACTACCACGCATTTCAAGCCCACAGCCAAAGACTGTCTGCTGTTATATAACAGCTTCCATCCATGTCACCTACGGGATAACATCCCCTACGGGCAGTTCCTCCGCCTCCAGAGGAACTGTACGAACCTGACTGACTACAAATCACAAGCGTCAGACTTGAAAACCAAACTCACCAATTGGAATTACCCTGTCCATGTCATCGACACAGCGATGAAAAGAGCCCGGAATAATAACAGGGAGGCCCTATTGGAAGACCAGACACAAAAAGATGAGGAGACCAGACCCATTTGCGTGACCACCTAGAACACTCATTCTAACAAAATACTGAAAATCGTCAATAAACCTTGGAGAATCCTTAACAGCGGCAACCTGAACCTAGACAAACCACTGTTCGCTCACAAAAGGGGCAAAAACTTGAAGGATATGCTTGTCCACACACGACCACGTTCAGATTTAGCCGCTGCCAATGAGAACCCCTCCGTTCATCCAATCCAAGGCCACTTTTTATGTGGGAAGCGCAGCACGTGCCACCTGACCAAAAGAATCGGGTTCAGGAATGGAAACAAAGGAAATTTACTAACTGCGATAGCCGGAACGTCATCTATATGATCACATGCCCCTGCGGTTTAGAGTATGTCGGAATTACATTACGACCAGCCAAAGTCCGCATTGGGGAACACAAAAGTAATGTCTGATATAAAAAAAAGCACAAATAAGATGGCGACACATTTCTTACCTGCAACACACACAGTGAATGATCTTCATTGGATAATCATAGAGCAATTGCAATCCGAAAGTGGCCTGCTGGAAAAAGAACAACGCTGGGTGTTCCGTCTGGGCACCAATGTAACAGGCCTCAACGACAATATGCCATGGAGCAATTTCTCATGAATCAACACCTGTTTTTGATTACCACAACGTGTATAAAACAAAGGGTAACTAATAGGCAGAGGTCCACTGTCTTTACATCAATATTTTTCCCATACCCACATCTTGGGTTCATGATCTGTATTCACTACAATCCTGGTACCGCAGATAATGGGGACTAAGAACTATAGCCTCACTTCCTATTATGTTTACCACCACCACGATGGCTGTGTGGTTTTTATGTCTTTTGTTTTTTTGCATCTTTTTGCAACTACCAACTAGGGCCTATGAGAGAATTATTTGTCAATGGTCCAAGAAATGCACCTCATTTTATCTGCTCTGTTACACTGGGATAAGTGCACCCCACAATTAATATGGTTCTCGGAACCCTTTAGATTTAGTTTTTCCAACTTTTCGATTTAAACGAATACAGGCGTTGATTTGGCTATCCGGGTTAACCACTAGTTAACAACGCTCGCGTGATCACCCCCAATTTTGCCACACCGCCTTTTGCTACCAAATGCTACGTAATGCACATAGTGTGAAGCGCTCCTTGAAAACAATAGCGTGTAAGTGAGCGTTCTAGTCCTAAAGACATTTCCGGGCGATTCCGTTTACACTTCCGGTGCATTGACAGTCCCCGCAAACCCTCTAGTTGCTCAGGAATAATGCGCTCCCGCAAGACACGTACACACCGTCAATGGCGGGAACGGTAAGGCCAATTAAGCAGAGTATAAGTAAACCCTCCAGTCGGCATGACTGTATCGACGGAGCCGCGAGGGGACTTCCATGCTAGGCAGCAAATCGGTATATGTGAGTACAGTACAGCTGCTTTAGACAGGCCAGATCTGTTCCAACTGACAGGATGCATCGACTGGGTGCTGCAGTACTGACAATCATTTTTATTCACAGAGTGAAATGTGCATAGGGTCCCTTTCGTTCTAAAGGCTCTTGAGGCCAGTGGCTTCAAAAACAAAAAGTATGTGATCCTTCTCTTTCTTAAACTGTTATTTTGCTTTTCATAACAATTTCTAGGCACTATGGAAATAACCCTGAGACAATATTAATTTAGTGTGTGTGTTTTTTGTTGTATGTCTTGTATATGTCCCCTTTTATTAAAGGGCACTGCACTAGCACGGATAATTTATAGTTTTGCTCCAGGTATAGACACTGTATTTATCACTCATACAGGTCACGAATACTACATCTGTAATATAACTTATACACCTGAATATTTCCTACATTGTGTTTCTTTTCAGATTGCGACTAAGGAATTTCCTTTTTATTTATAAGTACTGAGACCATTGTGTCCATTTTTTGTAGCCTCTGTCTACACATAATATTGGTACATTTGACATTGTCACACCATATATGTGAGTAAAGTAGGGATCTGTGTACCCGTCTTGAAGAAGAAGCAGCACACTTCGAAACATGTTGACACAGACACACGCAGGAGGTTTTGTACATTAATACAGCATACCTCCACTCCACACCTTTTAATAATACCGGCACCAAGGCTTAATTAAATTGACTGTATCGACGGAGCCGCGAGGGGACTTCCATGCTAGGCAGCAAATCGGTATATGTGAGTACAGTACAGCTGCTTTAGACAGGCCAGATCTGTTCCAACTGACAGGATGCATCGACCGGGTGCTGCAGTACTGACAATCATTTTTATTCACAGAGTGAAATGTGCATAGGGTCCCTTTCGTTCTAAAGGCTCTTGAGGCCAGTGGCTTCAAAAACAAAAAGTATGTGATCCTTCTCTTTCTTAAACTGTTATTTTGCTTTTCATAACAATTTCTAGGCACTATGGAAATAACCCTGAGACAATATTAATTTAGTGTGTGTGTTTTTTGTTGTATGTCTTGTATATGTCCCCTTTTATTAAAGGGCACTGCACTAGCACGGATAATTTGTAGTTTTGCTCCAGGTATAGACACTGTATTTATCACTCATACAGGTCACGAATACTACATCTGTAATATAACTTATACACCTGAATTTTTCCTACATTGTGTTTCTTTTCAGATTGCGACTAAGGAATTTCCTTTTTATTTATAAGTACTGAGACCATTGTGTCCATTTTTTGTAGCCTCTGTCTACACATAATATTGGTACATTTGACATTGTCACACCATATATGTGAGTAAAGTAGGGATCTGTGTACCCGTCTTGAAGAAGAAGCAGCACACTTCGAAACATGTTGACACAGACACACGCAGGAGGTTTTGTACATTAATACAACATACCTCCACCCCACACCTTTTAATAATACCGGCACCAAGGCTTAATTAAATTTTTTTTTTTTACTCCTATGTTGCTTGGTATTTTTTAACATTCACTTACCATTCACTCCTGACCCTACCTCTCACACGACACATAGAGATTACATCAGTGCTCCCACGTATTCGTTGGTAGTAGCACACCACGTCCCGTAGAGAGATAGGAAGACCCCTATGATGAAGCATGACACAAAGGACCCTTTTGGTGTGAGAGAGGTATTTTATAAACACGATGTGCTCCCTACCAATGTAGGAAACACACTTGTCTTTTGATCAACCTTCAGTTAATTGCAATCTTCTATGGGTGGATCTTTTTGTTTACTAATAATTGCAAGGGGAGGCCGTATCCAACCCAGGTGTTCATGTAGAACACCAACTCTCCACTCCCTCCTATGTTTTCTTCTATATCTAGACAGCGCACAGCTGTGGGAGTCATCCAGTATTCCTGGTTTCAGAACTCCAGCCCAGAGCCCGAGTTCAGGAGTGGGCAATGAACCACTTTTCTAACATTAATTAATTTTTGCAAACACCTAGCTACACCATGCTAACACAACTCACACACATTTTTTCCCCCGTTTTACACCAACCATTGTGCCTACATTGGCCCAAGGAAACGGCCTCCCTTTTGGAGAAGATGAGATCGACAGGATTCTGGCTGCCGTCAATCCTTTTAAGGGGCTGAGCAACACTGACTCGGGCCCGAGCAGTGCAGATTGGGATGAACTAACTAACCTGAGGAGAACCCAAATCAAAATGGCTCTACATGGCCTATTCATGCCAGAGTACCTGAGGGCAAATGCGGCACCTCAAGGTTTGATTGTCCGGAATGAACCTTTCATCTTTCAAAATGACAAAGCATTAAAGAAGGACTGGTCACTCATATCGTGGCATTGTACCCGGGACTGGCTAGTCCTGATCATAAAAACAGCCACACGGATAGCACAAGAACTCAAAATAGACATCCAGAAATTGGAGGTACAACGGAGATCCTATAAATCACACAAAGTCCTAAAAAAACGCCTGGAAGAACTAAACCAGCAAATTACGGAGTTTGAAGTGACACTCAAACAAAGTAAATTCAAGAAACTGAAGAAAGATAAAGAACGCTTCAGCCATGAGCGAGCCTATCCATACACAAGGCATGATTATGTACCAAAGGACATCAACAGTGACCAGGAAAGTGACGCTTCAGATACGAGTACCAACAGTTCTGACACAAGCAGGAGAAACTCATATAGAAACCAGAGAGGAGGTCAACAGTACTCAAGATCCTATAATCCCAGATGCAGAGTATGGGACATTTACCAGGCACCACCTGCCTACCATGAGTATCCGTACGGACCACCACCGATGATGGGGGGACATACCCACAATGGCCACCTGATTACGATTGTAACTATTACGGGCCACCTTCTTTTTTAGGAACACGCCCTGGACCGAGACGGGTCAGGAACAGGAGAGGCAACAGTGTACACTGGACGACAGAGGAAGTAGAGGACCAATGCGTCTCGACGAGAAGCATGACGGGCTCACTCACCAACCAAGAGTCAACGAGCAAGAGGGGCAACTAGTGGTGAACCTAACAGCGCAGGACACCTCTGGGTAACAGTGCGCTCTATAAATAGCAATAACATTAACTAACATTAATATTAACAAGAGCTGACTGACACCCAGAGGAGGGTCCTACGAAAGGATTGGGTTTTTTACCAACGAACAGAATAGACAAATTCAGAATCCATGCGGAGATGCAGGAGTTCATGAGGAAACTGAAACTACGGGCTTTCTTCAAAGAGAAGGACACCACCACGGCTGCACCATCTGATACTGAATTACGGCTGAAATCAACATTCACTCCACCAGACACTACACTACCTGTCGAATTATTAACATTCGAGAAGAGTGTGATGAAAGACCCGGGGGAGATGACCACGGACGACCAAACTTGTTTCCAGAACACGACCAGATTGGAAAAAGAAGCCATAAGACAACTATCTACCAACAAGGATATCACTATCAAACCTGCTGATAAAGGTGGGGAGATAGTAATCCAGACCACAATGGCATATAACGAGGAGTGTAGAAGACTGTTGGGAGACAGAAGAAACTATGCAGTTTTACAAGAAGACCCCACAGAATCCTTACGGATGCAAATCATAGGAATGGTGTAAGAAGCTTTAGCGCACAATTGGGTGTCCAAAAAAGAGGCCGATTTCCTAATCCAAAAAACACCACTGACTCCATAATTCTACACCATTCCAAAGATACACAAGAACCTGGAACAACCTCCAGGGCGCCCGATAGTTTCAGGCATTGGCTCTATACCAGAGTCTCTGTCTAAATTTGCCGCCGCTTTCCTCCGCCCACTAATTCAAAAAACAGACACCTACCTAAAAGATACCAAAGTGGTACTTCAGCAACTACAAGATCTGACCTTTGACCCTGATAAACAACTACTACTGGGGCTCAACGTGGAGAGTTTGTACACGAGTTTACCCCACGACGAGACACTTAACATCATGGAGGAAATCCTCTTCAGCAACACATGGGTATACCAAACACCACGGAATCTCGTAATGGAGTGCATCAGCTTGGCACTTACCAAAAACTTCTTCCAATATGGGGATACTCTCTACCTACAGAAACACGTGACCAGCATGGGGAGCACTTTTCCTCCCATCCTGGCAGGTCTCTATATACACCATCTAGAGACCTCGAGGATCTTGCATCAGAATAACCCTTTCAGGCACAAGATCAAGACATGGAAGCGGTATATTGACGTTGTGCTGGTCATCTGGGAGGGAGACGTCCCATCTACCGAGGAGTTAATGGGATGGCTCCACCAACAGAATAGTTTTCTGAAATTTACCAGTACCATATCACGTGACAGTCTAGTGTTCCTAGACTTAAACATATACCCGGAGGATGGATTGCTGAAAACTACAACGCATTTCAAGCCCACAGCCAAAAACTGTCTGCTGTTATATGACAGCTGCCATCCACGTCACCTACGGGTTAACCTCTCCTACGGGCAGTTCCTCCGACTCCAGAGGAACTGTACGAACCTGACTGACTACAAATCACAAGCGTTAGACTTGAAAACCAAACTCACCAATTGGAATTACCCTGTCATCGACAGAGCGATGAAAAGAGCCCGGAATAACAACAGGGAGGCCCTATTGGAAGACTAGACGCTCAAAGATGAGGAGACCAGACCCATTTGTGTGACCATCTATAACACACATCCTAACAAAACATTGAAAATCGTCAATAAACATTGGAGAATCCTTAACAGGGGCAACATGAACCTAGACAAACCATTGTTCGCTCACAAAAGGAGCAAAAACTTGAAGGATATGCTTGTCCACACACGACCACGTTCAGATTTAGCCGCTGCAAATGAGAACCCCTCCGTTCATCCAATCTAAGGCCACTTTCCATGTGGGAAGTGCAGCACGTGCCACCTGACCAAAAAAAGCAAAAGAATCAGATTCAGGAATGGAAGTGAATGGGAACAAAGGAAATTTACTAACTGCGATAGCCGGAACGTCATCTATATGATCACATGCCCCAGCGGTTTAGAGAATGTTGGAATGACATCACGACCAGCCAAAATCCGCATGGGGGAACACAAAAGTAATGTCCTATGTACAAAAAAAGCACAACTAAGATGGCAACACATTTTCTAACTGCAACACGCACAGTGAATGATCTTCATTGGACCATCATAGAGCAATTGCAATCCGAAAGTGGCCTGCTGGAAAAAGAACAACGCTGGGTGTTCCGTCTGGGCACCAATGTAACAGGCCTCAATGACAATATACCATAGAGCAATTTCTCATGAATCAAGACCTGTTTTTGAATACCACGACGTATATAAAACAAAGGGTAACTAATAGGCAGAGGTCCTCTGTCTTTACATCAATATTTTTCCCATACCCACATCTTGGGTTCATGATCTGTATTCACTACAATCCTGGTACCGCAGATAATGGGGACTAAGAACTATAGCCTCACTTTCTATTATGTTTACCACCACCACGATGGCTGTGTGGTTTTTATGTCTTTTGTTTTTTTGCATCTTTTTGCAACTACCAACTAGGGCCTATGAGAGAATTATTTGTCAATGGTCCAAGAAATGCACCTCATTTTATCTGTTCCGTTACACTGGGATAAGTGCACCCCACATTTAATAAGGTTCTTGGGACCCTTTAGATTTTGTTTTTCCAACTTTTCCATTTAAACGAATACAGGCGTTGATTTGGCTATCCGGGTTAACCACTAGTTAACAACGCTCGTGGTATCACCCCCAATTTTGCTAGTCCGCCTTTTGCTACCAAATGCTACGTAATGCACATAGTGTGAAGCGCTCCTTGAAAACAATGAAGTGTAAGTGAGCGTTCTAGTCCTGAAGACATTTCCGGGCAATTCCGTTTACACTTCCGGGGCATTGACAGTCCCCGCAAACCCTCTAGTTGCTCAGGAATGGAGCGCTCCCGCAAGACACGTACACACCGTCAATGACGGGAACGATAAGGCCAATTAAGCAGAGTATAAATAAACCCTCCAGTCGGCATGACTGTATCGACGGAGTCGCGAGAGGACTTCCATGCGATGCAGCAAATCGGTATATCTGAGTACGGCACAGCTGCTTTAGACAGGCCAGATCTGTTCCCACTGACAGAATGCATCAACCGGGTGCTGCAGTACTGACGATCATTTTTATTCACAAAGTGCAATGTGCATAGGGTCCCTTTCGTTCTAAAGGCTCATGAGGCCAGTGGCTTCAAAAACAACAAGTATGTGATCCTTCTCTTTCTTAAACTGTTGTTCTGCTTTTCATAACAATTTCTAGGCACTATGGAAATAACCCTGAGACAATATTCATTTAGTGTGTGTGTTTTTTGTTATATGTGAGTATGTCTTGTATATGTCCCCTTTTATTACAGGCCACTGCACTAGCATGGATAATTTGTAGTTTTGCTCCAGGTATAGACACTGTATTTATCACTCATACAGGTCACGAATACTACATCAGTAATATAACTTATACACCTGAATTTTTCCTACATTGTGTTTTTCAGATTGCGACTAAGGAATTTCCTTTTTATTTTTAAGTACTGAGACCATTGTGTCCATTTTTTGTAGCCTCTGTCTACACATAATATTGGTACATTTGACATTGTCACACCATATATGTGAGTAGGGTAGGGATCTGTGTACCCGTCTTGAAGAAGAAGCAGCACGCTTTGAAACATGTTGACACAGACACACGCAGGAGGTTTTGTACATTAATACAACATACCTCCACTCCACACCTTTTAATAATACCGGCACCAAGGCTTAATTAAATTTCTTTACTCCTATGTTGCTAGGTATTTTTTAACATTCACTTACCATTCACTCCTGACCCTACCTCTCACAACCTCTCTCACACCACACATACAGATTACATCAGTGCTCCCACGTATTCGTTGGTAGTAGCACGCCATGTCCCGTAGAGAGATGCGAAGACCCCTATGATGAAGCATGGCACCAAGGGCCCTTTTGGTGTGAGAGGGGTATTTTATAAACACGATGTGCTCCCTACCAACGGAGGAAACACACTTCTCTTTTGATCAACCTTCATTTAATTGCAATCTTCTTTGGGTGGATCTTTTTGTTTACTAATAATTGCAAGTGTAGGCTGTATCCACCCCAGGTGTTCATGTAGAACACCAACTCTCCACTCCCTCCTTTGTTTTCTTCTATGGATAAGATAGCCAGAAGGTAGTGAACAGACGATATCTGGGTTTCACCAGGTTTTAAGCCAGGTTTCTGTTATGAAGAGGCAGTCTAGGTTGTCATCTAAGATGAGGTCATGTATACTTTGAGCATGATTACATAATGAGCAGGCATTAATAAGACCTCCTCGTAAGCAGATGGTATTAGGACTATTTGCCACCAGTGTGTTTTGTGAGGGACTGAAAACTGTTTTGCAGTTTTTACAGCAGATGGGGCAGCAAATGATTGGACGTTCTACTGAATCCCAGGGTCGGAGGTCCACCCTGAAGCAGCCATCACAGAGGGTAAGAGACTACATCTGAACCTAAAACATAGTCTAAAGCATTTGGCATATGGCAAACTAGGGAGAAGTGTAAAAAGATAACCTGAGCGCCCTGCCACTGATAGGGTCTGGCATATTATCTATTTTATATGTCCTAACTGTATCCGTTGTAAGGCGTCCTCGGGAGGCGTTCCTGTGGAAGTCACCTTTGTTCGATAGCTGACCACTAGCTGAGGATAATACAGTATAATAATATGCATAGTCCTTGATAATGCCCATGCCCCTGACTTTTGTAGCATAGCTATACTGATTGGGTGGAGTTGATACTTCGTTCTCATAGTTTTTTAGTGTAACAGTTTCCCAGTGCTAAAGTGGTTTCTTATCATCCGTAGCATCTGGAAGGAGTGTGGGAGGTGCATCTAGCTTGACCCTGCGCATTACAGGGCGGAATTTGCATAGGGAAAACATGGACCCAGGAAACTAGGCATAACTTGTGTGTGGCCAAGAGGGGTGGCGAGTCCATAGTGATTACTAAACAGTTTCTATGATTACCAACCTTTGTCTAGGAGTGGGTAGTGGCAGACTATCCAGTTCACTTAGGAGTGTATTTCACAGTAATCTTTTACTAGAGGATAATATGCGATGAACGTACACATTTTTTTGACAAAGTAATTTTTTGCTGTCGACGATTAATTAAATGTATGTGATGATATTGCATTGATTGTGTGTATTGTGTGGAAATTTGAGTTTGTGCGGGTTTATTCTAACATATAGCATATTCTCCCTGTGCTACAATACTACATATGCAGTCTTTTCTTGTTTTATTGAAATGCTTGCTGTTGGACTTGGCCCTTCTGGCCGGTTCACCCCGAAACTTTTTGCTTAATATTGTGACTTGGTTTAGTGATTTTATTGACTTCGGCGCACTTTACCGCTGTGTCCCAGGGTAAAGTGCGTGCGCGTTGTGAGGTTGGCCTGCCCTCCCATAGGAATGCATGGGGGAATGTATGGGTCCCGGTAGTTCCTGATGCGTGGGGTGTGCAGGCCCGTGTTTGGTATGTGCGGACTCGTAGGAGTGAATGCTGCGCGTTGATGTGTGCGGCGTGCATGTACTTGGTGTGGAAGTGCCACTTCTAGAAGTGGGCACTTCAGTGTGCAGTCTGAAATGTGTGGCTTGTCTGGCGATTGGCTGGTGAGGTCAGGTGACGGACTAGGGAATTCCCCAGAGTCAGGAGGAGTCACCCAGTGGTGAATGGGGAGTTAGCATGCTGATGGCTGGGGAGGAGTGTACCTGGGTCCTGAATAGGACAGGGCTTCCCCCACACAATGCTGGCGCCGGCCCCTGTGGTGCGTCTAATGACCCTAGCCCTGCCAGTGAATAGGGAGAGGGGCTGAGCAAAACAAAGTGCTCAGGAACCTGTTGGAACTGGTTCGCCCCTTCCCTGCACCTTAGACAAAGCCTTGTACTGTATAAAAAGGGGCTGTGTCCCCTTACCTGTGTTCTCTTGCAGGATCCACTTGAGGGGGGGCCTGCTGCTGCTGGGCGCCAGGAGAGACCGCCACTGGGGACTGCCTCCCTGCTGGAGGGCCCTGTGAGCTGGCTCTGGGCCCAGCCATTGCCCCCTGCTCTCTGAAGGACCTTTTTGGTTGCTGGACATTGCTTATAGCGCCTGGGAGCGCTTCCTGGACTTCGTAGCGCTGCACGCGCTGTTTTCCTAGGACTTTGCGATCTTTATAGCGCTGGGAGCGCTGTTTTTCTTTATAGCGCTAGGCGCGCTGTGATCCTGATAGCGGGTGCCCACCCCGCGATTCTGCCGTGTTTTGATTCAGCCTGCGGGTGCCCACCCCGCTTATGTGCGTTTATTTCGAGGGAGCCTACCCCTCTTACGGCCGGAATAATCACCGCTGCAGCCCGGGCTGAACCAGGATGTCAGGCGGCTGAGGGCGGGCCTCCGGGACAACCGGAACTTAGGAAAGGAGGGCGGGAACCGAGCCCCGGAACAGGCAGGAGCCTACCCTGTGCCCCGGTGCGTTCTGACCGAGAGTACGATCCAGGCGGGAGCCCACCCCGCGCTGGACTGAGAGGAGGACGCGAGGCAGCGAGACGCTGCTGCCCCGACCGGAGTGCTGACGAGAGTAAGAGGACTCCCGAGGAGCGGGAGCCCTCCTGTGCCCGGAGCCGAGAGAACGAGGAGACGACGCGGGAGTCCCCAGAGCAATGGCCCGGTGAGTGTTTAAAAGGGCTGGGGGACTCCGCGCCTGTGCTGAGAGGGTGTGGGGGCAGTGTGAAGAGCCCCGTGAGGCTCCACCAGTGGGGGCCTCTCTGTCGTGCCTGCGCAAGGCACCCGGGCAGTGCTTACGAGCCCCGTGAGGCTCCAACGTTCTGAGGGGGCATTCCGAGTGGCGCAGAGTCGAGAGGGACTCCAACGAAGAGAGCAGTGAACGCTCCGACCTCGGGGGCATGTTGTTTCAGAGCCGTGAAGGCTCCCGGGGCATTGTTGTTTGAGCCCAGTGAGGCTCCAACGTTGTGCAGAGCCACGAGGGCTCTAGGGGACATCTTCTGAGTGAACAGAGCCCAGAGAGGGCTCCAGAGGCACGCAGAGTGCCTGAAGTTCGTTTTCCAGCTGCCCAGCACTTAGTGGGCAGCTGCCACGTTTAGGTGGGGGACCATTTTCGTTTCAGTTTGCGCAGCTGGCGCAGCTTGACTAACGCAGGGCGTCCTAGCCCCTACCAGGCCAGTTGGCCCAGGGACTGCCACAGGTGGTGGCTCATGTGGAGTCTTGCGCAATTGTTCCGACTTGCACCTCTGAATGTGTGTTGATGCATCATGTGCCATTGCTTTTACACCTCTGAATGTTTTATGCATCATGTGTGTTCCTTCCGTGCACCTCTGAATGTGTTTTGATGCGTCATGTGCCATTGCTCTACACCTCTGAATGTTTTAGGCATCATGTGTAACGTTCTATTACCCCTACAGGTATTGTGATACGTAGGTGGTTGTTTGCTTTCTCCTAGTACAGGTGGTGCTAGTGAGGTTCTAGTTCCCTGCGTGACAGTCTCCTAAAGTAGTTAGGGTTACGTAGGTGGTACTTCCCCGATACCAGTAAGTACTGGTTGTGTGCTATACAGATTATTTTTGTGCTACAGTGATTTTATATATTTTATGTGCTAAATATCTAAAAGTGCTAATTCCTAACAGTGGTCCAGGTGGCCCTGTCTTGTACATAATCCCTTGTAAATTCTGCCCGTGCCTGTTGGCACATTGTAAAGTGTGTGTTTTTATCTAATGTGTTGTGTATAATACAAAGGTTATTTTTATAGAATACCTTGTGTGGAGTTTCCTTTGTGGTGGGCCTTGGGTGTTGTTGCTGGGTGCGCGCGCAAACGCTTTACACATCGCCTCAGAGATAAGCCTGACTGCTCGTGCCAAGCTACCAAGGGGGTGAGCAGGGGTTATCTTTGGCGTGTAACTTCCGTGCCCTGACTAGAGTGGGGGTTTCTGCCTGGCTTTGGCGCAAGCCTTAGCCAACCAGAAATCGCCAGGTCTAACACTTGCTCAAACTGTTTGATGTAAAAAGTGTAAGTGCTCAGCTCATAGCACGTTGTAAGAGTGCACCACGTACAGATTGCCCAAACTATTTGATAAACAACACTAGAAACACGTCATTTGAATTGTATTATCCAAATTATTAAAATTGTCATGAATTGCCCACTAAAGCATATGGAGTCTAAGTTCCCCAAACAGAGAAAAAGACTTAATAAGAATTGCCAAGTTTGATATTTACACACAATTCCTGGCCTATGGAGGGGACATTTGACACAAATATAATTGAGCACACTAAAACACATATAAAAACTACATAAACAGGACAGAAGAGAGACAAAAGGGAGGCAGTGTTAAAATAGTGGGCTACATTTGAAGAGGTTCAATCTGATAGCCACACTATGCCGATAGCGAGTGAGGCATCAACACCTCCCCCACCATATGCGGGGATGGATTTACTCACACCAGCTCCCCCTGCATTATGATTCAAACCGAATCATAGTAAAAGCCAACAAGCCCCATACCGAAAGAAGTTCAGTTAGGTCAAAGCAAGAGAGATCTAAAAGCAAGTAAGCGCAAACACCTCTAGAGCAGCCCACATTTCTAGGGAAGGTCCCCAAAAGCTTGCCTCCCTGATCATCACACTCAACACGTGACACCTCAAAGGCAGGAAAATATACACACTCCCACTGGGTCAGGCGAGTGCAAATGTGTGTGAGGGGAAATCTGTTGTGGTTCTCGATAGCGACTCAGTGAGCTCAGGAGATGAAGAGAGCTCCAGTCCCCTAGGAACTAATGACAAGGGTGGGGCTACAGGGTTTGCCCAGGTAGCCAAGGTGGAGAGCAATTTTAAGAGTGAAGCCCGTCTAACTGAAGCGGCATGTAACTCTGAGCAAAAGGGCCAGGTCAGGCAGCGCGAGTCAGAGAGGCATGAGCGGAGGCTTAAGAGAGAGAAAGGGAGCACCAAAAGGAGTTAGAACGAGAATATAGGACAGTGCACTCTCCTCATAAGGAAAGCAAAGCCAGGTATATGACATTGTGCTGGGAAGATTCAAAGGTAAATGAAAGGCTACTAGCAGGGTTCAAAGCCACATCATATGGTCAACATAGGGGAGGGGCTTAACAAGAGATAAGAGCAAGGTAGCCTGCTACTTACCCACCCACGATAAAGGAAAAACAAAATAGCACCAGTGTGTGCACACAAAGAAAAAGTACAGCAGCAACGAGGATATGCGTTGCTCCGCAAGGGTGCATGACAAAGATAGACAAATTCCTAGGGAGATAATACCTATAACGGAATGCAAGACCTTTGTATACATGTTTTGCAACCTATTAGCAGATTGGACTGAGGAGAGGGACCAATATGACAGGTTTTGGCAGAGGGAAGGATTGTTTGGGCCAGAGGACATGGCAGTAGCGGAGGACTGCATAAGGCATGAAGAAGGGAAGGCTAAGTGAGACTTCTTCTACATGCAACAATGCCTTGCGAGATGGGAACGCTATGTTGAGGAAAAATCCGTACAGTCACCTAGCGTGAGAGTGTGCCTGTTACTACAGAGGGCCCAGCAGGGATTATATAGGTGCCATTGGCCCAGCGGGATTGAGAACAAAGTTACCGCCATTGCTGGATGGGGCAGAGAAGTGGATTACACGCTTTGAGAAAAACATCACAGATATCAGTCTAATGATAGGAGACATTAAGAGCCTGCTAAGCAGTCTGATTGGGGGGCAGACTAGCACGGTGTTCACCCGAGCTCGCATTACAGGAATCATGCAAACAAATATCCAGCATGACAGGCCACACTTAATACGCACCAGCACTGGATAAACATTTCCTGACCACCCAGATGTAGGAGGACTAATGGCAGAGACCATAAAGCCAGAGGAAAGCATACATGATTAACTAAATAGAATGAGGAAAAGATGGGAACCAGAAACTGGACAGCCATGAACCAATACTGGCACACAAATCACATTTTTCTACAATATTCTTAAGAAAGGGTACAGAGTGGGCTAGACAGCATAGTTGGTTTAGATACCAAACCCTGGAAGGATATACAAGCTCATATACTCCACTACCATAAGAAAAAGCAAGGGAAGAATGGAGAGAAGCAGAAGCAGGCCCAAAGAGACACAGCAAAACAAGTTTAACACAAGTTGAAAAAGTCTGACCTCGAGGTGAGGGAGCGCTGACGGCCACAACTGTACAGATGGCAGCAGTCACAATGGGGGCTCTACTGCAAAACTTTAGAGGGTATCAAACAGGCATTCCAGGAGCATGACCAAGTTATGGTAGTGGTGGGCAGGAAGGCTGGTCGCAACCAAACCCTAAAGTGTGCTACTATTGCCATGGGGGGGGGGGGGGGGGGGGAGGGTCACCTGGTAAAGAGGTGCTAGATAAAGGCACACAACAGGAGGACTGCCCAATCTGTAATACGTTCCTTACCATTGAATGACAATTTACTGTTATAGATCAATACTTATTCTTTTGATCTTGTTAAGCTTACTATTAGGAACTGTTTCGGTGATAGTGTTTGCACATCTATTATCTTTATATATTATACAAGAAAATATTTTGAAAGAGGTACGTATAAACTCATACGAAAAAACACTCAATAAATTGTGTTACCCAGTCATTGTTCTATTTTCAAGTTAAAAATAGAACTTTTCTTTACCTATAAGGTTTGCTTGAGTGGTTCGGATTGCTGTGTATACATTTATATGTAGTGTTACTTCGTCTCTCAGCTGTACCCCCTAACACTGCTGCTTTCTGGTCCTTCAGCAGTGGCAGAGTGTTCTATCTGCATCTGCAGCATGGCACAAATGTGAAAGTTGGTAACAATTCAGGAAGTGTCTGGTTATTCCAGTAGGTACATGTATATCACAGCCTCAGGGTAAAACTCTGGAGAATTAGTTTATCGGCAACATGCACAAGTTGCAGTCTCCAAGACGGAGCTGGTGAAAGTTAGCTTCCGACTCAGAGTCAGGGCTGTGGAAGTCAGACAGCTATTTTCTATATAGAATTTGTAGCCGCTGGATCAAGGCAACTAGGCACTGAGCAACAGTGCAGCACCTGAAAATGTGGACCAAACCAACCAAATCCAAGTGCACATTTCCAGGTACATGAACAAGTCCCCTGGTAACCAACACCCCATAAAACTTAAAATTTGTCTGGTTTTACTATGATGACATGCAACCCATAACGCTACGAGAGAATGTGAACCCTTCAGCTAATTAGGGGATGTTCCTTGGCTTAAGCTCACTAGGTTTTACCCTTCATTGGAGAGAATGGGCTGATTGCAAAGCCCTTTGTTCATGTGAGAGTAACTGACCAGCTCCTTGGATACGTTTGTGTAGACATTGCTTCTTGCAGGCCGCATCCAGACCAGCTCAGGCCTGTAGCCAGAACGGTATGTTTAGTGTGCCATGGTCCCCAGTAGTGGACGGAATGCTGGGTTCAAACTGGAATGGCATGGGGAACAAAAAAACGATGGATTTAGGCCCAGATCTCTGTACTGGAGTGAATGTTTGACATAATTCAGCATTCTGTCCATCAATTGTTCTTTTTGCATTTGTCACCCCGAGTGGGACGGTTATGCCCAGACGTAAGTCCCGTGCTCTACATGCCACTGGAGTCAAGCTAGCCTGACTGATGAGGGGTGATGCCCCAAAACCGGTCCCAGGATGCTTGTTTTCGGTCCAGGGAGGACCTGGCCTAGTAGTTCAGGCTGGTCTGTTCCCATGGGGAATAGGGTCAAGACTGATTTACATATGGCTTGGTTTAAAAGGCAATGGTATGGGGAGCAAACAAACGATAGATTTAGAATCAGATCTCTGTACTGGGGTGAATGTTTGACATTGATCAGCATTCTGTCCATGAATTGTTCTTTTTGCATTTAAAAAAAAAATCAACAATCAGAATTTGAAAGGAGTCAATAAATATAATTCACAAATCACAGTTAAATGTTTTCATACCTCATGGATCTTATGTTATAGTATATCAAAATCGCAAAAAGTTAGTCGGTGGTGGGCAGAGATGTTTTTGAGAGGACAATTATACCATTGCTTTCACTCTCTCATGATGAAGCCCACAATTTTCTGTGCAAGAAGATGAATTGTCAGTGCGTTTACTCTTGATGAGTTGTCTAAATATCGATTTAATTTCAGATTTATACTACGAAAATTTAGGATGAGCAGACCTCTGTTGTAAACTATATTAACATAAATTAAACTTGGCTTCTGTAAACAAAATAAAGTTCTATGAAAGCAGGTGGATTAACCGACCAGCCTTTTTTTCAGAACAGGCTAGTGCCCCTGAAAATGCTGTAGGCGGGAAGGGTGCCAGTCAAATGCAAGTCATACCTGCCTTGTAACAGACTCTGCCCAAGTCCAACAGGGTCCAACAGGCTAATCAAAAGACTATGCTGTTTGGAAATCTGAAGTTTCCTTATCGCACCTTGTTTGTGAAAGGCTCCCAGCCGCATATGTATCACAACTGAGAATGGTCTGTCTTGAAAGTTGCTTAATTAAGAACACGGTTTGATGTACACACTGTTGTGCAGTCTTTTCCCTTTGCAAACCTTTTTTTGTCTCTGAAAGCTGAGAGGGAAGCTCCAAATATTTGTTGGCCTATCAGCTGTGGTTGCTAATTGGTGATGGTGCAGTGTCATTAAGAGTGCAGCAGCACTTTTGAGTAAGGGTGGTCAGAGGAATGATTTTACACCACCTGCCCTTTTTAGGGTGGTTGGTGTAATGTCCTTTTTTCCTGTCTGCCACCACAAGGAAAAACTGAGCAGTGAGGGACAGAACCTAAATCATGACCCTAACACGCTGGGAGGAAACTCCCAGGGAGTGGGATTTATTTTATTTGAAAAGTTTTATAAAGCGCAAACATGACCAATATGGGTATCAGAGCGCTGTACAAAGTGGCGTAAGTATGAGTACAACAACAAAATGGATCAAAAGAGATAACTTAGCAATCAAAAGATCAAAGGTCAGGAACGCACAAGGTCAAAGGGGAGCATGGGTATTCAGCCAGACTAGTGGGACCAGTAAGGTTTCAGCAGAGAAGAAACATAAACCTAATTGAAACAGCACTTTAAAAAAAGAGTATCCAGACCGGAGAAAGAAGTAGATTGAGATAATATCCGTGTTAATGCTGTTGGAGGTCATTCAGAAGTAGCCATTTGACATGTTTTTTGAAAGAGGCGGTAGATGGGTTGGTTCTGATCTCTGGGGGAAGAGCGTTCCATATTCTTGGAGCAAGACCAAAGAAAGCACAGTTGTAAGTTCTTTTGTTATTGGATTTGGGAGGTTTCAATAATAGGGTGTCAGAGCTTCTTAAGTTCCGACTCTAGCCCGAAAGCTCAACTTTTTTTGCCAGGTAAACGGGGGTGTTGACATGAATAGCTTTGTGCATAATTCAAGCTATCTTGAACCTGAACCTCGCTTTAATGGTCAGCCAGTTTAGTTGAATTAGGTCTGGCGTGATGTGGTCATGTTTTCTGTGATAAGTCTGGCCGAAACGTTCAGTGTGGCTCTAAGCTGAGCCAAACTAGGATTCATTTTTTTTTTTTTTTTTCCTGAATCAAAATCCACAACACTTTGCGAGTTTTTCTCAGAAAAGCAAAAACTTTGGAAAACTAGGTGAATGGCTGTCATAACTAACTGCAACAGTCAACAAAACATTTCGTACACTGAAAGGAACCGCCATGATGGTGGCTAATTTCGATGTACAGAGGTCATCTCTAAAAGAGATGGATGATATTCTGTCAGGGTGGCAGACACATTTGCATCTGACATCCTGAAGAAGGGAGTACCAGCCGTCAAACATTAAATCAGGCCCTAACTCTCCATAACATTAGAAAAGAACTTTTGCTGAATGGACCGAGTGTCTGCAAAGTTTTGGGCAGATATGTCTGACAGCAACCAAGATATTAATGAAAACACAGATATGCAAAGCCACAACATTCTGCTATGCAAATATATAGAAAACTACTAGATTTACCACAAAAGGAGATTTGTTTGATTAAAGTACTACCTTCATGACAAATTTAGGCTAGTCATGTTCAGTAGTTTTTACAGAAGCAGAGAGGAAAAATTCCCTTGGCACTTAAAATGTAAAACAGTGTTTCTTTGACCCCCTACTTTAGCTTTGTCCTTTTTGACGGGTCTTCTTAAAGCATAGCATGATGAAATTATAATGTTGGACCTGGCCTTTTTTTAGGGTCACCCCAGACTTTTGCCTTCTGTTACTGAGACCGTTTTTGTTGCCATTAGGACTCTGTGAACTTTTCCCTGCTAACCAGTGGTAAAGTGCGAGTGCTCTCTCCTTAAAATGTAGTAAAAGTGGACTACTCCTAATTGACACATTTATTTTGCTTGTAAGTCCCTAGTAAATGGTACTACATGTTAAATGCTGGCAGTGGGCCTGCAGCACTCATTGTGCAACCCACTAAAGTAGCTCATGAAAACATGCCTCAAGCCTATCATTGCAGCATGTAGTGCAGTTTTAAACTGCAATTTTGACCTGGCAAATTAAACCATTTGCCAGGCCTAAACCTTTCTTTTAAATACTTAAAAGTCACCCTTATACTAGGCCATAAAGGCTCATATGGCAAGGTGCATTATTTCAAAAGTAAGACATGTGTTTTTAAGTTTTACATGTCCTGTCAGTGAACAAATGCTAATGACTTTTTCTCTGTTGTAATGTCTATTTCTCCTATAGACGAACACTGGGTTACCTTATCACAATAATACTCAAAGTACTGCCCCAAGGCCGCATGCAGCCCTCCTGACCCTTTCCTGTGACCTCCTGGTCAAAAGCAGACCTGGGCTGTTTGCTCAACTCAACACGAACATTCAAAAAATGTTAAATAAACAGACCAGCTTTTATTTAAAGGTAAAGTGTAGAACCTATTGCAACAAACCTGTAAAAATATTATAAAGTCTTTTTAAAATTCAAAAAGTGTATTTCATTAACATGCAGAACCATTTTTGCCTAATATATGAGACTATATCAGTACATTGAGAAGTATTATTTTAAAAAATGATAGTGCCCAAACATGAATTTAGAAAGATTCATTCTTGCACCCTCCCTGACAACATAGCAAATTGTGAACTAAGAGGCAAGTCAGGTGTAACGTGCACCTTCTGGTTGGCCTGGGTTCCTCTTATACAAATACAACATTATGGTTTATTAAATCAAATACAGGAAAAGATTTTTTTAAAGTGCCTATCCTGAAGTCATGTATTTTGAGGTCCTCTTACAATTAGCAATGAAGAAAAAGGAGGGAAAGTGAAATAAAGCAGTTTTCCAGTATCACACAATTTGGTAAAGTGGATTAATTCCAAGTTTTCTGGTTTCACTTTGAACTGTTCCACCGCTAAATATGTATATTTAGCTTCTCCTATACTCCTATACCCACCATACCACCAACACCCTCCCTCCCTCCCCCCCCCCCCCCCCCCCCAGGCAACCCCACTTCCCCTGCCCCAACCACCACCCTGCTGGCATCAATGCAGCCCTTGGTTGCATAACAGACCAAACATTTAGGTTCCTGAGAAAATGTTTGCAAGTAGCCATGCCCTATTACATTTAATAATTGATAACTTTGGAATCGGAGCAGATAGAGATATGTTGTTTACACTCAAATGAATTGTAATTTAAAATTCTCTTTAATGGCAAAGTCCGATTTTAAGTCTCAATTCTAAAGGGGCTATTTTTTTTTAAGTTGTTGGATTCTTGTTCAAACTGTTAGTGCCTTCTACCAGTGTACTGATCACATGACTGTGAATGGTTCTGCTGTTAGGGCTTGTGTATTTCTAGCAGGCAGTAACACAAAGGGGGCTTATGTGTAGGCAGGGTGGGCAATCCTGGCAAGCTATACACACTTCAAAGGGCTTTGCCTTATGCATATACAAATATTTCTGACACCAGGCCTGCCCTGTCTATTGTCACCCCAGACAGTTTGGAACCTTGACAAGGGAACAACCATTCCAGAAAAAGATGTAGGGGTAAGACATGGAGTCCCCAACACAAAGGCTGGTGCCAGGTATAAATATTGAACCTACAGAGCCACCCATTAGAACACTCCCGGGCCTGTGGACATTACAGAAGGAATGCCCTGCTGATGAGGACTGCCTTGCTGTCTCAGAAGGAAGACTGGACCTACCTAACTCTATTCCGGGTGAACCTGAGTGACTCCCAGGGTCCGTTGACTGACCTCCTCTGTGAGTTACAGGGACATAACAAGCTCATTGGGCCTCCCTGCAATGGTCCAGTTGACCTGTAGCACTGGACCTGCAACTGGACCTGCCTGATGCCTGCTGGCCTTTGCTGAGTGAGTACCTGATCCCCAAGCACTGGAACCTTGAATGGCATCATTGGGAGCCCCTTCAAGGAAGACAAGGTGAAATTTTGAAGTTTGAGTTCTTTGCAACTGCAAAAAGGACCCTTCACACCAAGGCTGCCCGCGACAAATGCTAAACGAAGCTCCAGTGAGACCTGCCCTTCATGCCACAGCAACCGCCAGCAACAACCGGCAATGCGAGATCGGCACTCCGCACCACTGCAACAACAGCCTGCACTGACCGCCAATGCAAAGCTCCAGCAAGGACTGTCTGCAATGCCTGTCGGGCTCTTCACGCTATAGTGAAGTCCAACAGGCTAATCAAAAGACTATGCCATTTGGAAATCTGAAGACTTCCTTATTGGACCTTGTTTCTGAAAGGCTCCCAGCTGCATATGTATCATAACTGAGAATGGTCATCTTGAAAGTTGCTAAATTAATAACACGGTTTGATGAACATACTGTTGTGCAGTATTTACCCTTTGCAAACCATTTTTTGTCTCTGAAAGCTGATAGGGAAGCTCCAAATATTTGTTGGCCTATCAGCTATGGTTGCTAATTGGTGATGGTGCAGTGTCATTAAGAGTGCAGCACCACTTTTGAGTAAGGGTGGTCAGAGTTATGATATTACACCACCTGCTCGTTTTAGGGTGCTTGGTGTAATGTCCTTTTTTCCTGTCTGCCACCACAAGGAAAAACTGAGAAGTGAGAGACGGAAATTAGATCATGACCCTAACATTCTGGGAGGAAACTGCCAGGGAGTAGGATTTATTTTGATTTATTTTATTTGAAAAGTTTTATAACGCTCGAACATGACCCATGAGCATCAGAGCACTGTGCAAAGTGGCGCAAGTATGAGTACAACAACAAAATGAATAAAAAGAGAACTTAACATTCAAAAGGTCAAGGGCGGGAAAACACAAGGTCAAAGGGGAGCATGGGGAGTCAGCCAGACTAGTGGGACCAGTAAGGTTTCAGCAGAGAAGAAACATAAACCTAATTGAAACAGCGCGTTACAAACGAGAATCCAGACCGGAGAAAGAAGTAGATTGAGACAATATCTGTGTTAATGATGTTAGAGGTCATTCAGGAGTAGCCATTTGACGTGTTTTTTTAAAGAGGCAATAGATGGGTTGGGTCTGAGATCTGGGGGAAGAGCGTTCTATATTCTTGGAGCAAGATCAGAGAAAGCACAGTTGTAAGTTCTTTTGTTATTGAATTTGGGAGATTTCAATAATAGGGTGTTAGAGCTTCTTAAGTTGCGACTCTAGCCCATTAGCTCAACTTTTTTTGCCAGGTAAACGGGGTGTTGAGATGAATAGCTTTGTGCGTAATTCAAGCTATCTTGAAACTGAACCTCGCTTTAATGGTCAGCCAGTTTAGTTGAATTAGGTCTGGCGTGATGTGGTCATGTTTTCTTGAGCCAGTGCTAAGTCTGGCCAAAGCGTTCAGTGTGGCTCTAAGCTGAGGCAAACTAGGATTCATTTTTTTTTCTGTAGCAAAATCCACAACACTTTGGGAGTTTGTCTCAGAAAAGCAGAAACTTTGGAAAAATAGGTGAATGGCTGTCAAAAATAACTCCAACAGTCAACCAAACATTTCGTACACTGAAAGGAACCGCCATGATGGTGGCTAATTTCGATGTACAGAGATGATCGCTATGACAGAGGTAATCTCTAAAAGGGATAGATGGTAGTCTGTCAGGGTGGCAGACACATTCGCATCTGACATCCTGAAGAAGGGAGTACCAGCCGTCAAACATTAAATCAGGCCCTAACTCTCCATAACATTTGAAAAGAAGAACTTTTGCTGATTGGGCTGAGAGTCTGCAAAGATTTGGGCAGATCTGTACAACAGCAACCAAGATAGTAATGAAAACACAGATAGGCAAATCCACCACATTCTGTAAGGTTTGAAAACCCCATTCCTGCTATGCACTAGTTACATGTTATGTTAGGTTGGTGTGTGGCTAAATAGACACCATGTGTATTCACGTTATGCAACCCACTGAGTTACTCCTGTAATTTGTAAGCTTTAGCTAGCGAGTGTGACTTCATTTTGTATTTCGTAATCCCGATTAGGCTGCTTAGGCTGTGGCTGAACTAGGCCTCATTACTCATATTGCTTGCCTCAGCAGAACACTGTATTTCATTATTATTCTCTCTGTTCAAGGCTGCTTCCCAACTTACTAATAAATAGGCCATTCTGCCCTCACATACCTACCCGAGTGTGTAGTTCTGCTCCCACATTAGGAGCCGCTGAGACTCCGCGCGGTAACCTTGAGTTACGCGCTATATAAACCCCTGATTGATTGATTGATGTACCCATCTGGCAGGTGGTAGCCCATCCTTCTGTGTCTCTTTTGTTCATGTTTGGCCCGGGCCGGTAACTTTCCACTGTGGGCGTGGTTGAAGGTTTCTGGGAGGAATGATTATGTGTTTTGAGCTGTTGCGGGGTCAGTCCCGCGGAAGACATCTTATGGTGCAGGTCAAATGGACTCCTCTGCAGAGTATTGCTAATAAAAGCCTGTTTGAATTCTCAACTGTCTGACCGACTCTTTATTACTTGGAAAGGCATAGCAGGTGGTTGTAAATAACCAGAGTGGCCATTTCCTTCAGTTGGCGCCCGAACAGGGACCCCTCAAGGTGATCCGACTCACCCGCAATCGGGTTGCAGGGTCAGGGTTGCGTCCGGTCAGTTGGGTGGATCGGGGTACCCCACACGATCGAGCTTGGTTCTCGCAGCTGCCCTGCCCGTCTGATCGGACGACTCCTCGTCTAGTGGTCACCGGCTGGGGTCCTGAGAAGGCGAAACCTTGGAGTTGACCGTTTGGTCCGAAGAGTGGAGTGGAGAATAACTTGACTCGACCTGTGTGCACCAGGTAAGTGATTTGATTCTTGGAAGAATGGCGCCATTCTTGAACAGCACAAGCCTACGGGCTGTGTCTTGGTATAGTCTAAGGACTGTCTTGGTGCAGTTTTCAGACTGCCTTGCTTGAACGGCACGAGCCGACGGGCGGTGTCTTGGTACGGTCTTCGGGCTGTCTTGGTTTGAACTTGGTGGGTTTGCGGACCCTTGTACAAGACACAGAGTGTTTGTGAACAGTCTACCAGGCCAACTGGAAATTTGGCCTATTTTTCAAAAGGCCTGGGGCTGTTTGCGTACAATCTGCCAGGCCAACCGGAAATTTGGTCTACTCTTGAAAGGGTCTGGGGCTAGAGCCTGTCTTCTTGAAATTGGTACAGTCTCCGGACTGTCTTCTTGAACTTGGTACAGTCTCTGGACTGCAGGGAGCGGTCTTCGGACCGTTTTGGTTTGGTTCTTGAACAATTTTTATTATTTATTTTTCCTTTTATTATTTTTGCTGGTGTTATACTTGTCCGTTGGGAACAGCGCATGTGTCTTATATTAAGATGCCTTGTCTAAGTAAACTGGGGTGTTTTGGATGTAGGTGTTGTTCTACTGAGGCTCGATTGGAAGAGAGCCAGCCTGGGCCTCCGGAAGGTACCCCAAATTTTGATGTATACGTCAAGCATGGTTGTGGCCCTATTATGTTTAGCACATTGTGGAATAAATATACGAGGGACAATCCTGAGGTACAATGGCCACTTACTGGCTCGTTTGATGAACAAACATTGAATTTCTTGCAGGACGAATTGTTCGCCAAGAAGAGCAGGCAGTCGATGTTTTATTCCCCAAGAGTATGGCAGAAAGAAGCAAAGCAACGGCATATGAGAGCAGACAAAGAGGCCCGTAAGAGACCGACGCAAACGATAAAGCAGAAAGCAGTGGCCTATGAAAGGGAAAAGATAGAGAAAGGCATAGAATGTGCAGATAGAAAGTTTCGATTGCAGACTGATAAATGTTATGTTACTAGAGAGGAGAGTGATATTTTCATTGAAGAGCGATTGGATTCTCGCCCTCCTCCACCTTAGCTCCTGAGCGGATATACCCAAAAGTTCCCACATCTCATTCCCCGGCCCCTGGTGCCACTCTCCCTAGTATTTCCGCCTCTAGCCAAACTGCTTCGGCCCCAGCCCCGCCTGCTTCCACTCTGCTCACGCAAATAACATGGGCGGGAGCCGTTCGCTCTACTGTTCTGTCTACTGGCTCCGTATCTGCCACTATACCCCCTTTCACTCCTACAACACTGTCTCCTTTCATGATGATACCCGTCTCCTCGTCTGCTCTTTCTCCCTCAAGTATGACACCCCAAGCACTGCAGAATGGCTAGACCCCTGTATGTGGTATACATGAATGGAATTGGGCGGCAGCACAAGACCGCATAGAGAAAGTGTTGGTGCGTTCTGCTCTGGGTGATGAGGAAAAGCAAATGGTGGCGAATCAAGCGGCTCAGTGGGCCCAGAATGCAATCTATAATGTGGAAGATGTGTGGAGTGTGATGAAAGATTATGAGCCCTTTATACAGCAGCATGCCCTTAAGCACATGTAGGCCACGCTAATAGGACTGTGGGAGCAGTGTTTCCAGGGTGTTGCACCGCAGATCATCTATGACATACGGGACAGGGTATATGCTACAGACATGGCTCCCAATGAGGTTTTTAGCAATGTAATGACATTGGTGGGTTACCGGGTCAGATTGCTCAAAAAGGTTCCGACGATGGTGACCCGGTGCCCCATGAGGGAGGTCCATCCCATTTACCATCCTTAAATACCAGAACTGCGTGACTCGACGAATACTGTAATTAGGCCACGAGTTGATGCTCGGTTTCGGGAACAGTGGATCTATACTCCTTCGAAGAGGAGTGAGGTAAAATCCCTTAAAGGCCAGTTGCCGGACCCTTGGAAATACCCGAATGCGTACAAAAAAGAGTTGACAGAGGCAGCCTCTTCCACAGTGATGACGTTAGCTGATATTGAGCTGGTCTTTGGCCTGTTGGTACCGGTGGATATATGGAGGCAAGTGCATACACAGGATAATGTAGTGGAATTGGGTGGAACATGGTATCAGATCAGAGCGTAGGATAAGGAATGCAAGCCCGGCGAGAAGCCGAAGGTGAAGTTATTGGCTTTACCGGGTCGCATTATCACCTATATGCATTCCCTTATCCCGCCGAGATGGGTGGATTGGGACAAGTTGACTGCATGTCATCAGAAGAAGGATGAGAGTGTTTCTTTACTAGGTTTAAAGAGGTGTTTCTCGACTTTAGTGGTCAGGACCTGTCATTGGAAGGTGGTGTCCAGTTGTTTGTCAGCAGGTTCATTAATTACTTGCTTCCTGAGATTGCGACAAGGTTGCAGGCTTCAAAATGTACTTGGAGCACCTCCTCCCCGTCGGTAATACTGAGTATGGCACAATACTACAAGCATAGAGAGAATGAAGAGAAGGAGAAAGTCGAGAAAAAGTCAAAAGAGTTGAAAACGAGGGTGTTGATGCAGCAAGTTGCAAGGGGAAGTGGCAGAGGAAGAGGTTTGGGTTCGGCCCAGCAGCTGCCCCGGTCTCACAAGGGTGGTGCTTCGAGTTCACCCATTGGGCTCAACCAATGTGCATATTGCAAACATGAGGGGTATTGGCGGAATGAGTGTTCGGAGTTATTGCAGAAAGGTGAGACCCCGAGAGGTCGAGGGTTTGGAGGACGTGGAAGAGGAGGAGGAGGCGGCCAGGGGGCGATGCGGTCAGAGAATATATTATCTAATCAACAAAGCGGGAACTATTTTGATGACCCCCGAGGAAGGCAGTACTATCATGATGACTATGACATGGGCGACATGATGGGGATGTCTCACAGCTAGGATAGCCAGGGACAGGGCAAGGGACCAGTTTGGGTGCCTGTAGATCAACGTGGACCCTATGTCACTGCGGATCTGCAAGGCACAGCTAAGACAGTTTTGATTGACACGGGTGCTATGAATAGCTCTGTTTCTCATTCGCTGGTCCTGGGGGCAGCTCTGTCTGGCCAAAATAATGTGTTGGTAGGTTTTTCAGGTATGCCGGTTGTTAGCCTCATTTCCAAACCTCTTGCTTTGGCTATTGGCCCTTTCACGGTTGATTCACCATTTTTATTAACGTCAATTTGTGGGGAGAATTTGTTCGGATTGGATTTGTTAAAAAGGTTACATGCGACAATTTTTTGTTCTCCAGATGGCGTTTACATGACTATCGGACCAAAAGTGGCCTGTGCTAAACAATGTTTCACAAAGGATGCCCCCCTCCTTGCTGAGTTTAACGATGTGCTGCGCACGTTATGGGCTACGGGAGACACGGATGTAGGGTTACTCCAGATCCCACCGGTCTCTATACAGATCAAAGACAATGCTGTATTGCCACGTATTCCCCAGTACAAGATATCCCAGGCAGGAGAAAAGGCCTTATTGCTAATAATTCAGGATCTGAATAAGTCTGGTGTGGTTGAGGAGACAGTGGCAAATGTGTGTAATAGCCCTATTCTTCCTATTCTTAAAAAGACACCCATGGATTATTCTGATGCTCACCCAGATGTTTACCGCTTTGTAATATGACCTTAGCGAGGTTAACGAAATAGTGGTTCCCCAGTACCCTGTGGTTCCAGACATTACCATGATCTTGACAATGATTCCCTCTTCAGAAAATTTCTTTTCTGTGATCGATTTGAAGAATGCTTTCTTTAACATTCCAATCCATGCAGATATCAGATATCTGTTTGGATTTGCAATAGCCAGAAGGAGCTTTAGATTCTGCCCTGCTCCACAAGGCTATACAGAAAGTCCCAGTATCTATAGCCAAGCTTGGAAAGCTCAATTGGATTCTTTGGAACTTCCCCCTGGTAATGTGCTGTTGCAGTGCGTTGACGGCCTCCTTCTGGCTTCGTACACTGAAGATTTTTGTAAAGAGGGTACAGTTAAATTGCTGTTGCATTTGGCACGCCATGGACACAAGGTGTCACTTTCAAAATTTCAATATTGTCAACAGGAGGTCACCTATTTAGGTCACCTACTGTCGAAGGAGGGTCACAGACTAATACCTGAATGCACAGCTGCTATTACTAATATGCCTGTTCCTAAGACCCAACGGGAGGTGCGCACTTTCATTGGTATAACTTCGTATTGTCGTCACTGGATCCCTAATTATTCCTTACTAACGGAAACCCTCATTTACCTGAGCACCAAAGAAGTGCATGAACCCTTGCCTTGGACATCTGCATGCAAGCAAGCTTTTGAGAAATTAAAGGTTGTGCTTTGCTCTGCTCTTGTGCTTGGTACTCCTGATTACCAGAGGCCTTTTGTGCTCTACGTACACGAGGCGGATGGTTGCGCGCTTTCTGTTCTAACACATGGTTTCGGTGGTAAGCAGAGACCCTGCGATTATTTCTCTGCTATTCTTTATAACATCACCAGAGCTCTCCCAAGTTGTCTGAGAGTTGCCTGAGGCAGTCTCTATCAGACAATCGTCAGGGCTCGTCCTTGATACTGATCCCACAGTAATGGTACCTCATGCTGTGGACGCGCTATTGAATAAGACAAAGACGCAGCACCTTACTAGTGCACGTCTGACTGGATATGAATTAACCTTGTTTGCTCTGCACATTACCATCAAACGATGTGCTACTCTGAACCCAGCCACGTTACTACCCCTCCCTTCGAAAGAAATGGATATTGATGTCCATGATTGTTTATTTCGGACTGAGGAAGCAACGAAAGGATGGGTAGACCTGACTGATGTTCCCTTACCTGACGCCCAAGGGGAACTATATGTCGATGGTTCTTGCTTCAAACTACCAGATGGCACCACCACTGCTGCTTATGCAATCACAACATTACACACTGTAGTTGAGACATCCTGTATCCCATACCAATCGGCCCAAGCTGCAGAGTTGGTTGCCCTCCTTACAGCTTGTGAGTTGAGTGAGGGACTGACTGTCAATGTCTACACCGACAGCCAGTACGCCTTTGGGGTGGCCCATAATTTGAGGCACCTCTGGGCGTAGAGAGGGTTCTAGACCTCACTTGGGTTGTGAATACAGCATGGTCCATTAATACATAGACTGTTGTCAGCATTGACACTGTCTGATAAGCTGGCAATAATAAAATAATAAAATGTAGCGCTCACAAAGCAGTAACAGATGACGTTTGAAGATGAGAAAGATGTTCGCGGCAGGTCCCGCTAGGTGGGTCCCAGACAATGGAATGTTCGAGGACACATTAGGAAATGTCAGGGAAATACAGAGTGAGGCGACCTTAGATGAACTGGCAACATAGGTGGAGGGTACGGTCGTTTGGACGAGGATGGGTGCTGGACTGACTTCTCTGGGAAACAGAGATTGTTGCTGCCTAACACCTACGTGCTTCCTGTTGTTACCTTGGCCCATGGCCCCACACATATTAGTGCCAAAGGAATATGTAAGCTACTGGTTTCAGTATGGCAGATCGATGATATCTCTAAGGTAGCCACACACCTAGTGAAGCACTGCATTATTTGTATGAAACATAATCCTGGGAAAGGTACCCCTACACCTTCAGGTAACTTTGCACCACCTTCCTTCCCTTTCGAGGTTCTCCAGATGGTTTTCATCAGAATGGAATGAGTTAACAATTTGAAGTATGCTAGTAGTGATTTGTGCATTCAGTAAATGGATTGAGGCCTACCCCAATCAGAAGAATACGGCTATGGCGACGGCGAAGGCACTCTTAAAAGAGTTCTTCCCACGCTATGGATTGCCACGTGTGATCTGGAGTGACAACGGAAGTCACTTCAATTCAGAAGTCATTGAACTGGTGTGCAAAGGCTCGCATATTAAGCAGAAGTTTCATGCAGCGAACCACCCCCAGTCAGCAGGCCTGGTTGAGAAGTACAATGGTACTCTCAAACCGAAGTTAGAGAAGATTCAAGAAAGCACAGGTTTGTGATGGCCTGATGCTCTGCCTTTGGCTTTGTGATCTAACAGGGCTGCCCCTGTACGAAGTGGTCTTCGAACGCCCCGCCAACGTCTGGGGTGTCCCAAGACCCAAGCGCTTCTCCGAGATAGAGTACCCCCTGCTTGTGGACTATCTGTATGAGTTAACTAAAGATCTTCGTTCTATCCACCAACAGATTCACAACATGCTGCAACCAGTACCAGAGGGGCTCGGGCATCAGCTACAGCCCGGGGACTATGTTTTAGTAAAGAATTTCCAGCGAAAAAGTTGCCTGGAACTTCTTTGGAAGGGGCCGCTCCTGGTCCTCCTCGCCACCCGCACCGCAGTAAAGCTTGATGGCCGGAAGCACTGGGTGCATGGAACTCACGTCAAAAGGATCCCTCTCCCACTTCCGTATGACCGGTGGGTCCTCAACGGCATTGCTGACCAGGAAGGGGAGCCAGTGCCCAGTTTCATTCCCTTCTCTGACGCCCGATTGAGGTGGGCATCTTCCCCATCTGATTGACAGGCACCTGAGTCTCAATGCCCTTCTGAGCCTGAATTACTTCCCCTTTTTGTTGATGAAGAAGTGCCTGGGGTTGCCAGGTATAACCTGCGGCCCGACAGAAGGACAGTGCACCAGTAGGACAGTCCAGGAGTTATGGAAGGACTCGAGCTTAGGGCGTAGGTGCTATGTCTAAGGTGCCTGCATTAGATTAGAGTGAGCTTCACTGGTGCACTGCCCTGGACACTGGACAGGGTTGTTGAGTGTACTTGCCCAGGAGGGAGGGTGCCCTATCCTGAAAGAAGAGGATTTGTTTTCCAGCAAGGACTGCAATCCTGCAGCTCCCCGTGGGAGTGCTTCATAGCACCATCGTTGATGAGCAATAGGAGTCTACCAGTGAGGCTCTGAAGGACATTGGGTGACTTGTGCCCCTCTGGTCGGTTGTATTTTTGTGGTTCGAATTCCTAAGGTTTCTTTCTATGTACCCATTTGGCGGTGCATTCATGAAGGAGGAGCAGCCTTTAGTGGCCCCATCATTACAGCAGAATAGTCCTGTGTGGTCTAGTTGGTCTACTGGGAGTAGGGTAGTAGTGGTAGCAGTCCTTCTCAAAGTAATGCTAACACTATTTGGGGTAGTTTGGTATTTAGAAGAACAGCATCCCGTGCACACTTTGTTAACCAAATAATCAGTTTATTACAGAATAAACCCAAAACAACAATTCAGAAGAGTCATGGTGGGTCTTGTGAGGACATTCTGTAAGTCACAGCCTACAAGACAAAAACCTAGATAAGAAGGTGTGTCATATGCTCATCAAAGGAGAGAGAGAGAGAGAGAGAGAGAGAGAGAGAGAGAGAGCACGAACAAACACTTGCTGCCCCACGTGTCGGTACACACTGCAGTCTCCCAGGTCCCTCATCTGAAACAGTTTCCGGAGGCATGAATGGCAGAGTCCATACAGTTGCACAAGCCCTCATCACTTGCCAAGCCCCTGCGCACACCTGCTGCTGCACCCCAGCCCCTTCTGCCGCCCAGCGGTGATTGCCCTCCCCTGCGCAACCAGGCCTCACTGCGCACCTTCCGCCACCGGCATGTCTCCAAGAGGGCCGACCACGTGCCTGTGTGAGCTCCAAGCCCGGTGCCGTGACTATGGCACCCTCCACATCATGCAGCCCGCACCGCAGGCCACCAGGTCACACACTTGATTCTGGGTCTTGATTTCGCTATGGCAGAGACCATATCAGTGCACACAGCATCATTGCAAGCTGCACACCCGCTCAGCTTTTGAGGTGCCACTATATCTGTGAACCCCAAGGCAACGCCACGTGGCGGGTGGTCCGCACTGCCACACTTGAAATATCATACACATGACACATCTGTGTGAATGTGAATGTTTATTGCACATTCAGTGGAGTGTTGCAGCTGGAGCAGTACAGGGCCATCCAACCACACTTTACAGTGTTGGCCCGTTGGGGGCCAGCCAGAGTCCTTCAGGGAATGACAGGTGCATCAGAAGAGGAGGAGTTCAGTCCGCAGTCTGATTGCTGTGTCATTGGTTAGCAAACAGAATATGGCAGTCCATGTCGAGGTCCAAGGTGGGTGTCACAGAGTGCATCGGGGGACAGTGGAAGGTGAGGATGCAGAGGGCATAACCAAGCAGAAACAGGCCACATGGCGGAGATGGATGCTACTGCGTCCTTCTGACCATGAAGGCAGATTAATCCGCATCTTCATCCTCTGCTGTTGCATGTGCCTCACATGTGGGTGGTGGTGTTATGTCTTCAGCACTGTGTGGCAGTGACACCTCAGGGGCCGGAGGTGTGGTTGGGGTGGTAGTAGCAGCATGCATCAGCGCCAGGACTTGTGGCAGCAATGCCATGAGGAAGGTCTTTAGGGCATAGAGGGACCCAGCTACTTCTCGCTTGTGTGCAGCCGTGGCAGCCGCTCTTTCCGCCTGCATCCGCTCTATATTCTCCATGATGCTCCGCATGTGTCCCAACTCCCAGGCGAGCTCGCTGGAGGCACTCTGACTAGACAGTTGTTCTTGATGCAGAGTCAGGACTCTAGCGATGTCAGCCATGGTTCGTTGGAGAGCATGGAGCGGACTGTGGGTGTCCGTTAGGGACTGTGAGTGGTCCCTGATGAGACTTAGACACCCACGTATGGCGTCTAGTTTGTCTGCCATGCGGTCGAACTGCACCTGTTCAGCCAGCTTCTCCTGGCACCGCAACACATGGCATTGGAAGGCCATGTGTTCGTTGTGGGGGTCCTGGGAGGCAGCCGTGGTGGTGGTTGCTGCCTGCTGTGTGTTCTGTGCAGGGGGTGGGTTCTCATAGCAGCTGGGCTGCCCCGCTCCTGGAAGTGGGCTGCGGAGGCTCTCCACAAGCTGTTGTTGGAGGGCATCAGAGTCGAAGGTGTGGTGGTCCTCTTCATCATCAGAGAAGAGGGATTCGGCCTGCTCTGCAGGAGGTGTTGGATTTCCCCCTGCAATGTGAAGGGGAGATACAGGTTAACATTGTGTTCACATGTATGTTGACGCATTGTACATGTTTACATTCAGACTGCATGACACTGTACATTGTGACTGTTTGGTTGGAGCTGCCTATTTGATGCAGGACAGTGGACATTCCGAAAACATCACAAATGTGTGTTTGTACTTGTACATTGTCAACTCACATTTCCCTGCAATGCCAAATGTGATTGGCCAGTTTCTACGCACATGCGGCACAAGATGTGTCCTCTGTTCTGTTGTGGACATGTTGCGGTTTGTACCACATCGTTGTCAATGTTGATGTGCTCTGCATGTAATATGTGTGTGCCGCATTTTGAGGGAGTCGCCACTGCAGCTCTGATTTATCTGCCCCTTATCCCTTACATGTGGTGTGCCTCTGGCTTCTGTACTTATACAGTGCTGAGATGTTGCATACTTGGGTGCATTGGTCTCTTGGTGGAAGTTGGGGGTCTGGGACATTGTCTGTCCGCAGATGTGCCATGCTTAATTGTGCATGTGTGCCATTGTGCCCATCTCCCCCCGACCTGGTCATTACTCACCCTGTTGCTGTTGTGTCCGGTCATGTCCTTGCCCTTCTCTGACCCCGAGGTCCCAGGCTGGTCCTCCGGGGGGCTTGTGGGGTTCTGGTTGTCCTCTGTACTTGCTCCGGCTCCCTCCATTGTGCTTCGCTGTTTCTTGGCTTTTTTTGTGTGTTTTTTTTTCTACGTTTATAGTGCATTTTCCCGCATGACTCATGGGAATTGCAGGCCGGTGGATGATTTTCAATGATTTTTTTATCACGTTTGGCCTCATCCCAACTTTTTCCACGTTGGTGTATCACATTTTTGCGGCGTTCTAATGACTTTTTTCTCTGTTGTAAGGTCTATTTCTCCCATACACAAACACTGGGTTACCTTATTACAATAATACTCAAAGTACTGCCCCAAGGCTGCATGCTGCCTCCCTGACCCTTACTTGTGCCCCCCTGGTCAAAAGCAGACCTGGGCTGTTTGCTCAACACGAACATTCAAAAAATTTTAAATAAACAGACAACCTTTTATTTATAGGTAAAGTGAAGAACCTGTTGCAACAAACTGTAAAAAAATGATAAAGTCTTTTTAAAATTCAAAAAGTGTATTTCATTAACACCTAGAACCATTTTTGCTTAATATATCAGACTATATCAGTACATTGAGAAGTATTATTTTAAAAAGTGATAGTGTCCAAACATGAATTTAGAAAGATTCATTCACAATCCATGACAAAATTACACAGCAATAGCATGGCACATTAATTTACCTGGACGGGACAATCAGTCAGGTCATCTAGTGAACTACACAGTTGTGATCGCATTATCCCGTGCAATGAGGTCCTGGTGGCAACAGGGTCGTGTGTGCTCAATGCTCGAACCGGGCACCCACATGATATAGGAAGATACCTATCCCTGATACAAGATTCAAATACTGTGGTACACAAAAGTTTTTTGAAATGTACAAAATGCAGATGGTAGCCATTCTGGACGTAAGAAAAAGAAAAGAAAAATTTAAAAAATAAAACAAAATAAATATATGTTTTATGAGATGTATGGTAAAAATAAGAGTGGTCTCAAAACGGGGACATTGAAAATAAGCAATTAAAGTAAAAAACTGAGAAAATAGATACACATCGAGTATGTTGTCAGTGTCTATCAATATGTGATGTCAGAAACAGAGTTTAAAGATGATGTTAGGAATTGGGGCTCGTTGTGTGAGCAAGGCAGGGGATCCTGCCGAAACGCATAGCAGCCTTTCGAAACAAATAAAACGTTTGGAAACTAACTTTCGGTTTGCGATGCTGTCTTTCTGGTAGTGAAACTGTGGAGACTGGAAGTGGTGAAGGATATATATCTATATATATATATATAAATAAATCTCCAAGCATCAGATGCGAACATGCTTCTTACAATGCATGAACTTAAGGGCAATAATTCTGATGATTCTGACTTCTGACAATAATATAATGCTCAATTCTACGCAAGAAAGAATTAACACATTTAATCTCATTGAATCGTGCGCAGGCAAAAGTCCTTTTAAGAATAAATCTACCTTCTGTCCAATGATGCCCAAGGACGCAATCGATATTTTTCACGAAACAACAACTGAGGATCTGAAAAACTTATATTACAAGGTCAATCATGCAAAGAAAAAGAAAAAAATGAAATTTCATGAGAAAGAATATAACAATCTGATTGTTAAGTTATAAAATAATCAGGAAATCATAATCAACAAATCAGACAAAGGAGGTAATTTAGTGATTTGGCCGCGCGGTGATTATATGAAGGAAGCATTTCGACAATTAAGCGACACAACATGCTATGTGAAATCATCTATAGTGGAATACAACAAAGCCAAAGATGCACTTAAGAAAATGCTGATATTATACAAACGTGAGGGTCTTGTTTCCAATCAAGAGCTTTTATTTTTGTATAAAGAATTCCCTATAATCCCTATTTTGTATCTCATTCCAAAGATACATAAGAAAACTGAACCAGTACGGGGGAGACCTATCATTTCGGCAATTGGTGGCATGTGTGAAAATATGATTCGCTATGTTGATTACTTTATACAGAACCATGTGCGGATGCTTCCTACTTATGTTAAAGATACGGGGGATTTTCTTAACAAATTGGAGCTAGTTTTTTGGAATGACGAATGTGTACTAATTACTCTTGATATAGAATCACTCTTTACAAGTATTGAGCACCAAAAAGGATTGGCTGCAGTGAAACATTATCTAGAGACCAGACCTCTGAACTGCTATAACCACAATATCATGTTGCTGGAGATGATTGAATGTTGTCTTTTTAACAATTTTTTTATGTTTAATAAACAGACATATAGACAATCCAGAGGTGTTGCGATGGGAGCCTGCTTCTCTCCCAGCTATGCGTGTTTACACGTGGGGTGATGGGAGAAGCAGGCTCTCAGAGGGACATATAAAGACACCGTAGAGACACATGTTATGAATTGGTTTTGTTATATAGACAATGTTTTTATAATTTGGAAAGGCAACATTGAGAGTGCAGAAATGTTTATATCAGACATCTACTCTAATGAAATGAACCTGCGATTCACATCATGTATAAGCAAAGTCAATGTCGACTTTCTGGATACTACTGTTTATGTAGCCAATAATAAATTACACACAACTCTACATAGGAAATCCACAGCAGGCAACTCCACATTACATGCTACTAGTTCACATCCCAAACACTTGATCGCAAGTATCCCATATGGTGAACTTTTGAGATTGAAAAGGATCTGCAGCACTGAAGAAGAATTTAACAAATGCACATCAGATTCCTTGGAAAGGTTCAGACGAAGAGGGTATAGCGAACAAACACTTAAGGAAGCAACCCATAAAGCAATACTTAGATCTAGGGACTCTCTTCTGAACAAAAGTGGTGCCATACAAGGGACGAGCCAGGAAACCAATGAAAAACTGGATGCACTAAGGTTAATTACTACATATAGCCAACAACAGAGGCAAGTAAAGGCAATAATAAATATGAATTGGCCCATTCTGTTAACTGATGGGGTACTGGCCTCTATTTTACCTACGGCAAAGCAAAACAGGAGTAAACCCGTTAACCCAATTGAGACCGGGCAATTATAATCACAAAGGAACAATGTCTCAACTGGTCAACCATGTGAAAAGGACCATTAAAACAAAGAAATTAATCATAACACACAGGGCAAAGGAGACCGAATTTGAAAATGCAGGTTGTTATTTATAATTAGAAGTACAAAAACATAATTACAGTAACCATAACAACCGTGTGAGCACTGGAAGTGAAGTGATGGGTGAAGACGGCGCAGTGACACAAGGGTGCAAGAGCAACGTGAGGCGGCGCAAATTAAATTAACAATAAGAGTCAGGCACAATATTTACAAAACATTAATCATTACAACATTATTTCATAATTGGGGCACGACCCTTTACAAGACCGCAAATAACGTTGAGAGGTCGACGGCGTTTCGAACTCGTTAGCTTGAGTTCATCATCAGGACTACGGTTAAAATTGCTCCAATTAGTACTTCTAAAAGATAAGCAGAAAAATCAAAAGACGGGAATCAGTGAAAAACCCAGGAAATTGATTAAGAAGGGGGTAGAGAAAAGCTAGAGAAAATACCTGATATCCACAAGTAAGGGAAATGCTGGCTCTGTCTCAGCAAGGTACAGAATTATGGGCGTAATAATGGTGATTCTAATATCCACAAGTAAGGTAAGCGCTGTATCAGTCCCAGTAGGGTATAGAATTCCGGGCGCAATTAGGATGGCTCTGAAGGATAACATTGATAGTATTAATGATTAAAACTCAACTATAGAGGCGACAACTAGGCCAAGGTACTTTATACATGGGCGCTTACCCATAGTGAAAAGGTGGTTGTAACTCCGGGTGGTAATAAGTGCGCGCTGTGGTTAAGTCGGCAGCTGTCTAAAAAACAAATTAGGATCTGTTAAGGATCCAGCAATTATAGAAAAACGCCAGCAAACGCATGTAACTACATCGCGAGCGCTCATCAATAAAAGACGCTTACCGACTGAAATGAAATCAGGGTTGCAAGCAATTCCTTCAAATTATTCAAGGAAGCCGGGATCAATCCGGTTTGCATTCAGCCAAGGAAACGAATGAAACGTCCTCAGCTCACGGCCGTTAGAGAACGGAGTATAACCGGCAATGGCCGGTATCATGTGATCAAGAAATGAAAGTACAACTAGAGCGAGGGAGAGAAAGCCCACAACAGTACCCCAGGGGGAAGATAGAAGTGTGAACGGCCTAGGAAGATGGCCAACCACAAAGGAATGAAAAAACCTATTCAAGCATTTTCATTATCTTTGTTATCGGTTAGACTTATGATCGGAACTTATGGCCTTCTCAATAGAAATTCAATGTTACACAATATATACATATATACAATTATATACATATAAACAATAATACATACGACATACTTCATAAAGGTCAAACTAATATTATACAAACAATTATTACGAGGAAAAATGTTTTGTTAACCCCTTCAGCGCGGCGGGAATTCCCCCGCGGTGCTGAAGGGTTCGAGCGCGGGCGGGGCCATGACGGAACGGTTCCGTCATGAGCACAGCGCAACCGATGCTCATGACGGAACCGTTCCGTCATGGGCATGGAAGGGGTTAAGTGAAAGGGTAAAAGAATGGGTACATTTGTATAATAATACAATAACAGGGGACAGGATAGAAAGGGGATGGATAAAATATAAGAATAGCAAAAATCCAAACAGTTCATATCTATGAAAACCATTCACAGTAGAGGGAAAAGGAAAAAACGTACCCTAATGGACAAAGCTAAGGAGAGAATTATCTTAAATGTATACAATAGCTGCGTTCCACTCATCAAGGGAATTCAAACCCTGTGTTACCGAGTTGCAGCGGGTAATCCATCTACACTCGCACTTGTTAAGAAGAAGTTGAAGGTTACCTCCGCGGATAGACAGTTGTGGTCGGTCTATGACTTGCCATATCATGTCATTTTCAGAATGGTTACAATCCCTGTAATGTGTTACCAGAGGTGCAGTGGTAACATTGCATCTGATGCGACTCTTATGTTGCGAGATGCGTTGTTTGATCATCTGCGTTGTCTGCCCAATGTAAACAAGGTTACATGGGCAGCGAATAGAATAAATCACATTGTTGGTGCGACAATTTGAGAATTGTTTCAAAGGATAGGTATGTTGAGGTGTGACAAAAACTTTTGTGTTAAGTGTCAGTTCACAAACATTACAATTCTGACATTTAAAATGACCGGCGGGAGCCCCCACATGGTCGTCACTGATAAGTAACGTTTTTCTTTAGATGGCCAAGTAATGGCATGGACCAATTTGTCAGAAAGATTCTCACCCTTTTTGTATGAGAGTAACGGGGGATCTGAGAAATGCGGAAATGTACGGAGCAGTGTCCAATTTTTTTTGATAATACTCCCAACTTTATTACTTGATGGACTAAAAGTTGAGACAAAAGGAATCCGCGTATTGGTACGTTTGATAGTAGGCGTCAAGATAATGTCTCTATGGCTACACCATGCCCGTTTAAGGGCTCTTTTAACCAAACATTTGGGATAACCACGGTTAGTCCGTTTCTCAGAAAGAATGGCAGCCTCCCGAAAATAATCTTTCCGCCATTTACAATTGCTGCGGATCTGAAGGAATTGTCCATACGGTAATCCGTCGCGTAAGCCACGAGGATGATAACTAGAATACAAGAGTAAGGTATTACGTTCTGTTGGTTTTCGGTATAGTGTAGTACCAATGGTACCTTCTTCAACATGTAAAACCAGGTCAAGAAAAGGGAGGTCAGTCTTACGGATGTCTGAAATAAAAGTCAAATATGGTTGGGAATTATTTAGCCAAATGACAAAGGCGGCTAATGCATCATGGGTACCGTGCCATAACAAAAGAATATCATCTATGTACCTCCGCCACAGAAAAATTAGTTGTGAAGGTATTTTGAGTTGATAAAATGATAGTTTTTTCTAGATGATACACATAAAGGACCGCAAAATTAGGAGCAAAACAAGAACCCATAGAGACTCCTTTGATTTGTAGGTAAAAAGAATCCTTATACAAAAAATAATTGTTGGTCAAGGCTATATCAAGGAGTTCAATCAAAAAATTAGTTGGGATACGTATAGGTCTTGGTCTAGTGTTCATTAGGTTTTCTATGACATTGAGCGCATCAGACTGAGGAATGTTGGTATACAACGATTCAATATCTAAGCTTGCCATCAGATCTGACTCTAGGTCAAACGGTAGATCCTCTATGATGTTGATTAAGAGGGTACTGTCTTTACCAAAGGTGTCAGTTAATGGGACAAACTCCTTGAGGATAGAATCAATGTATTTGCCTAAGGGCTCAAGTACAGAACCTATTTTACCTACAGCACCCACTCTCACTTTTAGAAAAGCAAAATCGATGAGGACAGAACTTGTTAGAAATAGTCCAGAGACAGTTACCAACACAATATGGTTGAAGCCTAAATTAGGCTTCTACAAGTGCTCTACATGTAGAGCTTGTAAATTTGGTAAAAACACTACTCACTACACAGTTCCATCCAGTCCTCAACAAAGAGAGATAAGAGGCCATTTTACTTGCCGTACTGAATTTGCGATATATGTTCTTACCTGTACCTGCGGTTTAAACTACATAGGAAACACTAAACTTGCAGTACATGTCCGCATCCTACAGCACCTTCGTGCTATTGTGAACAATGACACTAATTACCCTGTAGCACGTCATTTTAAGGCAATACACCACAATGATCTTAGTTGTCTCAAATACTATGTAGTAGCTGCCATCCCAGTACCTCCACGAGGTGGCAATAGAGAGCTCATGCTTAGGAAACTTGAAACACATTTGATTATGGAATTTGACCGCAAGGCCCCCAATGGACTCAATACCACAGAAGACCTGTATTATTACCTGTAAAATTTCTGAAGACTATGTTCCCATCGTTATTTGGTTCAATATATGTTATCATTATACCAGACAAACTATTAAGACACATATCCATCCTAGTTGGTAGCTTTTGAACGAGTAGGCTTTAGTCTTTTCGCATCACCCTGTTCAATTACCATCTTATGATCACTCAGATTGTTTTTATATAAAATTCCTTTTTATCAAGAAAATCCCATAAAAATGAAACCTAGTTAGAAGTATATTTTTTTAGAAGTGTTTTTTAGATATATATTATTTTTAATATTATCTTTTATAACACTGGTATTTATACAGCACATCATTTGCACTTTAGACTTGAGAGTAGGTCTCTCTAGTTGGGTTATTTGCACAACATATAGGGCTGCAATTTATCAATTTAAAATGAATATAATGTTATAGTAATTTAGAGATATACATTTAACAATCAGAGCTCTATAGTACAGAAGTATTCTATATACTACTGGGCGTGATTCAATTGGCAGTATCAGTATTAAATATCGTTTTGCCGTGTTTCCTTTATATTTGTTGTTCTGAGTATTATCTTGCATCGGGGATATAAGAACCAGTTATGAGTAGTAATGTCAACCATACATTGTCATTGCATTTATGCTAATTATTTGGTATACAGGTACATTAGAATACTGGTATATCCATGGTTCGTTTCCCAAGACCATATACACAATTATTATGATCTTACTATATTTTAGAAACAAGTAAAACTCTCTGACTACATATATGCCAATTTAGTTCATCGCGCTCTTTATACAGGGCTAGATTCATGTTGACTATTCAATATCTTCCTATGCCAATAGATATACTGTAAAATTGTGCATTTACGCCGTTTTAGAAATTTTGCTCAGACACAATGTGATTTATCTCTCTTATTTATAATTTATTGGTTATAATATTCTATTTATTCGATTTTAGAATTGTCAGCTTTTAATTACTACAATAAATAATATTTTAATGTATTAAGTTTAGCCTTATTTTGCACATTAGATGGTGTATACTCATAGTATGTCTTCTATGTTTATAGGGATCACGTGACACTAGGAGGTGGTATTAGAAAACAATGGCAAACGCATTTCCTGCTGTGTCAGCCGAAACGCATTATGACTACAATGTGAGCAACAAAGAATCTCGCCATACCATAAAGTGGAGTTTGTGGTGTCTTTTCATCGCCCGTGTGGAAGTTGGAATCGGCATTACATTATTTGAATATATATATATATATATATATATTCACTGAAAAAAACATAGGTTTCAGGCACATTATAGTTAGAAATTTGCATTTAAAAAACCTTAGAAATTCACTGAAAAAACCATAGGTTTTAGGGAAAGTTATATTTAGTTGGACATTGCACTCGTACAAAACCTGTGAAATTCCCCCATTATAGTTAGTTCAGCTAACTATAACTCGTGCCCCCGCAATGCACTGCTGATGACGTCACATATTACATCACTCAAAGATATGGTCAGTGACATCACTGATGACATCTCAAATGACATCACTGATGACATCATCCAGTGACTGTGTGTTTCAGTAAAGTTTAAATATGTTTAATATATATAGGGAAAGGCATATTGAAAAATGAGTGGATGTATAAGTGTCTGAATGGATGTTTTACTAGGTGCGTGACTGACTCTATAAGTGAGTGGTTAAACATATATTACCGAATGCATGGGTTAGTAACTAAACTGTGTGAATCTCTGTATCTGTATCTGTCTGTCTGTTGGTGTGTAAGCGACTGCATGGGTTTGTAAATAACTACATAAGTGTCTATATGAGTTATTGATTGGCTGTCTGAGTATCTGTATGGGTGGCTGGATGTTTATGTGGGTGGGGTGTGTGTGACTCTGCATAGATGTGTGAGTGGATGATTCACTGGGTGCATAGTTTGAAGTGTGCATCTGTGATGGACTTATGAGTGGGTGAGTGTGTGTATGGGTGTGTTAGTGAGTTAATGTATATGTCATTGGTACATGTGTAAGTAACTACATATATGAAAGGCAGTATATATATATATATGTGTTAAAATTTATAAATGGCTATAAGTGAGAGTGTGTGATTGTGAGAGTGGCTGCATGGATGAGTGTTTTCTTGTATCAGTGATTGTATGAGAACGTAAGAATGTGCTAGTATTTGTATGAGTAAGTGAACTGGTGTGTGTATAACTGTATAGGTGAGTAAATGGGAGTGTGAATAATGATTTGCATGACTGACTAGGTGTGTGAGTACCTCTATGGATGAGTGGCGGTGTGTGAGTGTCTATTTAGGTGTATGAGTGCATATGATAGTCCTGTACTGAGTGACCATAAGTATGAGTGACTGTACGGGTGAGTGAGTGGATGTGTGTATAGACCTAAGAATCAGTGAGTGGGTATGTAGTTATTGGTGTTGGAGTGTCTATGGTTTTGAGAATGGCAGTCTATAATTTAGAGTGGGTGTATCTAAAGTTATATTAGGGTGTGAGAAATGTATGAAATTATCACATGGATGATGTCATTTGAGATGTCATCAGTGATGTCATTTGAGATGTCATCAGTGATGTCACTGACCATGTCATGAGTGATGTAATATGTGACGTCATCAGCAGTGCATTGCGGGGGCGCGAGTTATAGTTAGCTGAACTAACTATAACGGGGGAATTTCAATTTGTACGAGTGCAATGTCCAACTAACTATAACTTTCCCTAAAACCTATGATTTTTTTTTGTGAATTTCTAAGGTTTTTTAAATGCAAATTTCTAACTATAACGTGCCTGAAACCTATGATTTTTTCAGTGAATATATATATATATATATATATCTCACAAGTTTCACCAAAGCTGCCGAACTCCAGGATGGGTGCACCGCTCGTGAGGGTGAAACTCACGCAATATTTATTTTACAATTCTGAAAGTAAAGACGGGCACTCACAGGGCAATATTGCACTCATTTATCATTGAAGACAGACAGACGCCTTTCGGCAATCTCTTTATCAATGCCTGTTAATTCCAAATGAGCACCGTAATGCTTGATCCATTTATACTTTATTACTGCACATTCCCAGTGGCTCATATTTTTTAAATAAACAATGAAGAAGGACTACCACCATCCCACATAACCTTCATTTTAGCAGCCGCCATCACTGTGTGGCCATAGTTGTTAAATACATATAGCAACACCACGTTATCCCCTCTTGATGTTCACAAACCAATGTTCACAATAAGTCATTAGCCTCTCATAGGCATATTGTAATGGATAAAAGGCGGTAATGACAAGATGTTGATGTTGATCCAGGATGGTGATTGCAGTACAGTCGATCTCCAGCATCAACCCCCGCAGTGTCCTACACTGGCCTACAAGGGAACTGTAATATTGGCAAATTAGGTTTCTTTAAATCTCTTTTCTTGACGGGGAACCAGTGGAGGTCTCATAGGTGTTGGGTGATGTGCTCATGTCGTGGGATGCTGAGGACGAGTCTGGCTGCGGTGTTCTGGATGGTCTGGAGTTTGCGTAGCAGGGATTTGTTGATTCCAGCTTAGAGGACATTTCCGTAGTCCAGTCTGCTTGTTATGAGTGTGTGAGTGACGATCTTCTTCTAGATTCGGAGGGAATACATTTGAAGGTCTTGCAAAGGATGCAGATGGTGTTGAAGCAGGTGGAGGTGACAGCGTTGATCTGCCGGGTCATGGTGAGGGAGGAGTTGAGTATGATGCCAAGGTTCGAGGTGTGGCATGTGGGGGTGGTGGTTTGCCAAGGGTGGTGGGCCACCAAGTGTTGTCCCAAGCTGAGGGGGTGGGTCTGAGGATGAGGAGCTCTGTCTTCTACGAGTTGAGTTTCAGATAGCTGTTGCTCATCCACAATGCAAGTTCTTTCATTCCTTTCTGGAAACTGAGTCTGGTGGCTTCGGGGTCGTTCATGAGGAAGAGGATAAGCTGGGTGTCGTCGGCGTAGGAAACTATGCTGAGTCAATGCTGTCTGACAATGGTGATGAGGGGAGCCATGTAGATGTTTAAATGCGTGGGACTAAGCGATGATGCTTGGGGTACCTAGCAAACAAATTCCTAAAAAGCAAGGTCTTAAGGGATTTTCAAAAACACAGCTCATTGATTGTGGATCAGATGGCCAAGTGAGGGTACTCCAGAACTTTGCTGCATTAAAGCAAAAAGACCATCCTCTACTTCTAGCTCTTCTGAGAGTAGGGACGGTGGTCAGGTATGAATTGGTGGATCTAAGAAGCCTTGTGGGGGAGTAGGGGATAACAAGTTGGCAGGAAATAGGGTGGCCAGGTGCATGGAGGGCTCTGTCAACTATGCACACGGATTTGAATTCAATTCTATGGGCAACAGGTAGCCAGTGGAGTTCCATCAAACCCTGCCAGGCTGACTCAATCCTACAGTTCCCTAACAGCGTGCATGCAGCAGCATTTTGCCCGACTTGTAGTTTTTGAGTAACTGCCTTAGGAGCATCCAGGTAGAGCAAGTTTCCATTGTCCAGTCAGGAGAGAATCAAAGCCTGGACTACCATCAACCACGCACGCCGAGGGAGCAAAAGCAAAATCTTGCACAGCATATGCTGGATTCCAAAGCAAATGGCAGAAAGTTTAGTAGTTCGGTCTCCATAGACAGAGTGTTTTCCAGCCACACTCCCAAACTTTTGATAGCTGGTTTCGGCGTCGGAGGGGGGCCGAGACAAACCAGCCAACCCAGAGCCCTAGAGGGAAAGGAATTGTTTCCAAGGATCATGAGTTCAGTTTCAGCTCTGTTCAGCTTAAGCCACAATTTATTCATCCAGCTGGCTACTTGCTCCAGTAGCTGGCTATTTGCTCCAGTAGCAAGTAGCTCTCCCCTTTGGATGCTTTTTGGTTACAATCCTGTATCAAGAAGGGCTTTATTTGTGCCAATGGTTTCAAGTCAGGGGCGCAGGCACTAATTTTTAAGGACCATGACTTACTTTTTATCATCAAACTTTAACAGAGATCAAAAGAGAGAAGGCAAAAAGGAAGAAGTGAGGAAGAAAGAGGAGGAGAGGAAAACAGTGATAAAGGGAGAAGCAGGGATGAAAAAGAACCTGCAAGAGTGGAGTAAACGTTAAGGGTAGAAATAAGAGGCATGAAGTGGTATGAAGACATCACAACCTTGGTATTCTGTACCACTGGTATTCATAAGGGCTAGTGCAGGCCTCCAAAGTAACACTTTTGTCATTGCAGTTATTTTTTTATATTCAAAATTGTGTGCCTGGTGTACTATCTATTTAGGTGGTCGCATTCACTCAGAATCGAAGTGTCACAAGCGACCCCTTCACTTCTGCAAATGAGTTGCCACCTCCTTTGAGGGGCTGGTCACAATTCAATTAAGCTCACAAACCACTGATACATCTTATACTGAGTTGCAATTTGGAAGGGATGCCCTAAGCACCACCCTTTCAAATTGCGTTTCGTTATCCATTTCTAATACCCTTTTGCGGTTTACTAAGACTTTACTGCATCTCAAACTGCGTTTAGGGAATACAAGTAAGCCATTTTGTGATCACAAACCATCTAATTTTGTGGTTCACAAGGTTTGCAACCACAAAATGACTCCGCACATTTGGGCCCTTGCACTGGGTTAATGGAGATGGTTGGTCTGAGCCTGTGTGTGCACACCCTCCCACACGAATAAGGTAGTTTACAGGTGTTTTCCACTATCAAAGAGGAATTATTTTCTTGGTATGGGTATTTTTTAAATTCGCAACTCTTATGCCTGAATAATTTTCCTCTGTTAGGGTGATGCAGCATTTATATAACAACTATACTCCTTTGTTAGTCCGACACAGGTACTCTTTCTGAGTGGTCTCTTGTGCCTGATGGGAGAATGAGACAAGTCTGGCCATATCCCCCGGCTAACAAGTGCCCCCATTCAGCCATTCATTCATGATTGTGGCACAGAACTACATGGGAAACAAGAAAATGAATTAGAAGCAACTCAAAACAAACAAGTGGCGCTAATTAGCATACCTAGAGAGGGTAATTATAACATCTGTTATTACCGGGTTCTGGCACTGGAGGGTTTGAGTGAAGTATAGAAAACAAAACTCGTTATTTTCATTTGATGCAAGTATAGCACGAGGCTAAGTGCGTCTCAGCATATTCCTGAATGGGAGCACAGCCCAGGTGCCCAATGCACAGGCCCCCAGCTGCCACTGCAGTACGCACTCTGTACCAATACACGATCCATACTAATCATCTACAGGGTCGATGCGGCCCCCAGCAGGGGTCTGCCCAAAGGCACTTTATGATCCCAGCGACGCTGCTGTTTTCGAGTGGCCCCACTTGGGGCTTCCGCTTAATTGTCTTCTCCAGCCCTCGGCGTCTCCATCGTGCTTCCGCTGAGACAGCCACATAATCACTTGCATTCGCCTCACGTGTGGGTGCTAGGGCAATCACTCACTGGTGCACTTGTTCCAGTTCCATGAATAAGCTACGTGAGTCTGGCCTTGTGCAGCCCTGGATGAGAAAAAAAAATCCTTTGATATTGGAATGATAACATGTGTTATTCATCGGTTTCTGTAACCTGTGGTGGCTGGGATTTAGACCTCCTATTTTTCTTGTTTGCCTAATTTCATCATGTCCACTTTTATGATTTTTCATGAAAAATAGAATAGAGTTCTACTTTACTGAAATTATGGAATAAAGTTATTTGGTGGATTTTTTGTCAGCACGCTTTCCTCTTGACTACGTGGGTATCCTCAAGGAAGCCTGCCCGCCTGGAGAGTGTGAATTAGATGTTTCCTCTGCGCTCCCGCCCTGCTTCTATATAGGTTCATTCTAAAGTACTTATGAATTAATTAAAGTTTCCCCGTAGCGCTCGTGAGCGACTACCTCACAAGCACGCAAAAAAGGCAAGGACGCAAGGCTACGCACAGTTACACAGAAGTGTACAGGCGCAACCTCCTGAAGGGGGCGCCCCACACCCTGATGGTAATCTTTACTTTCAAACTCTTACTTTTATCTGCACTTTTTAGGTCTCATTTTCTTCTCTTGGGATATGAGCTTTACTTTCAGGACACCTCTATGAAACTCTCCGAGGATAGAAAAATGGGAAATCTTGTATTTTGGCATTATGTAATCCTGGGCGGTCCAGGCGCCTTCCCTCTGGCATATTTGATTCCCAGAGATGTAGCTCAGTGGGTTTGAGTGCCCTGAAAAAAATCAAACAGTAACCTGTCTGGTACAGGTTTGAATTCCAACATGACGGACCCCGGTTCATTCAAAAGCTCCAAAGCCTGTTATAGTTGTGCGAGGCAAGGGCAGCGCCATAAAACTTGAGTAATTTTTCTATAGATTATAAATAATATTTAAATCCGTATTTGTAAAGCGAGAACTACTCACCATTTTGGGTCTCAAGGTGCTGGGAGCCCTTGTGGAAATTAAGTGAACTATTGCCCAGAGACATATGGCGCTGAGCTGAAGCCAGAGCCCGGAATCAAACCGTGAGGCCTGTGCTCCGAAATCAGCTGCCCTTACCGCTGCACCACACCTCTCAATCTGCACCGCAACTCTCCATTATACTATCTGTCTCGGCTATAACTCGCCTCCTTCTACTGCAGAGTCTCTGGCACAGGGGTGGGAGCCCTCTGCTGAGGGGATGTATGTCGTTACAACTCACACTTTTACAACGCATGCACTTACAACGCATTTTTTACAACGCAACATCCATTACAACGCATTCCATTACATAGCATGACACTACAACGCATTTTTAAAAACTACCTTTACAACGCATTCCATTACATCGCATACTACCTTTACAACGCATACCATTACAACGCATAATATTAAATTGCATTTAAGGTAAGTATTAGATAGTATAGGGGTAAAAATTACTTTTCTAACTCCAGGGGGTGCAACAGTAGGGTAAGTGTTGGATAGTATAGGGATAAAAATTACTATTCTAACTCCAGGGGGTGCAACAGTAGGGAAAGTGTTGGATAGTATAGGGGTAAAAATTACTATTCTAACTCCAGGGGGTGCAACAGTAGGGTAAGTGTTGGATAGTATAGGGGTAAAAATTACTATTCTAACTCCAGGGGGTGCAACAGTAGGGTAAGTGTTGGATAGTATAGGGGTAAAAATTACTATTCTAACTCCAGGGGGTGCAACAGTAGGGAAAGTGTTGGATAGTATAGGGGTAAAAATTACTATTCTAACTCCAGGGGGTGCAACAGTAGGGTAAGTGTTGGACAGTGTAGTGTAATATTATGCGTTGTAATGGTATGCGTTGTAAAGGTAGTATGCGATGTAATGGAATGCGTTGTAAAGGTAGTTTTTAAAAATGCGTTGTAGTGTCATGCTATGTAATGGAATGCGTTGTAATGGATGTTGCGTTGTAAAAAATGCGTATTCCAGGGTCCTGGAGGGCCACCTTTGTCAGTGGCTTTATAACAGGCTATGGGGCCCTAGGCCAAGTAAAGTTTGGGGCCCTTCTTCAGAGCCACCATGAATTTCATCATACATTTTGTGCTAAATAAAGTCTGCACATTGTCCAAAATATTACATTCTGTCTAAAAAACAGTTGATATACGTCTTCACTTTGGGACACCAAGATTCTTAAGATGTAATGGATAGTGGAGAGGTTGAGATAGTGAAACAGACAAAGGTGAGATTATAAATAGATCACTTTGGAAGGGGGGGCACTTAAAAGGTGATCTGTAGGCAATTGCTCACTTTGCCTATGCCTTAAAACGTATTGATCTGTGGCTGATATGAAGACCGCAGTGCGTGCAGGAGTAAGTCTGAATGCAACAGAAAAAGTCTGCCACAGTGAGCGAACGTAGTTTGTGATTGGGAGCTGTGTATACGAGAGTGAGCGTGAGTGTGAGAGCTAGAAAGAGAAGAGGGTAGTGAGAGGAATGAAAAGATAATGACCGGTCAAAGGGACAAAAAGAGAGAAGGTTATAAAAAGAAAACGGAAAAGTGAGAACAGTACAGAAAGGAGAGAGTGCACGAGAAAGAGGAAAGAGAAAGGTGCAGAAGGATAGAGGAAAAAGAGAAGAAAAGAGAAAGGCTCAGAGAGAACTCTACGAGAGATAGAGGGAAAAGAGAAGAAAAGAGAAAGGCTCAGAGAGAACTCTATGAGAGAGAAACGAAAAGAGAAGAGAAGGAAAGAACGTGTATGAGTGAGACAAGCAGACAGATAGGGCGAGAGAGAGGTTCCACATTTGCATAATCTATGGTCCTAAGCCATCATCCTTTTAGACCACTGGGACGAAAGAACAGCGCCGAAATATTTCGAAAAAAAATGGCAGAGAAGAGACATAAGGGGCAGAGAGCAGACAAGGTAAAGCCCGTTTTTGACAGAAGAAAAAGGAGCAGGAAGCGAAGAGGAACAGTGTGTGCGTCAGGGTGTGTGTGAGAATGCAGGTGTGCGTGCATGTCTGTATGCAGCCTGTTCAGAAAATGCAAAGAAGGCGGGTGAGCGGTGTCAGGGGGCTTGCATTCAGAAAAGAAAGAAACAGAAATGGGAAGGAGTAAAAAGAGAATGGAAGGGGTTTAAGGAGCAAGGCGGAACACGGACAAAAGAGAACGGAATGGAGTGAGCCGGGACACACAAAACAAGACACAATAGAAAGGGGAGACGACAAGAGAGAAGAGGAGAAATATGGGTGGAGGCAGGAGTTGAGAGAAAAGGGAGAAGAAAGAGTGAGACTTGGGGACAGAGGACAGCCCTGACAGATGAAATCAAGGAGAGAAGTCATGGAGAAAAATGAACGGGGGCAAAAATTAGCGTGCGGGGGGCCTGCACCTCCTCGGTCTGCACTCGGAGCCCTCGGGCAATATGCGGAGCCCTTACCTCTTCACCTGGGCCGGTATCACGAGCCCTCTTGTGAAGCCTCGGCTCCGACAGATAGGAGGGTATCGTTGCCCTTGATCTGCACCCGAGCTCTCAAAGAGCAGCCAGAAACCTTACCTACAGTCCCGGCTCTGGTTGAGGGAAGCTGTGCCCTCAACGTGCACGGAGCCCTCTCTTGCAGCCCTGGTTCCTTTCCACAAAAGGTATTGGGTGCCCTCAGACACACCCCGATACTGTCCTGCAGCTCATCCAGCACTGGCTGGAATGGTGCGCTACCCTCAGGCCGCACCTCGAGTCCTCCGCCCGCACCGAGGGCCTTTCCTGTTGCTCCAGCTCCAGATAGAGTGGAGCGGAGAGTCAGCCCGCACCGAGCCCTCCAGCAGCCCCCGCTCTGCCCCCTGCAGCCCTGGCACTGCTGCAGAGGAGGGAGCGCTGTTCACAGCCCGCACCGAGCCCCTCCACCTGCAGCCCCGGCTCTAGTTGGAGGGAAGACTGAGGTACCCTTCGTCAGCACCCCGAGCCCTCTCCTGCAGTGCTTGATCACGTTGAAGGGGACCAGCGTCACCAGCCTTGACCAAGCCCTCAGCAGGCACCTTGAGCCCTCTCCTGCAGACCCGGCTCTGCTTGGATGGGAGAAGTGTCTCAGCTAGCACCACCAACTCCCTCTCCCACAACCCTGGCACTGGCTGGAGGGGAACTCAGCCTGCACTGAGCCCTCACCCGGCTCCCCAAACCCTCCCTGAAGTCCCGGCTCAGGCCGGAAAGGAGAGGGGCCCTCCGCCACCGCCGAGCCCTCTCACGCAGCCCAGGCGCCGGAAGAGGCTGGGGTCTGTGTGCGGCTCAGCTCCTCGCCGCCCAGGCTCCACCGTCTCCCCCTCTGCACCCATCTCTCTATCTCCCCCTGCTTCCAGCAGGACTATATTGAGTGGAGAGGCTCTGCAATCACGAAGTCTGGAGTAGCCCCGCCAAATATTTTTGAAAAGCCCCAGGGGGTGGTGGTCCCCAGGGCTGGGGGGCCCCTTTGGGCCCCCCATTTTAATATAAACATTGCCCCCCAGGGACCTGGCCCACCCGGGGGATTTAATTGAAAATTTTAACATTTTCAGCCGAGGCACAAGATGGCGTGTTGACAGCCAATTAGAATAAAGCTCGTGATCGGGAGGGTGTGTGGATCCACCGTGCCTCTAGATATCAATATCTTTATTTCCTAATTTCTCAAAAACTACTGAACGGATTTACACCATTTTTAAAAAGGTCGCTTTCTGAGCCAAGCAGTACCTTTTTGCCAAATTTGGTGTAATTCCGTTCAGCAGTTTTTGCTATAACCGTGTCTAAAGTTTCCTATGGGGAAATGATTTTTTGACCACTATTTTTTGAATTTCTCAGGAACTACTGAACGGATTTACACCATTTTAAAAAAAGGGCGCTTTCTGAACCAAGGGCTACCTTTTTGCAAACTTTGGTGTAATTCCGTTCAGCAGTTTGGGCTGTAGCCGTGTGTAAAATTTCCTATGGGAAATAACATGGGGAAAACGCGTTTTGGGACCCCCCTTTTTTCTCGGACCCGCTTGACGAATTACCCCCAAACGTTCAGGATTAGAAGCTGACCGGAATGGGCCATTAGTTTTGAAAATTGTGTCAAGATTCGTCAACCAGTGCCAAAGTTACTGGGAATAGAATATTACGATTTTCCTATGGATAAGAGGTCCTAACTAAAACTACCTACTGGTGACCGCCAGTAGGTAATACACATATATTTATTAACTGAAAAAAAGATAGGTTTCAGGCACGTTATAGTTACAAATTAGCATTTAAAAAACCTTTGAAATTCACTGAAAAAGCCATCGGTTTCAGGCACGTTATAGTTAGGAATTAGCATTTAAAAAACCTTAAAATTCACTGAAAAAAACCAAAGGTTTCAGGGGCTTTATAGTTAGTTGGACATTTCACTCGTACAAAACCTTTGAAATTCCCCCACTATAGTTAGTTCAGCTAACTATAACTCGCGCGCCCGCAATGCACTGCTGATGACGTCACATATTACATCACTCATGAAATGGTCAGTGACATCACTCATGAAATCACTGATGACATCTCAAAGGTTTTTTAAATGCTAATTCCTAACTAGAACGTGCCTGAAACCTATGGTTTTTTCAGTTAATTTCAAAGGTTTTTTAAATGCTAGTTTCTAACTATGCCTACAGAGGTAGGACATGTGAAGAAAGAAGAAAAAACACACAGAAAGAAGAAAAGAAATGCAGAAAGAAGCAACAGAAGTCCTCAAAGACGAAGAAAAGTGCAGGAAGAAGGAAGACGTGCAGAAAGAACAAACATAGGAGCAGAAAGAGGCCTTGTTGCAAAATCATCCTGTACCCTCAACTTTTTCAGATGGGTACTGGTGGTAGCTGACTGACTAACCAGTCTTAGTGCCAGTGCTATGCTATAAGACACTTAGAATACAGTTAAAACACCTACATACACTAGGGAACACTATGCGTTAGGATACCCCTGTGATTACCATGGCCTCCTCTGTAAGACCCTAGTACATAATAGGGCAGGGGGATTAAAACTACCTCTTAAAACACGCCACAGGGCACGTTTGCACACTGATGAAGGGAGTGGAGGCTGAGCTGACGTGTGCAAACACGCCCTGTAGCCGTTTTCATTTGGTCGATAAAGTCCTCTTGAATCCTGAGTGTCCCTTGGGTCCAACTAGCCCACCAGATACCAACAGTAAGCGCTGTTGCAGAGAGCTGTAAAAAGGGGCACGTCCTGGACCACCTCTCTGCAATGCAGCGCAGTGGCGCTTACTGGAAGCACCTGGTGGGCTAATTGGCCCCCAGGGGCCCTCAGGATTGAAGGGGAATTATTTCCCCAACTTAAAATGTGCCACAGTGCGTGTTTTCACACGTCACTTCAGGCCTCGCCCCCTCCCTTCACCACTGTGTAAACGCGCCCTGTGGCCGTTTTAAGTTGGGAGATTAAGTCCCCTTGAATCCTGAGGGTCCCTAGGCTCCAACTAGCCCACTAGGTACCTCCAGTAAGCTCCACAGAGCTGCGTTGCGGAGTCTAGTTGCTCTTCCACATGGGGAGCTGCTAAGATGCAGCTCCCTGTGTGGAAAAGCAATCTGCTTTGGTATTTGGAAGCAAGAGCAGGTTTCCAAATACCAAAGCAGAGTTTGCTATGGCAGGGCAGGACTCGCGAGGCTCCCGCCCTGCAATAGCAAACTGCAGTGTCCCGGGGGTGGGCACCCTAGGACACTGCAGGAGCCGGCCCTGGGGAATGGCGGTCCCCAGGGCCATGACAGGACTCCAGGAGGGGAGCCTTGCGGACCCCCTCCCAACATTACGAAATCCCCAGGAGGTATTGGTCCCCAGGGCTGGGGGGTCCATCACGGACCCCCAATTATAATATTTGGAGCGTCAGTGAGGTGGCGGTCCTCGGGGCATGTGGGGTGGCTCGAGCCCCCCCACAGGTTATTTATTTATTTTTTAAAACACAAGCCCTGGGGGGTGGCGGTCCCCGGGGCTTGGGGGGGCCCTTGAGCCCCTCCACCCATGTATTTTATCAGCCCCGAGGAGGGGCAGTTCCCGGGGCTGGGGGGGCTATGAGCCCCCCGCACATATTTTTTAAAAGCCCCGGGGGTGGCGGTCCCTAGGGCTGGGGGGCCCCTCTGGGCCCCCATTACAATAAAAATATTGCCCCCGGGACTTGGCCCACCCGGGGGCTAAATAGTAAAGAAGCACGGGAGCCCGCGCTTCGTTTCTTTTTTCAAGGTGGGATCCACGGATCTGTCGCGCATTTTGCCAAAAAAAACTATTTTTTGGGTGGTCCTGGGGGGCCTTGTGGGACCCCTTAAGCAGGCCAAGGGGGTCAGGGTTTTTCTACCCTGCCCTCTTTCCTGTTTTTTCATGTTTATTTGACTTTTTTCTTGTGCCTCGGTTCTACCGAGGCACAAGATGGCTGCCAACCCTTCCTGCTTTGGAGTGTTGACAGCCAATTAGCATTCAGCTCGTGATCTGGAGGGTGCGCGGATCCTGCGCGGCCATAGATATCGAAACTTTTTTTAATTTTGATTTTCTCAGCAACTACTGAAGCCATGTCTAAAGTATGGGAAATTGCATGGGGAAAACACGTTTTGGTAACCCCCTTTTTTCTCGGCCCCTTCTTGACAAATCACCCCAAAACTTTCAAGATAGGAGCGGACTGGAGCGCCCCACAAGTTTTGAAAATTTCGCAAAGATTCGTCAACCAGCGCAAAAGTTATTGGGAATAGAATGTTGCGAATTTCCTATGGAAAATAGGTCCTAACTATAACTATCTATATATATATTCACTGAAAAAACCATAGGTTTCAGGGGCGTTGTAGTTAGCTGGATTTTTCACTCATACAAAACCATTGAAATTCCCCTGTTATAGTTAGTTCAGCTAACTATAACTCGCGCCCGCAATGCACTGCTGATGACGTCACATATTACATCACTCATGACATGGTAAGTGACATCACTCATGACATCACAGATGACATGTCAAATGACATCACTGATGACATCACTGATGACATCATCCAGTGAATGTGTGTTTTTCTGAAAATTACATATGTTTTATATATGTATATCTCAAGGTCGATGGAAGAATAAATGGGTATATAAGTGTCTAAATGGATGATTTGTTTTTGAAAAATTGATTGTGTAACTGACTGATTTTAAGTGTATCTTAGTGAATACATGGCTTAGTGAGTAATGTTTAAATATGTAAATATCTGTATCAGTCTCTCACTTTGTGTATAAGTGGCTGCATGGGTTGGTGAGTAGCTACATGAGTGTCTATATAGGTTATTAGTTGTTTTTTTTAGTATCAGTATGAGTGTCTGTATGGTTCGGTGGGGGGTATTACGTAGTGCATAGGTGCATGAATGAGTGACTCACTGTTTGTATGTGTTGAAGACAGCATGTGTGCAGGACTGTATGGGTGGATGAGTGTGTGCATGGGTGTGTTAGTGAGTGAATGACTGTCTCAATAGTGTCTTTATGAGTAACTACATATGTTTTAAACTAGTATATGTGACTATTGGTGTATATAAGTGAGTATATGTGAGAGTGAGAGATTGAAAGAGTTCCTGTTTGAATAAGTATGTGTTTCTATAAGTGATTGTTTAAAAGACTAAGGGCCATATGTAGGTAGTTAAATACCGGTCGGTAACGGCCGAAAATCGGTAAATATCCTGTTACCGACCGGTATTTAGGCATTTGAGATGTAGGAGGCATGATTTAAGGATTCGGTAATTTACCGAATCGGTAAGGGATCGGTAAAATACCGAATCGGTAAAATACAGATTCGGTAAATTACCGAATCCTTAAATCATATGTAGGGAGCACTCAAGTGAGTGAATTTCAGTAGTAAGGATTCGGTATTTACCACCGACTACAGGTTGATGATAAATAACGAATACCTTTCAAAAAGCTATATTTGGCTGATTTAAAAGTGCCATGTGGGTAACATACATGCCCTTAGGGCATGTATGTGCGCCACATGTGCACACATGCACGAATCAGGGGTGCAACAGGGTGTCAATGTGACACCCTGCCACCCATGAATATGCTTCCCCTATTACCGATTCGGTATTTACCGAATCGGTAATAGTAAATGGCTTCCCATCTCCAGGCCCATAGGAATAAATGGGAAGGGATGCATTATTACCGATTCGGTAAATACCTATTCATAAATACCGATCTTTACCGAATCGGTAATAATTACCGATTGTTTACCTACATACTATTTACCGATTCATAAATACCGAATCGGTAAAATTCGGTATTTATGAATCTGTAAATATAATTTATCTACATATGGCCCTAAGTATGTGTAAGTTTCTGTAGAAGTAAGTGTGGTGTGTGTATAACTGTATATGCAAGTAAATGGATGTTTGATTCTTTATTAGCATGAGTGACTATGTGTGTGAGTAACTATATGGATGAGTGGCGTTGTGTAACAGGATGTATAGGTGTATGAGTACATATGATGAGTGAGTACATGTATGAGTGACTGTATAGGACTGTTGGTGAATGAGTGGATGTGTATGTGGATATTAGAATTACTGAATAGGTTGTTGTAACTGGTATTGGTATGTCCATTGTTTTGAAAATTTTAGTTTCTATGTTTGAATGTGTGTATCAAAGGTTATATTAGGGGGAGAGGAGGTCTGCCACTCTATCACAAGGGTGATGTCATCAGTGATGTCATCAGTGATGTCATTTGAGATGTCATGGGTGATGTCACTGACCATGTCATGAGTGACGTAATATGTGACGCCATCTGCATTGCGGGCGCACGAGTTATAGTTAGCTGAACTAACTATAACGGGGAAATTTCAATGGTTTTGTACGAGTAAAAAGTCCAGCTAACTATAACGCCCCTGAAACCTATGGTTTTTTGAGTGAATTTCTAAGGTTTCTTAAATGCTAATTCCTAACTATAACGTGCCTGAAACCTATGGTTTTTTCAGTGAATTTCAAAGGTTTTTTAAATGCTAATTTCTAACTATGCCTACAGAGATAGGACATGTGAAGAAAGAAGAGGAAAAAACGCACAAAGAAAAAAAAGAAATGCAGAAAGAAGCAACAGAAGTCCTCAAAGACGAAGAAAAGTGCAGGAAGAAGGATAACGTGCAGAAAGAACAAACAGAAGAGCAGAAAGAAGCCTTGTTGCAAAATCATCCTGTACCCTCAACTTTTTCAGACGGATACTGTTGGTAACTGAGTCTGACCAACCAGTCCTAGAGCCAGTGCTATGTTAAAAGACACTCAGAATACAGTGAAAACACCTACATACACTAGGGAACACTTTGCGTTGGGGTCCCCCTGTGATTAGCATGACCTCCTCTGTAAGCCCCTAGTATATAATAGGGCATGGGATTAAAACTACCTCTTAAAACGCGCCACAGGGCGTGTTAGCACACGTCACCTCAGGCCCCGTCCCCTTCCTTCCCCACTGTGTAAACACGCCCTGTGGCCGTTTTAAGTTGGGAGATTAAGTCCCCTTGAATCCTGAGGGTCCCTAGGGTCCAACTAGACCACTAGGGACCTCCAGTAAGCGCCACAGAGCTGCGTTGCAGAGAGGTGTAAAAAGTGGCACGGCCTTGACCACCTCTCTGCAACGCAGCTCAGTGGCGCTTACTGGAAGCACCTGGTGGGCTAGTTAGCCCCCAGGGGCCCTCAGGATTGAAGGGGAATTATGTCCCCAACTTAAAACGCGCCATAGAGCGTGTTTGCACACGTCACCTCAGGCCCCGTCCCCTCCCTTCCCCACTGTGTAAACACGCCCTGTGGCCGTTTTTTTATTTGGGAGATTAAGTCCCCTTGAATCCTGAGGGTACCTAGGGGCAAAATAACCCACTAGGTACGTCCAGTAAGCGACATTGCAGAGAGGTGTAAAAATGGGCACGGCCTGTACCACCTCTCTGCAACGCAGAGCACTGGTGCTTACTGGAAGCACCTGGTGGGCTAGTTGGCCCCCAGGTTCCCTCAGGAATGCAAGGGAATTATTTCCCCAACTTAAAACACACCTCAGGCCCGTCCCCTCCCTTCACCACTGTGTAAACGCGCCCTGTGTCCGTTCTAAGTTAAGAGATTAAGTCCCCTTGAATCCTAAGGGTCCCTAGGGTCAAACTAGCCCACTAGGTACCTCCAGTAAGCGCCACAGAGCTGCGTTGCATAGAGGTGTAAAAAGGGGCGTGGCCTCAGAACACCTGTCTGCAACGCAGCTCCCTGGCGCATACTGGAGATACCTGTTGGGCTAGTTGGCCCTCCGGGACCCTCAGTATTGAAGGGGAATTAATTCCCCAACTTACAACTGGCCAGGGGGCACGTTTGCAGAGTGCTGCAAGGAGGGGGCGTGGCCCCCGGCGCGATGCCGGTCTTTTATTTATTTTATTAAGAAGGAGGGCTGTGTGGCCCCCCTTCTTTTTCTAATTTATTGGCCGTGGGGACCCCGTCCCCCAGGGCCTGCACCCTAATTTTTTTTGTTGAAAAAAATAAATTTGGCTCTCCCAAGGCTTTAATCGGCCCTGGGGACCCCAACCCCCAGCTCATTGCCTTTTTTTTTTTAATTCTTTAGGAGGGGGACTGTGTTGCCCCCCTCCTCAGGCCACTTACGGCCCCGGGGACCCCATACCCCGGGGCCGGCCTTTGTTTTTTATTATTTTAAAAATATATATATTTATAGAAACACCTAGAGCATGCTGGACAAACCGTATGTACCGATCACCATGATGATTTGCGTGATATTCATTAAAAGGCGACTATGCATACAATGAATCCACATGGAATGTATTTACACCGCTAGTGAAGCTCTGACGTGTCTGAAGCCCTACCGTGTCTAATCCCGGCGCCCCAGCCGGTGGGTACTCTCCAAGTAGACACCCTAGTCATTTATTTATACAAACATGGGTAGCTATTGACGGGCACATTTAATACACACGCACACCAAGCCATTCAAAGGGGATTCGACAAAAATTCGACCAAACTATGCAAGGAATCCCCCTCATGGTTAATAAAACACGCATCCACCGCCAGATGTGTAATACTTTTTATTTTACTCTCTGGAAAGGAGACGAACCTCACTTGAGAGTCACAGCGTGCTCCTGGCTGAGCCCAATGCTGTATTACACCCACCAGTGCCCGCCGAGTGCCACACACCCCTTGTTGTATTCCACCAGCTAGTGCGTATGCTATGACACTCTCTAGCCCTTGTGCACTTTAACACCACCCCGTGAATATGTCATGCCACACTTGCCTTCGCACGGGTTATATTGCCTCATCTAACGTGACTTCCTCGATGCCTATGTTATAACGCACAGCGCTATGCCATACATATTACAATCTGGGATCCATATCTTTGTCACAGTGCATATGCAACGTTACACTCCCCAGCAGATATTTTATATTACAACTTTAGAGACTAGTTAGGTTACACAACACTGCCCTGTGCATATTACACTCCAAGGCGCATATCGCATAGCACGCGCTAGTGCCTGTGCTATTTCGCGCTCTCCAATGAATCTGTCCTTGCGCACAATGTATTGCATATTATATTTCACGCCCCGGTTCATCTTATAACACACTTTTTGGTGCATAGTTTATACCATATACTATATCTAGTTTTCATTTTCAATCGTGCTCTCAGGACTATGTTCTATATAACACTGCGTCCACCTACCCTTTTCACGGGCATTACATTTTGCGATGGGGGTGGAGGGTCAGGGGGTGTTTCTGCCAAGTGAGCCCGGAGTAATAGGCAAAAAAGTCCTCTTCTTCCTGAATAAAAGTGAGATTATGCTGCATACTTGTTCATATTTTAAGTCATTTGCACAGACACACATTTAAAAAACAATAACGTTCCTAATACCCACCTTCTCTGAACAGTTAGCTTGCTGCCCCATCCACCTCCTCCCTATCCTCTGTTGTCTGAATCCATGGACTAACCTCCTCCCTCCTTACATGCATGGTCTGATGTGCTGCCACTGCCCTCCATTTAGCATGATGTACCAGTCCACTCCTCCTGCCCTCCATTGCCCAATTCTATGGCACCTCCTGCTTAGCCTGCTGCCCCTATTCTCCTTCCCCCTGCCCTCCGATGTCTTTGTGCATGCCCCTGCTCCATCCATTTTGCCCACTATGTTCCATGGACCTGCCACTCCTATCTACTCTGAGTGTTCTGTTGAGCTGCCACTCCCCTCCCACCTGCCTAGCATTGTCAGATGACTGTAACCTGTCCCTGCCACCTCCACCCTGCCTGTCCACATGCCATGCCCCTATTTATTTTTATTTTATTGAACTTATATTGCGCGCAGCTACCCGCAGTGGGTTTCCCGGCGCCATGGATAGACTAGAGGAGAAGTCGGAAAACAAGTAATTGCAAGAGGGAAACACTAGACCGGAGGAATCTGGAACTAGAACAGGAGGGTCTTCAGCTTTTTGCGGAAAGCCAGAAGACTGGGTTCTGTTTTAAGCGCCAATGGGAGAGCATTCCACATCTTGGGGCCCAGATATGCGAATGAACGGCCTCCCATTTTTGCCAGTCGGATTCTGGGAATCACAAGATTGCCACTGTTGGATGACCTCAAAAGGCGGCCAGGCTGATATGGCTGCGCAAGATTGTGCAAGTAGGCCGGAGCGGAGCCTTGGCGAATTTTAAAGAGGATGCACAAAGTTTTGAAGGCCACTCGATCCGAGATTTTTAACCAATGGAGGTCACGTAGAGCCTGCATTGCGGACATTCTCCTTGGGACATTACGCAGCAGGCGGGCGGCTGAGTTCTGTACAACCTGGAGTTTATTGATTGTAGCTTTATCTGCTCCTAGATAAAGCACATTGCCATAGTCGATATGGGACATCACAAGGGCCTGTACGACAGTTCTACGAGTGGACTCAGGCAGCATCCATATGATCTTTTGCAACCAGCGAAGGGTGTTAAAGCAGATCGCAGCGACCTTAGTTGCCTGCTGCCTCATCGAGAGTTTGTCGTCGATTAGGACACCGAGGTTGCGAGCAACAGGCACAGGGGTAGGCAGAGGACCCATGTCACTGGGCCAATGTCGTGGACCCCAGAGATCTTTTTGTTTGCCTAGTATGATCACCTCGGTCTTGTCTCCATTGAGCTTTAACAGATGCATTTGCATCCCTTCCTCCTGTCCTCCATGGTCCATTTTACTACCACACCCTTCTGCCCTCCCTGGTCTGTTGTGCTGCAACTGCTCCTCCTGCCTGCCCCGCGCGGTCTGTTGTGAGGCCCCTTCCCCTGAACTCTCTTGTATGTGCCCAGGTCCTGACCCTCCCTTCTATCCTCCATGGTCCTTTGTGAATACCCCTGCACCCTCCTTCTTGCCCATCATTGCCATTGTGCTGCCACTAACCCTCCCGCTTGCCATGCATGGTCTTCTGTGCTGCCATGGCCCCTCCCACCTTCCCTGTGTGGTCAGCTAGCTGCCCCTGACCCCCTCCCACCTTCCCTCTATGGTCTGTGTGTATCCCATCATAGTCTCATTGTTGCCATGGTGTGTCTTGTTTCTAGTGCCCATCCTGCCTGACCTCCATGGTCATCTTGCTGCTCCTGCCCTGCCCCCTTGCCCCCAGCCCTCTGTTTCCATGTGCAGACCCCTATTCCCTCCCTCCTGGCTTGTCTGTTCCATTGTAATGCCCCTGATCCGTCCCTCCTGCCCTTTATGGTCTGTTATGCTGCATCTTTCTCTCCTGTCTGTCCATTATGGTCAGCTAGCTACCATTGCCTCTTTCCCCTCTGTTCTCTGTTGTCCATGTGCATGGTCCTGTCCCCTCCCTATTGCTTTCTATGGATTGTTGTGCTGCACTCCCGTCCCGCATGCCCTGTGTGGTGTATTGTGCTGCTGCAAACCCTGATGTCTGCCCTGTAGGGTCAGTTTGGTGCACCTCTCCATGTCCCTCCTGTCCTCTGTTATCCGAGTCCATGTCCCTACCCCAATTCCTCCTGCCTACCATGATCCAATGTACCATACTTGCGAACATTTTGAACTTGGTAAGAGGGAGATTTTGAAAACAAAACTGGGGTATTGATTTTCCCCTTTGAGTTACATTGAAAAAGAGGAGATTGTAGACAGGAGACAGATCAAATAAAGCCCATTTGAGCTTAAAAACATTGGATGTTTCCTGGCAGAAACGGGTCTGTTGGCATGTATGGTTGTACTACCACTGCCTCTTCCTTCCGCCCACAATGGTCTATTATATTGCCACAGCCTCTCTTGCCAGTCTTGTATTGTTGGTTTGTTGCCCCTGCCCCCCTTTCCACTGCCCTCCATAGTCTGTTGTGCTGCCACTGCCCTTCCTGCCGGCCCAGTGTGGTCAAATTGTTGCCTCTGCACTCTCCTACCTGCCTTTAATTTTCAGAGTCCGTGCCCCTGGCCTCTGCATCTCAACAGTATCCCAATCCAATGAACAACTAGATTGCTAACATTCTATATTTATTACAAAAGTGTGGAACGCCTTACGTCATCTTGATGTAATCAAAACTAATACCTAGAGCATTTTCTTTAGAAATTACATATATGAGAGGGTCTTATCTGCATCAAAATTATGGTTAGTGCTCTAAAAAACTAAAATGAGGACATATTTTCTGAGTTTTCAAATAGCAACAAAGAACTTTTAAATTATTTGTAATCTTTATGTTTTTTTATCCAGTTGACCACTTGATTAAATGTTGCACCTAGGGAAGAGGATGTGGTGTTACTTCCAGAGCTACAGACTTTGCAACTGGGGAACCAGGTTGGAGTTTCTGCTTCAGCTCAACATACTGTGATTCTGGTCAAATCACTTAGGTGGCAATTACGATCCGGTAAAATATTTCCCCGTACGACTCGTATCCGGTCTTTTTACCGTACGAATCGTACAAGTGCCGTACAAACTGCCAATTACGATTCGCATGGGAAAAAGACCATACGAATCGCATTGGGAATAATCCCCCACACATCCTCGTGTCGGAAAATGTGTCCGACACATCCTCGGACGAATCACCGTACAAATGTGAAAAGTGAAGTCCGACCGCGGAATCACGATCCATCCCGTGCGTCAGAAGTTACAACCGTATGGAAAAAACACCGTCCGCACCGAACACCCATAGCAACCATGGAGACATGTGCCCGCATACGCGCCCAACACCCCCCCCAGCCCCCGTACGTTCGAGTCGTACCCCCGTGTATGTACACCCCCGTGTATGTACACCCCCCCTGTATGTACACCCGTGTATGTGCCGTACCCCCCGTGTATGTACACCCGTGTACGTGTCGTACCCCCGTGTATGTACACCCCTGTACGTGTCGTACCCCCCGTGTATGTACACCCCTGTACGTGTCGTACCCCCCGTGTATGTACACCCGTGTACGTGTCGTACCCCCCGTGTATGTACACCTGTGTACGTTTCGTACCCCCGTGTATGTACACCCGTGTACGTGTCCTACCCCCCCTGTATGTACACCCCTGTACGTGTCGTACCCCCGTATGTACACCCGTGTACGTGTCCTACCCCCCGTATGTACACCCCTGTACGTGTCGTACCCCCCGTGTATGTACACCCCTGTATGTGTCGTACCCCCCGTGTATGTACACCCGTGTACGTGTTGTACCCCCCCTGTATGTACACCCGTGTACGTGTCGTACCCCCGTGTATGTACACCCGTGTACGTGTCGTACCCCCCCTGTATGTACACCCGTGTACGTGTCGTACCCCCGTGTGTGTACACCCGTGTACGTGTCGTACCCCCCTGTATGTACACCCGTGTACGTGTCCTACCCCCCTGTATGTACACCCGTGTACGTGTCGTACCCCCGTGTATGTACACCCGTGTACGTGTCGTACCCCCCCTGTATGTACACCCGTGTGCGTGTCCTACCCCCCCTGTATGTACACCCGTGTACGTGTCCTACCCCCCTGTATGTACACCCCTGTACGTGTCGTACCCCGTGTATGTACACCCGTGTACGTGTCGTACCCCCCGTGTATGTACACCCGTGTACGTGTCGTACCCCCCCCTGTATGTACACCCCTGTACGTGTCGTACCCCCCCGTGTATGTGTCGTACCCCCGTGTATGTACACCCGTGTACGTGTCGTACACCCGTGTATGTACACCCGTGTACGTGTCGTACCCCCCGTGTATGTACACCCGTGTACGTGTCCTACCCCCCCTGTATGTACACCCCTGTACGTGTCGTACCCCCCCCATGTATGTACACCCCTGTACGTGTCGTAACCCCCCCCACGTTCGTGTCGTACCCCCGTGTATCTACACCCGTGTACGTTAGAGTCGTACCCCCACCCGTGTATGCATGGAGCGTACCCCCACCACAACATTCTAAGTACGGAGCGCACCCCAGGCCCCAACATCACAACCGCATGTACGAGTCGTACCAAGCCACACACAAGGACAGCACTGTACAACAAAATGGCCCATGTACACACCGTACACACGCTAAAAATGCACGTACACAACCAGGACAAACCAAAACGACACAAGAATACACCATTCGAATGGCACAAAGCCGCTAAACATGTCCAACAACCACTAAAACAACACATTCACTGACCTGCAACTGCCAAAAACAAACAGAGGCCCAAAACACCACCGCTCCTTATAACACACCCACCCAAAGTTCAAACACAGCCACACCCACCAATGGACCAATAAAAAGGGCCCACACACACAAACCATGAGCCTTTGCAACAGACTCACTGCTGCCAGACCCCACAGACAACCTACAGCACCATACTAGAAGCTTTACCACACCTTACACTTGCACACCTTCACACACACACCTTCACAAACACCCCCTCATCACATTCACACACACACCTGCACAACCACACCCACACACCCACAACCATCCACACACACCCCCCCCACCATCCACACCCACACCCCTCACCATGCCCACTAACAAGAATCCAAAGTTCACTAGCCGAGAGTTGGAGGTCCTTGTCGATGAAATCCTCAAAGTCGAGCCACACCTCTTTGGAACATTGGTCAGACAGACTAGCATTTCAGCAAAAACAGCCATGTGGCAGACCATCGTCGATGCTGTGAATGCTGTTGCGGACACCAGAAGGAACAAGCAGGAATGCCAAGCCAGTGGTACGATCTGCGGAGGAGGGTCCGAGCCAAGATGACGGATGAACACAACTAGGCCAACGTCACTGGAGGAGGGCCGTCCCGCAGACCCGTACACTACCATCCCTGGGAGGAGAGGGTGATGGCCATACTGCCGGTGGAGGCAGTCGAAGGATTAGGAGGACTCTGAGACCCGGGTGAGTACACAAACAACGCACCTCACATGGGGGGAACGTCATCCACAACCAAACTCACAAACAGGCACGCAACCACCCCAAGCTATCGCATGACTCAACCACACTCCATGAACACGCACATGCCACTGGCGCCACCATGCCCCATGCACCCAGCTGGACAATGTCAAGTCACAAGCCACAGAAGACACCAACACATGACACGGTAACCCGGATGGCGGGAGGGTGGGCCCCAAAAATCACATAGTGCAACTCAGAAGCAGACAACAATGCCCTCTGCCCATATGGCCTAGGTCACAGCCAGACAAACAGTGTGTCCCCACACAGGAAAGACTTGCCAGCAAATGGCGGACGCCTTGCATTAACACATGGGGGTGAAGGCACGTTTTTGCACATGACAGCAGCTAATGAACAGCCAACACTGTGAAAGAGTGGCAGCACACACCACCACAGCAGCAGCGCAGACACAGACACTACACCCAATGGGTGCCTGGAGATCAGAAACAAACTCACAGCAACAATCCAAGGGCCATTCAAAGAACTGCTAACAGTGTGTGCCCAGGAAGCTGGGCTGAGGTGACAGAGGGTGACACACAGAGGGAGGGAGAGGGGGACAGAGAGGGAGGGAGACACAGGAAGACGGACAGAGGGAGGAGGCCGACACACAGCGGGAGGGAGAGGGGGACAGAGAGGGAGGGAGACACAGGGAGACAGACAGAGGGAGGAGGCCGTCACACAGACGGAGGGAGAGGGGGACAGAGAGGGAGGGAGAGACAGGGAGAGCAAATCAGCCTTGTGGTGTGTGGGAATGTCTGCTCGTCAGCAGGTGGACTGTGTGCATGTAGACAAGGGTGGCCAGTGCCAGCACCCCCCCCTCTCCTCCATGGCAAAACACAGGGCCATGTCACAACCTGTGCACGAGCACAACGACAGCTACCTGCATCATTGAAGTGTGTGGAACAACTTCATGTGCCCACGTACAGTGCAACACGGAAGGCGCCAATGCACGGCTCGCCACACCTGCCCACTCCACTGCTGACTGCAGTCACACTTGACGCAGCAAGTAAGACTGTGCCACACATAGTTAAAGTCGCCAAAGCTGTGCCCAAGGGACATACCCATGCACAAGTGCACTGTGAGTGGAATGCAAGACAGATCGAAATTCCCAGAGGAAATGTTCCAACTTTGAAACTAATGAAACATGGATGTTGCATGGAACAAAATTAACATGGTCTCTCTCACACACAGGTCAACGTCGTGGATCACCCCCCAACACTGGGGGGGAAGACTTACAGGACCCGGCTCGGCGGGAGGCCGATCCCACCGGCAGCGACGACTCTCACCACTCTGTGGACGACCCCGACCATCCTGGCCCCTCTGGTGTCCAACGACCTGCAGCACCTGCGTCGGGTACAACGGGGCCAACCACCACCCCCACTCCTGCCACATCCCAGGAGACACCCAGGATCCCTGCCCCACCACCACAAAGCAGCCAGTCTGTCCAGGAGGGACAAGGTTCTCCAGGCACCCAGGAGGAGGCAGGCAACACCGCAAATGCCATCCCTCAGGGGTCCCGGAGACCCGATGTGCCCACAACGGCAGGCCAGGCGCAAGTGGGCAGGGGTGGTGGGAGTGGAGGACGGCGGAGGCGCCAGCCTGACCAGTTGGCTGGGGAACCGGTATATTCCCATGTCCGAAACATCCTGGACACATACCGGCAGGACACCACGGGCATGGCCCAGGTTGTGTCCGTCCTCGAGGGGATCAAGACCCAGCAGGCCCAGCAACATGCGGAGCAACATGCCTGTCTACTGCAACACCAACGGAGGATGGAGGACAGACAGGCTGAGCTCGTGACGGTGTTCACGGGAATTCACAGAACACTCCGTCGGATGGCCGACAACATGGGCAACCCTCCCTGTGCCAGAAGGCGTAGAACATCACCACCCACAGGGAGGGATCAGGAGGAGGAAACATCCGATGGAGCATCCCAAACATCGTCACGGCCTGCTTCTGAGGGTCCCCGCAGGAGGGCGGGTCGTCCACGGAAAAGACCGTGAGGGTCGGCGCTACAGCACCATCTTCCAGGACACCTGAGTCTGGCACAGGACACACATGGGTCACAGTCTATTAGGCAAGACAGACATGGAGCACTATACACACCCGTGATGGGCCCAACCAGCTGAGGGGGTGGCCGCACAACCGTGCCGACAGACATATTGAGTACAGCAACAGTCATGCGCAGAGGTCAGGGATCATGTCGAGTGTCCTGGGGGGCACCCAGGTATGTGTAGACAGGTGGCAGAACCATGTCCTGCAAGCTTGAGTCCGGTGGATGCAGAGAATGGTGGCCTGGCCAACGTTGGATGCATGGGGATGGCACATGTCACAATACCCACACAGTCATGGACATCCTGCACAATACACAGTCTAATCCCACACAAACAGCTCGACACATAGGCACATAGCCACTATCACGGAAAACCATGCCAGACATGCCGGATGCACCGTGGCAACACACCAGCATTGACTGAGAAGAGGCACCTTGGAGGCATAGGGACACCTTTATTAGTCATGTATTCGGGATTGCAGAGGCAACTCGAAGTACACATGAACAGTTCATGTGGAGTAACATGTGGGTCCAACACTGGCACCCCCCTTCTGCAGCACAAATGCGTGATAGCCATGGAACTGGCACACAAGTGTCGGCTAACAGCTAAACACCCCCAGCTGCTCACGGAGAGCCTGCCATACACCATTGATCCGCTGATGTGGAAGTCCCACAGCATGTCAAGCCAATGCAAACCGTATGTGTCCGAGGGCAGTGTTACACACATTGATGCCATCATCACATTCCACAATCCCATCACTGATGACTGTCAACAAGTCTGACCATCTATTCAGGTGTACCCAGCTGCATGTAATGTGTACCATGGTGATGCAACATGTCTGCAGAGGAACCAAACATCGACAGGGGCAGTGTGCATACATCGTGAACAACTGCCACACCCAATACACCCCTGATGCGTCCCTTACCCTAAGGAGACTTCCAAACGTGTCCGTGCCTGTAACGCTGAGTCAGCACACGATGACGTGTCCATGAGGAATAGCAGTGCCACAACAATGCAACCAGCAGACAGAATGCGCAAGTACCTGGGGAAGAGAGACACACAAGAAGTCAGCCACAAAAAGCACAGCCACTTGCATGTGCATGTACTCGACACATGTATGGATAACAACATGCTAGGTCACAATTATGACTGGGGAAATACAACCATCACTGGCACCATCACTCCAGTGACACACCCACACACACCTCTGACTCACGTGCCATACATGCAGGTGGAGACACACATCGCAACACATGCCACACGGGGACCAATGCGTGCACACTCAGACACTGGTACTCACCACTAAGCAAAGAAGTCGCGTATGAGCCGAGTCCGGATGTCCTCTTGCGGCTCCACATCCTCCACATCACTAGCCCCATTGCCAAGCCCTTCGTCCTCCACGGGTGGATGGTCCTGGTCATCTTGATCCAGGATGAGTGGCACAGCTTTCTCAACTGCCATGTTGTGCAGCATGCAGCAGACCATGAAGATTTTGCAGACCTTCGCCGGGGCATATGGGAGGGCGCCGCCGGTCTTGTGGAGGCATCTGAATCGACTCTTCAGGAGGCCAAACGTCCTCTCTATCACTCGCCTTGTCCGGCCATGGGCGGTGTTGTAGCGGAGCTGGGCCGGCGTGATGGGGTTGCGGAGAGGTGTGATCAGCCATGGCATGTTGGGATAGCCAGCGTCCCCTACATGGAAAGCACATGGACATAAGCAGGACAGGAGAAGCGATCGTGCTGGAAGTCTACGCAAAATACAGGACAGACAGAGTGTACCCACCAACAACACATGCTCGTTCGTTGTGCAGCTGCGTCATCATTTCAGGCACCCTGCTACGCCTCATGATGTAGGCATCGTGTGCTGATCCTGGAAAACGAGCACAGACATGTGAAATCACCATGTTGGACAGACACACCACAAGGGCATTGATGGAGTGGTAGTGCTTGCGATTCCGGTACGCTACCTCCTGCGCCTGTGGTGGTACCAAAGCCACATGTGTCCCATCTATGGACCCAATGACATGGGGCATCCCTCCCAGGGCATAGAATCCACGCTTGACCCCAGTCAACATTTCAGGGGTAGGAAAATGGATGAAGTCATCCAGGTGAATCAACATGGCCTCTAAGAAATCATGCAGCACACGGCAGAACATGCTCTGGGACATGCCACCAACATGAGCTATGGTATTTTGAAAGGTACCCGTGGCTAGAAAATGTAGGGCTGCCATTACCTTCAGCTTGGGTGTCAGTGCCGTAGGATACCTGTGCAGCGGTTGCAGGTGTGTTGCCAGTCTCGCCGTCAAATCCAGAATCAACCGTTAGGGGAAGCGGTAGCACCGGATACAGTCATTCTCCCGCATGGCAGCCAAGTCCGGAATTGGTCGGGGAAGAGGCGGCGCTCTGCAGTAATTTGGAAGTGACAAGGAAGAGTGAGTGCACCACAACAACAATTAATTTGTACTGAGCACATGTTAATCTGTCTATACACATATGCTACATACGGAGTCAGGTATGTGCCACATGCCCTGGACACGTATGGCTGCCAGGTGACACTCCTACCAAGACCCAGCTACACACGGAGATTGTGAACCTCCACATGCCATGGCATGGGATTAGCTGTGTCCCAGTGCAAGTGAACAGCCAGACGCAAGACAGGAGTGACATACATCCACACATCAGCAGAAGTAGGATGTCGATTGCAGAGACTGGTAGCGGAACACTAGAGCCACAGGTCACATGACATTACACTAGGACAGCCCACACACCTTGCCATGAAGGTGTACATGTCATGACTCACCACACATTCATTGAGAGGATGCAGACATGTCCTTGTTACGCTACTCCGTGTCCCATGCATACATACGCACCTCACATCCGATACCACATGTGGCATGGTGTGCGGAACAGTGTGCCATGTCAATCTACACACAGACACATGTTGGTTGCTGCAACAGCTGCTGCTTTTGAGGGAGCTCCAACATCAACCTAATGGGAACCCCCCACACATACATGACATAGTCACATCGTGCACCGTGGGTAGTGACATGTCAGGTGTGGTAACCCCTGTACCGGGCCTCAGGGGACACTTCCGTGTGTTGGTGTCCGTGCCATGCCAGTGACGCTCATCACAAGTGTGCAGTACGACATGCACACATGTCAAAGGAGTCAAGGGCATGCCTGGCACACATTGCACCGTCACACATTACATGTGTACACATCTCATCATACATCTGGTGCCTTCTCGACTCAGGAGTCATGTGCCACATCACAGCCTTTCACACCTGTGCCCCACACATGTAGTACTGCGCAGACAATGCCTTGATGTCCATCCATGGACAAGTATGTCAGCCCTATTCCTTCCTGTGTGCTGCCTGTCACCACTGTGATGTGTGAAAACCACCGTACTGCTGCTAAGAGGGCCTGTGTACGTTCCCATATCACTATGGGAGTGCTGCCGTATGTGTACCCATAGTGATGGTGAGCGTACAGGCATGTGTACGGTCAGTAAGTACGCATACGCAAGAACACCCATAGTGGTACGGCCCGTACACGCGTGCGTACGTTCACTATCACTATGGGTGTCCTCGCGTATGCGTACTCGCAGTGGTACGGCCCGTACACACGCCTGTACGTTCACTATCACCATGGGTGTCCTCGCGTATGCGTACTCGTAGTGGTACGGCCCGTACACATGCCTGTACGCTCACTATCACTATGAGTACGCATACGCGAGAACACCCATAGTGAGACGGCCCGTACACACGCCTGTACGCTCACTACCACTACGAGTACGCATACGCGAGAACACCCATAGTGAGACGGCCCGTACACACGCCTGTACGCTCACTACCACTACGAGTACGCATACGCGAGGACACCCATGGTGATAGTGAGCGTACAGGCGTGTGTACGGGCCGTACCACTATGGGTGTTCTCGCGTATGCGTACTCATGGTGGTACGGACCGTACACACGCCTGTACGCTCACTATCACCATGGGTGTCCTCGCGTATGCGTACTCGTAGTGATAGTGAGCGTACAGGCGTGTGTACGGTCCGTCTCACTATGGGTGTTCTCGCGTATGCGTACTCATAGTGATAGTGAGCGTACAGGCGTGTGTACGGTCCGTCTCACTATGGGTGTCCTCGCGTATGCGTACTCATAGTGATAGTGAGCGTACAGGCGTGTGTACGGGCCGTACCACTGCGAGTACGCATACGCGAGGACACCCATAGTGATAGTGAACGTACGCACGCGTGTACGGGCCGTACCACTATGGGTGTTCTTGCGTATGCGTACTCATAGTGGTACGGCCCGTACACATGCCTGTACGGGCCGTTGCTATGCATTTGGGGTGCCCTAGGGCCCCGGAATGCACCGTACCTGTGTGTGAAGCTCAAATTTACATAGGGGACACATGAGGGACAAGTATTAAGGCCTACATGCATGCTGATTGTCATGGAGACCAAGTTTTAAGTTTGAATTTGTTCTGGAAGGTGCACAGCAGAAGTCAGTTGGAATGAATCTACTTTGTTGCAATGTGTTTGTGGGGTTGACATCATGCTGAAGAAAAAAACACAATAAGAACCCACTGACTGTGCTTGGTTTGAAGGGATTGGAGGAAACATAGGATGCAAATGTGAGTGACCAATCACTGTGTACTCCTGTGCATGAAACAGGACAGCAAGGCAGATATAAGGCAGCCAGGTCCCATGAGGGATCACTTGCCTGCACATATTTCGATTCTACCACACTGCTGCTGCTCCTGATTCCCTGGAAGCATGTCAAGGTCTGTGGAGAGGTCACAGCCATTCACCCTGGAGCAGAACCTGGCATTGCTGGATGTGATCCTCCCACAGTACCCCCTGCTGTATGGGCGACCAGGGTATCAGGTGAGTGCAGAGGCTACTAGCACAGACTGTGTCCCTTTTTTGTGACTGTGACTTCTGCCATTGTGTCCAGGTGTGACACACATGCTATGTACTGTAGGGGGGGTCCCAGGGGGGGAATGCCTGATGTCTCCCAGCCAGTGCCCAGAGTCAGGAGGGGTGGGTGCAGAGTCCTCCCAGCAGTGCCCAGAGTCAGGAGGGGTGGGTGCAGAGTCCTCCCAGCAGTTCCCAGACGCAGGAGGGGTGGGTGCAGAGTCCTCCCAGCAGTGCCCAAACGCAGGAGGGGTGGGTGCAGAGTCCTCCCAGCAGTGCCCAGAGTCAGGAGGGGTGGGTGCAGAGTCCTCCCAGCAGTGCCCAGACGCAGGAGGGGTGGGTGCAGAGTCCTCCCAGCAGTGCCCAGAGACAGGGGTGGGTGCAGAGTCCTCCCAGCAGTGCCCAGAGTCAGGAGGGGTGGGTGCAGAGTCCTCCCAGCAGTGCCCAGATGCAGGAGGGGTGGGTGTGATGCACAGTGTGAGCCTTGATAATTGTGTCTTTGCCCTCATTCCACCTGTGTACTTTCACTGGCACGTACTGCTTTTGCCCTTCCCCAGAGGAGTATGTCCCTATGGCAAAGGTGCAATGTGTTGGCTGCATGACATGCCTTGTTGTAACCAGCTAATTTGTTCTCATATGTGTCTCTGTGACATGTTGCAGGTGTATTGATGTAGTGTCACTTGTTCATCCTCACAGGTAGGCGCCTCTGCCAAGGAGCAGATCTGGCTGACCGCCGTCAGTGCCGTGAGGAGTGGGGATGGTCGCAAGCGGCGCCTGTCCCAGGTGAGGAAACGCTGGCAGGATATCCGGTGCTGGACGCGGAGGATCGCACGGGTCCTGCTGGGGGACTCACCTGAGAGCCATAAGAACCGCGGGCGCCGCCGTCTCTCCCACATCCACAAGCGTGTGCTGGCAGTGGTATTTCCAGACTTGGACAGGCGCTTACAGGAGATGCAGCAGCAGGAAGGGGGTAGGTACATGTGTGTTTGTTGTGTTTCACCAGCATTTGTAAGTGCACTGTTCCATGGATACACTGCCAGGGTTTAATGGTGCTGTGCAGATCCTGTTACCCACAGTATTGCAGTGCTCTCCTGCCTCCCTTCCCCTCCTTGCAATGTGTTCCCTGGTCTGTGTGAAGTCACTCAGTCACAAGGTTATGTAGCCTGGCACCTTCTCCACGTGTACAATGCCTGCAGCATCATGTGTGGGGGTGGTGTGTAACAGGTTTTGGGACCTTGCCTGTGCCCTGTCCAGTTCTGGTCTTGTGGGTTCCATGTCAGTTGGCACTAATGCTGAGTCCAGACATGGGAGTTAGTCTCTCAAGTGTGAGGCCTTACAGCATGCATGTCCTATATGGTGGCCTGTGACATGATGTGCATGAGTGTGCGGTACGCATAGTGCGGGGATGGTAGCGTGTGTTGCAGTCATTCCCATTCAGGAGCATGGAGTTGTGTGGCCACTACTGTCCCCAGGGGCATATTTTCCTAGGTATCATGTGTGTAATCCGAATATGTCGACAATCTCTGTGTCTACAGCATAGGTTGTGCTCTGTGCCATTGTCCCCTGGCCAAATGTATATTGACGTGAAATGTAGTACAAGTGTCCACTGTACAGCCTGACCTGATTTTCCTTGTTCATACTCGCGGTGGACATTGCCTGTGTGTCTTGTTACAATCATCTGATGATGCCCATTTGTACATGATTATTTGGACAGGCGCACCTTGGGTATTTTGTGTGCAATCTTGAATTGTTGCATCCCATGTGTATTTCACCCAGACTAAGGGATGTAAGTGCTTCCTGTGTCTCCAAATAATTGTCTCATGTAGGGGGTGGGTGGTGCGGGCATGGCCGTCATGTCACAACCTGATATCTCCTTGCTAGGACTGGCCAGTGTGTGATGTTTGTCTGGACATACACTCAAGGTGCAGTGAGCCAGTCATGGTGGGCATGTTTTCAGTATAACCTATGCTGCATGTGCCTCTTGTTCCTGGATATGGTCCCTGCTCATCCCTATGTCCTGCCACGCTGTGTGGTGCAGATGCAGTGCTGGATTGTCCCCTGGGCCTTGCTCCTCAGTCAAAATTCCATTCCATCTCATTTGCTATTGTGTCATGCTCTCCATAGTTTTTCAGTGGCATGGTGGGTCAAACAACTGTGTCTTGCATGCCCTACATATGTACCTTGTTTTGTAGATGTAACTCTTCTTTTGTTTCAGGCTATGCACTGTAACCTATGTAGATTGGACTCATGTGACATATGTATACAGGTGTATGATTAATTTCTGTCTCTTCACCCTGCCCACAGCATCGTCGGGGGACACCGAGGGAGACATGGGCACAGACGGAGCAGAGGGACCGAGCACCAGTGCCAGCGGTGACATCGGGGCTGGCACATCAAGTGGGACTGAGGCGGAGGAGAGTGAAGCCGGGGACCTGTCGACTGGCACAACAGAGTATGAAGCTGACGGGTCCGAGAATGATCTCTCCGAGTGGGCGGAGGCTGCACCACCAGCTGACAGCGGCACAACATCGCACCCCGCCCCCTCCATTGCCATCAGCGGCCTCCCACTTGCTCGTGTCCCTTCCCAACGTGCCCGGTCACCACATGTCTCCTTCCTGCCAGGCACCGCACCCCCTGCCCCTGTCTCCACTGCTGCCGCCAATGCCGAGTCTGTGGACATCCAGCGGCAGTTGCAGATTGGTCAGGTTGCGATCCTTAATGTCCTCCATGGCCACAGCCAGGTCCTCAACAACATGGAGGCATACTTGGAGGGCATTCATTCATCGCAGGCTGACCAACGCAGCTTGCTGAGGTCGATAGACTCGACACTGACTGCAGCAGTGGGTCTCCTGCAGTGCTACGTCCCACCCCCTACCCCTGCCCCATCCACACTTCCCACTTCCATGCCTGTCCCACGTACACCCAGATGTCAGCCTGCACCCACCACAACAGACACAGGCACCACACCAGCAGGGAAGGTCCACCGCACACCTCCTGACACGCACACACAGGGTGAAGTAGGCACACCCACTGGGTCGGGGGGCAAACGTGTGACACGCAGCCAGAGTGGGAGTCCGCATTCCACCAAATCCACTCCCTCCAAATCCCCTCCCCTCAGCTCTCCTGGCCACATCTCCCCCAAAGACTCCTTCATGGCCGCTCTGTCCCTGAGCCCCACAGTGACACCACCACGCAAGCGGTCAAGAAAGTCCCCGGTCAGGGTGGTTGATTCCCCCCCCCGTCGACACCCTCCCCCAGTGGCGCTGCGACCCATCCCTCTGACCCCTCCCCCTCCTTGGGGCCTGTGGTTCCTTCGGGTGCAGGGGATTCCCTGGAGGACCTTGCTAAGGTGTGCAGCGAGATCCTGGCCTCCGCCTTTGGCCCTGCCCCACCCCCTGTGGTGGAGTCCTCCATCCCTGCACCCACGACGCCTACCCTTCACCCTCCTGTCCCTGCGTTGCCTGGTTCTTCCCCCCCACATGATGCCCTCACCCCTGTGGAAGACGACGGAATATAACTGTGCAGGCAAGCTACGGGGACACGCATCCCACTGTGTCCCCCATCCAGCTGTGACTTCTGGACTGCCCTATGGGCTTTGTAAATATTGAACTTCCTACAAACAAGATTTTTTGGTTCATGCTGAATAAAGCAATTTATTTTTTTCCCCTTGGAACACTACTGCTTTGCTGGTATTGCTGTTGGTGGGGCTGCTACATGGTTTTGGGTGGTGTTCATGTGTTGGGTGTGTGGGAAATGTAGTAGTGTGCTGGTCATAGGGGGGACCCTGGGATCTGTGTGCCATCACACGGTGTTAGCTAGGTTTCTGTGTTCATGTAAGCAGTTGCTGCATGGTGAAATTGTCCAAAGGTGTATTCCTTCCTCTGTGTACCCTGACATCTTCCCTGCAGGGTGTTCCCAATATTTAGCGCTGAGCTGTGTGTACATTAGCTGGGTGTGTGACGGACTCCTTCAACTTTGCACATGCATGCTGAGCGATGTCTCCACCTGCATCATTCGTGGCATCCTTGGTAGTCATTGTACTTGTGTATGTGGACTATCGACATGACTTCATGTGGACATGTTTTCTTTTCTGCGCCATGCATGCGTATACTCCCAGCCTCGCACACATGTGTTACATGTACTGCAGGGTCTTTGTGCACCTGACTGAAATTTGTGGGCATGGTATCTGTGGCTACTCCACCCTTTGCGTTCCATGGGCACTGCTGGGAGGACTCTGCACCCACCCCTCCTATGTCTGGGCACTGCTGGGAGGACTCTGCACCCACCCCTCCTCTGTCTGGGCACTGCTGGGAGGACTCTGCACCCACCCCTCCTATGTCTGGGCACTGCCGGGAGTGATAGGCACCCACCCCTCCTGCGTCTGGGCACTGCTGGGAGGACTCTGCACCCACCCCTCCTGTGTCTGGGCACTGCTGGGAGGACTCTGCACACACCCCTCCTCTGTCTGGGCACTGCCGGGAGTGATAGGCACCCACCCCTCCTGTGTCTGGGCACTGCTGGGAGGACTCTGCACACACCCCTCCTGTGTCTGGGCACTGCTGGGAGGACTCTGCACACAGCCCTCCTGTGTCTGGGCACTGCTGGGAGGACTCTGCACACACCCTTCCTCTGTCTGGGCACTGCTGGGAGTGATAGGCACCCACCCCTCCTGCGTCTGGGCACTGCTGGGAGTGATAGGCACCCACCCCTCCTGTGTCTGGGCACTGCTGGGAGGACTCTGCACACACCCCTCCTGTGTCTGGGCACTGCTGGGAGGACTCTGCACACACCCCTCCTGTGTCTGGGCACTGCTGGGAGGACTCTGCACACACCCCTCCTGTGTCTGGGCACTGCTGGGAGGACTCTGCACCCACCCCTCCTATGTCTGGGCACTGCCGGGAGTGATAGGCACCCACCCCTCCTGCGTCTGGGAACTGCTGGGAGGACTCTGCACCCACCCCTCCTGTGTCTGGGCACTGCTGGGAGGACTTTGCACACACCCCTCCTCTGTCTGGGCACTGCCGTGAGTGATAGGCACCCACCCCTCCTCTGTTTGGGCACTGCTGGGAGGACTCTGCACCCACCCCTCCTGCGTCTGGGCACTGCTGGGAGTGATAGGCACACACCCCTCCTATTTAACAATATGTACGCTTAGAACATACACGTGTGTGGGTTCGCTCCATGGGGGTACGGTTTGTACTTACACTGTTGGGGTGGTGGTACGGTACGTACATACACTGTTGGGGTTGGGGTACGCTCCATGCATACGAGGTGCGGGTACGGGTCGTACTTACACTGTTGGGGTACGCTCCATGCATACGCGGGTGAGGGTACGGGTCGTACTTACACTGTTGGGGTGGGACGTATACGTACGCGGGTGAGGGTACGGGTCGTACTTACACTGTTGGGGTGGGACGTATACGTACGCGGGTGAGGGTACGGTCCGTACATACACGGTTGGGGTGGGGGTACGCTGCATACGTACGGGGGTGAGGGTACGGGTCGTACATACACTGTTGCGGTGGGGGTACGCTCCATACGTACGGGGGTGAGGGTACGGGTCGTACTTACACTGTTGGGGTGGGGGGTACGCTCCATGCATATGCGGGTGAGGGTACGGTCCGTACATACACGGTTGGGGTGGGGGTACGCTCCATACGTACGCGGGTGAGGGTACGGGTCGTACTTACACTGTTGGGGTGGGGGGTACGCTCCATACGTACGGGGGTGAGGGTACGGGTCGTACATACACTGTTGCGGTGGGGGTATGCTCCATACGTACGGGGGTGAGGGTACGGGTCGTACTTACACTGTTGGGGTGGGGGGTACGCTCCATGCATACGCAGGTGAGGGTACGGGTCGTACTTACACTGTTGGGGTGGGGGGTACGCTCCATACGTACGCGGGTGGGGGTACGGGTCGTACTTACACTGTTGGGGTGGGGGGTACGCTCCATACGTACGCGGGTGGGGGTACGGGTCATACTTACACTGTTGGGGTTGGGGGTACGCTCCATGCATACGGGGATGGGGGTACGGTCCGTACATATCCGTCCCCACGCTATGTGATGCTTGTTGGGGTGACGTAGGTGTGGGCGTGGTACGACTCGTACCCACGCTCTTAAGGTGTGGGTACGGGACGTACCTGTATAGTTGTGTTGCCGGTTCGCGTTGTCAGGCACTTCCGTTGTGGCGGACGCTGGCTTTGCTGGACATGCCCCTACCCCCTCGTAGTGACCAGGGCATGGGGGTCAGGTATGTCCAGGGCATGTGTGCTGTGTGACTTTGGTGGTGGTTTTGTGGCCTGCCCCTGGTCCTGCCCCCCCCTTTCCCCCCCTCCCTTAGTTGTTCTGACCTTCTGCGGCGTCTGCGTCGGAACCTGTAGAGGAGGTCGACTGCTATGAGGGCCGGGATGACACGTAGGTTCGGGTCCATGTCTGTCCGTCGCGTACAGGTCCTCCTTGTTCGCGTCGTCCTGATTTCCCGGCAGTTTTTGGCAGCCGGAAAATATTGTCCGTGCGGGATGACGTCCGTGCGAATCGTAATTCCTTGTTCGTGAATGGCAGGCTGCATGCGTCCCGACGTCACGTCGGCGCTTTCCCGGATCGCATTTGTATGTTTATTTTCGTCGGTCGGGGTTTTGTACGATTCGTACGGAAATTGAGTTTCCGTGCGAATCGTAATTCCATGTTTGTATATTTTGACGACCGGGTACGCGTCGGACAGAGAATATGCTCCGTCCGACGGTTCGTACACGGTTTTTGCAGGATCGTGATCGGCACCTTAATCTCTCCATGTCTACAACCAAAATGAATTTGATCTTGTGTGATGTAACCAATGCTCATGTAAAGCACTCCCATACCTGACAAGTCTTCACTATATAAAACTGCAAATACACAAAAAATAAGTGTTTTGCACACTTCTGTCATTGGGCTACATGCGTGCTACATCTGGGTGATATTTGTGCTGCATTTGGGCTCTTTTGTCTCTGATGGCCATCTTGGGAGATTTATTTGTTATGAAGTTTCCTAATTTCCTCATTTACTGCAGTCTCCTCAGTAGGAAATGCTTTCAGTTTTTAACTTTGATTCCATCAAGAAGGTATTCAGATATGTCACACATTTGCCTTACATTCTGAATGTTAGCACTCTAGTTGCTCATTAGATCACTGTAGTTAATCTACTGCTCACCACAGAAGTCTGCTGCTGGTATTCAAAGTGCATGTTTCAGTCTGCATGTCAGAATTCTTTTATGAAATAGAAGAGGATTTGAGAAGTAAAAATGTGCCCTAATTTTTCTTTCTGCAGCACTAATCATAATTTCTATGGCAAAATGAACCCCGTCATTTTGTTCCTTTGTAAATTAAATGTTTTAAGTGTTACAACTTTATTCCAATCAAGATGGCTTCAGGTGTGCCATACTTTTGTCATAAGTAAGACTGTTAGCGCTCTAGTTGTTTGTTAGAACACTCTGGGACATTCTGTCATTGAGCTATACTTGGGCTACATCTGGGTGATATTTGGGCTGCATTTGGGCTCTTTTGTCTCTGGTGGCCATCTTGGGACATTTATTTGTTATGAAGTTTCCTAATTTCCCCATTTACTGCAGTCTCCTCAGTAGGAAATACTTTCAGTTTTTTACTTTGGTTCCATCAAGAAGGCATTCAGATGTGTCACACATTTGCCATAAATTCTGAATGTTAGCACTCTAGTTGCTCATTAGATCACTGTAGTAAAGCTACTGATCACCAGGGAAGTCTGCTGCTGGTATTCAAAGTGCATGTTTCAGTCTGCATGTCAGAATTATTTTATGAAATAGAAGAGGATTTGAGAAGTCAAAATGTGCCCTAATTTTTCTTTCTGCAGCACTAATTATACTTTCTATGGCAAAATGAACCCCCTCATTTTGTTCCTTTTTAAATTAAATGTTTTAAGAGTTACCACTTTATTCCGATCAAGATGGCTTCAGGTGTGCAATACGTTTGTCATAAGTAGGACCGTTAGCGCTCTAGTTGTTCTTTAGAACACTCTGGGAAGCTGCAGTAGAACACAAAGGAATCAACTGACAGTCTCTGCCCTTGTTGGATGTACATGTTTTACTGAGAATGTCAGACTTCATTCTCAGATGACTGAGAAAGATAATGTGAATTTACAGAAAATATGCTCTCAGTTTAGCTTAAAGATCACCTTCCAAACCTCTGTGGGAAAAGCATGAGAAAATAGTTCTCTCAAACATGATTCATGATATCACAGCAGAAGGCTTTTTTACATGGTAAAATCACCTTAGAACACACCACAATTCCAAAAATGAGTATGGTACCATCAACAAATGATTTATAATGTAACTAAAGTCTTAAAACCTTCTATTAACTGCAATGCTTTTTGATGAGGTGCGATCATGTATATTGGTCCCAAGATGGCTGCCAACACTTTTTGGAGGAAGTACTGACAGCCAATCAGATCTCACGATGAGATGTGTGGTTAGGCTCCGCCCACATATATGATTTTACTTTTGATTTTCTCAGGAACTACTGAACAGATTGACACCAGACCTGCAAAAGGCACATCCCACATTGTTAAAACTCATGTAGTCAAAAAGGCGTTACAAAAAAGAGAACGACAGCTGGGGCATTTTTCCAAAACTCATTCGGGCTCAAGTGCATTACATTACAGTGCCAATCTGAATAATATATATATTTTTTTTTTTTGTAGATCGCTTTTGGACTGCCCTTTTCCATGAGTTGACAAAATTTACTTTATCCAAGATTTACTCTGTGTTTAAATATACATTTTAAAAATGTGCTAACGACTTTCGAAATCAAAACAGAATTCAGAAATTGCAAATATAGCATAGCGGGACGACATCTTCTGAGGCCAAGAGTTCTCAACAAGGGGATTAGCCATAGCTTGCGATGTTCAGTATAATATTTGCAAAACAAAACGGTGTGCATCGTGGATTGTTCGGACATTTCGTCACAGGGGCACACCGTTAAACAATCATCCCAATTGTGTCCTTTAGGAAAGGCTACGAGCCTGTGGAAAATATTTAGTCTGAATCGTGCCAGCAAAAAGCGCTCAAATTGTGACTCAACGTATGTCAGATATGGTTCCATTTCCAAGGTGGTTGTTACTACCAAGAAATGTTGAACTGATGGTTTATTTATTTCCTTGCTCAACCGCAGTTCTTCCATGTGACTCAGAGCCCTTATTTTTAGATCTTTCTTTGGGATCTCAGCGATTAATTCGGGGTTAGAATAGTATTTGACCAACCCCAGGTCTGCAAGGAGTTTTTTCACATATGACAACCACTCAATTTTCCCCACATGTTCCAAGGACATACAGTCCGCCACTATATCTTTTGTAAATGAGTTTTTTGTTGACGTCCAGATGCGGCGCCACAACAAGAGGTTGGATTTTTGCCAAATCCTCAATGTGAGGCATTCCGAGCTCTGCATGGCACGAAAAAGTAGATACTCGCTTAGGTACCGCCAGAAGGAATCTCATGAATGTGTTTTCTGCTACCTGTAATGCATTGATGTTTTTGTGTCCCTACAACCCCACCCCGTAAAGTGCGGTGGAATGACACTTTGCTTTATAAATACGGAGCAGCTCCACTGGTGGCCTCTTACCTAGCTTCTGAGAAAATTTTATAAGAGCAATTATTGCTCGCAGAAGTTGATGTTTGCGAGCTTCGATGGCCGCTTTCCAGTTGAGCTTTTCATCCATCATTATCCCGAGATAAGGGTATTGGGTAGTCAGATCTAATCTCTTTATCAAGAGAAATGGTCCTTCCCCCTTTCTTTCCCTTTCCTGCCGCCATAACATATGTTTTTTTAAATATTTATTTTAAGATCCAAACGGCCCATAAACCTTGAATATCTTTCCAAAGCTTTCTGGAGCTCTCGCGGCGTGCGTGCCAGGATCACTGCGTCATCCGCATAAAGAAGCGCGGGCACTAGGCGATTTTTCACTCGAGGGAGGTCCTGACCCCCCCTCAACATCTCTACCTCCAGGCCATTAGTATAAAGGGAGAAGAGAAAGGGGGCCAGGACGCAACCCTGCCTCACGCTCCGTTCCACTTTAAAGGGTTCAGTTAATTCGCCCTGCGTTCCGAAGCGGACCCTGGAAGAAGCATTAGAATATAACGCACAAAGGAGGTCTACAAGAGCTGGATCTATGCCCATGACAGTAAGGACTGACCAGAGATTTGAGTGGGAAACGCAGTCAAAGGCCGCGGATAGGTCAACATAGACCATATATAACCTTCCTTGCTTTGCTGATACGTATTTTCCCATTATTAAAGCTAGACTCAAAGCCTGCTCGGTTGTTCCGAAACCCTCTCGGAAGCCGAACTGGATGTCAGATAGAATCTTGCGGTCGTCTGCCCACTCCTGGAGGCGCTGGAGAACCACTCTACCCAGTACTTTTCCAAGCGAATCCAGTAGCGAGATTGGGCGATAGCAGGTCACCTCCTCCCTGTTTCCCTTCTTAAATATAGGGACCATAATCGACTGGGTCCAAGTTTTAATTATCCCACACTTCATTGCTGCGTCAAACACCGTCTTTAAAATTGGTGCCCATAGGTCTAATTTAAACTTGAATAAATCGACCGGTACTCCGTCTGGGCCAGGGGCTTTTCCACATTTACTCATTTTAAGAGCGTTTATAACCTCAATGATTCCAAAATTTAAGGGAATCGGGAATGAATTGCTTAGTAGGCTCTGGTTATTCTCCTCTGATATATCTAGTCCTGGTAATTTGCCAAAAACTTTAGAAAAGTGATTTACCCATACTGGGCCCTCAATCGCCACTTCTACTGCTGGGTGATCACTTACATCTGTCAGGAAGGCTGTCTTCACCACCTTCCAGAACTGTTCGCTATTTCTGTTCTGGGAACTCTCATATAATTGGTCCCAGAGTACTCTTTTCAATTCCTGTTTTCTCATTTTACAGGCTAAACGATAGGACCTTCTTTAATCTGCGTATCTCCTCTTGGTCTCTTACAGATTTTGTCAACGCTATTTTTAGGGATTTATGAGCCGTGGTACAATCATGGTTAAACCACCCTTTTTTCCCACCCTTATTCCCTTTCTTATTGCATGTTAAACAGTCATTTACCTTCTCCAAGATTAGACTGAAGTTGTGCAAGACTTCCTCTTCACCGATATCGGTGTCTAGGCACTTCACTATGGCGGGATATACCGCAAGTATCACCTTGTTTGTCAGGTCTACTGGGTCTATCTTTCCCCATCCTAAGGCATAGCCATTTGTTTTTGTTAGGTGTATCTTATTCTGAGCAAGTGCGGTCATCAGCAGATGTGAAGTTGATTGCCCCTGGTCCACAACCAGGTCAAAGGCCAGGGCAACATGATCGCTAAGAGTGTTAACTATTAGTCTAAATCTCTGAGCCTTGCTATCAAGGGTCGCTGAGACCAATATATAGTCGATGGTCGACTCCCACCCCCTGCCCAGATACGTTGGCTGTAACTGCCCACAAGGGGTAGTAGTAATATTTAATATCACCAGACCTAATTCCGACAAGGTTTCATTTAGGAAATCTACTACCCCAGAGTGACTAAAGTGGGTCATATAATTTTCTATTTCTTCCCCCACGCCACAGATATTACTATTTTTCGTGTCGCAGGGGTGATGATTAAAATCGCCCCCCCAAACAATGGATGGGACGTCTGACCCTTGCATTCTTTTTGTCAGGGTGGAAAGTTTATTACGGAGAGCCCCAAATATTTTTACTCTCTCACTTTCTAGTAAGTTGTCGTCTGTGTTTACCAAGATAATTGTCCTCTTCTTCTGGAACGATAGTCTCAATATCTGATAATTAGACTGTAAACTAAGAGCTGTTACTTCTAACCCTGGTATGGTATTTTTTATATATACCATCAGGCCACCCTTAGCCCTACCATGAGAACCTGCAACTGCCGCGGAAAAATAAGTTTTGTACCCTGTCAGATGCAGTTCAATGGTGGTCCATGTCTCCTGTAGACATATCACGTGGTAATCATGGACAAAATCCATGGCGCTTCCATTCATTATTTTTGTGTGTAAGCCCGCTATGTTCCAGGACATAATTTGTACTATATTATCGTCCTTTCTAAGATCTAAGCATTTATTTGTACTAGCAACCTCTGCTACAGGTAGATTCTCCAAGACTTTTTGCACATCTTCCCCCGTATGCATAGGTCTACTACAAAGAGTATTACCCGGGATAATAGAGTCAGCTCCTCTAGTCAATGTCGAATTAGGTAATGGAGGGTAGTTACTGCTTTCCATTTCTTGTCTTTCTAGAGTTTCGCTTGGGATGGCAGTCTCTTTAGAAATAATAAGGTCTGCCATAATGGGTTTATGTAGGGAGACCTGCTCTAGACTAAGTCAATCTACATTTTCCAAGCCGAATAGCGATGAGAAATGGTTAAAGGTGGGTACATTGAACCTCTGATGGAACTGGGGGCTGCTGTTCTGATGTAATAAGTTAAGCCTCTGATGTGAATGGCGATTATTATTCTGTAATCCCCTAATAGGCTGAGGGTAGAATGAATGATTGCAAGGATTTTGATGAAAAAATTGGTAGTCTACTTCCCTCCAATCTAAGAGAGAGTTTTTTACGGGGTATGGTTTCGAAGTCAGTTCTCGTGGGCAAAAATAATTGACATAATGTGTGGAGATACCGTCCCCCCCTCTGGCTTCGTACCAGTCGCCAATACATCTAACAGCTCTATGATCCCTGAAGTTTATGATTATCACATCCCCCTTCTTTTCTTTTGGTCTTGTTCCCACCCAGCTCGTACGTCTCACCATTAGAATTTCCCCATTAATGTGCGCGGGAAGAGGTCTGTTTTGCTTCAGCCAATAAATGGTTTTATTTCTTAGGGCGTGATGGTCCTCCCTAATTCCCTCTGCCAGTTCTGGTACCCCAGTCATGATGATCGTGTATGGGGCTGATTCTGGGGGTAGGTCCACTCTTCTGCTTGATGGAATATAAGGGGGCTGAGGAGACCACTCAACATTCCCATTCTCCAGTCTATCTTTTACAGGTGAATTATTTATTACCAAAGAATGTTTTTATTTTTTTATTTTTTCGGCTTCTCCTGTCTTTCCAACTTTGGAGCTATCGCCCACCTTTATCTCCCTTTCTTTTTCTTTACCATTTGGGAAGGGATTAATTTTACCTTTAACTGTAATTTCTTTGGATGACTTGGCCAAAAAAAATTTCCCCTGCGCGGTATGAGATTTCATTTGAGTACCGCTAGTTGATGGTTGTTCTGGCAATCGGGTATGAGGGGCGACTAGGTCGACAATATTACTTTTAGTCTGTTCCCTTAATAATTCAGTTAGGACCAAGTTATTCCCTTGTATTTGTTTGCCCAAATCATCCAAGTGTAAGCTTATTAATCTAGTCCTCTCTAAAAGAGGAAGTAGGAGGGACTTAACCATGGTCTCTATTTTGACGAGTAATTCACCCACAGGGTCCTGATCAATAGGCAACCCTAAGATGTTGGTACTTGCAGATGGGTTATTTATCTCAGGGAGCCCTATAGTTGTCAAAATTTGTTCTGAGGGTTTTGCTTTCTCCTTTTTGGCCAAGGATGACATACTTGGAGAACCTCGTCTCTTTCTTATATTTGATCTATTCTAAGTGTGCCCTGTTGTCAATGGGGGGGGATATAACCAAATTCGGCGAGTCCGATAGCCCAGATATGGTTAAACTAGATGTATGGTCGAAGGAGGCAGCTACAACTGGGGAATTTATCTCAATAACTGTTTCTTCCCTTGCGGGAGTGGGATGGGAGCTGGTACTACCTAAATCTTCATTTATTACCCCCCGGGGAGAGTGCTTTCCCAATTGTGCCTAGAGAAGAACGTTTACCAGTTAGCAGGTCTAATGAAAGGCGCTTTTCTGTGTCCGCAAATTCCTTTTCTAGAACAGTCGTTACACGTTTAAAAAATTGGTCTATTGTACCAGTTACTGGACCTTTAGTAGTGTTAACTATTAGGGTGCGCGATTTCCCTGCGTTTGATGACATTTTGGAAAACAGAAAGCAATTGACAATTACCAGAAATATAAGTCCGAAGTAAGAGAGGTACAAAATCCGTGTGTTGCAAATAACTGCAATGAGGATACGTCTCTTACCAAGAAGTGGGGGTTGGGGGGGGTGGCCCGTCCCGTCCTCAATCGTCCTCAGACGGCCACAGACGGCCCGCCCTTTGCCCGGGCTTCGCCCCGGGCTACGACCCGCGCGCGTCCCGCTAGCGCGTTTGAGTGGAGCTTTGTTGATATGGGTGTGGAGGACAGGAGCAGGGGGAGGGGTCGGGAAGAGGACCAGGTGCGACAGATTAGTCCAGCAGCAAGTCGCCCTGGTACTCGCAGTCCCGCACTGAAAGGGGGATTAAACGCGTCCCTTTTCCCTTTAAAACAGCAGCAAGATTCTCCGTAGCAGCCCCGGTTAGGTGATCAAGGTCCAAGACTACGAGCGGCTCCCGCAAAGCGGGGGCCGCGAGGCGTAGTGTAGATGCAGGGGGAGGGGTCGGGAAGAGGACCAGGTGCGACAGATTAGTCCAGCAGCAAGGCGCCCTGGTCCTCGCAGTCCCGCACTGAAAGGGGGATTAAACGCGTCCCTTTTCCCTTTAAAACAGCAGCAAGATTCTCCGTGGCAGCCCCGGTTAGGTGATCAAGGTCCAAGCCTACGAGCGGCACCCACAAAGCGGGGGCCGCGAGGCGTAGTGTAGATGCAGGGGGAGGGGTCGGGAAGAGGACCAGGTGCGACAGATTAGTCCAGCAGCAAGGCGCCCTGGTCCTCGCAGTCCCGCACTGAAAGGGGGATTAAACGCGTCCCTTTTCCCTTTAAAACAGCAGCAAGATTCTCCGTGGCAGCCCCGGTTAGGTGATCAAGGTCCAAGCCTACGAGCGGCACCCGCAAAGCGGGGGCCGCGAGGCGTAGTGTAGATGCAGGGGGAGGGGTCGGGAAGAGGACCAGGTGCGACAGATTAGTCCAGCAGCAAGGCGCCCTCGTCCTCGCAGTCCCGCACTGAAAGGGGGATTAAACGCGTCCCTTTTCCCTTTAAAACAGCAGCAAGATTCTCCGTGGCAGCCCCGGTTAGGTGATCAAGGTCCAAGCCTACGAGCGGCTCCCGCAAAGCGGGGGCCGCGAGGCGTAGTGTAGATGCAGGGGGAGGGGTCGGGAAGAGGACCAGGTGCGACAGATTAGTCCAGCAGCAAGGCGCCCTGGTCCTCGCAGTCCCACACTGAAAGGGGGATTAAACGCGTCCCTTTTCCCTTTAAAACAGCAGCAAGATTCTCCGTGGCAGCCACGGTTAGGTGATCAAGGTCCAATCTACGAGCGGCTCCCGCAAAGCGGGGGCCGCGAGGCGTAGTGTAGATGCAGGGGGAGGGGTCGGGAAGAGGACCAGGTGCGACAGATTAGTCCAGCAGAAAGGTGCCCTGGTCCTCGCAGTCCCGCACTGAAAGGGGGATTAAACGCGTCCCTTTTCCCTTTAAAACAGCAGCAAGATTCTCCGTGGCAGCCCCGGTTAGGTGATCAAGGTCCAAGCCTACGAGCGGCACCCGCAAAGCGGGGGCCGCGAGGCGTAGTGTAAATGCAGGGGGAGGGAAGAGGACCAGGTGCGACAGATTAGTCCAGCAGCAAGGCGCCCTGGTCCTCGCAGTCCCGCACTGAAAGGGGGATTAAACGCGTCCCTTTTCCCTTTAAAACAGCAGCAAGATTCTCCGTGGCAGCCCCGGCTAGGTGATCAAGGTCCAAGCCTACGAGCGGCTCCCGCGAAGCGGGGGCCGCGAGGCGTAGTGTAGATGCAGGGGGAGTGGTCGGGAAGAGGACCAGGTGCGACAGATTAGTCCAGCAGCACGGCGCCCTGGTCCTCGCAGTCCCGCACTGAAAGGGGGATTAAACGCGTCCCTTTTCCCTTTAAAACAGCAGCAAGATTCTCCGTGGCAGCCCCGGGTAGGTGATCAAGGTCCAAGCCTACGAGCGGCTCCCGCGAAGCGGGGGCCGCGAGGCGTAGTGTAGATGCAGGGGGAGGGGTCGGGAAGAGGACCAGGTGCGACAGATTAGTCCAGCAGCAAGGCGCCCTGGTCCTCGCAGTCCCGCAGTGAAAGGGGGATTAAACGCGTCCCTTTTCCCTTTAAAACAGCAGCAAGATTCTCCGTGGCAGCCCTGGTTAGGTGATCAAGGTTCAAGCCTACGAGCGGCACCCTGTTCTAAGGTGATTTCACCATGTGAAAAAGCCTTCTGCTGGGATATCATGATTGAGAGAAAAATATTTTCTCATGCTTTTCCCACAGAGGTTTGGAAGGTGATCTATAAGCTAAACTGAGAGCTTATTTTCTGTAAATTCACATTATCTTTCTCAGTCATGTGAGAATGAAGTCTGACATTCTCAGTAAAACATGTACATCCAACAAGGGCAGAGACTGTCAGTTGATTCCTTTGTGTTCTACTGCAGCTTCCCAGAGTGTTCCAAAGAACAACTAGAGCGCTAACAGTCCTACTTATGATAAACGTATGGCACACCTGAAGCCATCTTGCTTGGATTAAAGTGGTAACTCTGAAAACATTTAAATTAAAAAGGAACAAAATGAGGGGGTTCATTTTTCCATAAAAAGTATGATTAGTGCTGCAGAAAGAAAAATTAGGGCACTTTTTGACTTCTCAAATCCTCTTCTATTTCATAAAATAATTCTGACATGCAGACTGAAACATGCACTTTCAATACCAGCAGCAGTTTTCCCTGGTGAGCAGTAGCTTTACTACAGTGATCTAATGAGCAAAAAGAGTGCTAACATTCTGAATTTATGGCAAATGTGTGACACATCTGAATGCCTTTGGAATCAAAGTAAAAAGCTGAAAGTATTTCCTACTGAGGAGACTGCAGTAAATGAGGAAATTAGGAAACTTCATAACAAATAAGTCTGCCAAGATGGCCACCAGTGACAAAGGAGCCCAAATGTAGCCCAAATATCACCCAGATGTAGCCAAAGTATAGTCCAATGACAGAATATCCCAGAGTGTTCTTAAAAACAACTAGAGCGCTTACTGTCTTCATTATGACAAAAGTATGGCACACCTGAAGCCATCTTGATTGGAATAAACTGGTAACATTTAAAACATTTAATTTAAAAAGGAACACAATGAGGGTGTTCATTTTGCCATAGAAATTATGATTAATGCTGAAGAAAGAAAATGAGGGCACATTTTGAGTGACTTCTCAAATCCTCTTCTATTTCATTAAAAAATTCTGACATGCAGACTGAAACATGCACTTTTAATACCAGGAGCAGACTTCCATGGTGAACAGTAGTTTTACTACAGTGATCTAATGAGCAACTAGAGTGCTAACATTCAGAATTCATGGCAAATGTGTGACATATCTGAATACCTTCATGATGGAATCAAAGTCAAAAACTGAAAGCATTTCCTACTGAGGAGACTGCAGTACATGAGGAAATTAGGAAACTTCATAACAAATAAATCTCCCAAGATGGCCACCGGAGACAAAAGAGCCCAAATGTAGCCCAAAATCACCCAGATGTAGCCCAAATATAGCCCAATGACAGAAGTGTGCAAAACACTTATTATTTTGTTTTTTTGCAGTTTTATATAGTGCAGACTTGTCAGGTATTGGAGTGCTTTACATGAGCATTGGTTACATCACACAAGAACAAATTCATTTTGGTTGTACACATGGGGAGACTAAGTGATTTGACCAGAATCACAGAATGTCGAGCTGAAGCAGAAACTCCAACCTGGTTCCCCAGTTGCAAAGTCTGCAGCTCTGGAAGTAACACCACATCCTCTCCCCTAAGTGCAACATTTAATCAAGTGGTCAACTGGATAAAAAAACATAAAGGTAACAAATAATTTAAAAGTGCTTTCTCGCTATTTGAAAACTCAGAAAATATGTCCTTATTTTAGTCTTTTAGAGCACTAACCATAATTGTGATGCCAATAAGACCCTCTCATATATGTAATTTCTAAAGGAAATGCTCTAGGTATTACAGTTTTGATTACATCAAGATGACGTCAGGCGTTCCACACTTTTGTAATAAATATAGAATGTTAGCAATCTAGTTGTTCATTAGGATACTGTTTAAAGGCAGAGGCCAGGGGCACGGACTCTGGAAATTGAAGGCAGGTAGGAGGGTGCAAAGGCAACAATTTAACCACACTGAGCAGGCAGGAACTGCCGTGGCAGCACAACAGACTATGGAGGGCAGTGGGAAGGGGGGCAGGGGCAACAAACCAACAATACAGGACTTGCAAGAGAGGCTGTGGCAATGTAATAGACCATTGTGGGCAGAAGGAAGAGGCAATGGTAGTACAACCATACATGCCAACAGACCCGATTCAGCCAGGAAACGTCCAATGTTTTTAAGCTCAAATGGGCTTTATTTTATCTGTGTCCTGTCTACAATCTCCTCTTTTTCAATGTAACTCAAAGGGGGAAATCAATACCCCAGTTTTTTTTCAAAATCTCCCTCTTACCAAGTTCAAAATGTTCGCAAGTATGGTACATTGGATCATGGAAGGAAATGGGGTAGGGACATGGACTTGGATAACAGAGGACAGGAGGGACATGGAGAGGTGCACCAAACTGACCCTGCAGGGCAGGCATCAGGGTTTGCAGCAGCACAATACACCACACAGGGCATGCGGGACGGGAGTGCAGCACAACAATCCATAGAAAGCAAGAGGGAGGGGACAGGACCATGCCCATGGACAACAGAGAACAGAGGGGCAAGAGGCAGGACCATAATGGACAGACAGGAGAGAAAGCTGCAGCATAACAGACCATAAAGGGCAGGAGGGATGGATCAGGGGCATTACAATGGAACAGACAAGCCAGGAGGGAGGGAGTAGGGGTCTGCACATGTAAACAGAGGGCTGGGGGCAAGGGGGCAGGGCAGGAGCAGCAAGATAGCCATGGAGGTCAGGCAGGATGGGCACTAGAAGCAAGACACAACATGAAGAGCAACAGTGAGACTGTGATGGCATACACACAGACCATGGAGGGAAGGTGGGAGGGGGTCAGGGGCAGCTAACTGACCACACAGGGAAGGTGGGAGGGGCCATGGCAGCACAGAAGACCATGCATGGCAAGTGGGAGGGTTAGTGGGAGCACAATGGCTATGATGGGCAAGAAGGAGGGTGCAGGGGCATGCACAAAGGACGATGGAGGATAGAAGGGAGGGTCAGGACCTGTGCACAGACAAGAAAGTTCGGGGGAAGGGGCCTCACAACAGACCGCACGGGGCAGGCAGGAGGAGCAGTTGCAGCACAACAGACCAGGGAGGGCAGAAGGGTGTGGCAGTACAATGGACCATGTAGGACAGGAGGAAGAGGATAGGGGCATGGCATGTGGACAGGCAGGGTGGAGGTGGCAGGGACAGGTTACAGTCATCTGACAATGCTAGGCAGGTGGGATGGGAGTGGCAGCTCAACAGAACACTCAGAGTAGATAGGAGTGGCAGGTCCATGGAACATGGTGGGCAAAAAGGATGGAGCAGGGGCATACACAAAGACATCGGAGGGCAGGGGGAAGGAGAATAGGGACAGCAAGCTAAGCACAGAGTTTAAGCAGGAGGTCAATGATGGGGCATAGAATTGGGCAATGGAGGGCAGGAGGAGTGGACTGGTACATCATAATAAATTGAGGGCAGTGGCAGCACATCAGACCATGCATGGCAGGAGGGAGGAGGCTAGTCCATGGATTCACACAACAGAGGATAGGGAGGAGGGTGATGGGGCAGCAAGCTAACTGTTCAGAGAAATCGGGTATTAGGAACTTTGTTGTTTTTAAAACGTGTGTCTGTGCAAACTACTTAAAATATGAACAAGTATGCAGCATAATCTCACTTTTATTCAGGAAGAAGAGGACGTTTGTGACTGTGACTCCGGGATCACTTGGCAGAAACACCCCCTGACCCTCCAGCCCCTATCGCAAAATGTAATGCCCGTGAAAAGGGTAGGTGAACACAGTGTTATATAGAACATAGTCCTGAGAGCACGATTGAAAATGAAAACTAGATATAGTGTATGGTATAAACTATGCACCAAAAAGTGTGATATAAGATGAACCGGGCGTGAAATATAATATGTAATACATTGTGCGCAATGACAGATTCATTGGAGAGTGCGAGATAGCACAGGCACTAGCGCGTGCTATGCGATATGCGCCTTGGAGTGTAATATGCACAGGGCAGTGTTGTGTAACCTAACTAGTCTCTAAAGTTGTAATATAAAATATGTGCTGGGGAGTGTAACGTTGCATATGCACTGTGACTAAGATATGGATCCCAGATTGTAATATGTATGGCATAGCACTGTGCGTTATAACATAGGCATCGAGGAAGGCACGTTAGATGGGGCAGTATAACCCGTGCGAAGACAAGTGTGGCATGACATATTCACGGGGTGGTGTTACAGTGCACATGGGCTAGAGAGTGTCATAGCATATGCACTAGCTAGTGGAATACAACACAGAGGTGTGTGGCACTCAGCAGGCAATGGTGGGTGTAACACAGCACTGGGCTCTGCCAGGAGCACGCTGTGACTCTCAAGTGATGTTCGTCCCCTTTCCAGAGAGTAAAATAAAAAGTATTACACATACGGCAGGGGATGTGTGTTTTATTAACCGTGAGGGGGGTTTCTTGCATAGTTTTGGTCGAATTTTTGTCGAATCCCCTTTGAATGGCTTGGTGTGCATGTGTATTAAATGTGCCGGTCAATAGCTACCCATGTTTGTATAAATAAACGACAAGGGTGTCTACCGGGATTAGGCACGGTAGGGCATCAGACATGTCAGAGCTTCACTAGTGGTGTAAATACATTCCACGTGGATTCATTGTATGCATAGTCGCCTTTTAATGAATATCACGCAAATCGTCATGGTGATAGGTACGTACGGTTTGTCCAGCATGTCCTAGGTGTGTCTATAAATATATATTTTTTAAAAGTAATAAAAAACAGTGGCCGGCCCTGGGGATTGGGGTCAAAAAAATATAATTAGGAGACAGGCCCTGGGGGATGGGGTCATCAGGGCCAATAAATTAGAATAAGAAGGGGAACCACACAGCCCCCCTTCTTAAAAAATTAAAATAAATAAAAGACTGGCATCGTGCTGGAGGCCACGCCCCCTCCTTGCAGCACTCTGCAAACGCGCCCCCTGGCGAGTTGTAAGTTGGGGAATTAATTCCTCTTCAATACTGAGGGTCCCTGAGGGCCAACTAGCCCAACAGGCATCTCCTGTATGCACCAGGGAGCTCCGCTGCAGACAGGTGTTCTGAGGCCAAGCCCCTTTTTACACCTCTCTGCAACGCAGCTCTGTGGCGCTTACTGGAGGTACCTAGTGGTCTAGTTTGACCCTAGGGACCCTTAGGATTCAAGGGGACTTAATCTCTCAACTTAGAACAGCCACAGGGTGCGTTTACACAGTGGTGAAGGGAGGGGACGGGGCCAGAGGTGACGTGTGCAAACACTCACTATGGCACGTTTTAAATTGGGGATATAATTTTCCTTCAATACTGAGGGCCACTGGGGGCTAACTAGCCCACCAAGTGCTTCCAGTAAGCGCCACTGAGCTGCATTGCAGAGAGGTGGTCCAGGCCGTGAAACTTTACACCTCTCTGCAACGCAGCTCTGTGGCACTTACTGGAGGTACCTAGTGGGCTAGTTGGACCCTAGGGACCCTCAGGATTCAAATGAACTTAATCTCCCAACTAAAAACGGACACAGGGCGTGTTTACACAGTGGTGAAGGGAGGGGACGGGGCCTGAGTTAACGTGTGCAAAAACGCCCTGTGGCCTGTTCTAAGAGGTAGTTTTAATCCCCCTGCCCTATTATATACTAGGGGCTTACAGAGGAGGTCATGCTAATCACAGGGGGACCCCAACGCAGAATGTTCCCTAGTGTATGTAGGTGTTTTCACTGTATTCTAAGTGTCTTTTAACATAGCACTGGCTCTAGGACTGGTTAGTCAGACTCAGTTACCACCAGTATCCATCTGAAAAAGTGGAGGGTACAGGATGATTTTGCAACAAGGCTTCTTTCTGCACGTTATCCTTCTTCCTGCACTTTTCTTCGTCTTTGAGAACTTCTGTTGCTTCTTTCTGCACTTCTTTTTTTTCTTTCTGTGCGTTTTTTCTTCTTTCTTCACATGTCCTATCTCTGTAGGCATAGTTAGAAATTAGCATTTAAAAAAACTTTGACATTCACAGAAAAAACCATAGGTTTCAGGCACGTTATAGTTAGGAATTACCATTTAAAAAACCTCAGAAATTCACTGAAAAAACCATAGGTTTCAGGGGTGTTATAGTGGCATTACATGAGTGGCATTGTGTAACAGGATATATAGGTGTATGAGTACATATGATGAGTGAATACATGTATGAGTGACTGTATAGGACTGTTGGTGAATGAGTGGATGTGTATGTGGATCTTAGAATTACTGAAGAGGTTGTTGTAACTGGTATTGGTATGTCCATTGTTTTGAAAAGTTTAGTCTCTATTTTTGAATGTGTGTATCAAAGGTTATATTAGGGTGAGAGGAGGTCTGCCACTCTATCACAAGGATGATGTCATCAGTGATGTCATTTGAGATGTCATCAGTGATGTAATGAGTGATGTCACTGACCATGTCATGAGTGATGTAATATGTGACGTCATCAGCAGTGCATTGCGGGCGCGCGAGTTATAGTTAGCTGAACTAACTATAACGGGGGAATTTCAATGGTTTTGTACAAGTGAAAAGTCCAGCTAACTATAACACCCCTGAAACCTATGGTTTTTTCAGTGAATTTATATATATATATATATATATTATCTACTGGCAGTCGCCAGTAGATAGTTATAGTTAGGACCGAGTTCCCATAGGAAATCTGAAAATTCTATTTTGAATAACTTTGGCGCCGGTTGACTTATGTTCGTTACATTTTCAAAACTAATGGGGCGCTCCGCTCAGCTCCTACCCTGAAAGTCTCGGGGTGATTCGTCAAGCGGGGGCTGAGAAAAAAGGGGGGTCCCAAAACGCGTTTTCCCCATGCTTTTTCCCATAGGACCTTTAGTCGAAGGTACAGCCCGAACGGCTGCACAGAATTACTTGAAATTTGGCAAAGAGGTAGTCCTCAGGTCAGGCATGTGCCTTTTGCATATATGGTGTAAATCCGTTCCGTAGTTCCTGAGAAAATCAAAAGTGAAATCATATACATATCTGGGCGGAGCCTAACCACACATATCATTGTGAGATCTGATTGGCTGTCAGCACTTCATCCAAGAAGTGTTGGCAGCCATCTTGGGACCAATATACATGATAGCACCTCATTAAAAAGCATTGCAGTTAATAGAAGGTTTTAAGACTTTAGTTACATTATAAATCATTTGTTGATGGTACCATACTCATTTTAGGAATTGTGGTATGTTCTAAGGTGATTTTACCATGTGAAAAAACCTTCTGCTGGGATATCATGAATCATCTTTGAGAGGATACTATTTTCACATGCTTTTCCCACAGAGGTTTGGTAGGTGATCTATAAGCTAAACTGAGAGCATATTTTCTGTAAATTCACATTATCTTTCTCAGTCATGTGAGAATGAAGTCTGACATTCTCAGTAAAACATGTACATCCAACAAGGGCAGAGACTGTCAGTTGATTCCTTTGTGTTCTACTGCATCTTCCCAGAGTGTTCCAAAGAACAGCTAGAGCGCTAACAGTCTTACTTATGACAAAGGTATGGCACACCTGAAGCCATCTTGATTGGAATAAAGTGGTAACATTTAAAACATTTAATTTAAAAAGGAACAAAATGAGAGGGTTCATTTTGCCATAGAATGTATGATTAGTGCTGCAGAAAGAAAAATTAGGGCACATTTTGAGTGACTTCTCAAATCCTCTTCTATTTCATTAAAGAATTCTGACATGCAGACTGAAAGATGCACTTTCAATACCAGCAGCAGACTTCCCTGGTGAGCAGTAGCTTTACTACAGTGATCTAATGAGCAACTAGAGTGCTAACATTCTGAATTTATGGCAAATGTGTGACACATCTGAATGCCTTCTTCATTGAATCAAAGTAAAAAACTGACAGTATGCCTACTGAGGAGACTGCAGTAAATGAGGAAATTAGGAAACTTCATAACAAGTCTCCCAAGATGGCCGCCAGAGACAAAAGAGCCCAAATGTAGCACAAATATCACCGAGTTGTAGCCCAAGTATAGCCCAATAACAGAAATCCCAGAGTGTTTTAAAGAACAACTAGAGCGCTAACAGTCTTACTTATGACAAAGGTATGGCACACCTGAAGCCATATTGATTGGAATAAAGTGGTAACATTTAAAACATTTAATTTGCAAAGGAAAAAATGAGGGGGTTCATTTTGCCATAGAAATTATGATTAGTGCTGCAGAAAGAAAACTTAGGGCACATTTTGACTTCTCAAATCCTCTTCTATTTCATTAAAAAGTTCTGACATGCAGACAAACATGCACTTTGAATACCAGCAGCAGACTTCCCTGGTGAGCAGTAGCTTTGCTACAGTGATCTAATGAGGAACTAGAGTGCTACCATTCAGAATTTATGGCAAATGTGTCACATCTGAATGCCTTCTTGATGGAACCAAAGTAAACAAGCATTGAAAATGCAATAGGTCTCGCCCTCGTTTAAGTTAAATCAATTCTGTTTGTAATTAGGTGGCTTTTTAGCTTTGCTTTTATTAGTGTTTTTCAAACTTTCATGTACATAACATGCATATATGTATGCTTGTATTTATATAGATATGCAGATTATATATATGTATGTATATATATATATACACATACATATATATAAATGCATATGCATATATATGCATATGTGTGCGTGTAGAGAGAGGTAGAGAGGTAGAGGTGTAGAGGTAGAGGTGTAGAGGTAGAGACGTAGAGGTAGAGAGTAGTAGAGAGAGAGGTAGAAAAAGGTAGAGAGGTAGAGAGTAGAGGATGAGTAATAGAGAGTAGAGAGAGAGTAGTAGAGTGAGTAGGAGAGAGTAGTAGAGAGTGAGTAGTAGAGAGTAGTAGAGAGTGAGAAGTAGAGTAGTAGAGAGTAGTAGAGAGTGAGTAGTAGAGAGTAGTAGAGAGTGAGTAGTAGAGAGTAGTGGAGACTGAGTAGTGGAGACTGAGTAGCAGAGAGAGAGTAGTAGAGAATGTGTAGTAGAGAATGAGTAGTAGAGTGAGTAGTAGAGAGTAGTAGGGAGAGTGGTAGAGAGTGAGTAATAGAGAGTAGTAGAGAGTGAGTAGTATAGAGTAGTAGAGAGTGAGTAGTAGAGAGTGAGTAGTAGAGAGTGAGTAGTAGAGAGTGAGTAGTACAGAGTGAGTAGTAGAGAGTAGTACAGAGTGAGTAGTAGAGAGTGATTAGTAGAGAGTAGTGGAGTAGTAGAGAGTGAGTAGTAGGGAGTAGTAGAGAGTGAGTAGTAGAGTGAGTAGTAGAGTGAGTAGTAGAGACCAAGTAGTAGAGAGTGTGTAGTAGAGAGAGAGTAGAGTGAGTAGTAGAGAGTGAGTAGTAGAGAGAGTAGTAGTGAGTAGTAGAGAGTGAGTAGTAGAGAGTAGTAGAGAGTGAGTAGCAGAGAGAGTAGTAGAGAGTAGTAGAGAGTGAGTAGTAGAGAGAGTTAGTAGAGAGTGAGTGGTAGAGAGTAGTAGAGTGAGTAGTGGAGAGTAGTAGAGAGTGAGTAGTAGAGTGAGTAGTAGAGTGAGTAGTAGAGACCAAGTAGTAGAGAGTGTGTAGTAGAGAGAGAGTAGAGTGAGTAGTAGAGAGTGAGTAGTAGAGAGAGTAGTAGTGAGTAGTAGAGAGTGAGTAGTAGAGAGTAGTAGAGAGTGAGTAGCAGAGAGAGTAGTAGAGAGTAGTAGAGAGTGAGTAGTAGAGAGAGTTAGTAGAGAGTGAGTGGTAGAGAGTAGTAGAGTGAGTAGTGGAGAGTAGTAGAGCGTGAGTAGTAGAGAGAGTAGTAGAGAGTGAGTAGTAGAGAGTGAGTAGTAGAGTGAGTAGTAGAGAGTGAGTAGTAGAGAGTGAGTAGTAGAGAGTGAGTAGTAGAGAGTGAGTAGTAGAGAGTGAGTAGTAGAGAGTGAGTAGTAGAGAGTGAGTAGTAGAGACCGAGTAGTAGAGAGTGAGTAGTAGAGAGTGAGTAGTAGAGAGTAGAGTAGTAGAGAGTAGAGTAGTAGAGAGTGAGTAGTAGAGAGTGAGTAGTAGAGAGTGAGTAGTAGAGAGTGAGTAGTAGAGAGTGAGTAGTAGAGTAGTAGAGAGTGAGTGGTAGAAAGTAGTAGAGAGTAGTAGAGTACTAGAGAGTAGTAGAAAGTGAGTAGTAGAAAGTAGTAGCGAGTGAGTAGTAGAGAGTGAGTAGTTTAATTTAAAAGGAACACAATGAGGAGGTTCATTTTGCCATAGAAATTATGATTAGTGAGGAAAAAAGAAAAATTAGGGCACATTTTGAGTGACTTCTCAAATCCTCTTCTATTTCATTAAAAAATTCTGCCATGCAGACTGAAACATGCACTTTCAATACCAGCAGCAGACTTCCCTGGTGAGCAGAAGCTTTACTACAGTGATCTAATGAGCAACTAGAGTGCTACCATTCAGAATTTATGGAAAATGTGTGACACATCTGAATGCCTTCTTGATGGAATCAAAGTAAACAAGCATTGAAAATACAATAGGTCTCGCCCTCGTTTAAGTTAAAGCAATTCTGTTTGTAATTAGGTGGCTTTTTAGCTTTGCTTGTATTAGAGTTTTTCAAACTTTCATATACATACCATGCATATGTATGCATATATGTATATGTATATGTTTGCATGGATTTATATTTATATAGATATGCAGATTATATTTATATGTTTATATATGTATAGGGCATCACAGGATTTATGTATATATATATATATATATATATATATATGTATATAAATGCATATGCATATATATGCATATATATATATATATGTGCATATGTGTGCATGTCCAGAGAGGTAGAGAGGTAGAGGTGTATAGGTAGAGGTAGAGAGGTAGAGAGTAGTAGAGAGAGAGGTAGAGAGGAAGAGAGTAGAGAGCGAGTAATAGAGTGAGTAGTAGAGAGTATTAGAGAGTAGTAGAGAAAGTATCAGAGAGTGAGTAGTAGAGAGTAGTAGAGTGAGTATTAGAGAGTGAGTATTAGAGAGTGAGTATTAGAGAGTGAGTATTAGAGAGTGAGTATTAGAGAGTGAGTATTAGAGAGTGAGTAGTTGAGAGGAGTAGAGAGTGAGTAGTAGAGTGAGTAGTAGAGAGTAGTAGAGAGTGAGTAGTAGAGAGTAGTAGAGAGTGAGTAGTAGAGAGTGAGTAGCAGAGTGAGTAGTAGAGAGTAGTAGAGAGTGAGTAGTAGAGAGTGGTAGAGTGAGTAGTAGAGAGTGAGTAGTAGAGAGTAGTGGAGTAGTAGAGAGTGAGTAGTAGAGAGTAGTAGAGAGTGAGTATTAGAGTGAGTACTAGAGAGTACTAGAGAGCGAGTAGCAGAGAGCAAGTAGTAGAGAGTGTGTAGTAGAGAGTGAGTAGTAGAGAGTGAGAAGTAGAGAGAGTAGTAGAGAGTAAGTAGTAGAGAGTAGTTGAGAGCGAGTAGTAGAGAATCAGTAGTGGAGAGTGAGCAGTAGAGAGTAGTAGAGAGTGAGTAGTAGAGAGTGAGTAGTACAGAGTGAGTAGTAGAGAGTAGTACAGAGTGAGTAGTAGAGAGTAGTACAGAGTGAGTAGAGAGTGAGTAGTAGAGAGAGAGTAGTAGAGAGTGAGTAGTAGAGTAGTAGAGAGTGAGTGGTAGAGAGTAGGAGAGAGTAGTAGAGTGAGTAGTAGAGAATAGTAGAGAGTGAGTAGTAGAGAGTAGTAGAGCATGAGTAGTAGAGCGTGAGTAGTAGAGAGTAGTAGAGAGTGAGTAGTAGAGAGTGAGTAGTAGAGAGTAGTAGAGAGCGAGTAGAAGAGAGTGAGTAGTGGAGAGTGAGTAGTGGAGAGTGAGTAGTGGAGAGTGAGTAGTGGAGAGTGAGTAGTAGAGAGTGAGTAGTAGAGTAGTAGAGTGAGTAGTAGAGAGAGAGTAGTAGAGAGAGAGTAGTAGAGTAGTGGAGAGTGAGTGCTAGAGAGCAGCAGAGAGTAGTAGAGTGAGTAGTAGAGAGTGAGTAGTAGAGAGTGAGTAGTAGAGAGTGAATAGTAGAGAGAGAGTAGTAGAGAGTGTAGTAGAGAGTGAGTAGTAGAGAGTAGTAGCGAGTGAGTAGTAGAGAGTGAGTAGTAGAGTGTGAGTGGTAGAGAGTAGTAGAAAGTAGTAGAGTGAGTAGTAGAGAGTGAGTAGTAGAGAGTGAATAGTAGAGACTAGTTGAGAGTGAGTAGTAGAGAGTAGTAGAGCACGAGTAGTAGAGCGCGAGTAGTAGAGAGTGAGTAGTAGAGAGTAGTAGCGAGTGAGTAGTAGAGAGAGAGTAGTAGAGTAGTAGAGAGTAGTCAGTCAGTGTCAGTCAGTCAGTGTCAGTCAGTCTGTCAGTGTCAGTCAATCAGTGTCAGTCAGTGTCAGTCAATCAGTGTCAGTCTGTCAGTGTCAGTCAATCAGTGTCAGTCAATCAGTGTCAGTCAGTGTCAGCTAGAGCAGCTCTGCTGACCTGGTTCTCTGGCTCTAAAGCAGCTCTGCTGACCTGGTTCTCTCTCTCTAAAGCAGCTCTGCTGACCTGGCTTCTCTGGCTCTACAGCAGGTCTGCTGACCTGGTTCTCTGGCTCTAGAGCAGCTCTGCTGACCTAGTTCTTATGCTACAGAGCAGCTCTGCTGATCTAGTTCTCTGGCTCTACAACAGCTCTGCAGACCTGGTTCTCTGGCTCTAAAGCAGCTCCGTTGACCCAGTTCTATGGCTCTGAAGCAGTTCTGCTGACATGGTTCACTGGCTCTATAGAAGCTCTGCTGACCTGGTTCTCTCCCTCTAAAGCAGCTCTACTGACCTGGTTTCTCTGGCTCTGCAGCAGCTCTGCTGACCTGGTTCTCTGGCTCTAGAGCAGCTCTGTTTACCTGGTTCTTAGGCTTTAGACCACCTCTACTGACCTGGTTCTCTGGCTCTAAAGCAGCTCTGCTGACCTGGTTCTATGGCTCTAAAGCAGCTCTGCTGATTTGGTTCTCTGGCTCTAGAGTAGCTCTACTGACCTGGTTCTCTGGCTCTAAAGCAGCTCTGCTAACTTGGTTCTCTGGCTCTAAAGCAGCTCTGCTGGCCTGGTTCTCTGGCTCTAAAGCAGCTCTGCTGACCTGGTTCTCTCCCTCTAAAGCAGCTCTGCTGACCTGGTTTCTCTGGCTCTACAGCAGCTCTGCTGACCTGGTTCTCTGACTCTAGAGCAGCTCTGCTGACCTAGTTCTTAGGCTCTACAGCAGCTCTGCTGACCTGGTTCTCTGGCTCTACAGCAGCTCTGCTGACCTGGTTTTCTGCACTCACGACGCACGCACCCGACTTCGCGAAAATATATTTAAAAATAATATAAGTTTCTTATAAGTACAAATATATTATTTTGATGAATATCTTACATAATCTCTTGCCTTAATATGTATATTAAAGACACATGCATATCATTTTGGAACATAAATCGCGCACCCCAGCACGTATATGATGTCACGCGGGTCCCGCAAGCGTGCAAACATCTCGTACCGTAATGCGCATGTGTCGCGCATGCGCGGGAGCAGGAGTCGCAGACTGGTCGCATACCAATCGCGCATATCACGTGATATTAAATGTATATGATGTAACTGAAAAACACGCAGCCGTCGCACACCATACACGGATCCTTCATGACTTTTCTAAAATGGCGGCTAGAATGCGCGCACCCACCGTGATGTGTACACTTTGAGTGCGCGGCTGCGAAAAAAATTGGATTTTTTTTTTAAAGAAAATGATATAAATATATTAAAATAAAAAATGAAAACAAGAAAATTACATCAATATTTCAGTTTTAATTAAAAAATATTTTTTTTGCAATTTTCAGAAAAATATATAATGTTGTTATTTAATTAATAAAATATTTATAAATAAACAGTTAAAAAACTGTAGAAAATCAGTACAAAAAAATAGATATAACTACTATCACACTTAAAAGTTAGCATTTAAAAAACCTTTGAAATTCACTGAAAAAAAACACAGGTTTCAGAGACGTTATAGTTAGAAATTAGCATTTAAAAAACCTTAGAAATTCACAGAAAAAACCATAGGTTTCAGGGGTGTTATAGTTAGCTGCCCATTTCACTCGTACAAAACCATAGAAATTCCTCCGTTATAGTTAGTTCTGCTAACTATAACTCACGCGCCCGCAATGCACTGCTGATGATGTCACATATTGCATCATTCATGACATGGTCAGTGACATCACTGATGACATCACTGATGACATCTCAAATGACATCACTGATGACATCATCCACTTGACAATCTGATACACCACATCATACACTAGTATAACCTTTCATCACTCACTGTAAAATACAGAGTACCATATTTGAAACCATTGACACACCAATTCCAGTTACTACATACCCACTCACTGATTCCTAAGTCTACACTCACAACTACCCATTCAACAACAGAATCATCTATACATGCAGTCATTAATTAATAGAACACTATCAAATGCACTTATACACATATATAGACATTGACACATCAGCAGTCATCTTAGTCGGTTATGCAGTCATCCTACTCACTCATGAAAAAAATGTATCGCACTTAAATTTACTCACTTACACAATTGTCCAACGACACCTCATTTATTCAAACACATAGTAACTCATCGTTAATATGTTAAAAAAGCACCATTACAATTATACACTCATTCATATATTTACTCTCACAATCACTGACTCTTACACAAACTTATTTATATACACCAACTCTCACATACAATGCCTTTTATTTTTTTACTTTGTTGAAGATGTACAACTAAAACATATATTCGCTCACCAACACACAAATAAATACACTCAGTCACCCAAACAACTGTTTCCACATGCACTCTTAAACCCATACACCTAGTCAATCAACCATTCACACATCTATGCATAGAGTTACACACACCCCATCCAACCACACACAAACTCAGTGTCCCATACAAATACTCACCCAACTAATCAATAACTAATATACACATTCATGTAGTTAGTGACCAACTGAGGCAGCATGTTATACAAAACCAGAGACAGTGCTGCACACATTCACATAGTTTAGTTACTAATCCATGTATTAAGTGAGACACTTTTAATTACTCACTTAAAAAGACAGTCAGACAGCTACTAAATCCTCCATCCAGACAGTTATATATCCACTCAATCTTCAATACAGATTGGTATATATATAATACATATTTAAATTTCAAACTAAACCCCATTCAGTGGATGATGTCATCAGTGATGTCATCAGTGGTCATTTGGGATGTCATCAGTGATGTCATCAGTGATGTCACTGACCATGTCATGAATGATGCAATATGTGACATCATCAGCAGTGCATTGCGGGCGCGCGAGTTATAGTTAGCAGAACTAACTATAACGGAGGAATTTCTATGGTTTTGTACGAGTGAAATGGGCAGCTAACTATAACACCCCTGAAACCTATGTTTTTTTCGGTGAATTTCTAAGGTTTTTTAAATGCTAATTTCTAACTATAACGTCTCTGAAACCTATGTTTTTTTTTCAGTGAATATATATATATTTAGCTTCTCCTATACCCACCATACCACCAACACCCCCCCACCCCCAAGCCAAATACACTTCCCCTGCCCCAACCACCACGCTGCTGGCATCACGGCGACCCTTGGTCACATAACAGACCAAACATTTAGGCCTGTGAGAAAATGTTTGCAAGTAATCATGCCTCATTACATTTAATAAGTGATAACTTTGGATTGGGAGCAGGTAGAGGTATGTTAGCAAACAAAGTCCTGCGCACGCAATCAGGATAACGCTATTGTTAGCATATAAAGCGAACTGAACAATAATCAGAGACTCAGGTTTCTTGAAAGGAAAACATCAACAACAATGACATTTATCAGAGTGATGTTCTTTATATATAACAAAGTCTGACCAATACAAGGTACAAGAACATTCAGCCGACACGTGTTTCGTCACACTGTGTGTAGCTATGACTCTTCAGGGCTGAGAAGGACATGGAAATAAAGAAAAATTCTTTTAGAAGAAAATCATACATACTTTAGCAAAAAAGAGAAATAGAAGCACATGGGTTCACATGGCCTAGTACTTGACCAGTACAAGTAAATCACTTAATCCAACACAAAACGAAAAGAGCAATGTGACTTATATGGCCGGAGAGGAAAACCACCCCAAGTGTTGGGGTGGAAGTGACTGTCCAGTCAAAGAGGAAAATCATTGGCCATGCGAAGTGCTCGTGGATGAGGATAATACCATAAGGTGTTGAGAAGATTGAAAACGTGAGGAATGAAAAGTCAAACTCGCATCGCTGGGTAAACGTGAGTGAAAGCCCTAAATAGTATTAAGGTGGGACCCCATGCTATGGGCCCAATATTATTAAAACTGGAAAGCAAAAAAGACCGGGAAAAATAAGGTGGGGAGACAGAAAAGGAGTAATCAGTAACAATCGTGAAGTCAAAAACATCAAATTTGGAAGAAAAACATTCGATATTTAGAAAAGATGCAATTGCAAAACTGTAAGTAGTGAGTTAAAGAGCGATTGAACTTTTGACACTGACATAATTCAAGATCACGTGGTATAGACATTATCCGTGAGAATTGGTGAAAGACCCAAAAAGAAAAAAACAACCACTGATGCGTAGCAATGTACATAGTTAAAGCAAGCTGTAACATGCCTGCCATTATGCGGCGAGAAGCAGTAAGTGCTGGGTTCGAAATTACGAGAACAAGAATTACGACATTTGATAATGAATGCAACAATGCTTTAGAAAAACAAACTCCTACAATTATGGAAAACAGAGGTTAAAGGAGTCTACCCCAAAGGGGAAAAATAGAGAATCAAAAAGCCTATGTTGTAGGAAAAGAGCAACCTAAGGAAAATTAAGCATGCACGTATTGTGACAAAGATCGCATGGAGGTAGAAAGAACACAGACAATCCCGTACCTGTATTAATGTACGAGAACGTGGTTTCAGAGAATATTGTGCTATAAAAATAAATCGTATCCGGAGTAATCAGGTGAGCGGCGAGATATTTCAAACAGCTAGGGTGATCAGCTGGGCGCTCTAGGGTAGAAAAGGCAGAGTGAGCCTGTGTGCCGGTATGGGAACAGTTAGTGAAACTGGCGGGAAAAACACTCTTACCAAAATGTATTGCGGATCACGGGTGGTGGATCCTCCGGTACGGGTGAAAGCTCTGGAGTGGGGAGAGGGGCAGAGTGAGCCGAGCGTACTGAGCAAAAAACCAATAGTAATGGTTGGCGCTGGTGGAGTCTTACCCGATATCTGAGTGGATCGCGGATAACGAGTTCCCGGTTTCCAAGATGTTGGAACCCCGAGGTCTAAACACCGGAAGTTTAAGTAGGTCAGGTGCCTCAGGGGGCAAAACAACTAAAACGCGCGATGCATGCAGCTGAAATAGTGAAGAGGAAGTGAGGGAGACGTAGTATCGCGTCGTCATGGTGACGCGTGTTGGAAGCGGCACACCGACGGATGTGAGGGCCATGCACGTAGACAGGAAAGATTATAAGAGGCAGTGTCAAAGAGTTCAAGATAAACAGTATGTAAAACATGACAGAAATAATGAGCTGGCTTGCTGAATACACAGTATACATGTGATGAGCAACATTTTAAATTCGTGTTTGGTATTGTAGGATGATAAGAGGGCATAGGGTAGAAAGTCAAACAATCTGAAATTGTATGTCACACAAACCAATCGGATATGAGTAATCAATGAAAGGGATAGGGATCCCTGCTTAAGAGAGAAAAGGCAAGACCAAAACATACAATGCATTGATAGGAGAATGAGTACATGTATGGGGAAGCATGATAGTCAGTGCTATCTATACAAAAGAAAATTGCATTATTGCACATGGAGAAACCTCAATGAAAATTTACAAGAAATCAGTTTAGGTTCCTAGAAAGTACTGTAGTTCGTGGTCGATATTGAGACCGTGTTTCACCGACTGAAGACGCATGATCCATGTCGCCTCCTGTCGTCTCAGTCTTAGCTCACGGTTGCCACCTCGGGCATTCTTCCTTGTGGTGTCTATTCCGAAGAATGAAAGTTTTTTCCGTGCGCCCTGTGTTTTGCATGATGCTATGTGTGACGCCATCGGGTATTTGGCATCCACATTATGCATGGCACGTACATGTTCACTGATGCGCTCTTTTAATGGTCTGATCGTGCTTCCCACGTATTGGAGATTGCACGTACATTGTAGGATGTAGACTACAAAAGAGGAATTACAGTTGATATTGCAAGATATTTTGTATTTTCTGCCATTCCAGCTACTGAATTCCTTGGTGCCGTTCGCGGCCCATTTACAATTGCCACAGCAGCCACACTTGAAGAAACCAATGGTATGGGGTTTAAGCCACATGGTGGATGCCGGTGTGGAGTGAGGAATCGTTGGACAAAGTCTGCTTTTTAGCGTTCTTCCTCTTCTGAATGTGATTTGTGGGTGATTACTGATGTTCTCTTTGATGCTTGGGTCAGCTAGTAGTACACCCCAGTGTTTGTTGAAACTTTTGCGGATGGTGGTACTGATGGCATTATATTCTGTGATCAGTCTTACAGGTTGTTTGTCGGTGGAACCACCGGTTTTTATTTGTAGAGTTTTGTTTCTAGTGATGTTTTGGATTCGGGTGGCTGCTTTAGTGAGGGTCTGTGGTTTGTAACCTCGTTTCTCAAGTCTGTCCTTCATGTCATTTAAGCAGCTTGAGAATTCTGTGTCTTCACTACAATGTTTGAAATATCTCGCCGCTCACCTGATTACTCCGGATACGATTTATTTTTATAGCACAATATTCTCTGAAACCACGTTCTCGTACATTAATACAGGTACGGGATTGTCTGTGTTCTTTCTACCTCCATGCGATCTTTGTCACAATACGTGCATGCTTAATTTTCCTTAGGTTGCTCTTTTCCTACAACATAGGCTTTTTGATTCTCTATTTTTCCCCTTTGGGGTAGACTCCTTTAACCTCTGTTTTCCATAATTGTAGGAGTTTGTTTTTCTAAAGCATTGTTGCATTCATTATCAAATGTCGTAATTCTTGTTCTCGTAATTTCGAACCCAGCACTTACTGCTTCTCGCCGCATAATGGCAGGCATGTTACAGCTTGCTTTAACTATGTACATTGCTACGCATCAGTGGTTGTTTTTTTCTTTTTGGGTCTTTCACCAATTCTCACGGATAATGTCTATACCACGTGATCTTGAATTATGTCAGTGTCAAAAGTTCAATCGCTCTTTAACTCACTACTTACAGTTTTGCAATTGCATCTTTTCTAAATATCGAATGTTTTTCTTCCAAATTTGATGTTTTTGACTTCACGATTGTTACTGATTACTCCTTTTCTGTCTCCCCACCTTATTTTTCCCGGTCTTTTTTGCTTTCCAGTTTTAATAATATTGGGCCCATAGCATGGGGTCCCACCTTAATACTATTTAGGGCTTTCACTCACGTTTACCCAGCGATGCGAGTTTGACTTTTCATTCCTCACGTTTTCAATCTTCTCAACACCTTATGGTATTATCCTCATCCACGAGCACTTCGCATGGCCAATGATTTTCCTCTTTGACTGGACAGTCACTTCCACCCCAACACTTGGGGTGGTTTTCCTCTCCGGCCATATAAGTCACATTGCTCTTTTCGTTTTGTGTTGGATTAAGTGATTTACTTGTACTGGTCAAGTACTAGGCCATGTGAACCCATGTGCTTCTATTTCTCTTTTTTGCTAAAGTATATATGATTTTCTTCTAAAAGAATTTTTCTTTATTTCCATGTCCTTCTCAGCCCTGAAGAGTCATAGCTACACACAGTGTGACGAAACACGTGTCGGCTGAATGTTCTTGTACCTTGTATTGGTCAGACTTTGTTATATATAAAGAACATCACTCTGATAAATGTCATTGTTGTTGATGTTTTCCTTTCAAGAAACCTGAGTCTCTGATTATTGTTCAGTTCGCTTTATATGCTAACAATAGCGTTATCCTGATTGCGTGCGCAGGACTTTGTTTGCTATTTCCTTAAGTGGGTTCTCCCACTTTATCGCAGGGATCCTTTGGGTTGGTATCCCTGACCTGGCAGCACCTAAACTTACTATCGAAAAGTGATACCCTTAGTGCACATGCTTGAGCGCCTTTTCCTTCATACCCATCCAACCCGGCCATTTTTGTGTATTTTTCTGGACAAAATAAGGAAGGGCAGCCGCATAGCACCAATCTCCTCACTCATATTTCTCTATATTTCAAGCACCGTGCCCATCTCCCTTGTTATGGATAGAGACAAGGTGGCAGCAGATCTTTTTGAGAATTTAGCAAAAGGTACACCACTGACCGGTACAGCTAATAATAGTGATCCACAACGTAAAGAAGGACTTAAAGAAAAATTCATTAAATTGGAAAAGCTAAAAAAGACAGAAAATTCTAGATGGTGGGACAGCGCCACACTGAAACATTACCTGAGATTAAACAGAGTACCAAGAGGATTACGTTCACAAATATTCCCTACTTTTGATGACCTGGATGATGACTTGTTGGGCAAATGGGAAGAATCTTTAACAAATAACTCCAAAACACTCATTCACATCTTAATAGAAAATGCAGAGCGCAAAGTGAATAAACTACAACTAGAAATCACAAATCTGGAAAAAGAAATTGCAGAACTCAACCTGAAAGACGCAACCGAAAAAAACTATGCAATTCTGAAAGAAGTATTGACCAAACATCAAAATGACATAAAAGAAAGAAAAACTAGACAACTTAAAAGGGATGAGGCTGACTACAAAGAGGGACGGGTATTCACCTTTGCTCGCAAATACGACCGCGTAGTCCCTAATGCACCAAGAACCACAAATATCAACAAATCTCCAACCTCCTCGAGCACTTCATCCCTCAACACTGAGGCCACCAGTGAAAGTGATCCGGAAAACACAGATTCAGCCAATCCACAGACAACTAGTTCCAGTTTTTTACGCGAGGTACAAGCCATCAGACGCGAGACGAGAACACAACAGAGACAGGGCACAGGGGACAAAAAACCCACAGGGGGAAAAGGGGAGGAAACCGAACAATACAAGAAAAAACTGAGATCGGGCAACGAAAAACAGTGACCGACAACTCTGCAATACAAGTAGTCAATCTTTCCTCCTTTCCTCTCAACAACAATATGATCTCTCTACTCAGCAAGGGCCTCAGCTTCAATCCGTACGAAGTAGGGGACGTGTGCAGAACCAAAATAGATTTGTTTAAATTCATCAGAGGACTCAAACTCAAAAAACATTTTCAAACTATGCCCACATACCATACTGAACCTACTCGCAACACCGGCCCTCTCAACCCTCAAACCATCAAAGAGGTCTACGACACCCACCTACTCCTGTCCATCTCTGAATTAGATGATCCACCACCAAGCCTGGAACTTTTATTACAAGACCTCGACATCGACCCATTTGGCACCATCCCTAGTGGCCTTAAGAACAAATCAAGATGGACGCCTACTCTGTCTGGAGGGAATAACATTGACACATTTCATAACTTAGTACTGGAAGATCTTGAAAAATATGAAAATAACTTACGAAGGAGCAACCATAACACCAAAGAAAATCTTACCAAGGGCGAAAAAATAGCCCTCAAGAATTTGTCCGCGGAGCCGAACATTATCATCAGGGAAGCCGACAAAGGCGGGAACGTCATTGTGATGAACCGCGAGGACTACCACACCGAGATCATGAGCCAATTACAAGACAGCACTTGTTATGAATTACTCGATAACAACCCGATTGGCCCTTTGACTAGCCTCATAAACAGCAAACTCCGTAGTTGGCAGGAGATGGGACTGATTGATGATGCCGAGACATGCTACATGACTACCAGCAAACCTACATATCCTGTGCTATATACACTTCCCAAGGTACATAAGCAGGCCCCTTTTCCTCCTGGCCGTCCAATAATCTCTGGCATAGGAGGACCAACTGAAAGACTTTCCCAGTATGTGGACTTGTTCCTCAGCCCAGTGGTCAGAAACTTGCCTTCTTATATACAAGATACTAAGCACATACTAGGGATCCTGAACGACATACAATGGCAACCGAACATGATTATAGCTACTCTCGACGTCGTCTCCCTGTATACATCCATCAAACCTGATCTGGGACTCGAGGTGGTGTCTAAATCTCTTCACCATAGATCAGCCTCATTGTGGCAACACACCAACATGATAACCAGCATGATGGAAATCATACTTCATAATAACGTCTTCATGTATGAACAAAATTGGTACAGACAGATCAAGGGCGTGGCAATGGGTTCCAAATTCTCACCATCCTTTGCCAACCTGTATATGGGTGCCCTAGAAACAGAATGGGTGTGGGGCAAGAAAGCAGCCCAATGGACAGACTACATCATATACTGGGGCAGATACATCGACGACTGTCTTCTGCTCTGGTCAGGCACGCAGGATAACCTCAATCTATTTTGTGATTATCTCAACTCAAACCACATGGACATGAAATTTACATGTGAATCAAGCAAGACTAATATCTCCTTTTTGGATGTGGAACTTTATGTCAAAAATGATTCCCTACAAAGTAAATTATATCGCAAACAGACCTCATGCAACGCCATTCTGCATGCGAACAGTGCTCATCCCATCCACCAAATAGAGACAATCCCTTTTGGGGAATTCACCAGGGCCAGGAGGAATTGTAGTGAAGACACAGAATTCTCAAGCTGCTTAAATGACATGAAGGACAGACTTGAGAAACGAGGTTACAAACCACAGACCCTCACTAAAGCAGCCACCCGAATCCAAAACATCACTAGAAACAAAACTCTACAAATAAAAACCGGTGGTTCCACCGACAAACAACCTGTAAGACTGATCACAGAATATAATGCCATCAGTACCACCATCCGCAAAAGTTTCAACAAACACTGGGGTGTACTACTAGCTGACCCAAGCATCAAAGAGAACATCAGTAATCACCCACAAATCACATTCAGAAGAGGAAGAACGCTAAAAAGCAGACTTTGTCCAACGATTCCTCACTCCACACCGGCATCCACCATGTGGCTTAAACCCCATACCATTGGTTTCTTCAAGTGTGGCTGCTGTGGCAATTGTAAATGGGCCGCGAACGGCACCAAGGAATTCAGTAGCTGGAATGGCAGAAAATACAAAATATCTTGCAATATCAACTGTAATTCCTCTTTTGTAGTCTACATCCTACAATGTACGTGCAATCTCCAATACGTGGGAAGCACGATCAGACCATTAAAAGAGCGCATCAGTGAACATGTACGTGCCATGCATAATGTGGATGCCAAATACCCGATGGCGTCACACATAGCATCATGCAAAACACAGGGCGCACGGAAAAAACTTTCATTCTTCGGAATAGACATCACAAGGAAGAATGCCCGAGGTGGCAACCGTGAGCTAAGACTGAGACGACAGGAGGCGACATGGATCATGCGTCTTCAGTCGGTGAAACACGGTCTCAATATCGACCACGAACTACAGTACTTTCTAGGAACCTAAACTGATTTCTTGTAAATTTTCATTGAGGTTTCTCCATGTGCAATAATGCAATTTTCTTTTGTATAGATAGCACTGACTATCATGCTTCCCCATACATGTACTCATTCTCCTATCAATGCATTGTATGTTTTGGTCTTGCCTTTTCTCTCTTAAGCAGGGATCCCTATCCCTTTCATTGATTACTCATATCCGATTGGTTTGTGTGACATACAATTTCAGATTGTTTGACTTTCTACCCTATGCCCTCTTATCATCCTACAATACCAAACACGAATTTAAAATGTTGCTCATCACATGTATACTGTGTATTCAGCAAGCCAGCTCATTATTTCTGTCATGTTTTACATACTGTTTATCTTGAACTCTTTGACACTGCCTCTTATAATCTTTCCTGTCTACGTGCATGGCCCTCACATCCGTCGGTGTGCCGCTTCCAACACGCGTCACCATGACGACGCGATACTACGTCTCCCTCACTTCCTCTTCACTATTTCAGCTGCATGCATCGCGCGTTTTAGTTGTTTTGCCCCCTGAGGCACCTGACCTACTTTAACTTCCGGTGTTTAGACCTCGGGGTTCCAACATCTTGGAAACCGGGAACTCGTTATCCGCGATCCACTCAGATATCGGGTAAGACTCCACCAGCGCCAACCATTACTATTGGTTTTTTGCTCAGTACGCTCGGCTCACTCTGCCCCTCTCCCCACTCCAGAGCTTTCACCCGTACCGGAGGATCCACCACCCGTGATCCGCAATACATTTTGGTAAGAGTGTTTTTCCCGCCAGTTTCACTAACTGTTCCCATACCGGCACACAGGCTCACTCTGCCTTTTCTACCCTAGAGCGCCCAGCTGATCACCCTAGCTGTTTGAAATATCTCGCCGCTCACCTGATTACTCCGGATACGATTTATTTTTATAGCACAATATTCTCTGAAACCACGTTCTCGTACATTAATACAGGTACGGGATTGTCTGTGTTCTTTCTACCTCCATGCGATCTTTGTCACAATACGTGCATGCTTAATTTTCCTTAGGTTGCTCTTTTCCTACAACATAGGCTTTTTGATTCTCTATTTTTCCCCTTTGGGGTAGACTCCTTTAACCTCTGTTTTCCATAATTGTAGGAGTTTGTTTTTCTAAAGCATTGTTGCATTCATTATCAAATGTCGTAATTCTTGTTCTCGTAATTTCGAACCCAGCACTTACTGCTTCTCGCCGCATAATGGCAGGCATGTTACAGCTTGCTTTAACTATGTACATTGCTACGCATCAGTGGTTGTTTTTTTCTTTTTGGGTCTTTCACCAATTCTCACGGATAATGTCTATACCACGTGATCTTGAATTATGTCAGTGTCAAAAGTTCAATCGCTCTTTAACTCACTACTTACAGTTTTGCAATTGCATCTTTTCTAAATATCGAATGTTTTTCTTCCAAATTTGATGTTTTTGACTTCACGATTGTTACTGATTACTCCTTTTCTGTCTCCCCACCTTATTTTTCCCGGTCTTTTTTGCTTTCCAGTTTTAATAATATTGGGCCCATAGCATGGGGTCCCACCTTAATACTATTTAGGGCTTTCACTCACGTTTACCCAGCGATGCGAGTTTGACTTTTCATTCCTCACGTTTTCAATCTTCTCAACACCTTATGGTATTATCCTCATCCACGAGCACTTCGCATGGCCAATGATTTTCCTCTTTGACTGGACAGTCACTTCCACCCCAACACTTGGGGTGGTTTTCCTCTCCGGCCATATAAGTCACATTGCTCTTTTCGTTTTGTGTTGGATTAAGTGATTTACTTGTACTGGTCAAGTACTAGGCCATGTGAACCCATGTGCTTCTATTTCTCTTTTTTGCTAAAGTATGTATGATTTTCTTCTAAAAGAATTTTTCTTTATTTCCATGTCCTTCTCAGCCCTGAAGAGTCATAGCTACACACAGTGTGACGAAACACGTGTCGGCTGAATGTTCTTGTACCTTGTATTGGTCAGACTTTGTTATATATAAAGAACATCACTCTGATAAATGTCATTGTTGTTGATGTTTTCCTTTCAAGAAACCTGAGTCTCTGATTATTGTTCCGTTCGCTTTATATGCTAACAATAGCGTTATCCTGATTGCGTGCGCAGGACTTTGTTTGCTATTTCCTTAAGTGGGTTCTCCCACTTTATCGCAGGGATCCTTTGGGTTGGTATCCCTGACCTGGCAGCACCTAAACTTACTATCGAAAAGTGATACCCTTAGTGCACACGCTTGAGCGCCTTTTCCTTCATACCCATCCAACCCGGTCATTTTTGTGTATTTTTTAGGTAGAGGTATGTTGTTTACACTCAAATGAATGGTGATTTAAAATCCTCTTTAATGGCAAAGTCCGCTTTTAAGTCACAATTCTAAAGGGGCTATTGTTTTGAAAGATGTCATTTACTTGTCCCAACTGTTAGTGCCTTCTACCAGTGTACTGGATCACATGACCATGAATGGTTCTGCTGTTAGGGCCTGTGTATTTCTACCAGGCAGTAACACAAAGTGGGCTAATGTGTGGACAGGGTGGGCAATCCTGGCAAGCTATACACACTTCAAAGGGCTTTGCCTTATGCATACACAAATATTTCTGACACCAGGCCTGCCCTGTCTTTTGTCACCCCAGACAGTTTGGAACCTTGACAAGGGGACAACCATTCCAGAACCAGATGTAGGGGTAAGACACGGAGTCCCCCACACAAAGGCTGGTGCCAGGTATAAATATTGAACCTCCAGAGCCACCCATTAGAACACTCCTGGGTCTGTGGACATTACAGAAGGAATGCCCTGATGATGAGGACTGCCTTGCTGTCTCAGAAGGAAGACTGGAACTACCTAACTCTATCCCAGGTGAACCTGAGTGACTCCCAGGGTCCATTGACTGACCTTCTCTATGAGTTACAGGGACATAACAAGCTTACGGGGGCCTTCCTGCAACTGCCCAGTTGGCCTGTAGCACTAGACCTGCAACTGGACCTGCCTGAGCCCTGCTGGCCTTTGCTGGAGTGAGTTCCTGATCCCCAAGCCATGGACCCTTGGCTGGCATCATTGGGAGCTCCTTCAAGGATAACGTGGTGAAAGTTTGAAGTTTGAGCTCTTTGCAACTGCAAAAAGACCCCTTCACACCAAGACTGCCCACGACAACCGCTAATGCGAAGCTCTGGTGAGACCTGCTCTTTATGCAACAGCAACTGCCAGCGACAACCGGTAATGCGAGATCAGCACTCTGCACTACAGCAACAACAGCCTGCACTGACCGCCAATGCGAAACTCCAGCAATGACTGTCTGCAACGCCGGACGGGCTCTTCACGCTATAGTGATGAAAACCTGTGATGCCCAGTCTGCTCTTCATGCTATAGCAGCGACCATCCGTGATACTCTCCCTGCTTCTGGTGGCCTCCTCCAATGCAATTGAAACTCTTCACACTGGTCTTTCAGAAGGTTACTTTTTTAGCAGGACTAACCTGGTCCCTGCATCCCACGGATTTTCCACCGGGATCGGCCTGAACTTGTGAATTTGCCCAGTCTATTACGACCAGATGAGTGCAAATGTGGCTTTGCACTTTTTAGGAACTATTTTCACCTAAAACTTTCAAATTGAATATTTCCGGTTATAGTGATTGTATTTTTGTCATGCTGGTATCATTTTATTTTTTAAAAAATTACTCTACTTTTCTAAATTAGTTTGGGATTTTTCTTGTGTTGTGTTCTCACTTTAATACTGTTTGTGTGCTGCATAAGCACTTTACACATTGCCTCTAAGTTAAGCCTCACTATTTTGTGCCAAGCTACCAGAGGGTTAAGAACAGTATAATTTAGTGACCCTTGTAGTTCACGCTAACAAGCATTGTGGTAGTTGCCTGAGTGGGGTTACAGTCCCCTAAACCAGTAACCCGACGTCTTACATATAGCATAATGAAACTAAAATGTACATGCTAGGTATATGATAAATTGTGTTAAAAATAATCAAACCTGATTTACTGATCGAAGAAAAACATTGTATTTGTAGAAGTGAGAGCTTATTTTACTGACTGTCAGCAGGGTTCAGCTATTCTGTAATTAGAAATTTCAGATTTTGTTTATCTAATGTGAAAAGAATGCTTATCAAACAAAAGACCATTATGCTGATCAGCAGTGCGATCTGGTACTTTTATTATTAAAATTAATTGTTTTGCTTAAGGACCAATTAGCTGGTGCAAAGGATGCAATTTCGGGGGTCATTTAGAGTCGGCGAACAGGTGTATATCTGTCAAAATCAAGGTTCTCATTGAGAGATGGGTAACTGTAAAGTCCAAGAAATCCAAGAAACCTCCAAGTGGATTTTATAACTTTTATTCCAGTAGCAGTAATAAAACCACCAGTCCTTACAACAGCTAACTGTCTCCTCCAACACCAACTTCCACTCTCCCTTGCCAGTATTCTGTTGCTAGGCCAATGACAAATAGAACATAGAATGCAACCCAGCTGCACTGGCAAAGAAGTAGTGAAAAGGGAACAGGGTTACATAGGTAAAGCCACAACACACCTCCCTCCCCACAATATCAAAAGCTTCAACCTGCAGAAAGATTTAACAAATGAAAACAACTTCACCCCAAAATTTACAAATAAAAAAATAAATGCTGCAGTCAAAACATTTTATAGTCTTCATGCCAAGATGGCCTAAACCTCATCCTACGGTGGCTACTAGGGTGGTGATTAGCCTTCGGAATGCAGTTGTGATCAACAGACACAGAATCATGAGTAGACCCATCAGACACATACACACCTTCAGTACCTGGCACCCATTTAACCAGGCGAGACATACTCCAAACCTCCCCAGAATCCAATACCACAACATTTTTCCTCACTTTCTTACTAATGAATGGACCCATATAACGTGAGTGACCTTTCCTCAAAAGTCCAGGTCTCTTGACCAAAACTTCCTCACCCACTCTCCATTGCCTAAGAAGAGAGGAGTTCTTGGAATCAAACCTGCTCTTATACTTATCCTGGTGAAGCTTCCGCCTCCAAACAACATCTTGATCCAACTGCACACCATCAACATTTAAATCCAACCAGGCAGGACTTAATTTATCATGAGGTTTTCTCCCTCTCAAAACAGAGAAAGGTGAGACTAAAGTTAAACAATTGGGGGTGTTACGGTGAGCCCACCATGTTTCTCTGAGCATCTCTTTCAATGAGGATCTAGTTTGCAAAGCTCTCTGAGCACAAGATTTCACGATCCTATTCATTCTTTCCGCCAAACCATTGGATTGCGGAGAATATAACGCTGTCTTGAAATGTACAATAGATAATTCCTTCAAAAATGCATTCATCTCATGAGAGACAAACTGAACACCGTTGTCAGTGACAAGTTGTTTTGGTATACCTTCTCTTGAAAACTCTTCAGACAAAAACTCAACAACAGTTCTAGTATTTACCGCTGGTACACACTTGGTAACCACCCACTTAGAGGTGTAATCTACAAAAAGTAGCACATAACGCTCATTGTGCGCAAAAGACTCAAAAGGACCAGCAATGTCTAAACCCAACTTGGTCCAAGGTACAATCGGAATCTCAACAGGTGAAAGCGGTGCAATACGACTTTTCCTGCATCTATCACTATTAGCACATTCCCAGCAATCCTTAACTACTTCTTCCACCTGTTTGTCCATTGTAGGCCACCAATACCACTCTCGGACTCTAGCTTTTGTTAAATTCCTTCCTAAGTGCCCTTCATGAGCCAAGTTGATTAACTTGCTCCTAAGTTCACTAGGAGGCACCACTCGATTTCCCCTTAACAGCTTGTCATAAAAAACACACAACTCTTCCTTCACATTGATAACATTTTTCAACTGTTCAGGAACGTCTTCCACTGCTGGCCAACCCTTAATTGTGAACTTCTTAAGCAACTCCAAATCACTGTCATCGTGAGAAATCAAAGACCACTCTTCTTGATTGACAGCAGTCTCATGTACCCATCCAACCAAAGACCCATCAACTCCAGCACCAGACTGATCGACAGGTAACCTAGATAGGCAGTCCGCAACAACATTCATAGACCCCGGGACATATTCAACAATTAAATTAAAATCAGAAAGTCCCTCAACCCAACGCTTGATCCTTGGTGAAACATTTTCAACTTCTCTGCAAGTAATAATTTGACATAAGGGACGATGATCTGTCCTAACTGTCACCGGTAATCCCCAAAGATAAACCTTGAAATGGTGCATAGCCCAAAATACCGCCAATGCCTCCCGCTCAACTACTGAATATCGTTCCTCGGCACCCTTAAGTGAATGAGACGCAAAGGCAACAATCTTCAACTCTCCCTCAACAATTTGTGAAAGTACAGCTCCCAACCCAAGCGTGCTCGCATCCGTAGACAAAATCGTTTTTTTACTAGTATCAAAATGTCCTAAAGTGGGCATAAGACTAATTGTCCTTTTGATGGAATCAAAAGCAGAAGAACACTCATTCGACCAGGAAAATTGAATACCTTTTCTCAGCAACTCTCTTAAGGGAGAGGAAACCCCAGCAAAATTAGGTAGGAACTTGGAGCAAAACTCGGCCAAACCCAAAAATGAACGAACTTGATCTTTACTGACCGGAACCGGGGCCTTAACTATACTCTCAATCAGATTAAGTTTAGGACTAATACCATCAGAAGAAACGGTGTGTCCCAAATAATCCACAGACGACACACGAAACTTACACTTCTCCTTTTTTATAACCAGTCCAGCTTCTTGCAAACGTTGCAAAACTCTCCAAAGTACATTGTCATGGTCATGCACATCCTTACCATAAATCAGAATGTCATCCTGGAAAACCAAAACTTTAGGTAACCCAACCAACACTTTATTCATTACCCTCTGAAAGCAAGCCGCAGCAGAAGCTAACCAACAGGGCATTCGAATAAACCTGAAAGCTCCTAAAGGCGTGACAAAACAAGTCAAATGCCTAGAATCAGGATGCAATAGAACTTGATGGTAAGCAGAAGAGAGATCCATCACACTAAACCATTTAGCATCTTTGATCAAAGCAAGTGTTTGGGAGATATTGGGTAAAGGTTGTCTATCAACCCAAATGTGTTTGTTCAACCCGCGCAAGTCCACACACATCCTGATCCCCTTCCCACCATCCTTGGGTGCCAAAACAATGGGAGCCAACCACTCAGAGCACTCAATCTCCTTAATCACACCAGTCGACAACAACTTTTTAAGTTCCAAATCCAAAGGTTCCATCAACATATGTGGAACTTTTCTAACCTTGCTGACAAAAGGTTGAGCATTGTTTTTTAGAATGATCTTATGTTCAAAGTTTCTCAATAAACCTAACCCATCACAAAAAACTTTGGGAAATTGCGAACATATATCAGTTGACATGGAAGAAGGAGACACAAGTAGTACTTTCTCTGGGGAACTCGGATCTAGTTTGATTCCCATGTCTCTTTGGTGTCTCCACCCCAAAAGATTATCCCCTCTTTTTGCCACATGCACTTTTCCAAAAGTCTCTCTATCTTTAAACTGAATTCTCCTTACAACAAAACCCAACACATCAATTTTAACTCCCCCATATCCAACAGGACTAATGTCCGGTGGAAACAATTCAGTCTTCTCAAGACCAAAAGCAGCATCCCAGTTCGCATCACCAACCATAGTATAAGGTGATCCCTAGTCAGCCAACACTGAAAACCGTTCACCACCAATCAGCACTTCACACTCAGGCATTTCTAAAGTGTCACCATCGACAACACCATCTTGTCTGATGCAACAAACAAATGTCCTTTCTTGCTCGACACACTGCACTGTTTGATTCCTACCATCCCGACACACCCGTGCCTAATGACCTCTTTTCCCACACTTATTGCAAACCACAGACCTCGCAAAGTAGTTGGGACTGTTAGGTGAATGATTTTCACTCCCACATCTAAAACATTTCAAACCACCCCTGTTACTTCTGAATCCAAGCTGTTAAGAGTTAGAGGGCCTATTTTTGAAATTAGGCTGTTCAAAATTATGAAACTTTTTGTCTTTCTCATGATTCTCCTTGACTACACTCACAACTTCCTCTTTCTTTATTTCATTAAACAGCCTTCTCGTCAACCGAAACACCTGAACTTTTTTCCACTTTCATTTCTCGTGCCCACATGTTAGTGTTTTCCATACTCTCTACAATGGACAACGTGTCCTTAAGGTCTGGATTCCTAGCTAGAAGCTTCTGTTGTACTTTTGGATCATTAGTGCACCTGACAATTTGATCTCTAATGAGGGAGTCCGTGAGTTGTTCAAACTCACAAGTGCGTGCCAAGGTCTTTAAGGTAGCTACATAACTACTGATTTTCTCCTGTTTGCCTTGAATTCTGGAGAAAAATTTATGATGTTCCAAAACCACATTAATCTTGGAACCAAAATGATTTTCAAGCATCAATACAGTCATGTCATAAATATTCTCAGGTTCACCCTCACCTCGTTTTAAAGGAATTTCATCAAGACTGTCATACACATGTCTACCCTCAACCCCCAAATTATGTAAGAGCGTAGCTTGCTTCCGCACCGCTGAGAACTTTTCTCCCCCTATAGCCAGTAGATACGAATCAAAAAGAGGTTTCCACCTCTTCCATGGCAAAATGGGGTCACCCACATCACTTAAAAATTGAGGAGGCTGAGACATTCCAGACGCAGCCATACTGAAATATAAGTACTAAAATAGTAACAAGCTGATGTGCATGTAAAGAGAAAAAAAAAACATTCTTAACTTCTTATAATACTTCTAAAAGTGTTAATTAACTAAACCATGTACTTGTGCTAAAATAGCATTATACAGTAGTAACTGCTCGTTAATAATCTATTGCGTGATAACATAAAATTAGTGTTTAACCAAAATAAACTTAGCGTTTTTCAAAACCTCTTAGTGCAATTCCTTAGCGTTATTCCAATAATGTGTGCATCACTGATACACAAAACAAATATTCTTCTACCAAATGCGTGTAAAAACAAACGTTGAAAAAAAACAGCAGATGTCCAAGTGTGTGTATCACTGATACACAACGAAAAGCCGGCAGTAACGTCGATCTTGACGCTGGTGCAACGTGAGCCGGGTGGTTCAAAGCGACGCTGCCGCTCACTCTGCGTTTCTCCAAGAGCAATCAACAGCAGCACACGCACAGGTGAGTCCAACGCGCGAAGCTATTTCTTTTCAAAATGACATCAACGTTGGTGAGGGTCAAAACAGCAACCCAATACTTATAAAAATCCGATCATCTGTCTTCCTTCATGTCGTTAAAACACCAAACTCGTACCAAGTTTGCAAGCGGTACACGAACACAGCACAGCAAAGTTTCAGCGCGAACACCAGAAGCGCAGCCGTTAATATCCACTTACTGAGGAAACAGTTTAAATTTGACATCCATTGGCACAGTCGATAGTCCTTTCCATTGATAGCAAATGCTTGCACAGGGATCGTACAAAGTCTTGCGCTGGCACTCAAACACAGCCAACAACCTCGTTTAACGGTTACGATACCAATCTCCGGTGCTAAGGTTACGATACCAATCTCCGGTGAATACAGGTACACAGGTACAGTCTTGATGTCTCTATCCACAACTTGACATCAATTCTTGTTGAGCACAAAAGTAATGAAATTCCAACTTCAGATAAGTTGAGATAGGTCGAGAAAATAACGCTTGGCAGTAGATTCAATATGGGGAAACTGGTGGCATCAATTCCTGTCCCCAAGCAGGTCACTCGTCGCCAGTGTAAAGTCCAAGAAATCCAAGAAACCTCAAAGTGGATTTTATAACTTTTATTCCAGTAGCAGTAATAAAACCACCAGTCCTTACAACAGCTAACTGTTTCCTCCAACACCAACTTCCACTCTCCCTTGCCAGTATTCTGTTGCTAGGCCAGTGACAAATAGAACATAGAATGCAACCCAGCTGCACTGGCAAAGAAGTAGTGAAAAGGGAACAGGGTTACATAGGTAAAGCCACAACAGTAACACTCAAGGATCCGATGGTGAAGGCCCAATTGACTCCATCATGCAACCTCTTCCTGGTGGCCTAGCCACAACACAGCCCCTGGAGTAAAACATCCAAATGCCCCCCTGTTTTGGGCAAGTCTCATGGACAGGTATGTTGGTCGGTGCCAGGAAATATTAATGTCACCCATGTGCATTGAGAACACTCCGTGTAAGGTATCCTCATTGATTTTATTTTTCAGAAATAAACCCCACTGCAGGAGTTTTTTTCTGAAATACAAAAACATTGCTGACCAGCCTCCATAACCTAATGGCAGGCCGCAACCAAGCCAGCAGGAATCTCTTTATTTGGCTGTGAGTCTTGCACTGCTGGCAGATGTGTTGTCGTGCAGTCAAAGATGATTCGCCTACTGCCTGCCAAACTTGTGAGACACTTGGGATGAGGCTTCCAATTGTATCAAAGCTATAATTCACAGTAATGAAGTGTTAGTCTTAGATGTTACAGAATTGTGCTGGGTGGATGGTGAAAAGGTAAATTTTGGTACATTTGCTGTTTTACTGTTAGCTATAGTGCGGTTTGAAAAGTCGGGAAGGAAGTTACCGGTGCCTTGGCTCGTAAAACTCTTGTTCTTAATTTTTGTGCTGATTGATCAAGTGCACAAAGTTGTTTGGAGAGCACCTAAATTAGTAATTCCCATTCTAAACCTCATACAAATGTATTCTCTCAATTACGCCCAAATGTGCTAAAGATAATGATGTACATCTTGAAACAGGGGTGGAACATTATTCAAAATAGAAGACCTTTTTTGTTTACCGTATAACATTTAGCTTTATAAAAACATTTTGGGCAGAATTCAAATGGTTAATCTTTTCTAAATTCAGACCATTAGGTTCATAAGCTATTCACAAACCAGGCAATTGGCAGATGTCCTTTCAGATATAGAACACATTTAAGTTACCAGGAAAACGGTTTTCCCTGAAGCCCAATATTAAAACTTCCGCTTCCAGTGCTCCCACGGGAGGTTAACAAGATGATCTCCCGCCGGAGTCCCCCATCCGATGCATTGCTGCAGGCGATAAGGGCCCAGGGAGCACCTGTGAGTACCGATGAAACTGTGATGGCCTATAAGCCATAGACCTCGTGGTTAGCGCGCTGCATCGCGCAGTGATTCACTCAGACACACGATGTGGTTTCCAGCGTGGTCCCGACTGCCGTTTGCGGGCCACGCCCCTTTATTTATATCCAGAGCATGACGTCATGCGTCAGCGCTCTTCCCTCACCTCCGACGCGGGTAGACTATACCGCTACCCCACGTCGGAGGACACTACATTCCTTCTAACCTTTATCAAAACAAACAATAAACATTTTGACCTAGTAGGTCTGTTACCAGTCACTGGAATTCCAGTCCCAGGTCCGTCACACCAGGAAGTCAGCCAGCTGGGAGGACGGCGCCGGATTTCTTCTCAGGCTGTATCCGGACTGCTGTCCCCGCACTGATGGTGTTGTCGGGACCACTCCTTGCGAGGTTGCGCCCCCTGGGGACCGCTTCTGAGGGCTGGGCGACCTCCCGCCGGGTGTTCCTGGCGGCGACGTCGCACTCTGGTCTGGGTGATCCTCGTGATCGGAGGGGGTGGGCCCCTGACTCCCTTCTGAGCCTCCATCCGCTGGCGGCTGACTCGGCCAGTCACCCTGGCGCTCCGACGGACGCTGGTCTGAGGTCCCGGGGTGCACTCTTTTGAAGAATGATATGTTCCTGGTGACCTCCTCGGTCCCTCGCCTCGCGGTGACCAGAGTTCCAGTTCGGCGGACTACTGTCCAAGGTTTGTGTTCAAAGGGGAGCCGGAATTTGCTCCCAGGATACCTGTCCTTGAGATAGACTCTGTCTCTCACTTGAATGGTTGACATCCGGCCTCCCCGGTCGGCACTGGCCTGTTCATTGGTGTGGGTCCTATTGGCTAGGACCTTCCCCGCGTCGATCTGAGGCGGGATCCAGCTTGGGTGATGCGGGATGGTGTCTCGCACTATTCTGCCCATGCTCGCCGGTCCCGGGGCTGTCTCTGTCGTGAGATGAGGCGTCAGCCGATATTCTCTCAGGAAGCTGTAGATGGCCCTCTCGAGCGGCGACCCTTCGGCGTGCGCAATGCGTACCACTTTGTTGAGGGTCCGCATGAACCTCTCCGCTTCCCCATTGGCTTGAGGCCAGCGCGGGGTCACTTTCCGGTGGTGGATTCCCCACTCCTTTAGATAGTCCGCAAATTCTTGCCCTTGGAAGGGTGGGCCGTTGTCCGTCTTGACCACTTCAAATATTCCGTGCGTGGCGATGGTCTTCTCGAACTTTGTGATGACCTCCGCGGCGGTCTGGCTTCCCACCACCTCGACCTCCGGGTACTTTGTGTAGTCGTCGATGGTCACCAGGGCATAGCGTCCATCTGGGAGGTGCCCAAAATCTGCGCTCACCTTCTCCCATGGTCGTTGCGGGTTTTCCTCGGTGATGACTGGGTGGGGATGCTCCGGCTGACCTGACGCCTGGCACCAGGAGCATGTTCGGACCGTTCGATCCACCATAGGGTCCATCCCCGGGAACCATACCTTGGCTCTCAGCCGACTCTTTGTCTTCACCATACCTTGATGGCCTCGGTGTGCCAGGTCTACTGCTTGCTGGGTCAGACTGGATGGGATCACCAGTCGCGGGCCCCGAAGAAGACACCCGCTGGTGTCAACCGAGAGTTCATCCTTGACCCGTGTGAGCGACTCCAGGATGGCCTTGGCTTGCGGCGTTCGTCTGGCCATGGAGGACTGGATGGGGCGCCAGTCATGTGACTGGACGGCCGTCAGGACTAGTTGCAGACATTCGTCCTCCTGGGTGGCTGCTACGATTGTGTCGAGGCTCATGGGCAACGGCCGGGACCTCTCTGATACCATCCGGACATATTCTTCCGTGTCTTCAGCATCCTCTTCTTCCGCTTTAGTGGCTACTCTGGGATGTCTTGAGAGATAGTCCGCGGGATTCGAGGAGCCTGGCTTGTACTCTACGGTGTAGTTGTACTCCTGTAGCTGAAGGATCCACTTTTCGATCCGCGGCGGGGGTTTTGATGCCGATCCCTGAAACAGGGGGATGAGGGGTTTGTGGTCCGTGGACACGGTGAATGGATTGCCGTACACGTAGACGTGAAAGTGTCGGCAGGCCCAATGGATGGCGATCGCTTCTCGCTCGATCTGCGAGTACCTCTGTTCCGTGTCCGTCAAAGAGCGGCTCGCATAGGCTATCGGGGCCCACTCACCATTCTCCTGCAGCTGCGCGAGCACTGCCCCTAGCCCATACGGGCTGGCGTCCACTGCCACATTGGTGGGCCGTGCCGGATTGAAGTATGAAAGGGTGGTATCAGCCGACAACGCCGCCTTGGTGTCCTTAAAGGCTTGCTCCTGTTCTGGTCCCCATTGCCACGGGGTGGTGGACTTTGTCAGTTCCCTGAGGGGCTTCGTGAGGTTTGACAAGTCCGGGACAAACCGGCCGCAGAAGTTCACCATCCCCAGGAAACTCCTTACTTTCGAGATGTTGGAGGGTGCTGGAGCGTCCTGCACATCTTTGACCTTGTCCGGGTCCGGGGCGACTCCTTGGTCGGAGAATGTGTATCCAAAGAAACTGATCTTCTTCTTTAGGAATTGGCACTTCTCCCTATGTAGGGTCAGTCCGGATTCTTTGATCCTCTGGAGGACCCCTCGCAGCCTCCGGTGGTGGTCTTCTATCGATGAGGCGTACACCAGGAGATCATCGCTTACGTTCAGGACCCCTGGCAGCCCGCTGAGGACTTCTCGGATAGCGTTTTGGAACACCTCCGCGGCGCTTGAGATTCCGAAGTTGAGGCGTCGGTACCGCCTGAGGCCGACGTGTGTCGAGAAGGTAGTGACGTAGCGAGAGTCTGGGTGCAGCGGCAGTTGGTGATATCCGGACCTAAGGTCCATCTTTGAAAACCATTTGGCACCGTTCAGTTCTCCCAAGATGTCGTCAATGGTGGGAGTTAGGTGACGCTCCCTCTTCACGGCGGCGTTGGGGAGGCGCATGTCCACGCAGATGCGGACCTGCCCCGGCTGCTTCGGTTTTCTCGCCACTACGATCGGGGACACCCACGGGGTGGGTCCGCTGACCTTCTCAATAATCCCCTGTCTCTCCAGTGCCTCTAGCTCGTCCTCCACCTTCTTGCGCAAATGGAACGCAATGCGCCTGTGTCTCAGTGCCACCGGTTGGACCGACTGGTCGATGTGGAGGGATACTTCTTTACCTTTGAGGCATCCGATGCCCTTGAAGACGTCTTCGAACTCCTCTAGGATAGCCTCTAACTCTTCCTCCTGCACCGCCAGGGCGAACGATATCAGCCTCAGCTCTTCCGCTGACTGCCCACTGATCAGCATTCCATTCCCTTCAGGGGTCACGTATACTGTGGTGGGTATCTTGAAGTCGTTGTGGCATATCTCCGTCTTGAAACACCCCAAGAGCGGGATTGGTGTCTTCTGCCCATACGCAAACATTCTGATTCTTGCTTTGCTCAGTGGGGGGCTGGGATTCAGTTGTTCATACACATTGGCCGCCATGAGCTCGATCGACGCCCCCGTGTCTATGGTGGCTCTCACGTCCTGGTTGTGGATCTTGACTTTGCACCTTGGGAGTCGTCGTCTCTTCCGTCGTGGTTGGTCTACCGCGAACACGTAGTGGACCAGGTAGTCCCCTGCGTCGTCATCCATGTCCTCTCCGTCTTGCTCTTCCGCCACCGTCTGGGCTGCCTCCTTCCGTGACTTTGTGGACCGGCAGACTGCCGCAAAATGGTTCATCCACCCGCATGCACTGCATCTTTTTCCTCTTGCTGGGCAGTCTTGCAGGCGATGGGGCGCGCCTCCACAGTATCCGCATCCCTTTTTCCTGTTTTGTGGCTTCCTCCCTGCGTTTTGGCGCGATTTGGGCCTTACCACGTTGGTCGTGTCCACCGCGTTGACTTGCTCGGTCTTGACAGGGCGGTGGAGCGCCGCCTCCATGTGCGGCGCCCTGGCTTGCGACAATTCTTTCGACCGGCCCAGAGTGAGGATGTCCGCCAGGGGCTTGCCGTCCTCCTGAAGAATGTTGACTCTGAGTTTGGACGAGAAGCATCCTTGAATAATCTGACCTCGGATCTCCTCCTGTTCGTCGCGAAAACCACACGTGCTGGCCAGTTCCTTCAGGCGCCCATGGAATGCGTCCAGCGATTCTTCTGCTTCCTGCTTGGCCTGGCGAAATATGAACCGTTCGTAGTCCCTGTTCGCCATCGGCTCGAAGTGCGCATTCAGGGCATTGAGAAGCGTGTGGTAGGTCTTCGGTGTTGCCTCCACCAATGTCTTGTAAATGCGATGGATGTCCTTTCCTCCCAGGTGAAGAAGTAGGGCCCTGCGCCGCTCTCGGGCTATGCCCGCCCCTTCGAAGTAGATCTGGAGACGATCGGTCCAGTCCCTCCATCGTGGGGCAAGAGAGGAGGAAGTGCCGTCGACCACAAACGGCTCAATGGCGGGAATCGACGCCATCTTGGCGCAGTCGCAAACACACTCCGCAGCACGTGCGCTGCCTACCTTCCTTGGACAGTGACAGCCGCCTGGCTGAGGTCAGGATGGACACCCTCAGGGCCTCTTCTGTGTTCCGGCCGCGTCAGGCCTCGCAGCGAGGTCCTCCGCTCACTAGGGTGCCGGGCGCTTATCTCCGTAGGCTCCACCAGCCACGTGCGAGGCACACACTCATCAGCAGGCACACCCCCGAGGAGATGGGCCCAGCGTGGGGTCTCCCAACCTGCCTAGGGCACATCGCAGGCGAGCTGCACCCAGGCGAGACAGCAAGGGGCCAGGGTCGAGGGCACAGCAGAGGTGTATGAGGAGATGGCTGTCAGCACCACAGCATGGGGTCGTTTCTGCCCCTCGTCGCCAGTGTGATGGCCTATAAGCCATAGACCTCGTGGTTAGCGCGCTGCATCGTGCAGTGATTCACTCGGACACACGATGTGGTTTCCAGCGTGGTCCCGACTGCCGTTTGCGGGCCACGCCCCTTTATTTATATCCAGCGCATGGCGTCATGCGTCAGCGCTCTTCCCTCACCTCCGACGCGGGTAGACTATACCGCTACCCCACGTCGGAGGACACTACAGAAACCCCTGTGGACCCCCCAAGTGCTGAGTGCTGTGCCCAGAGCAACGAACAGCGCTGGTTTTGGCAGTCAGAGGCCGATGGCCACGGAGACACGTGCGGCCCTCAAGATGGCAAAGGAGGACTGTGACTAGGAGTCCCATCGGCACTGGAGACCTGCTGCAGAGAGAGACCCGGAGCCTGGGACTAGCGGCAGGAGTGATTGAGCAGCGAGAGAGCCCCGCCCCCCCCCCCCCCAGGCCGGGACCCTGTAGTGATGTGGGTGCTTGAGTACGGCGGGAAGCCTGACTTTGCGGCATGGATCCGCCTGCCCCTCCGGCCATCACCAGCCCGGGTATCTCTCCAGGCCCAAGATCACCGCCTGTAAGTGCTGGCTGAATGAGCACTGCAAGAACCACAGCAATGGCGAGATCATGCTCTGTAAATATGTAATATATTATTGTCCAACCCTAATCGTTTTAACTCTTCTTAAAATGTAATATTGAGTGAACTTGCAACTTGTATATATGTAACTCAAACCACTAGTATCTGTAGTAGACTTATGTACTCACCACCGTTCTTATGCGATTTTAGAGTTTATCTATTTGTATCTATTATGTTATTCATGTACTCTGAAGTCCTTATGTAATGTAACTGGTTCTATTGTAAAGCGCTCTGACACCTTTGGGTAAAGTTAGCGGGATATAAAAACGCATAAATAAATAAATATGGGTCCACAGATTCAAAATGAGTCAGCTGACGTGACAATGTCATAGGCTACCATGAGCGGAACATTTGTCACAGTAGCGGTTTTCTTAATTTGAGAGACCAAGGATGATATGCGTATCGCAGGAGACTCCAAGTACATTCAAAAGGTGAGTTTTTTTATGCTACGCACAGATGAGCTTCTGGTGGCACATGGGTAAAGCACAAACTGCTGAGTCCTTTGAATAACATTCCACATGGAACCCTGAACAAAAACAGAGAATTCTATATGCTCAACACATAGATAGTACATGGCTTTTCCCTTTTTACAAAAAAAAGTAGATTCCCAACAATGAAGGATGAGTTAGCACATAACATATAAAATTTAAGACTATATAAGCATGGATGCAAATCTAAGTGAAAAATATAACAATGTGAAGGATTTTACCAAAAAATAGAAGAGAAAACTAAAGAAAATAAAAAACACCCTAACTTCACTACAGAATATATTAAACACATACAATGGACTACTTCCTAATCTCAAAATCTATGAGGTAATTTCCTAAACCGACTGCTGTGTCTCACCCATAACCCTGGACTATGTCCATTGGTCTTTACACTCTCACCTTCACATTTTCCAGATACTGAAGGCCTTACACCAGTCTTTCCATCGTTTAACCGAGATTCCACAATGATCTTGTACAAACCTCCCTCTTTATTTTTTACTCTTACCACACATCCACTGTTCCACCTCTGTCCATCCTGCACTTTGAAACTATTCCCCTTCACTTCTAGAACTTTGACAGATGGACCAAACTTAGTTCCACCCTTCTTTAAATGCACAGGTTTACACATGTGAACTATCTCACCTACTTTGTACCCTGGTTCTTTTACTCTTTTCCTTTCGTCATAGTATTTTTTCTGCTCCTCTTGAGCTTTCTCAACCTTCAGTCTGACACTCACTACTGTCCAATAACTTTTTTTCATCTTAACCAACATTCATGCTGGACAAAAACAAGTAGTAGCACTCCTTCCATGGAATAACTCGAAAGGTGAAACTCTGGTAGATGAATGTGGGTTGGGGTGGTAAAATCATAGCATGGACTTGATAGCATTCACCACTACACACCTGTTAGCAATGGCCCATTGTATAAACTCTCCTGCCAAATTATTGGTTTGGGGATCATATAAGGAACATTTAAGATGTTTAATAGCCCTAGCTTGCATGAACAACTCCACCTCTCTAGACACAAACTGTGCACCATTGTCCGATACTAAAGTAGCTGGAAAACATTCTCAGACAAACACTTCTTTTAAGAAACCTACAACCACCTTAGATGAAACTTCACTCAAAAACAACCTCTGACCATTGTTGCAGGGATTCTGCACAAACACAGAACTATGCGCAGGATTATAGGACCTTGGTATATAGGAATTGAGTACCTTAGTACCCACGAGCCCAGGACTGACTAGCTATAGTGTCTCACTTGCTCTCCAACTCACTCACAGAGAAACAAATGATTAGACACCCCAGAACACAGCACCAACCAGACCTCTCAGGAATCGCGGTAACAAGACACACCCTTTCGCTCTCACTCTTGTCCACGATAAGATCTGACGGAGACACGAAACAGTTTAAAATATTTATTTTAACTAACGTGCCCTAACATGCAGTATATGTGCCACAACAAGCAGGTAAATGCAGGTAAAAGTAGGTAAATGCATAGTGCAAATACAGTCAGCATAGTAGCTAGTCCATATATTATTTATTTACTTGAGTTTTATACAGCGCTGGCTCGACCCGGAGGTATCAGAGCGCTTTACATGAGGAGAGTTACATAGGTTACAAGTTACACATTGTTACAGAAGGTACATTAGTTACAGGTTACATCCGTTGGTTCATGGCGTGTAGAAGGGTAAGGGGGTAATGTAAAAGGGTAATGGGGAGGGAGATTAAGCGGAGCATAGGCATAAGGATAAACAAAGCAGGCGGGGGAGAGAAATTCAGAAGAGAGAGGAAAGGAATAGGGGAGGTAGACAAAGAATGAAGGAGGGAAGAGGTGGGTGAGTGAGTAGGAGACACAGCGTGGTGATGAGGAAGTAACTGTGTCTGACATCTGGCTGGGTGGGAGACGGCTCCCCGCGGTAAAGGGAACATTCCCAGTCCTCCGATGTGTGATTCCCTTTTCGCAGCGGACTCTCTCAGCGGGGTCGCTGAGACTCCAGGGTGTAGATGCTGGATCCCTCCCCAACAAGGGGAGAGGAGTGCTTTGGCCATGGGCACACTCTGAAGAATGAAGGAGGGAAGAGGTGGGGGAGGGGGTAGGAAACCCAGTAGGATCAGTGTCCGACGCCCGGCAGGGTAGGAGACGGTTCCCAGCGGTAAGGGGATCTATCCCCGTCCTCCAATATCTGCATCTGGGCTGCTGCAGGGTTTTTCAGATTAAGGCACTCCAAAGCCCGAAGATCAGCACGGCTCACGGTGTCTGTTAACTCCTCCTGCGCCTGGGCCTGCGTCACGTTGTGCGCGCGCCAAACATGTCTGTTATGAAAGGGGATGTCATAATGAAAAGACAATAGAGCCAAACCCCCCTCCCTTTGCTAAGAAGCAGTGTTATTATATATTAGAAGATCTCTAGGTTTTGTCAGCAGACCCCATACCTTAGCCTATAGAGAGTAGATCTACATCATAGGTGCTGCCTCGCCAAGTGCGTGATACCTATTCTTGAATTCTAATAAGACCAAAGTGCGTTTGTCCAAACAACAGCTGCATCGGTATGTTTTGTCTAAGGGCTTAGACCTAGCCAGAACAAAATACCAAGAGGCATTGTTGTTCGACCTTGCCCACAATGTTCAGTCAAAATCCCAGGAACTTGCAGAGAGTGAACACAGCAATGAGTTCTCATGTGGAAGCAGTCATAGAAATTATTTCAAAAATAAAGATGTGTAGTAACGTGTGGAAAGCAGCAGGCAAGCTGCAGCGTGCTCATGCTAACTCAGTGAAAACGACAATGTCCCTCTGGGCCACGTGACACCATTTGCTGTAATAATCCAGCATGACCAGAGCAAAACGAGAATTACTAGCTAGAGAATTAAATGGACCACTATAGCAATACTGACTTTTTCCCATAGAGCCGTCGGTAGTTCAGTGGGACACAATGGTGGAGTCCTGTTCTTCATGATCTTATCACAACTGGAACAAATAACGCATTCTTTTACTACCTGATCAATGTCCCTGTCCATGGAAGGCCACCAAAAAGACAACCTCACCCATCTCTTAGTCATTGTGCAACCCAGATGACCATCATGGGCCTGAACAATGATTAAGTTCCTTAGCGAAATAGGAAGGGCAAATTTGTCAGCCCTCAATAGCAACACATCTTCAACTGACAATTCTTTCGCTATCTTGACTAACGATTTATGTCAAAATCTAGGTTCCTCTCTTTTGGCCACCCCAATGCCACCTACGTCATCACAACTTCCAGAGTAGCATCCTCTTTTAATGCTTTTCCCCAGTCATCTTCTGAAAAGGCACTCATGTGGGGTAAATCAATAGATGCAGCAATACAATCTTCCATATCTTCCTCACAACCAAACTCCTTATCTTCTTCTACACATGTTTCCTTCCTAGAATATATTCTGGGATGAAATCAAATTGGAGTAGTTTTGATGAGAATCTCGCAATGTGCGATACAAATCCTAGACCATTCTTTCACACTCAGTATGCAAACCAATGGCTTCTGATCCATTTGGATCACAAAACGTTTGCCCCACAAATAATTCTGAAATTTCATGACTTCACACCAGCAATCAAGAGTTCCTTCTCAATTACCAAATATTACTTCTCAGCACCAGTCAACGTATGGGATGCATAACTTGGGTCTCTTTCACCTAAGTGAAAATGGTACCCAATCCCACATTGCTGGCATCCACTATCACAACACACTTCAAATCGGGGTCATAATGTTTTAACGCCATAGAGGAAATCAACTGTTCTTATAGCCACTCAAAAACTTATTGGCGCTCCACATTCCACTCAAATGCTACACCCCTCATTCACACATGCCAAGAAATTATTTCCCTGATCGGATATAAAATGTCCCAAATGCTAAATTTTGTCAGTTAAGATTACACACTTGTCCCTTCTGAGCACAACACCATAGAGTTAGAACCTTTTTAATTCCTCATCCAGAAATCTATTGTGTGCTTCTCTGATTGAGGCATAAATCAATACAGCATCCTGAAAAATTGATAACCCCTGGATCTCTTTGGGCATATTGCACATTACTCTTTGAATAACAAAACTGCGGAAGTCGATCCGAAAGGCATTCGGCAATACTGATATATTCCAAAGCGGAAAAGAATGCTGTAAGATGTCTCGATTCTGTCTCTAGTTTAATATCATGATATGCCAAAGCCAAATCCAACCTTGTAAACCATTTCATCTACTTCAACCCAGCCAACAACTCACTAATTTTTGGTAAAGGATGAGAGTCCCAAATTTCTCTGTTAAGACAACGTAGATCAACGCCAACCCTTAATTCACCTTTGTGTTTGTGGGCTGCAACCAAGGATGACAGCCACAACGAAGAGCCAATTGGTTACATTATTCCCCTCTTACACAATGATTCCAATTCTTTCTCTAGATCTTGCCGAATGCTAAAAGGAACGTTCCTCAATTTGTGTTTAACGGGTCATGCTCCTTTAACTTTTATCGTGTATAAAGTGTTTGATTTTCCCCAGAAAATATATGAGGATATTTTTTCATAATCATCTCTAAATATTCATTGCCTCTTAATGCTAGTACCTGCTCCTTTGTTGCCGGTCTGAGGACCGTACCAAACAGTCTTTGGTGGAAGAACGATAAAATCTTAAATCCTTATATGCTAAATGAACTTTTCCAGCTATCCTCTGAGCCTTAAATTCCAAAATGTTTTAAACATATCCACTGAAATCAATTCTGCATCCTTCATAAGACACAGATGTACGATCCGGAGGTGGTAGTGGTCTAGTTGGCCACATATTCTCATATAACTCCTGAGTTATCATGGTAATACGTGCCCCAGAGTCCACCAATGGATTGAACATTTTGACTCCTACTTTCACATCCACATATGGGTCAACACATGAGTTGAGATCTCCAACTTTGACATCATCACATATCACCACAGGACCATATCCCTTAAGTCCCTTTCAATACCTTCTTCCTCTTCCTGTAGAATGCCATATGTGACACACCTGACAGCTGGTGGCAAACTTGATCTGTATCCCTGTCAGTCTTTGGCAAAATGGCTCGGTTTATTACATAGGCTGCAGGTTGCATTCTTAGCAGGAATTTGCTTCACACTTTTCATGTGCATCCGATACACCAACTGAAACACATGTTTTGTTGAGAAAAGAATAGTTTAGGTTTGTCTATAGGCTTCTTGTCTTTTGAACTTCTTCCCAATTTACTTTTTACAATTGAAACATCAGAACAGTCTAACCCCTTAGGTGCTAGCTGAGAGGTTTCAGTACTTGTAGCAGTTTGAACTTTTACCTCTAATGATGGATTACCCATAGAGAAAAAATGTTGTCTAATGGATTTATCACTGCAGTAACTGATTAATTGATCTCTAACTAACTGATGGAAAAATTCTTAAATTGTTAATCAGCTACTAACCTTCTTAACGCTGTCATGTATGTGTCCACATCTTCACTTGAATTCTGAACCCTCTTGAAAAATCTATGTCTTAACACTACCAAAGTGTTTGATTATAGCCCAACCTTTATAGCCTAAAGAGTGAAGTAATTATACTTCTTTCTCCTAGCATGGAAACAGAGTGCCCCGATAGCCCCCAAATATGTTTTGAAGGCATCAAACCACTGTTTCTACTGAACTGGTCGATCACCTGGAGTTCGGTAGAAATGGGGCTGTGGATTCACATTATGATGAGTGAAATACCCAATGGTTAGTAATTAGAATCGGCTCAATACACAATGTCTAAATTGAGGTGCAATTATTTTACCCTCATTAGCCTCATCAAATGAATATAAAATAAATAAAGTTTTGTCAACACATGCCAAGTAATCCCATTCAATACAGAAAATTGCCAACACAACACACTGAATGCAGATGCTACCAATCTGCAACATCAGTGAAACATATGTGTGCACGAGTGTTGTCTAATGGTGTGCACATTACAGTTGGAATAAAAGGTACAAAGAATTCAAAGTTAAAATACGTGTGCACCAGCTGTTATAATGGTATGCACATCACCTTTGAAATAATATATATCAAGGTATCTGAGTATGCCAAAGGCGTGCATGCAAATATTGTTAACCTGGTATGCACATCACCACTGAAACAAAAACAATTTAAAAAAAAAATTCCAAAGATACTCAACCTCCACCTTCCACTATGATGTTCTGGGAGCGTAGAGTCAAATCAGCATTTGGCCAGCGTGTGGCCGTGTAAAAATCTACAAAGCAACCTCGGCTTTTGTGTGGCCATCTGTTGCCTGCCTCCTTGCCACGATTTCCTCGGATGTAGATGAAAGACTGCCGTCTCCTCCAAGAAAACAATGAAGCTGCCACAAACGAGCATTCCATGCCTATCTTTGAAACAGTGGAAAGACAGCACTGCTGCTGCTCGCAATGACGTCACTCCTCCCTAAATGTCGCTGCTCGCAATGACGTCTCTCCTCCCTCAATGCCGCAACTCTCAAACAGCAAGTGCCAAGTGGGTTACTGCACTATGGCATACAGTTCATCCAGTTAACCCGTGTGCCCTCAAACATTGATTTTATTCAGGCCACACACAGATGAGTTGCTGCTGGCACAAAGGTAAAGCACCAACTGCAGCGTCCTTTGAAAAACATTCCACATGAAGCCCTTAAAAAAAACACAGGATTCCATGTGCTCAACACATAGATCCCCAGTGTGCTCCATGTATTGATTATTGAAATCCGGAAGGGGCATGCAGGAGATGAAAATGCACCGGGTCCAGGTTGACACAGGGCATACTACCCTGCTGTTTCTTCTTAATCTCACCACAGCTTTTGATACCCTATCTCCTTTGAGGCTGGTGAAGCGCCTCAAGGAGATAGGGATTGGGGGCACAGCCCTTGAGCTTCTTGCCTCCTTCCTTAGTGAATGGGCACAGATAGTGAAAATGGGCCAATATTACTTGTCTTCTAACCCGTTGAAATGTGGAGTTCCGCAGGGCTCCTCCTTAAGCCCAACACTTTTTAATATCTACGTTGCCCCATTGGCCAAGGTCGTGAGATCCTTTGAATTTGAGGTGCTGTCTTACGCAGGCGACACTCAAATCATGGTGTCCATCACTAACAGCATTAGGGAATCTGCCGCAAATGTCAAATATTGCATGAAGGCAGTCTCATCCTGGATGGTGTAAAACTACCTCAAACTGAATGGGGAAAAGACCGAGATCTTGATTTTTGGCAATCAACATGATATCTGGTCGAATGATTGGTGGCCTGATACTCTGGGCAGCTGCCCATCCCCTGTACCTCATGGGAACAATCTGGGGGTTATAGTGGACACTGCTTTGTCTCTAAACCTTCAGATTAGCAGAACAGTGTCCACTTGTTTTGGATTAATCAGGCTTCTTAGGAAAATCTCCCAGTTCCTCTCGCTTGCATCAAGAAAGCAGGCAGTGATTGCATCGATAATGTCCAGACTTGATTATTGTAATGCCCTCTATCTGGGCATTAACAAAGGCTTGCTACGATGGCTAGTTAGTACAGAATACTGCAGCGAGGTTGGTGATGGGTTTGCCAAAGTACCACTCAGTTTCGGCCTCCCTCACTTCGCTGCACTGGCTACCTCTGGATAGAAGAATTCTCTTCAAGACTCTATGTCTGACCCATAATGCCTACTACAGACTAGGCCCTGAGGCCATTAGAGCAATGTTCCAGCGCTATACCCCTACCAAGAAACTCAGGTCTGCCCACAAAAATTTGCTGGTAGTTCCCAGGTATAAAAAGGTTAGATGGGGAGGCAGGGCTTTTTCCACCGCCGCTGCTAGGTTGTGGAACTCTCTCCCTGATGATCTATCTGGTCTTGGGTCACATTCTCTGTTCTGTAAAGCCTTGAAAACCTGGCTTTTTACACAGACCTCAGTATGAGCATTTTATTCGGTTGTGCATCAGTCCTCTGTAGCGCCTTGACGCCCTTTGGCTAAGTTAGCGCTTTATGAATTTAATATTCATTCATTCATTCATCCATCCTGAATCCATAGTGTACGAGAGGTGGTCCAGGGGGAGGACAAATTGGTAGACGTTCATTCTATCTCTGCTCTGTTGACCGGGGGAGGCAGAATATGACTGGTATGTCCACAAATTTAATTGCATGTGTCCATATGAGCATCATGAGGATGTTGTCAAAGCTGCACTGGTAAAAACAACTCATTCATTCACAGGCACACACATGCATGCATACTGGCAAAGGGGCATCTTTTATTCCTTCTCCTATGTGGGCAGGAGGAAAATCTCAAATACCCAGTAACCCTAGGGACTTGGGCCGTAATACCAGGGAAGAAAGAGAGCCAACAATTTAAAGCAAATTCATTTTTAGTAAGATTGAACATTTCGATATCCCACACACGGTTTCAGAAAAAAAGTGAAGAATTTCTTTCCAGTATAATATATGTTCACTATGGAGTAGAGCAGGTGAAAATTGGTACTGAATAACCAAGGTGGTGCAATCAACACTTTTATATTGTAATAATAAATATATCTCAAGGTGCTACAAAACAGAGTTAAGTGTAGATGCAGTGCTTGTATGGCACACACATCATTGATAAAATGTGCAAAAAAACAACAATAAGACGAACATAGAAGTATATTGGTTGCAAATCAGATTTAATCCCAGTTTGACTTATAATATATTCACTTTTTTATTCTGGAAAGTTAATTTATATATATGATCTCAAATTGGTTTAAAATTGTGTTACAGAGCAGTCCAATAGTGACTAAGGGGCTTATTTACAAGTCCCTTGCTCCACTGGTACGTCACTTCCCCATATTAAAAGTGATGCACTGGTGGTGCAAGGGGCTTGGCTTGTAAATAATCCCCTAAATAGGCATTTTGATGGAGCTTGGAAAGCATTGTCTGACAGTCATCTTACACATTTATTTAAAAAAATCTGCTGCCAAGAAATTGACAAAAAAGACATATCAGCCAGTAAGTCTGTTGTAGCTTACTTAATTGGCATCAAAGAGGCTGCATTTCAAAATATCTTACAGGGATAAGATATCTGATGTAGAAATATTTGTGTTCCCAGCAATTTTGAATGAGGTATTACAATGCCAGGATGACTCAAGTAGTTAACGCAGTTCTGGGAGAGTTCTGTGTTTTTTCCAGTCGCAGTTTTCATTACAAAGTAGCACAGACAGTTGATGTACCTGCTACAAAGCACATTGTGTAACATGCTGCTCAAATGTTAGTGTTTCATGTAGATAGGTAAGTGGGCTAATGCTTTTGGCACTCACATAATTTTGCTTATTCCAGTTCATAAGTTGCAGTACTTCTAACACTTCTAGCACCGTGATCTATTTACCACCATCAAGGAGTTACATGCAAACTGTAAGTCATCCTTATTGTGTTTTTCTCAATCTGTGGTTATTCTAAGATTGCAAAGAAGGATTCCTTTGGGAAGTAATAAAGTCTTATCAGTGCAGACAACAGAGGATGTGGCTAGAGCGGTTGACCTCAAAGCTGGGGAACTGGGTTCGAGTCTTGGCAAGGGATGTGATTCTAGGCAAATCACTTAGGGCCACATGCATCAAGCTTTTGTCTGGTCGCAAATGGGCCGATTCGCAGAATCGGCCCGTTTGTGACCGGAAAAAGACCTTTTCTGATGCATGAACCCATTTCCATTTGCAAATTAGGTAATCGCAATTTTTTGGAATTACCTAAATTGCAAATGTATTTAGGGAATCGGAATTTGCGATTCCGAGTGATGCATCAAGCCTTTCCTAAATGCAAACTGTGCATTTAGGAAACGCTAATTACCATCAACTTCAAGTTGAGGGTAATTTGCGCATTCTTTCAAAAATGCACAAAAGTGACATGTGGCGCACACACATGCCCTTATGGCATGTGTGTGCACTACATGTGCACTCTTACCTTTTTGGGGGCTGCATCAGGGGGGCCTTAGGCCCCTTGGCACCCTTGGAATTGTATACACAATTTGCGATTACTAATTTGGTAATCGCAATTTGCGAATGCATTGCTATTCATTCCTATGGGCCCACAGGCATGAATGGAGTGACATTACCTAATAGTGAATCGCAATTTGCAAATCGCTAATAGGTAATGTTAAGCAATCACAATTTATTTTGAGATTCCTACATGTATAAAGATTTGCGATTCCCAAATAGCGATTCCTTAAAAATTGCTATTTTGGAATTTCTAATCCTACTCTTGATGCATGTGGCAGATAATCTCCCTGTGCCTAACAAAATGAATGGGTCCATCTGTAATGCAATTGGTGGTCATGTAAAGCGCTCTAATACCTTCGGGTCAAGTTTACGCTATATAAAACTCCCCGCCCCCCCAAAAAAAACCTGATCACTACGTTATGTTATTTTGGTTTCTCCTGACCATTCACTCGTAACATACAATGTGTACAAGTATGGATGATACTTTTATGAGTTATTGTGTATTTGCTTGATGTAATGTGCTCTGACACCCTACACTGGAATGCGTAATGCTATAGAAGAATTACATTTGAAAAAAGTAGGTATTTAAATCATTATTTGTGTAATTACTCATAAATAAAGATATGTCCGGCATTCTTACAGTGCATGAACATTTATTACATAGGAGGGTTGAATAAAGTGGCAAGTCATAGTTTCTGTAAAGTACTTGTGAAGTGATAAGCTGTGTGCATTTTTTCCTTCATTTGCATTAGTGTCTAGGTGCTAGGCTCGAGATGGCTCCCAGCAAGGATGATACTTCAACAAAAATGTTATTTTACAGCTCGGCATGGGCAGCACTGTGCTAGGCCTATGCTTAAACACTTTGCTGTAGGAATGGTAAAATACTTTATCCCTTTCTATCTCGGCATGAATGGCACTGGTTAATCCTGCGCTTAAAGACTTTGATAGAAAATCACACATTTGAGGTGAGAAAATTCAAAGTGTTGCAGGTGTCTAGGGTGCTCTATACAGGAGCTACTTTCCACCAAAACTTGAGAATGACCCAGAGTTCTCGACTTCTTTTATGCATAATTTATGCATCTCTCTATGACTGAAAGGGTATTGTTTTGAGTTATACTGGGTGCTCCTTTGTGTCTGGACAAAGCTATAACTCTCTCAAGAGCTCTAATGAGAGTAAACACATGTCAGGGGTTACTTTTATTCATTTCATGTTGACTTAGTTGGTATTTTACCAATTCAAAGCTGTAATACTGTGCCTAGAGTGGTAAAAGGCTTTTGTTATTTTACAGCTCAGCATGGACAGCACTGTGCTAGACCTACGCATAAACTCTTTGCTGTAGAAATGGCAAAATACTTTGTCCCTTTCTATCTCAGCGTGGATGGCACTGGCTAATCCTACACTTAAAGACTTTGATAGAAAATCAGACATTTGAGGTGAGCAAATTTAGAGTGTCACTGGTGTTGAGGGTGCACACAGGAGCTGCTTTTCACCAAAACATGAGAACTACTGAGTTCTCTGCCTCTTTTTTGAATAATTTATGCGTCACTCTATGCCTGAAAGGGTGTTTTTTGATTTATAGTGGGTGCTCCCTTGTGTCTGGACAATGCTATACCTCTCTGAAGAGCTCTAATGAGAGCAAAACTTGTTTCAGGGGTTGCTTTTATCTATTTCAGGTTGGCTTGGTTGGTATTTTACCAATTCAAAGCTGTAATATTGTGCCTGGAGTGGGAAAAGGCTTTTGTTATTTTTCAGCTCAGCATGGACAGCACTGTGCTAGTCCTATGCTTAAACCCTTTGCTGTAGAAATGGCAAAAAGTTTGGAGCATATGTACAAGAAATTAACGCCGCCGATAATCCCCCAAAACTGCTGCTAAGTCCAGTTAGTGAAGGTTTTTAAAACCAGAAATAACTGATCTAAAAAATGGTGCAAACACACCTGTATATAAGGGAGACTAACCCAGACCCTCATTGGCATTCTCAACAATGCCATGGAGTACTACTCTTACAGCTTGGAGCTTCAAGAAGACCATCACCTCCACCACCACCGCCACCAGCACCACCACAGAGGCAGCGCCGCAGAAGAGAGTGGGTCTCCCGCCCACTCATCACCCTGATAGATCTCCGGCCAGAGGATGTGATAAACCACTACAGGCTAAAAAAGACCACCATGTTATGCATACTCACTCAGATACCGCCAAGGCTGCAGGCACCATCAAAGCGTTGCACGAACATCCCTCCGCAGACAAAGCTACTTGCAGTGCTGCACATGTTGGCCTCTGGTACCTTCCAACCAGCTACTAAAGTGGGTGGAGTCTCACAGTCATCATTCTCCAGGTTCCTCGCTCTCTGTCTTGGATGCCATCATCAGCCTGACGCCGCAGCACCTACTCTTCACCAAAACTTCGCAAGAACAACTTAACAAGCAAGGCTTCTATGATATTGCTGGGTTTCCACATGTGTTGGGGGAAATTGAATGCACCCATGTTCAACTTGTGCCTCCTGCAGACACCGCACAAATATACAGGAACAGGAAGCACACACACTCAATGAACATGCAGGCAATCGTGGACCACTTGGGCCTGTCGGTCAATGTTGCAAAGTTTCCAGGGAGTGTGCATGGCTCATACATCTTTCGCCAATCGATCATCAACCAGTGGTTTGAGAATGGCATCTATGGAAATGGACTGCTTGTTTGTAAGTACAAACTGAACACACCATACACCTCAAGTCCCCAATCATGTAGCTCAAATATGTGATAATGCACATGTAGCAAATGTAATACGACATACCTTGTAAAAGGTCCACCTACTATACACAAGCACCCAATGCCAAATAATCAAGAAATATGTAAGTAGGCCCAACAAGGGAGTAGCCCAGAAAATCTCTCACAAACCACTATGGCACTCTCGGAAAGTAGATTTTTCAGAACTCCTCAGACAAACATTGAAATTAAGTAATGCAGCACGTGCCACAAGACATATGCTTCTGCTGGGCTACGTCCATCCTGAAATAAACACATGTGCCATATGTACAAGAAGATGACAGATCCATCTGCTCTTCCTTGTGATGTAGCACATTTAGTTGACATGCAAAAAACACTGTCAGCCATGCACCATGCTGCGGGGGTGCCTGCCTCCTGAGGTTGCAAGTATTACTGCATGAAGGGAGCACCAACTGCACACAATCACCAAGGTTGACTAAACATCAGTCTGGGTCATTGCAGAATGGAGCATGCATAAAAAGAGCATACAAACTATAGAAATCTCGATCTCACTACATGTTGTGCATCCATATGACTCCCCCTGTAAGGTGAAGTAATCTGATGCACAAATGTAACCAAATAAATGTGTGCCGATTGTGAACAGACACACACACGGCAATATTGATGGGTATTACCCCAACATGCATACAAGCAGAGTCAAAGTTAACTCATGCACAAGGACATCAATACACATGTCCGTTGTCTTCACATGTCTCAGTAAGTCAAGTGCACCAGGTAGCAGTGCTACTGTCACTCAAACACTGACCCACCTTGGGGGCAAGCTGGATATAAAGAACCCACAATGAGTAAAACGTTTAGCAGCCAAGGAGTTTCACTCTCAGCTACCCTCAGCACAATAACTCCCAATGATGTATGCTGCTGATGTTCAAACATAGTAATCTGCAAAAAGTCAAGGTGGATGCTTCACCAGGCCCATGCACCAACAGTTCACCCTAAAAGGTCTGTGGATAAGTGATCAATGGCCCTGTATATAACCTCAAATCTTTTTTGAGTGACCCAGACATCCTGACAGTCACAACATGGAGATAATACACAGGACCTGGCCAATGACATCATGGTGACGAGTAGGCGGTCAAGTATAGGCAACTCAATTTCAGTGTTGTAGGTTAATTGTCTGAACCACCACATGACACAGCAGAAAGTACAAAGTTGCACAATGCACACACACCAAAAAAGCCACCCTGCAAACACAGCAGGCACAAATACTAATGGACACATGTCTCCATTATATGTTTTAGGTGATCAAGGATATGCACTCTCACCATGGCTGATGACCCCCATCAAAGTGACCCACACACAGACCCAGAGAGACTACAATGTTGCACTGGGACACACAAGGGCCATTGTTGAACGGACCTTTGGAGTCAATAAATCAAGGTTGGTGCCTTGATATTTTGTGGGTGGGGGGGCTCTGTACAGTCCTGAACTGGTCGGTAAAATTATAATGGCTGGTTGCATTTTGCACAATATTTGTGTACAGACAAACACACCATTGGCTGAAGGCTAGGAGGAGCAGGACAATCCACAGGATGGCCAGGACAAAGAAGCTGATGCTAGACACAACAGCTTCTGCTGCCATCATCTGCAATTATTTTACCTAATCACCATCAACAAGTGTCCCATCACAAGCATTCCTTTAAAAAAATCCACAGATTGTTACTTAGAAAAATAAAGTATCACTACAACAAAGTCTTGTATGCTTGGTTTCTGACTTCTGAAGTTGATCAATCTGTTTAGTTAAAGTTAACTAAACAACAGTGCCACACAGCTCTCAAACCTAGCAGGGGACATGACACCAATTAAACGAAGAGTTGGAATGGAACAACGTATTGGTCATCTGAGCCAATTAATGTGTATGGTCCCTCAGTGATAATCAATAACTGTGTGTTGTGTCGTCATAGGAGCACCTACATGTTTGTTTACATACAAGAACGTAGTACAACATACACTGTATGTCTGATGCATCACCATAGCTGTGGGCAGATAGCTAAAAGCAAAATCAAAGGGGATGATGGATGGAGTGTTGAACAGTGCAAGCACTCACCCCCAGTGTTGGACTTGGCCCTTCTGGCAAGTTCACCCCTAGAACTTTTTGCATTTATCCTAGCCTTTTTCCTATGTTGTACTAGTGGTTTTAGGCCTCTAGGCGCTTTTACACTGTGTCCCAGTGGAAAGTGTGTGCGCTCTGTGTATGTTTTAGTGAGACTGACCTGCCCTCCCATAGGAATGCATGGGGGATCTGAGTGACCGTGTTAAGTCCTGATGTGAGAGGAGTGCAGGGTCGAGTTTGGTATGTGGGAACTCGTGAGATTGAATGCTGCGCGATGATGTGTGCGGCGTTACTGTGTCTAGTGTAGCAGTGCCACTTCTAGAAGCTGGCATGTCTGTGTAATAAATGTGAAGTGACTGTCTGGCTTGTGATTGGCTGGCGTGCCTCGCTCCAGGAGTCAGGATGGGTCTGCCCCGGTGGTGAATGGAGAGATCTGCATGTTGATGGCAGGGAGGAGTACACCTGGGACCTGAATAGGGCTGGGCATTCCCTACACAATGCTGGCTCCACCCCATGTGGTGCGTCTAATGTCCCTGGCCTGTCCTGTGAATAGGGAGAGGGGCTGAGCAAAACAAAGTGCTCAGGAACCAGTTGCATCTGGTTCGCCCCTTCCCTGCACCTTTGGAGACAAAGGAGTTTGTGTATAAAAGAGGGGCTGTGACCCCATGAAAATGTTCTTGTTCTTGGACAGCTGCTGCTGGGGCCCAGGGGAAGGCTTGCCTCCCTGGGCCCTGCCCAGCCCCTGGATGCCCTGGATGCTGGAGGACTTCTTTTGGACCCTCCTGCCTGGCCTGAGGATGGCTGGGAGACTGCCCTTGCCCTGAAAGCCTTGCCCTGCATTGCCCCTTACTTCCTAAAGGACTTGTTGCTGTTTGAAAGTCTTACTGCTTTTTGAAAGACTGGCTATTATCCAAAAGAAACTAGTGCTCATAGCGATCTCCAAGGGCCTGGAAGCGAGCTGGCCCCCTGACCTGAACTCCAGGAACACTGGACTCTGCCTGCCTGCATCTGAGCCGTGAAGAAATTGCTGAACTCTTCCCCTGCTGCTGGAGCCGCCCCAAGTGCGTCCCGTATCTCTGGACTGCTGCGAAGCCGTCCGGTGCCTGCCCGCCCCGTGTGACCCGCTCTGACTACGAGCCGTACTCGCATCGTGTCGCTGGGCTGCCCACACCCGCTTCGCCCTCCTCTGAAGGGCGCACTGTTCTGCCTGCCGCATCCCCACTGGGGGGAGGAACCTTAAAAGATCAGCGCACCACCCCCAGAGACACCTCGTACGCCGAAGCGTACCCTCTCCTCGACGTCGCACTACAAAAAGAAGAAGCATTTCCCCGCTCAGACGGGCATCTCCTGAGGTACGTGTCATACGCCTGAAGCGTACCACTTCGCACCGCACCTTGTCCCCGAGGCCGCGCCGCACAAGGGGAGCCACGCTGTATGCTGAGTACAGGCCGCCCTGTGCCGCATTGCCACCTCTAGGGGAGATTGGTTCGCCAAAAGGACGCCTACGCTTACCTCATCGCGTCCCCTCAGCCGCATAACCAAAGGTACTGTACCAACTGAACTCTGCCCTGTGCGCACCGGACCCAAGAGTCCGCCCGTGGCGTAGTCCCTTCTTTTGCTGCAATTTAATCCCGCCACGTCCCGCACATTCAATACGACGCGCGTGAGCGCAAAAGAGCCACTTTTGCTATTAAGAAGAAGAAACGCATATCCTTGCTTAAAACGAGTTGTGTGCATTAAAAAACTTTATTCATGATCTAGAGACACTTTTAAGAAGAGGCACATATCCCCGGATAAAACAGTATTGTGTGCATCAAAGATAACACGTTATTTATGGTCTTGTAATTAAGCCTGCATAAGAATTTATATTTTACATAAAGTCTGCATAGGAGGTTGTTTTGCCTGTTTAGGTTTATGTTAGGGAGATTATACTTCCCTGTGTGATGTACGCCCCTAGTTTAATTATACTTAGGAGGTAGGGTCTAATGCGTTAGACTTGTGAGAGATTGCGTAATGTGTTTATGCCCCTGTGATGTATACAGGATAGGTTTTATACCTGATTCTATTGTGATAATGCTGAGGTCATTATTGCGCCAGTAGTTACTGGTTGTGCTCTACAGTTATAATTTGTGTTACAGTTGGTATATGTTCTACATTTACCATTGGTGATTTGTGCTAATTCTGACAGTGGTCCAGGTGTCCCTGTCTTGTGTAAATAGTCCCCTGTAAAATTATGCCCCGTGCCAGTTGGCACCGTGTAAATTATGTGATTATCATCTAATGTGTTTACTATAATACAAAGGCTATTTTTTTATATATAACCTTGTGTGGAGTTTCCTTTGTGGTGTGCCTAGGGTGTTGTTGCTGTGTGCGCGCGCAATCACTTTACACATTGCCTCCGGGATAAGCCTGACTGCTCGTGCCAAGCTATCAAGGGGGTGAGCAGGGTTTATCTTTGGCGTGTAACTCCCCAGCCCTGACTTGGAGTGGTGGTCTCTGCCTGGCTTTGGCGCAAGCCTTAGCCAACCAGGGATCCCATTTCTAACACCCAGTCAACTGATCTGGGTTTAATCCATCATAATTCTTTAGCTCACTCCGCCACCCCAGTTCAGATATGGCCATATGCAAATCAGTCTGACCCTGTGCCTCATGGGAACAGTCCAGCCCGAACTGCCAAGCCATGCCTCCCCTGGACCGGAAACAAGCTTCCTGGAACCGGTTTCTGGCTAATCAGACGTCATCAGCTAGGCTACCTTGAATCCAGTGGCAAAGTGAGCAAGGGACCCAAGTCTGGGCATACCCTGCCAACTTAGGGCGAACAAAGCAAAACCAAAGGGGATGATGGACAGAGTGTTGAACATTGCAAACACTCACCCCCAGTCAACTGATCTGAGTTTAATCCATCATCATTCTTTACTCACTCCGCCACCCCAGTTCAGACATGGCCATATGCAAATCAGTCTGACCCTGTGCCTCATGGGGACAGTCCAGCCCGAACTGCCAAGCCATGTCTTCTCTGGACTGGAAACAAGCATGCTGGGACCGGTTTCTGGCTAATCAGCCGTCATCAGCCAGGCTAGCTTGAGTCCAGTGGCAAACTGAGCAAGGGACCGACGTCTGGGCATACTCTGCTAACTTAGGGCGAATAAAGCAAAACCAAAGGTGATGATGGACAGAGTGTTGAACATTGCAAGCACTCACCCCCAGTCAACTGATTTGCATATGGCTGGGTTCAAACTGGGATGGCATGGTGAGCAAAAAACGATGGATTTAGGCCCATATCTCTGTACTGGGGTGAATGTATAACATTGTTCTGCATTCTGTCCATCAACTGTTGTCTCTGAGTGAGTGCATTAGTATATGAGTGAATATCTAAATGTACTGCTTTTCCAATTTTCAGGCAATATTTGCGAATTTGTCGTGAAGTTACATGGGGGGGGCGCGCTGAACATTTTGATGACTTTGCGAATATCGGAAAAAAGTCATTTCAACAAATTGTACACATAAGGGGTCCCCCAAACACCCCTATGTTCCACCCTTGGGGTTAAGGTAACTCTACCCTGACCCCTTCTATCACTCTCAATGTTTATTTTCAACCCCGAGAACCAGGTCCCGTTACAGAAAATGGTGGTTGCAACTTTCTACACAGGTTGTGTACAGCCAATCGGGCGCAAGATATTGACAAAACAAAAAAAGCTTTTCATTTGTAAAACAGGTCCTAACTATAAATGCCTACAGGTGACTTTTAGTAGGTAATATATACATATCTATATCTCTATATCTCTCTCTCTCTCTCTCTCTTTCTCTATCGCTCAAAAACAACGCGTTTTCAGTCGAGAAGGCCTTTGTCCAGTTACCAGAGTGCAAGCAGGTAAACATATAAATAATAGTACGTCATCATAGACATAGAAAAAATACCCAAACACGGATCGATAGTAACTATAATGCCCGGACTTGATGCTTTTTAAACCAAAATTTTTGTAAATAGCTTTACGATCATAATGTTATTAAACAATCAGTGACAACAATAAATAAATAAATGCCCAGCATGCGCACGTTTGTTACGTTTCATGACTGTTACACATCCTAGCATTCGCATGTGGAAGAAATACTATTGTGGTTTTCAATTCATCATGAAATCAGGTATAGAAGAAATACTTCTCTGTTGTGTAGTTCATAATATAATCAAATACACAGACTTTATCTTGATGTGTTATTTTCGAAATACTGTTGCAATATTCACTAGGCATGGGCACAGATTGCTGAACATATAAAAATAAAATCAATCAATTAAGAAACTGAAAATACATATTTATCAACATACGTAATTCATCAACATAAAATAATGCATCTTCCCCTGAATAATTTCAGGGCACCCGACATAATGAAAAGAAGAGGGGTAATATTCGCCACATGTGATATCTATTCAGGTTCATCCTGATTAAGGCACTCTGGATACAAAAGAAAATGCGATGTCGCATTTTGTGAAAAATTAATAGATTAGTGATATAATAGAAATTAAGGTATATGTCATCAGGTACCAGCTTGATGAAGATCCCGGTGATCTGAAATTGGCAGTCCAAGCACTGGTCATATCAAGAATTGAATATGGAAGCGCAACTCTATCAGGACTCCATAAGATCTCAACAGCACCACTAAAAGCTTGTCTCAATGCAGCAACTAGACTTATAACTGGAACAAGAAAATATGACCACATCACTCTGCATCTCAAAGCGCTAAACTGGCTACCATACGAAGCAAGAATAGAGCTAAAAATTGCTTGCATCACTCACAAGGCAATACACCACAAAACTCCACATTACCTAGCTCAGAAAATTACGCTATCCGGCGGCACTAGACACTCGAGAGGATCGGAGGATTTTCTACTGAAACCAGACTTCTGCCTTAAGAAAAAAACTTATGATAGAGCATTCATGGGAGCAGCACCAAGGATTTGGAATTCGTTCCCACCGAATATCAGAAGAATCACCTACACTCCTCGATTCAAAAAGTAGACTAAGGCCTTTCTGATGGGTACATTTCTCCCATAACGACCAACAGGGACGTCTAAGTCGTTATGGAAATGGGCTGGCAACACGGCGATCCTAATGCAGATGATCAATTTTTAACTATTGGGAGCAGGAACGCTACCCTGCTAGGCACAGATCATAGAAACTGTTCACGTCCCGATCCAAGATACAGTCATTATCTGAGCTTGAAGGGCTAGCATCTACTGCGAAATTGAAGTACGACAAGGCAATCTTGAATGTAATCTAATGATTTCTATTATTACTCATTATATTATTGTTTATGGATAAATATTTGCCAATGTTAGCGGAACACATAGACATGTTATTGATGTGAAAAATTGGATATCTGCTGATATCGAAGTGTTTGGAAATGTAAAGCGTTCTGACACCCAACTCAGGGTCTGGTTCGCGCTATAGAAAACACTAAATAAATATATATATATATTGCCTACTTGCTGTCGCCAGTAGGTAGTTGTAGTTAGGACCTATTATCCATAGGAAATTCGTAACATTCTTTTCCCAATAACTTTGGCGCCGGATGATGAATCTTCGCGAAAGTTTCAAAACTGGTGGGGCGCTCCGGTCAGCTCCTATCCTGAAAGTTTAGGGGTGATTGGTCAAGCGGGGGCTGAGAAAAAAGGGGGGTCCCAAAACATGTTTTCTCCATGTTATTTCCCATAGGAATTTTTGGAACAGGCTACAGCCCCAACTGCTAAACGGAATTACACCAAATTTTGCAAAAAGGTAGCCCTTGGCTCAGAAAGAGACCTTTTTTTTAAATGGTGTAAATCCGTTCAGAAGTTCCTGAGAAAATCAAAAAATAGAGGTAAAAAAATCAATTTCCCATAGGAAAGTTTAGACACAGTTATAGCAAAAACTGCTGAACGGAATTACACCAAATTTGGCAAAAAGGTACTGCTTGGCTCAGAAAGCGACCTTTTTAACAATGTTGTAAATCCATTCAGTAGTTTTTGAGAAATTTGGGAAATAAAGATAGTGATATCTATGGCCGCGGAGGATCCGATCCGCGCACCCTCCCGATCACGAGCTTCATGCTAATTGGCTGTCAACACTCCAAACCAGGAAGTGTTGGCAGCCATCATGTGCCTCGGTAGAAGAGAGGCACAAGAAAACAGAAAAAGAAACGTGAAAAACAAGAAAAGGGGCTGGGTAGAAACACCCTGACCCCCTAGGCCTGCTCAGGGGTCCCAACAAGGAACCCTAGGGCCAAAAAAAGCATTTTTTTTAAAAACAAAATCGGCGAGATTCGCACACACAGCGCGAATTTCGGCCATCATTTTCTTTTAAATGAAGCCCGCGCTACGTTTAATTGAAGCCCCCGGTGGGCCGAGTCCAGGGGACAATGCTTTTATTGTAATGGGGGCCCAAAGGGGCCCCCCAGCCCCAGGGACCGCCACCACCAGGGCTTTTCTAAAATATTTGCGGGGGGCACATGGCCCCCCCCGCAACCTCGGGGACCGGCACCCCAGGGCTTGTTTTTTTTTTTTTTAAACTACCTGTGTGGGGGGCTCTAGCCCCCCCACATGCCCCAGGGACTGCCACCTCCCCGGGGCTTTGACAATGTTGGGAGGGGGACGCGCGGCCCCCCTCCTGGAGCCAGTGATGGCCCTGGGGGCTGCCACCCCCCAGGACACTGCAGTTTGCTATGACAGGGCGGGAGCTGCAAGGTTTCTGCCCTGTCATAGCAAACTCTGGTTTGGATTTTAGAAGAGAGATCAGGAAACCTGCTCTCTCTTCCAAAATCAAACCACATTGCTTTTCCACATGGGGAGCTGCATGTCAGCAGCTCCCCGTGTGGAAAAGGAATGACGGCTCCCGCAGGATGCGGGGAGCCGGATGGGACCGTGGGGGCACTGGGGCTCCCCCCACGGTCCCTAACAAAGTGGCCAGGCCCCGGGGATGGGGTCCCCAGGGCCATAAATGGCCAGAGGAAGGGGGCCACGCAGCCCCCCTCCAAATATAACATTTAAAAAAAAAAAAACTGGCCATGCCCTGGGGGATGGGGTCCCAGGGGCCGAACATGGCCTCGGGAAGGGGGCCACGCAGCCCCCCTCCAAATATATCATTTAAAAAAAAAAAAACTGGCCATGCCCTGGGGGATGGGGTCCCAGGGGCCGAATATGGCCTCGGGAAGGGGGCCCCCTTCCATTTTTTTTTTTAATTAAAAAAATAGGGGTGAGGCCCTGTGGATGGGGTCCCCAGGGCCAATAAAATAGTAAAGGAAGGGGGGGCCACACAGCTCCCCTTCTTAAACATTTTTTTTAAAAGAGCGGCATCGTGCCGGATGCCCCGCCCCCTCCCTGCAGCACTCTGCAAACGAGTCCCCTGGCGCGTTGTAAGATGGGGAACTAATTCCCCTTGAATACTGGGGGTCCCTGGGGGCCAACTAGCCTACCAGGAACCTCCAGTATGCGCCAGGGAGTTACGTTGCAGAGAGGTGTTCACAGGCCACGCCCCTTTTTACACCTCTCTGCAACGCAGCTCTATTGCGCTTACTGGAAGTACCTGGTGAGCTAGTTGGCCCCCAGGGACCATCAGTATTCAAGGGGAATTAATTCCCCAACTTACAACGCACCAGGGGGCATGTTTGCACATGTCACCTCAGGCCCGCCCCCTCCCTTCACCACAGTGCAAACGCGCCTCCTGGCACGTTGTAAGTCAGGGAATTAATTCCCCTTGAATACTGAGGGTCACTGGGAGCCAACTAGCCCACCAGGTACCTCCAGTATGCGCTAGGGTGCTGCGTTGCAGAGAGGTGTTCAGAGGCCACGCCCCTTTTTACACCTCTCTGCAACGCAGCTCTGTGGCGCTTACTGGAGGTACCTCGTGGGATAGTTGGAGCCCAGGGACCATCAGGATTCAAGGGGACTTAATCTCCCAACTTAAAACGCGCCACGGGGTGTATTTGCACAGTGGTGAAGGGAGGGGGCGGGGCCTGAGGTGACATGTGTGCAAATACGCCTTGTGGCACATTTTAGTTGGGAAATTAATCCCTTTCAATCCTGAGGGCCCCTGGCGGCCAACTAGCCTACCAGGTGTTTCCAGTGAGTGCCACTGTGCTGCGTTGCAGAGAGGTGGTCCAGGCCACGCCCCTTTTTACATCTCTCTGCAACGTAGCTCTGTGGCACTTACTGGAGGTACCTGATAGGCTAGTTGGCCCGCCAAGGGCCCTCAGGATTGAAGGGGACTTTATCCCTCAACTTAAAACGCGCCACAGGGCACGTTTGCACAGTGGTGAAGGGAGGTGGTGGGGAGTGAGGTGCCATGTGTGCAAACACACCCTGTGGTGCGTTTAAAGTTGGGGAATTAATTCCGTTTCAATCCTGAGGGACCCTGGGGGCCAACTAGCCTACCAGGTGTTTCCAGTAAGCGCCACTGTGCTGCGTTGCAGAGAGGTGATCCAGGTAATGCCCTTTTTTACACCTCTCTGCAACGCAGCTCTGTGGCGATTACTGGAGGTACCTGGTGGGCTAGTTGGATCCCAGGAACCCTCAGGATTGAAGGGGACTTTATCCCCCAACTTAAAACGCGCCACAGGGCGTGTTTGCACACGTCACCTCAGGCCCGCCACCTCCCTTCACCAATGTGCAAACGCACCTCCTGACGCGTTGTAAGTTGGGGAATTAATTCCCCTTGAATACGGAGGGTCCCTGGGGGCCAACTAGCCCACCAGGTACCTCCAGTATGCGCCAGGGAGCTGCTTTGCAGAGAGGTGTTCAGAGGCCACTCCCCTTTTTACACCTCTCTGCAATGCAGCTTTGTGACGCTTACTGGAGGTACCTCGTGAGATAGTTGGAGCCCAGGGACCCTTAGGATTCAAGGGGACTTAATCTCCCAACTTAAAACGCGCCACGGGGTGTGTTTGCACAGTGGTGAAGGGAGGGGGCAGGGCCTGAGGTAACATGTGTGCAAATACGCCTTGTGGTGGGTTTAAAGTTGGGGAATGAATTCCCTTTCAATCCTGAGGGCCCCTGGGGACCAACTAGCTCACCAGATGCAATCAGTAAGTGCCACTGCGCTGCGTTGCAGAGAGGTGGTCCAGGCCACGCACCTTTTTACACCTCTCTGCAACGTAGCTCTGTGGTGCTTACTGGAGGTACCTGGTAGGCTAGTTGGCCCCCAGGGGCCCTCAGGATTGAAGGGGACTTTATCACTCAACTTAAAATACGCCACGGGGCACGTTTGCACAGTGGTAAAGGGAGGGGGCGGGGCCTTAGGTGCCATGTGTGCAAACACACCCTGTGGTGCGTTTAAAGTTGGGGAATTAATTCCGTTTCAATCCTGAGGGACCCTGGGGGCCAACTAACCCACCAGGTGTTTCCAGTAAGCGCCACTGCGCTGTGTTGCAGAGAGGTGGTCCAGGTCATGCCCTTTTTTACACCTCTCTGCAATGCAGCTTTGTGGTGCCTGGTGGGCTAGTTGGATCCCACGGACCCTCAGGATTGAAGGGGACTTTATCCCCAACTTAAAACGCACCACGGGCGTGTTTGCAGACATGTCACCTCAGGCCCCCCCTCCCTTCACCAATGTGCAAACATGCCCCGTAGCGCGTTTTAAGAGGTTTTAATCCCTTGCCCTATTATGTACTAGGGACTTACAGAGGACGTCATGCTAATCACAGGGGTACCCAAACACATAGTGTTCCCTAGTGTATGTAGGTGTTTTCACTATATTCTACGTGTCTTTTAGCATAGCACTGGCTCTAGACTTGGTTAGTCAGAGTCAGTTACCACCAGTACCCATCTGAAAAAGGTGTGGGCACAGGATGATTTTGCAACAAAGCCTCTTTCTGCTCCTCTGTAAGTTCTTTCTGCACATGTTTTGCTTCTTCCTGCACTTTTCTTCATCGTTGTGGACTTCTGTTGCCTCTTTCTGCATTTCTTTTGCTTCTTTCTGTGTATTTTTTCTTCTTTCTTTAGATGCCCAACCTCTGTAGGCATAGTTAGAAACTAGCATTTAAAAAACCTTAGAAATTCACTTAAAAAACCATAGGTTTCAGGCACGTTATAGTTAGAAATTAGCATTTAAAAAACCTTTGAAATTCACTGAAAAAACCATGGGTTTTAGAGAAAGTTATAGTTAGCAGGACATTTCACTCGTACAAAACCAGTGAAATTCCCCCGTTATAGTAAGTTCAGCTAACTATAACTCGCTCCCCCGCAATGCACTGCTGATGACGTCACATATGACATCACTCATGACATGGTCAGTGACATCACTGATGACATCACTGATGACATCTCAAATGACATCACTGATGACATCATCCATGTGATAAATTGATGCATCTTCTCACACCCTAATATAACCTTTGATACACCCACTCTAAATTACAGACTGCCATTCGCAAAACCATAGAAACTCCAACACCAATAACTACATACCCACTCACTGATTCTGAGGTTTTACACACACATCCACTCACTCACACATACAGTCACTCATACTTATGGTCACTCAGTACAGGACTATCATATGCACTCATACACCTATATAGACACTCACACACCGCCACTCTTTCATAGAGGTACTCAGACACCTAGTCAGTCATGCAAATAATTTAACACACTGCCATTTACTCACCTACACTGTTATACACACACCAGCTAAATTACTCATACAAATACTAGCACATTCATACGCTCTTATACAATCACTGCTACAAGCACACACTCATCCATACAGCCACTCTCACAATCACACACTCTCACTTATAGCCATTTATATACTCCAAAACACATATATACTGCCTTTCACATATGTAGTTACTCAAACATGTACCACTGATATATACATGCACTCACTAACACACCTATACACACACTCACCCACCCATACAGTCTATCACAGATGCACTCTTGAAACCATGCACCCAGTGAATCACCCACTCACGCATCTATGCACAGAGTCACACACCCCCCACCCACACAAACACTCAGGATCCCATACAGATACTCAGAGAATCTATCAATAACTCATATAGACACTCATGTAGCTATTCACAAATCCATGCAGCCGCTTACACACCAACAGACAGACGGATACAGACATTCACACAGTTTAGTCACTAACCCATGCATTCAGTAAGATACATTTAATCACTCGCTTAGTCAGTCACGCACCTAGTAAATCATCCATTCAGACACTTATACACCCACTCATTCTTCAATACGCCTTTCCCTATATATATTAAACATATTTAAACTTTACAGAAACACACAGTCACTGGATGATGTCATCAGTGATGTCATTTGAGATGTCATCAGTGATGTCATCAGTGATGTCACTGACCATGTCATGAGTGATGTAATATGTGACGTCATCAGCAGTGCATTGCAGGTGTGCGAGTTATAGTTAGCTAAACTAACTACAATGGGGGAATTTCACTGGTTTTGTACGAGTGAAATGTCCTGCTAACTATAACTTTCTCCAAAACCTATGTTTTTTTTCAGTGAATTTTCTAAGGTTTTTTAAATGCTAATTTCTAACTATAACATGCCTGAAACCTTTGGTTTTTTCAGTGAATATATATACATATATATTTATTTATATATCACCTACTGGCAGTCGCCAGTAGGTAGTTATAGTTAGGACCAATTTTCCATAGGAAATCCGCAACATTCTATTTAGAATATCATTGGTGCCGATTGACGAATCTTCGCGACATTTTCCAAACTTTTGGCCAGCTCCGGTCCGCTCCTATCCTGAAAATTTCACGGTGATTCATCAAGCGGGGGCCGAGAAAAAAGGGGGTCCCAAAACGCGTTTTCCCCATGCATTTTCCCATAGGACCTGTTGACGCAGCTACAGCCCGAACTGCTCTACAGAATTACACCAAATTTGGCAAAGAGGTAGTCCTCCTGTCAGATTTGTGCCTTTTGCTTCAATGGTGTAAATCCGTTCAGTAGTTCCTGAGAAAATTAGAGTTAAAAAGATATATATATATATGGGCGGAGCCTAACCACACATCTCATCGTGAGATCTGATTGGCTGTTAGTACTTCATCCAAGAAGTGTTGGCAGCCATCTTGGGACCAATATATATGATAGCACCTCATTAAAAAGCATTGCAGTTAATAGAAGGTTTTAAGACTTTAGTTACATTATAAATCATTTGTTGATGGAACCATACTCATTTTAGGAATTGTGGTGCGTTCGAAGGTGATTTTACCATGTGAAAAAGACTTCTGCTGTGATATCATGAATCATGTTTGAGAGAAAACTATTTTCCCAAAGAGGATTGGAAGGTGATCTATAAGCTAAACTGAGAGCATATTTTCTGTAAATTCACATTATCTTTCTCAGTCATGTGAGAATGAAGTCTGACATTCTCAGTAAAACATGTACATCCAATAAGGGCAGAGACTGTCAGTTGATTCCTTTGTGTTCTACTGCAGCTTCCCAGAGTGTTCTGAAGAACAACTAGAGCGCTAACAGTCTTACTTATGACAAAAGTATGGCAGAAGCCATCTTGATTGGAATAAACTGGTACACTTAAAACATTTAATTTAAAAGGAACACAATGAGGGGGTTCATTTTGCCATAGAAATTATGATTAGTGCAGAAGAAAGAAAAATTAGGGCACATTTGGAGTGACTTCTCAAATCCTCTTCTATTTCATTAAAAAATTCTGATATGCAGACTGAAACATGCACTTTTAATACCAGCAGCAGACTTCCGTGGTGAGCAGTAGCTTTACTACAGTGATCTAATGAGCAACTAGAGTGCTAACATTCAGAATTTATGGCAAATGTGTGACATATCTGAATACCTTCTTGATGGAATCAAAGTAAAAAACTGAAAGCATTTCCTACTGAGCAGACTGCAGTAAATGAGGAAATTAGGAAACTTCATAGCAAATAAATCTCCCAAGATGGCCACCAGAGACAAAAGAGCACAATGGCAGCACAAATATCACCCAGATGTAGCCCACATGTAGCCCAATGACAGAAGTGTGCAAAACACTTATTTTTTGTGTATTTGCAGTTTTATATAGTGCAGACTTGTCAGGTATTGGAGTGCTTTACATGAGCATTGGTTACATCACAGAAGATCAAATTCATTTTGGTTGTAGACATGGGGAGATTAAGTGATTTGACCAGAATCACAGAATGTAGAGCTGAAGCAGAAACTCCAACCTGGTTCCCCAGTTGCAAAGCCTGCAGCTCTGGAAGTAACACCGCATCCTCTCCCCTAGGTACAACATTTAATCAAGTGGTCAACTGGATAAAAAAACAAAGATTACAAATAATTTAAAAGTTCTTTGTCGCTATTTGAAAACTCAGAAAATATGTCCTCATTTTAGTTTTTTAGAGCACTAACCATAATTTTTATGCAAATAAGACTCTCATATATGTAATTTCTAAAGGAAATGCTCTAGGTATTACAGTTTTGATTACATCAAGATGACGTCAGGCGTTACACACTTTTGTAATAAATATAGAATGTTAGCAATCTAGTTGTTCATTGGGATACTGTTGAGAGGCAGAGGCCAGGGGCACGGACTCTGAAAATTGAAGGCAGGTAGGAGAGTGCAGAGGCAACAATTTGACCACACTTGGCAGGCAGGAAGGGCAGTGGCAACACAACAGACTATGGAGGGCAGTGGAAAGGGGGGCAGGGGCAACAAACCAACATACAGGACTGGCAAGAGAGACTGTGGCAATATAATAGACCATTGTGGGCAGAAGGAAGAGGCAGTGGTAGTACAACAATACATGCCAACAGACCCGTTTCAGCCAGGAAACATCCAATGTTTTTAAGCTCAAATGGGCTTTATTTGATCTGTCTCCTGTCTACAATCTCCTCTTTTTCAATGTAACTCAAAGGGGAAAATCAATACCCCAGTTTTTTTTCAAAATCTCCCTCTTACCAAGTTCAAACTGTTCGCAAGTATGGTACATTGGATCATGGTAGGCAGGAGGAATTGGGGTAGGGACATGGACTCGGATGACAGAGGACAGGAGGGACCTGGAGAGGTGCACCAAACTGACCCTACAGGGCAGGCATCAGGGTTTGCAGCAGCACAATACACCACACAGGGCATGTGGGACGGGAGTGCAGCACAACAATCCATAGAAAGCAACAGGGAGGGGACAGCACCATGCACATGGACAACAGAGAACAGAGGGGAAAGAGGCAATGGTAGCTAGCTGACCATAATGGACAGACAGGAGAGAAATCTGCAGCATAACAGACCATAAAGGGCATGAGGGACGGATCAGGGGCATTACAATGGAGCAGACAAGCCAGGAGGTAGGGAATAGGGGTCTGCACATGGAAACAGAGGGATGGGGGCAAGGGGGCAGGGCAGGAGCAGCAAGATGACCATGGAGGTCAGGCAGGATGGGCACTAGAAACAAGACACCATGGAGAGCAACAATGAGACTATGATGGCATACACACAGACCATGGAGGGAAGGTGGGAGGTGGTCAGGGGCAGCTAGCTGACCACACAGGGAAGGTGGGAGGGGCCATGGCAGCACAGAAGACCATGCATGGCAAGCGGGAGGGTTAGTGGCAGCACAATGGCTATGATGGGCAAGAAGGAGGGTGCAGGGGCATGCACAAAGGACCATGGAGAATAGAAGGGAGGGTCAGGACCTGGGCACAGACAAGAGAGTTCAGGGGAAGGGGCCTCACAACAGACCGCGCGGGGCAGGCAGGAGTAGCAGTTGCAGCACAACAGACCTGGGAGGGCAGAAGGGTGTGGCAGTAAAATGGACCATGGAGGACAGGAGGAAGGGGATAGGGGCATGGCATGTGGACAGGCAGGGTGGAGGTGGCAGGGACAGGTTACAGTCATCTGACAATGCTAGGCAGGTGGGAGGGGAGTGGCAGCTCAACAGAACACTCAGAGTAGATAGGAGTGGCAGGTCCATGGAACATGGATGGAGCAGGGGCATGCACAAAGACATCGGAGGGAAGGGGGAAGGAGAATAGGGGCAGCAAGCTAAGCACAGAGGCTAAGCAGGAGGTCAATGATGGGCCATAGAATTGGGCAATGGAGGGCAGGAGGAGTGGACTGGTACATCATGCTAAATGGAGGGCAGTGGCAGCACATCAGACCATGCATGGCAGGAGGGAGGAGGCTAGTCCATGGATTCAGAAAACAGAGGATAGGGAGGAGGTGGATGGGGCAGCAAGCTAACTGTTCAGAGAAGGCGGGTATTAGGAACTTTATTGTATTTAAAATGTGTGTCTGTGCGAGCTACTTAAAATATGAGCAAGTATGCAGCATAATCTCACTTTTATTCAGGAAGAAGAGGACGTTTGTGACTGTGACTCCGGACTCACTTGGCAGAAACACCCCCTGACCCTCCAGCCCCCATCGCAAAATGTAATGCCCGTGAAAAGGGTAGGTGGACGCAGTGTTATATAGAACATAGTCCTGAAAGCACGATTGAAAATGAAAACTTGATATAGTATATGGTATAAACTATGCACAAAAAGTGTGATATAAGATGAACCGGGGCGTGAAATATAATATGCAATACATTGTGCGCAAGGACAGATTCATTGGAGAGCGCGAAATAGCACAGGCACTAGCGCGTGCTATGCGATATGCGCCTTGGAGTGTAATATGCACAGGGCAGTGTTGTGTAACCTAACTAGTCTCTAAAGTTGTAATATAAAATAAATAAAAGACCAGCATCGTGCCGGAGGCCACGCCCCCTCCTTGCAGCACTCTGCAAATGCGCCCCCTGGCCAGTTGTAAGTTGGGGAATTATTTCCCCTTCAATAACTGAGGGCCAACTAGCCCAACAGGTATCTCCAGTATGCGCCAGGGAGCTGCGTGGCAGACAGGTGTTCTGAGGCGATGCCCCTTTTTACACCTCTATGCAACGCAGCTCTGTCGCGCTTACTGGAGGTACCTAGTGGGCTATTTTGCCCCTAGGGACCCTCAGGATTCAAGGGGACTTAATCTCCCAACTTAAAAAACGTCCACAGGGCGTGTTTACACAGCGGGGAAGGGAGGGGACGGGGCCTGAGGTGACGTGTTCAAACACGCCCTATGGCGCGTTTTAGGTTGGGGAAATAATTCCCCTTCAATCCTGAGGGCCCCTGGGGGCTAACTAGCCCACCAGGTGCTTCCAGTAAGCGCCACTGAGCTACGTTGCAGAGAGGTGGTCCAGGCCGTGCCACTTTTTACACCTCTCTGCAACGCAGCTCTGTGGCGCTTACTGGAGGTACCTAGTGGGCTATTTGGACCCTAGGGACCCTCAGGATTCAAGGGGACTTAATCTCCCAACTTAAAACGGCCACAGGGCGTGTTTACACAGTGGGGAAGGTAGGGGACGGGGCCTGAGGTGACGTGTGCAAACACGCCCTGTGGCGCATTTTAAGAGGTAGTTTTAATCCCCTGCCCTATTATATACTAGGGGCTTACAGAGGGGGTCATGCTAATCACAGGGGGACCCCAATGCATAGTGTACCCTAGTGTATGTAGGTGTTTTCACTGTATTCTGAGTGTCTTTTAACATAGCACTGGCTCTAGGACTGGTTAGTCAGACTCAGTTACCACCAGTATCCGTCTGAAAAAGTTGAGGGTACAGGATGATTTTGCAACAAGGCTTCTTTCTGCTCTTCTGTTTGTTCTTTCTGCACGTTATCCTTCTTCCTGCACTTGTCTTCATCTTTGAGGACTTCTGTTGCTTCTTTCTGCATTTCTTTTTTTTCTTTCTGTGAGTTTTTTCTTCTTTCTTCACATGTCCCATCTCTGTAGGCATAGTTAGAAATTAGCATTTAAAAAAAACCTTTGAAATTCACTGAAAAAACTATAGGTTTCAGGGGTGTTCTAGTTAGCTGGAATTTTCACTCGTGCAAAACCATTGAAATTCCCCGTTATAGTTAGTTCAGCTAACTATAACTCGCGCGCCCGCAATGCACTGCTGATGACGTCACATATTACATCACTCATGACATGGTCAGTGACATCACTCATGACATCATCCTTGTGATAGAGTGGCAGACCTCCTCTCCCCCTAATATAACCTTTGATACACACATTCAAAAATAGAGACAAAAATGTTCAAAACAATGGACATACCAATACCAGTTACAACAACCTATTCAGTAATTCAAAGATCCACATATACATCCACTCATTCACCAACAGTCCTATACAGTCACTCATACATGCACTCACTCATCATATGTACCCAAACACCTATACATCCTGTTATACAACACCACTCATCCATAGTTACTCACACACATAGTCACTCATGCTGATAAAGAATCAAACATCCATTTACTTGCATATACAGTTATACACACACCACCACACTTACTTCTACAGAAACTTACACATACTTAGTCTTTTAAACAATCACTTATAGAAACACATACTTATTCAAACAGGAACTCTCTCAATCTCTCACTCTCACATATACTCACTTATATACACCAATAGTCACATATACTAGTTTAAAACATATGTAGTTACTCATAAAGACACTATTGAGACAGTCATTCACTCACTAACACACCCATGCACACACTCATCCACCCATACAGTCCTGCACACATGCTGTCTTGAACACATACAAACAGTGAGTCACTCATTCATGCACCTATGCACTACGTAATACCCCCCACCGAACCATACAGACACTCAGACACTCATACTGATACAAAAAAAAACAACTAATAACCTATATAGACACTCATGTAGCTACTCACCAAATCATGCAGCCACTTATACACAAAGTGAGAGACTGATACAGATATTTACATATTTAAACATTACTCACTAAGCTATGTATTCACTAGGATACACTTAATCAGTCAGTTATACAATCAATTTTTCAAAAGCAAATCATCCATTTAGACACTTATATACCCATTTATTCTTCCATCGGCCTTGAGATATACATATATAAAATATATGTAATTTTCAGAAAAACACACATTCACTGGATGATGTCATCAGTGATGTCATTTGAGATGTCATCAGTGATGTCATGAATGATGTCACTGACCATGTCATGAGTGATGTAATATGTGACGTCATCAGAAGTGCATTGCGGGCGCGCGAGTTATAGTTAGCTGAACTAACTATAAAGGGGGAATTTCAATGGTTTTGCACGAGTGAAAATTCCAGCTAACTATAACACCCCTGAAACCTATGGTTTTTTCAGTGAATATATATATATATATATATATATATATATATATATACATATATATATATAATGATCATAAATAGATCCTACAAGTTTATACAATAATTCTCTTTCCAAATCACGCCCTGAATGGGCTTCCATACATCTTGTCGCCACCTGCTCATGTTGTTCTCTATTGTTTTCTAGAGATCATTTGTTGTACTGGACATCCTCCATGAGGCACACCACTTTTCCTCACCCCATCGTAAATACACATTTCTTCCTCAATATTTAATCCTCTTGGGGCCTTGCTTTGCAGCTGGATTCTATATCTATACTCCAGCATTCTTAGTTTCCTCACTCGGTCCCCTCCTCTTTCTTCTATGTTAACTTGGTCTATGCAGAAAAATGTTAGGAGACTGCTGTTAATTTTATGTTCCTGTTCAAAGTGGCGGGCCACTGGGTATGTCTGATCTATATTTGTTATTGCTCTCCTATGCTCTAAAATTCTCTTTTTAGCGGGGTGTATCGGTTTTCCAATATATTGTTTCCCACAGGGACATAATATACAATATACTGTGAAATCTGAATTACAAGTAAGAAACTTGTGAATCTACACTTGCGATTTCTTCCCCAGGGCTGTGTATTGTCGAACTGTTGCTATTTTTGCATTCTTTACAATGTGCGCAGGGAAAGAATCCATACCAGATGATCTTTTAATAATCAGATTAGTAGCAAAATTCCATAGGGTTGAAATGCAGATGTCGAGCTTCATGTTCATCTCTCAGGAGAGGAACTGTTTAAGATGTGTGGTCATATTGTGTCAAAATCTCCTTATCAAAAAATCTCTTTGAAAACATTTTCTTCAAAACAATTCTCTGCTAAAAAAAACAATTCCCCAAAAAATTATTGGCTAAATAACCATTTAAAAAAAAACATTCTCTCAAAAAATTCTCACAAGAATTTTGCTGTCAAACTTCTCTAAATAATATTTTGTAAGTGATTCCTCTCTATTTTTTTTAGATGTGAGACATTTAGTTCATATGTACTATGGAATTTCAGTAGGCTAAACACTTTCCTTTCTTTTAAGTAACTTCTTTCTTGCATTTTAAAGTTCAAAGTGGTAATGAATTATTGATATTATCCACTTTTGAATGTAGAATGACTAAGATTAGATATTACATTGCCAATTTGCACTTTATTGGATGCACGATGCACTTATGATGAATGTTTATGTATATTTTGCACCTTACGATCTTAATTGCTGCTGAGACAACGGATTGCGAATTTGCACATAATGAGGGATGTTAAAATTTTATTATGAATGCTTACATGTTTTTGCCCTTTTGCTGAGGAGAGGTCTCATAAAATTAATGGAATCTCTGAAGTGTACTAGCTAAGATTGCAAGGCTGAAAGAACAAAAAGGTGCAGTCTAAATTGACAGCGATATTTTGAAAATTGTTGAAGTGTCAAAAATGTTATACTTTGAAAAAATGGATTGTAAAAAGAACGACATATAAAGAAATTGGAACAACATCTTTTTGAGGAGGGTTCTGTGGAAACCACTGAAAAGAATATTGAAGAATTGAATAGTATTGCAACTTAGAGAGGGACATGATGGTATTGAATAATGGTTTGGGATTGTGAAAGTCAACTTATTGACTTCTTAATGTACATATGTGAGAAAATATTTGTAATATATCAATAAACTTAAAAAGCAATCTAAATGATTGGGTGTCAAGACGTTAAATGGAACTTCACCAGAATACCTTAGAGAAGTAGGAAGAAAAAATTCACAAGAAAAAGAGAATATTAGTTATTGTTAGAACCGGGATCCCTAGTTGGCTGAGGAAGGTACCTTAGGCCAAGTAGGGACCCTCGCCTCTATGTCAGGGAAAGGAAGGATACCTTCTCAGATAACCCCGACTCACCCCCTTGGTAGCTTGGCACGAGCAGCCAGGCTTATCTTCGAAGCAAATGTGTAAAGTATTTGCAACCACTCTCCCAGTGATTCAATGGTGACACCACAAAAGGACTCCACACGAGTTTCATATAAAAACAAGTATACGTTTATATAAAAAGATATACGATGAGACCACACAATAACAATCCAACATATGCGTATTTGTTATATACCTCCTGGCCGGTTATTAGGACAGCCAGCTCTTGTAAGCTCTGGCGATATTAATGAGCAATTCTAGGTGATCCTATGCAGTCCTAATGCAATGCTATGCAGTTCGTACTGCAAGAATCAGGCACTTTGCAATGTAAAAATATTGCAGTTTGTTATGCCAACTAATGCAATGCGTCATACAACAATCGGGCAGTTTGTTATGCAGAAATAATGCAATGCGTAATGCAACAATCAGGTAGTTCATTCTGCAAACTAATGCAATGTGTAATACAATAATCAGGCAGTTCGTTATGCAAAAATGCAATGCGTAATGCAACAATCAGAGAGTTCGTTCTGCAAACTAATGCAATGCGTAATGCAACAATCAGGTAGTTCGTAATGCAGAATTAATGCAATGCATAATACTTTTCAGCACCGATCACGGTGCTTCAGACGGTGTCTCCGCCCCTGATACTGACTCACCGTTAGTTTCCGTCAACATATGCCCCCAACACGGGTCTGGTGTAAACCACAATGCAGCTCCACGCTCCAGCCACGGTACTGCCACTCCTTGGCATGTACGGGCCGCGATACGAGCGAGAACAGAGGCTCGCACTGCAAGAAGGGAAGAGGCCGAGAGCATCTCTCTCTGAGCCCGCACCCCGCACCAGGCACCAACACACATTACCTGGGGAGTGCGACCTCGCTCTCCTCTCCACCTCTCGCGACTTGGGCCTCCGATGTGACTTGGTTGATTCCGGGCCGATGACGATAACGAAGATCTCAGGCTGTAACATGGCACACACAAGAAGCGTCGCTGAGACTCCCTTGAGCCTTGGGTGAGCACGGTCACATGGCAATCCTCACGAAGGTCTCAGGCTGTACGAAGCACACGCAAACAGCGTCACTGAGACTCACTTGAGTATCGGTTGCACACGATCACAGGTCAATCCTCACGAAGGTCTCAGGCTGCATGAAGCCCATGCACACAGCGTCGGTGAGACTCACTTGGACTCCTGGCACCCCCGATCACAGGGCAATTCTTTCGAGGGTCTCAGGCTGCAAAAAGCACACGCACACAGCGTCGCCGAGACACTTGAACTTCTGGTGCCCATGATCACAGGGCAATTCGTCCGAGGGTCTCAGGCTGCAAAAAGCACATGCACATAGGGTCGCTGAGACTCGCTTGGAATCCAGGTGCCTATGATCACAGGGCACAGCTTACGAAGGTCTCAGGCTGCACAAAGCACACAGCGTCGCTGAGACACTTCTGGAACCTTTGTGTTCCTGAGTTTTCACAACAGGGAGCCAACTCACCTCGGGCCCTTGGGGTTAAGTTACTTCAGGACACAGCACAGCAAAGTCCTTTCAAGCAGGGGGACACAGCACACAGCAAAGTCCCTTCAGCCTCTCCTTAGTTAAAGCAGCAAACTGCAGGCCAGCCCCAGAACACACAGCAAGGGTCAGTCCTTTACTTCAGTCTATTCAGCTGTTTCTTCCTTGGCAGAGGTTCCTCTTGACCATGAAGTAATTTCAGTCCTTTGCAGTCTTGAACAAGTCCACTCCTGTTCAGTCTTGCTCAGTTCCATTCCAAAGTCCAGGGGTTTCAGCTCTCATAGTTATACCTCTTCACCTCCAGGGGCTACTCCTCCCTTCTACACTCCAGATGCAGGTCAGCCTGTTGCTGATTCACCCCCCCACCCCCCAGGTCAAGACATTCCCCAGATCCTATCACTTTCAGATCCAGACAGTCAATCCACAACCAGGCAGAGACACACAGAAACGTCAGAGCACAAAAACCAGCCACTTTTAAAAGAGTGGTTTCTATACACACAATGCAAAAACCACCTTCACAAAAAGATGTGTTATTGCATTGTGAGTTCAGACGTACTAAACTTCACATCTCCATCTTAAGCCTTTGGGAAGATAGGTTGGAAACATATTACACAGCCTTCCCCATTCTGTCCTATGGGCAAGATGGCCTTTCAACAGTGGAAAACAAAATGGAAAGTATTTCAGTGTCAGCACATGGTACACACCTCAGTACCTGTCCTACCTTTAACATACACTGCCCCCTGCCCAGGGGGTACCTTGGGCCTACCATAGGGGTGTCTGATGTGCATAGAAAGGGAAGGGTAAGGCCTGGCAAGTGGGTGCACTTGTCAGGACAACGTGACAGTTTAACAAACTGCGCGCAGGCACTGCAGGGGCAGACCTGAGTCATCTCTTTAAGGCTACTTATATGGGTGGCACAATTAGTGCTGCAGGCCCACTAGTAGCATTTGCATTACCAGCCCTGGCACACATAGTGCACTTTACTAGGGACTTTACTAGTAAGGCAAACATACCAATCATGGACAAGCAATTGCCATTACACTTTACACAGGGAGCACTTGCACTTTGACACTGATCAGCAGTGGCAAAGTGCCCAAAGCATCTAAGCCAGTCAAACGAAATCCATCACAGCATCAAAAATAGAGGCGGTAGAGGCAAAAAGTCTGGGGTAATCATGCCAAGAGATGCCAGGTCTAACACGTGTCCCCCCCAGCCGAAAAGTGGGGGGGAACTACCCACCTTCATGGGAGTTCTCATCACTAAGGCGAAAAAATCTGAACAGACCATCAGCATTGGTGTGTTCTGTTCCAGGGCAGCGTTCCACCGTGAAGTCCATTCCCTGTAGGGCGATGGACCACCTCAACAGTTTTGGGTTCTCACCCCTCATCTGCATCAACCATCTGAGGGGCTTGTGGTCAGTCTGAACCAGGAAGTGAGTCCCAATCAAGTAGGGTCTCAGCTTCTTCAGCGCCCAGATCACACCAAAAGCTTCCCTTTCAATTGCACTCCACCTCTGTTCACAGGGAAGTAGCCTCCTGCTAATGAAAGCTACGGGTTGGTCCAAGCCCTCATCATTCAATTGTGAGAGTGCTGCTCATGCTCTGAAGCATCTGTCTGCACTACAAGTTCCTTGGAGAAATCAGGTGTCTTGATCATGGGTGCCGTGCACATGGCGGTTTTAAGGGCATCAAAAGCGGTCTGGCAGGCATCAGTCCAGATCACCTTCTTGGGCTGTTTCTTTGACATCAGTTCTGTCAAGGGGGCCACAACGGTGCCATACCCCTTCACAAACCGTCTGTAATATCCAGTGAGTCCTAAAAAGCCCCTCACTCCTGTTTGGGTCTTGGGGGGTTCCCAAGCCAGAATGGTATCAATTTTTGCCTGTAGGGGTGCCACCTGGCTGCTCCCTACCTGGTGTCCTAAGTACACCACAGAACCCTAACCTATCTGCCGCTTAATTGCCTTGATAGTTAGGCCTGCCCTCTGCAAGGCCTTCAACACTTCACAGAGGTGTCACAAATATTCCTCCCAACTGGAGCTGAACACAGCAAGGTCGTCCAGGTAGGCGGCGCTGAAGTCCTCCAGCCCACTCAACACCTGGTTAAACAATCTCTGGAAGGTGGCAGGGGCGTTCTTCAACCTAAAGGGAATAGCCCTGAACTGGTAGTGCCCCTCTGGCGTTGAGAACGCTGACCTCTCATTGGCCCCCTCGGTCAAGACAATCTGCCAGTACCCAGATGTCAAGTCAAATGTACTGAGGTACCGGGTGGCTCCCAGCCGATCCACAAGCTCATCAGCTCTGGGGATGGGGTGAGCATCAGTCTTAGTGACCGCAGTGAGCCCACGGTAATCCACACAGAACCGGAGTTCTGGGGTGGCACCTGGTGCAGCAGCTTTTGGCACAAGGACCACTGGGCTAGCCCTGGGGCTGCTGAATGGCTCAATCACCCCTAGCGCCAGCATCTTGGAAACCTCCTCCTTGATGCTGGCCCTGACCTTATCAGCTACTCTGTAAAAAAAAAAGTTTTACAGGCAGACTGTCTCCAGTGTCCACATCATGGATGGACCAATGGGTGACTCCTGGGGTCAGGGAGAACAGGGAGGCGAACTTGCCCAAAAGCTGGTGACAGTCCCTCTGCTGTTCTGGGGTCAGGGTAGGCGAGAGGTTCACCCCATCCAATGACCCATCCTTCTCCTTGGTTGACAGGAGGTCAGGAAGAGGTTCACTCTCCTCTTCCGCCCCATCATCTGTAGCCAAGAGCATGGTCACATAAGACCTCTCAAAGTGTGGTTTGAGGCGGTTCACATGGAGAACCCTCAAAGGGTTCCTAGGAGACTGTAGGTAAACCAGGTAGGTCACGTTGCTCCTGCACTCCACCACCTCATAAGGTCCAGTCCACTTGTCCTGGAGCACGCAAGGCTCTACTGGTGCCATCACCGACACTTTTTGCCCATGTTGAAACTCGACCAGAGTGGCATTCTGGTCGTACCACCGCTTCATTTCTTCCTGGCTGACTTCCAGATTCTCCTGAGCGAGTCGCCTGAAACGCCTAGTTTGGTTCCTGAAGGCCAGCATGTAGCTATATACATCCTGGGGGGGTTTACTTGGAGCCTTCTCCCAGCCCTCTTTCACCAAACTCAAGGGTCCTCTTACAGGGTGCGCATACAGGAGCTCAAAGGGGCTGAACCCTAGGGACTTCTGTGGCACCTCTCTGTAAGCAAACAGCAGGCATGTTAAGAGGACGTCCCACTTACACCTCATGGGTTCCTCAAGACCCATTATCATGCCCTTCAGGGTCCGGTTAAACCTCTCAACCAGACCGTTACCCTGGGGGGGGTAAGGCGTGGTAAACTTATAGGTTACACCACACTCCTTCCACAGAGATTTCATATACCTAGATATGAAATTAGTACCCCTGTCGGACACCAGCTCTCTGGGGAACCCCACGTGGGAGAAAATCCCCATCAGTGCACGGCCTACTACGGGGGCTGTCACCATCCGGAGAGGGATGGCTTCCGGGTACCGGGTGGCATGATCCACCAAGACCAGGATGAACCTGTTGCCCATGGCTGACTATGGATCCAGAGGCCCCATGTCGTCAATACCCACCCTTTCAAAGGGGGTGCTGACTACAGGGAAAGGTTAGAGGGGAGCCTTGTGCTTCCTTCCACTCTTACCACTTGCCTGGCAAGTCTGACAGGTCCTGCAGTGAGTATCAGAACTCTTGCACATTTGAGACCAGTAGAAGTGAGTGACAAGCCTCTCAAAGATCTTGTCCTGCCCCAAATGTCCTGCTAAAGGTACATCATGAGCCAACCCCAGTAGGAAGGCTCTGAAGTGCTAGGGTACTACCAGCGCATGGGCTGACCCAGTCTGAACAACCCTAGGCTCACTATATAGGAGATCTATTTCCCAGTAAATCAAGTGTGACCCGGACTGATCACCTGCTGCCTGGTTTGCAGCCTCTTGCCGCAAACCTACAAGAGAAGGGCACTTTTTCTGTTCCTCACAGAATTCCTCCCTGGAGGGCCCTCCCTCCTGCTGCCATTCGATCAGCTCAGGTAGGTCCCCCAGTTCAGCAACTTGGTCCCCCGTAGGCTCCAGGGCACCCCCCACAAGGTTTGCCTCCTCCTGGACCATGGGAACTTTGGGGGCCGGTTTCCCACGCCCCCTGCCTCTTCTCTTTCAGGCAGGCACCTGGGCTACTGTTTCAGGCACCAGGTCCTCTTGAACACCTTTACTGGCTGCCATAGACAGAGTGGTCACACAAGCCCACTCAGGCAGACCCAACATCTCCAAATGCGCCTGGTGCTCCACCTCCTTCCAGGGGGAACTCTCCAGGGCATTCCCCAGCAGATAGTCTACAGGCATGGATGGACTTACAACAACCTACAAGGAACCTGAGACCCCCCCCCCCCCCCCACTCAAAGGGACTTTGCAGAGGCGCACAGAGTTGTCTGCTGCAACTACAGGGTGAAGCACATTGGGAATTACCTACTTTTCAGATACCCACTGACACCTGACAGATGTCAAACTGGCTCCTGTGTATCTCAGTTCCTCCACCCTTCTTCCATTGATGGTCACCCACTGCCTGTGCTACCTAGTATTCTCAGGCAGAGAAACTTCCTTGACCATCTCTCAATCTCCTAATGAAACCAGAGTCATAACTGCTTGCTTCTCCCCATTCCAAGGACTCAATTCCTCCCCCAACGCAACACTCACTAAACCTGGTGTTGGGCACCAGTGGGTGCAAGTGACTTATTGGGGCATTTAGGGGCAATATGACCCACTTCTTTACAGAAATAACAAGTAGGGAGACCTCTGTTGTCTCGCTTGCCCTTATGGAGCCAGGACCTCTTAGCCTTGGGGGACTGGGACCCCTTCACCTGGGAACTAATTGGGGCCCTTTAGAGAACCCCTTGTGGTTACCCTTGTCCTCCCCACCTTCTGCGGAGACCCTGTACATTTTTGGTAGTGGTACCTCCAATCCCCTTGTGGACCATGGTGCTGGTCCAGAGGTCCGCCTCTTCAGCAAGCTTACTGGGATCACTCAACTTACTGTTCAAAAGATGCTGGCACAGCTCTGGAACACACAGACTACTTAAGTGCTCCCAACTGATTAAATCGCATATGCCCTTAAAATCAGTTACCTTGCTGCCCTTCATCCAACCATCCAGTGCACGTATGTACCCATTCACACACTCAACCCAAGTACTGGATTCCAGTTTCTTGAAGTTCCTGAATTTTTGCCTGTACGGTTCAGGAGTGAGCCCATACCTGAGGCAGAAAGCCTCCTTCATATTGGCGTAGGTTAGGGTTCCCGCCCTCTCTAAAGGAGGTAAAACATCCCTCCCAGAAGCCTCAAAGTGTTTCTATAGGACCGCCCCCTAATGCTTCTCAGGCACCTCATTCATCCTCAGTGCAATCTCATATGCCGTGAACCACGCATAAATGTCATCACCCCTTTGGTAATCTTGCACGAAGTCTTTGGGAATGTACACCTTCCCCACTGGCACTGGTTGTGTGCTGCCACCATTTGAACTGGACTCTGCCTGTTTAACCTTCATTTCCAGTTCCCTCATGCTTAACTCATGAGCGAAGACAATTTTTTCTCTTCCAAGGCGAGAGCGTTCCTGCTCTCCTCTGCTCGCTTTACACTTTTCACTTTCAATGAGCAGCTTCTTCTCTTCTGCTTGAGCTTTAAGTTTTAAAAGCTCCAACTCATGCTCTCTGACCCTTTGGTTTTCCTCCAGCTCCTCTGGTGAAAAACTCCTCCCTGAATGGTTACTACCAGCCCCTGAGGCTGGTCCCTCCACTGGCAAATCCTGTGGACCAAATCATTCCCTGGGTCATCCTCATCCACCTCAACATCACCTGTCCCCTGAGCCCCTTTGGCTTCCCACCAGGCCCTCAAGGCCAATTGCAGCTCCTCCTTCTTGGTGCTACTTGTCATGGGACATCCCAAAGCTCTGCAGAATTGCCTCAATTGATCAACTTTGTAGGTAAGCAATGTCAAACTCTAATACTGCAGCCTCACTGGCTACTTGACTCCTCCGAGACATGATGTGTGGCTTAAAGGTCGCTCAACAATAGAACCAACAAATCAAAACACAATATCTGGGTATGTCGTGGTCTGCACTAACCTAGTGATGTACACCAATCACTGAGTGAATTTGTAAATACACGTTCAATTTCCAAAACCAGCTGACGGTCAACGGTAGATCCCACCGCTGCCACCAATGTTATAACCGGGATCCCTAGTTAGCTGAGGTAGGTACCTTAGGCCAAGTAGGGACCCTCACCTCTACATCAGGGAAAGGAAGGATACCTTCTCAGATAACCCATGTACACCCCCTTGGTAGCTTGGCAGGAGCAGCCAGGCTTATCTTCAAGGCAAATGTGTAAAGTATTTGCAACCATGCTCCTAGTGCTCCAATGGTGATACCACAAAAGGACTCCACACGAGTTTCATATAAAAACAAGTATAAGTTCATATAAAAAGATATACGATGATAACACACAATAAGAATCCAACATATGCGTATTTGTAATATACTTCCTGGCCAGTTATTAGGCCAGCCAGCTCTTGTAAGCTCTGGCGATATTAAGAGCAATTCTAGGTGATCCTATGCAGTCCTAATGCAATGCTATGCAGTTCGTAATGCAAGAACCAGGCACTTTGCAATGTAAAAATATTGCAGTTCGTTATGCCAACTAATGCAATGAGTCATACAACAATCAGGCAGTTCGTTATGCAGAAATAATGCAATGCGTAATGCAACAATCAGGTAGTTCATTCTGCAAACTAATGCAATGCGTAGTACAACAATCGGGCAGTTCGTTATGCAGAAAGAATGCAATGCATAATGCAACAATCAGGTAGTTCGTAATGCAGAATTAATGCAATTCATAATACTCTCCAGCACTGATCACGGTGCCTCAGACGGTCTCCCCGCCCCTCGTACTGACTCGCTGTCAGTTTCCGTCAACATATGCCCCCAACACGGGTCTGGTGTAAACCACAGTGCAGCTCCACGCTCCGGCCCCAGTACTGCCACTCCATGGCACGTACGGGCCGGGATATGAGCTGGAACAGAGGCTCGCACAGCAAGAAGGGGAGAGGCCGAGAGCATCTCTCTCCCAGCCCGCACCCCGCCCCAGGCACCGACACACGTTACCTGCGTGGTGCGACCTCGTTTACCTCTCCGCCTCTCGCGACTTGGGCCTCCAATACGACTGGGTTGATTCCGGGCCGAGGACGATAACAAAGATCTCAGGCTGTAACAGGGCACACGCACACAGCGTCGCTGAGACTCACTTGGACTCCTGGCGCCCCGATCACAGGGCAATTCTTTTAAAGGTCTCAGACTGCAAAAAGCACATGCACACAGCGTCTGAGACACCTGAACCTCTGGTGCCCACTATCAGAGGGCGATTCTTCCGAGGGTCTCAGGCTGCAAAAAGCACATGCACACAGCATCACTGCAACTCGCTTGGGACTCCAGGTGCCCACGATCAAAGGGCATGGCTTACGAAGGTCTCAGGCTGCACATAGCGTCGCTGAGACACTTCTGGAAACTTTTGTGTTCCTGAGTTTCCACAACAGGGAGCCAGCTCACTTCAGGCCCTTGGGGTTAAGTTACTTCAGGACACAGCACAGCAAAGTCCTTTCAAGCAGGGGGACACAGCACACAGCAAAGTCCCTTCAGCCTCTCCTTAGTTAAAGCAGCAAACTGCAGGCCAGCCCCAGAACACACAGCAAGGGTCAGTCCTTTACTTCAGTCTATTCAGCTGTTTCTTCCTTGGCAGAGGTTCCTCTTGACCATGAAGTAATTTCAGTCCTTTGCAGTCTTGAACAAGTCCACTCCTGTTCAGTCTTGCTCAGTTCCATTCCAAAGTCCAGGGGTTTCAGCTATCATAGTTATACCCTTAAATGTCTTTAAAGTCTCTGTGTTTAGGGGGGCACTGACCCCTGTCTAAACCAGTTCTGGGTGTCTCCCTGCCAGTGACACCTTATTCTATTCCTTTGATAGTGGGAGTCTGGATCCTTAATCACTCAGCAGGGGATGGAGCCATTATTTTATGGAGGCTGTCCAGGCCTCTTCACCTCCAGGGGCTACTCTTCCCCCCTACACTCCAGATGCAGGTCAGCCTGTTGCTGTCTCACCTCCTCCCCTGGGTCAAGACATTCCCCAGATACTATCACTTTCAGATCCAGACAGTCAATCAACAACTAGGCAGAGACACACAGAAATGTCAGAGCACAAAAACCCAGCCCCTTTTAAAAGAGTTGTTTCTAAACACACTATGCAAAAACCACCTTCACAAAGAGATGTTGCATTGTGAGTTCAGACAAACTAAATTTCACCTCTCCATCTTAAACCTTTGGGAAGATAGGTTGGAAACATTACACAGCCTTCCCCTTTCTGTCCTATGGGCAAGATGGCCTTTCAACAGTGAAAAACGAAATTGAAAGTATTTCACTCTCAGAACATGGTACACACCTCAGTACCTGTCCTACCTTTCACATACACTGCACCCTGCCCAGGGGGTACCTTGGACCTACAATAGGGGTGTCTGATGTGCGTAGAAAGGGAAGGGTAAGGCCTGGCAAGTGGGTGCACTTGTCAGGACAACATGGCAGTTTTACAAACTGTGCGCAGGCACTGCAGCGGCAGGCATGAGTTCTCTCTTTAAGGCTACTTGTGTGGGTGGCACAATTAGTGTTGCAGGCCCACTAGTAGCACATTTGCATTACCAGCCCTGGCACACATAGTGCACTTTACTAGGGACTTTACTAGTAAGGCAAACATACCAATCATGGACAACCAATTACCATTACACTTTACACAGGGAGCACTTGCACTTTGACACTGATCAGCAGTGGCAAAGTGCCCAAAGCATCTAAGCCAGTCAAACGAAATCCATCACAGCATAAAAAATAGAGGAGGTAGAGGCAAAAAGTCTGGGGTAATCACGCCAAGAAATGCCAGGTCTAACAGTCATGAAAAGATCTGAATACTTTACTTGACTAAATGACATACATGCATCTTGATAACCCAAGGAGCGAAAATATAAACATTTATCATAGAAATTTGTCATAATAGATATATCAAAGTTTGCAGTTGATTGATTGTTTACATAGCAAATTGTCTTTGTTCTGTACTCTAAATGTATATATAACTTTGGTGGTGGTAGGAGGCATTCATCCCTTTAAAAGCACACTCTGGTATTGCACTCTATGGCCCTGTGGTTGGCTTCGGCAGAAACGCGTAGCCTATGGTCTTATAGAACTGCACAATGCACTTTATCTGATATAAGCTGAAATATATATGTATGCCTGTATGGGAGTCAGAGTGTCTGTATAGGTATCAGAATGGAGTTGAGAGTATATTTATATCTTTTTTTTCATACACAGATCCATCATGGATTTACACGGGGTTGCTCTGGGCTCCACGGATCTCACGAGTGACCAAAATAAACAGTTTTGGGCATTTTATTGCCCATTAAACATGCCTTTGCCTTCCTTCAAACATACATAAGGGCTCGGGAAAGTTCTCACCTGACCCCTTAAATTAGTATGCAAGCAACTTTTCAACCCGGGGAACTTTTCCGAAGATATAAAATGGCAGCCGCAACTATTCTCTCAGGTTGTGGCCATCCAATCAGGGCCGAGCTGTGGATTCACCACAGGCGAATCCGCGGATGGTCTGCGTCCCTAGATATACAAATGTGTTAATCAATTAATATCTCTAAAACTATTGAACGGATTTACACCAAATAACAAAAAGCATGCTTTCAGGACCAAGAGTTAGCGTTCTGCAAAAATTTGGTGTAATTCCATTTAGCAGTTCGGACTTTAGTTGTGTTCAAATTCGCTATAGGACATTGCATAGAAAAAACAAGTCCCACCCCCCTTTGGCCCCTGCTTGACAGATCACCTTGAAACACTCAACACAGGAGCTGAAGTGAGTGGCAAGCTAGTTTTGAAAATTTCACCAGGATTTGTCAAACAGCGGCAACGTTTTTTGCAAAACAAAAAAGCACTTTTCCTATGTGTAACTACCGACTCGCGTTCTTTAGTAGGTAATATATATACATATAGATAGATAGATAGATAGATATCTGTACTAGGGAAATAACCATCTTATGCTCCCTTATTATTTCCCTTAAGCCCTCATTTTTGGGGCCATCACCCAAACCTGTCTCCTTCAAGGAACCTTCTCCCTCAATTTAGTTAGATCCCTTTTTTTTAATTTGTCCTTGAGTTTAGCATGTCACCCCATGCAAGTGCTAAATGGTGCTAAATCTTGTTTTATTGACCCTTTTTTGGACTTCAGTGCTTATACTAGTGCTGCCAAGGTTGGGCCATATTAGCACAACCTTCCTCAACTTCTCAAAGATCACCACCCTCCCCACAAACACCCACCCCCCAAGCTTTCCTCAAGGACTTCCATGTCTTTGCTGTTAGTTGCTTTGCCAACACCAAACCACAATTCAAGAATCTACTACTCGTATTTGCTTTTTTTAGTTAGGGAACAAATGCAACAGGAATAGCTCAGGCTCTCTCAGACTAGGTCTCGCCAAGGTACTTGTTGTGTGATGGCCTTACAGTATTTTGCATAGAGTGGGGCAAGACCAAAGCATGTGGGAGAATGTATTTTGTTAATGCGTAAAATGCATTCAAAGATAGTCACCACAGATGCAGGTACATCTGGAGTGGTTCTGTATATTTTGTTAAAGCATTAACAAAATGCATCTTAATATGCCTGCCATGCATGCATATGCAGGTGTTCTCATGGGCATCCATCATGAAATAGTTTTAAAATATTTTAATATGATCATACGTAACATGGTGAATGTCATGTGGCAGTTAGATGGTGGGGTTATAAGGTTTGTAATAAAGAGAGGGGGCTGAAGAAGGATTGGGGGAGCAGAGAGTTTGAGTGGAGAAACGAATCCCTCATAGGCACTGCCATGCAAGTTCTGACGTCAGCACTGGAAGGTTAAATAATATGATCAAAGCACTGTGAAAGTGAAGTATCCTGACAAAGACAAAAAAGTAGGAAAGCCATTGAATCAGGAGCAGGGCAGCAAGAATGGTAATTAAGCCATCCAATCATGAGCAAGACTAAAGGTGAATGGATCCTGTCAGGTGCTCAATCAACCAATCCGCATTTGTAGAGCGCGGCACTGTCACCCCTGGGGGTATTTGAGTGCTGGGCAGCGTGGTCTCCATCAAAAAGCCAGGTCTTGAGAAAACGTCGGGAAGAGGGAAGAAATTAACAGAAAAAGGCAAAGCAGAAGGCAGAAAAATGAGCAAACAGAAAAGGCAAAACAGAGTAGAAGAGGGCAAAATAGAGGGCAGAAGAATTAGCATAAAAAGCCAAATAGAGGACAGAAAAACAAGCAGAAAAGGCAAAACAGGGGGCAAAAAAACAAGCAGCAAAATGCAAAACAGAGGGCAGAAAAACAAGCAGAAAAGACAAAATAGAGCAAGAAACGAGCAGAGAAGGCATAAACAGAGGGCAGCTGGTAGATAGGCAGTAGAGGGTAGCGGACTGCTGGCAAGCTGGACAAGAGAACTGTCGCGGGGGAGCTGGCGCGAGGACCTGCTCAATGGGGTCACGTTGCGGCCTCCATTAAGAAGGTCCTGAGGAGAGAGGCGGTGGGCACGTCACTGGGTGGCAGGAGGAGGGAAACGGTGGCAAGAGGGAAGAAATTAGCAGAAAAGGCAAAAGAGGTCAGAAAAAGTAGCAGAAAAGGCAAAACAGAGGGCATAAAAACAAGCATAAAAAGGCAAAACAGAGCAGAAGAGGGCGAAACAGAGGGTGGAAAAAAAAGCAGAAAAGGCCAAACGGAGGGCAGAAAACCTAGCAGAAAAGGAAAACAGAGGGCAGAAAAAGACAAAACAGGGCAGAAAAACAAAGATAAAGGCAAAAGAAAGGGCAGAAAAACTAGCAGAAAATGCTAAATGGAGCAAGAAACGAGCAGGGTAGGCGCAAGCAGATGGCAGCAGGTAGACAGGCAGCAGAGGGTAAGGACTGCAAACAAGCTGGACAAGAGAACTGATACAGGGGAAGCTAGCACGAGGACCTGCTCAATAGGGTCGTGCTGCGGCCTCCATTAAGTAGGACCTGGGGGGCAGGGAACTGGGTGGCAGGGGGAGGTAATCGAAGTGAGGAGGGAAACATGGGGGAATAAGGAAGAAACAAGCAGCAAAAGGCAAACGAGAAGGCAGAAAAACTAGCACAAAAGGCAAAACAAGAGGGCAGTAAAACAAGCAGGAAAGGCAAAACAGAGCAGAAGAGGGCAAAACGGAGGGCAGAAAAACAAGCAGAAAGGCAAAACAGAGGGCAGAAAAACAAGCAGAAAGGCAAAACAGAGCAAAAGAGGGTAAAACAGAGAACAGAAAACAAGCAGGAAAAGGCAAAACAGAGGGCACAAAAACTAGCAGAAAGGCAAAACAGAGGACAAAAAGAGCAGAAACTGGAAAACAGAGCAAGAAATGAGCAGAGGAGGCACAATCAGAGGGCATCAGGTAGACAGGCAGCAGAGGGTAGCTGACTGCTGGCAGGCAGGACAGGAGAACTGTTGCAGGGGGAGCTGCCACAAGGACCTGCTCAATGGGGTTGTGCTGCAGCCTCCATTACGTAGGTCCTGGGGGCAGGGCGGGGCACTGGGTGGTGGGAAGAGGTAAATGGTGAGAAGAGGGAAGAAACTAGCAGAAAAGGCAAAACAGAGGGCAGAAAAACGAGCTGAAGAGGCAAAACAGAGGGCAGGAAAACAAGCAGAAAAAGCAACGGGAGGGCAGAAAAGCGAGCAGAAAATGTAAAACAGAACAAGAAACAAGCAGAGGCACAAACAGAGGGCAGCAGGTAGACAGGCAGCAGCCTGCAGACAAGCTGGACCAGAGAACTGTTGCAGAGGGGGGGGGGGCTGGCAGGAGGACCTGCCTGTGCCTACCGCTACTGAGCACCTGTACTACTTTCATTCCAAAGGCAGAGTACCAGCGCAACTCAGGACTACTGTGATACGTTTAATGGGAGAGTACCTGCATACTTCAGAAGCACACAGATACTCTCGACAGTGAGTACCTGCGTTTCTGTGCTTCCATTTAAAGCGCTTATCATGAGCAAGGGGCTGATGCAAAGCTCACTCTAACGATATGGGATGCATTGGAAGTAACAGGTCCGCAAAGCTGTCGGTAGCCAAGGTCTAAAAGCGGTGCATTATTTCTCGCTATTCCTGAAAGTGTGGCCAGATTCACCTGCGCTTTACCATATGGAACAGAATGCAAACCAGTAGGTGATCAGTACATAGGCACAATGCATGGAATGCAGTAGTGCAGTTTCCAGTTTGTTTACCAGTCCCTCCTCGTCATAATAGCAATCCTTTAGATATTATTTTTAGGCCTGGGCTAAAATTCTGTTCCGCTGGCGGAAATTGCGATAATATGACATTTTCGCGTTCCGCGGAGAGCGCGAAAATGTCAAAATTTCCGCAATCCGCATCTTACCGGAATTTTTTTTCTTGCTCGCGCTGTAAAAAAAGACATTCTCGCATGCGTGATCGCCTTACCTGAATCCCCGCCTTTGCCGACAAGTTTTCCCGATCCGGTCGCGTTCTCCACGAGATGTTGGATTGTTGGTAGCCATTTGCGCTGTGTCGCGACAGTTCGCGCCCGCATTTACGTCATTTGTCACGCGATCACGTCATTCGTCGCGCGATCATGCACCGCGAGAATATGAGATGATTGAGATCTCGCGCCCGTGAGCAACCGCATGGGTAAGTTGGCGAGCCGCGATCATGCAGAAAATACTGTGAACAAGCGGGAAAAAAACTTCTGCGTCTTCGCGATATTTCCGCGTGTTTGCGGAGATTTTTAACATTTTCGTGATAGTTTGTGAAAGTGAATTTCTCAAATTCCGCCCACCCCTAATTATTTTAGTAAATGTTCCCGTTGTCCTTAATTCTATCAGGTCTTGGTTGATTGCCTTCTCGCTCCATCGTAATTGCTACTTTCGCCGAATTAATCTAGCGACGCCTTAATCCTTTCCTCTGATATAATTTGAGCAGTATGGATTCTGTGGCTCGCCGGATTTTCTGCTGCTGCCTCCGGTAATGCTCCCTAATCTTCCCCCACGTCCTCTAATCTTTGCTCTGTGTGAACTGGTAGTGCCCTATTGGCATCCTTGCAAGGCGGGAGGCGGGGTGGCATTGCACACGATCTGAACCTTTCCCTCTAGGTTACTGGGCAGTGCTGGGCGCAGCTAATGTGGCATGAGCCCTAGTCCATGGAGTGGTCCTTGTTTGCACTGTGAAATACAGCAGTAATCAGGGTTCAGTGAGACCCTCCGGACCCCGGTGCCACTGCACCTGCTGCACCAATGGAAGATGCATCCTTGACTGGGCGTCAGCCTGCATTAGGAACCTGTCCTGTGAAACCCACACTCATGCGGTTAAAATCTTGCATCGCAGAGGGTGAATTATTAGCCTTGTAAGAAACATCACATCTAATCTTCACGCTGATGGGATACGTAAGCATCCCCAGTCGATATGGCCTGGTACTACCTATACCCCCTCCTCCATTGTTCTACCCCACAAAATATCAAGGACACAGGTGGTTTAGTTGGAAAAGGGGGTCGTAGATAACCCCCGGCCGTATTTTTATTCACAAAATTCATCAAACATTAAATATTAATTTTCATCTTTACACAGACGATCATATTATTGACATTCGATTACATTGATATGTACAGATATCAGATGGCTAACCTTAACATCACTCTAATACAAGTTATTTCCTATCCGAATCTAAGCATACATCATCATAATCATAATGGCAATCATTTTCTGCGTATCCATGTTTGAGCCTACGGCAAGGTCAATAACTGGTGCCAGATCCTTATCCCTTAAACCCCGCCCTCCAGCCTGAGTACGCATGCGCAGAGGGCCCGTTCACCGTGAGGGTACTTCCCCCCGCCCCAGTTACCCCGTACGCCCTGTATACTCTCTCCATCGGGGGCCCTTGCAGTTCTGCGCCCTTTACTGGCGCCATTGTGCACGTGCGGGATGGTCAACAGCCTAGGAAAAGCGTAACTCCCCCCTCCCCCGTACCCATACAGCCACGACGGCTGTAACTGCCCCTGGAGAGTTCTAGGAGTGGACTTCCTTGGGCAACCCCATTCAAGGAATGGCGCCGCCCCCCTAAGGACCTTAAATTTACTGCTCACCAATCATGACCTTACCGCCACAGGCCAGCATAGTTGCCCGACTATCTGCCCCCCCCCCAACACTACGAAGTCATGCCCCCTTCACAAGCCCAACAGCCATGCCAGTAGATTCTCTGATAGGATTGCATTCCCCACTGTTGATAAGTGGACACCGTCTTTTAGGAAACACGGGTCCCCCCTGATACACCCATGGGTAATGGTCTGCAAATGAGGAGACCTAAACAATCTCTCTATCTTGTTGTTGATACGTCTTACTGAGTGATTGAGTGCTTTCACAGATTCCCCCCCCCCTCCATTGACATCTAGGTACCATTTGTGACCATGCGATGGTGCATCCTTGGCATGTTCTTGCTAACCAGCCAATTTCTGTGATTAAGGATTCCACCAAACCCCTTCTCCCTATCTTCACCAGATCATTCCCCCCTAGATGCAGGATAATGATATCAGGACGAGGACCCTCTTTCTTCAGCAAATCCCTTATAAATACCCTTGACTGACTCAAACATAGGCCCCCCTTCCCATGGAATACAATTTCAAGACCAGCCTGCTCTGCCCTGTGCCTGTAATTCCCTGAACAGAAAAATGCCTTTAAACGTGTCACATAGGAATGGCCAATAATCCAAACCACCCGAATTCCTGTTGCCTGCATCGTTGCATGTCTCTGGCTTGTTCTTGGATGGTCCGACGCAAGTTTCCCCCCTGCGTAACAGGCTCGAGAAACTGTAGAGATTCAAATATAAAGACCTGCATCAGAAAACAAATACGGGCTACCTACAACATGTGCAGCCGCACATAACGTTTGTAACTATTGGAGGTCCACCTCCCAATTCTCTTGACACTGCTGCTGTGTAGCCCTCTTGCTGTAGCCTCGGTCGCAGCCCCTATCCTAAAGGAATGCGTTCCAAAATGCGTAGGATCCAAACCTATCCGCAGAATTGCCATGTTCATGACCCTCCTAAACTGAAACCGGGTGAGAGGTGTCCCATCTGCATGACTTAATAAATTCCTGCCTCCCATCCCAGATTTCGGACTCAAAAATGTTTCCACTTGTGTTACTGGGCAGCATGGGTTGCCCTGTGCTCAGTGTAGAACTAACCCTTCACCAAGGGCCTCCTGATCCGTCTTGGACTTTTTTTATGCAGATCAATATAGCATCGCCCTGGATTTTTACATGGTCCACCTGCAAACCCCCCTGAGCATCCTGCTTATTCTGCGCGACCAATTCACTTATTCGAAATGCACCATAAAATGCTAAGGAAAAGGCCGCCCTGAATAATAAAGCTTCCCCTCTTGTCGTGCAGATAGTGTCCAATGCCCCTAGCAGGGCGGCTAGTACCTCCATCCCAATCGGACGTCTTGAATCGAGTGTATGCCCCTGAATGCACTGCCAGCCTTTCAAGGCTTTTCTGACTATGAAACTATCAGTGGGGTCCCCTCTATCCTTGGCTTGGGCAATGAAAGATATTGCCGCCACGTGTCACCTGGCTGCCGCCACTGTGCGCCCCTCATCGTGCAATGTGCCTAAATAGCGCTGCAATGCCCCAGTGGTGTGCCACTCCTCCAACCAATCTTTCCCCAAAAAGTTGCAATATGCCCAAAACGCCCCCTCATAGGCTTTCTTGGTCCTGGGGGCTAGGCTAGCTGCCACGAGGTTCGGTAGTTGGGGGCACCAATCCGCCAAAGTACTTCTGGGAAGGGTGTTGGGTTCGCGTCTGCAGAAGGGAGGTGTGTCCTGAAAACCTGCATCTTTGAGCGAGAGAGTGCATCAGCAGCATTATTCCAATACACCTGGGACATGTTTTGCCCTAAACAGTATATTCTCCTTCATACACAAAAGGACAATCTCCTTTAACAAGCGGAGGATCATTTTGCATCTTGCAGCCTGCTGGTTGATGCATTCTACCACCGTCATATTGTCGGACCAAAATATTACCGAATGGTTACGCAACCTGTCCAGCCATACTGTCAAGGCGACCCAAATAGGGAACAATTCTAAGAAACCAATGTTAGACATTAAACCAGTCTGTACCCATGCATCTGGCCACCTGTGTGCCACCCACTCATTGCCAAGTATGGCGCCAAACCCCACACTCCCCGCAGAGTCAGTCCATAAACCCAGCTCCGCAGACGTAGTGGGTGTACTGGGCCAGACCACCCTGTCATTGAAATCTTGCAGGAATGCCATCCAAATCCGCATGTCCTGCTTGACCTCTGCTGACAGTCTGGTATGATGATGTTTATCCTGCAGTCCCGTCATGGCTTGGGCGATAGAGCGAAAGAATGGGCGTTACATCGGGATCACCCTGAGGGCAAAGTTCAACTGCCCCACAGTTTGCTGTAATTGGTGTAATGTCACCTTCTCCTTAGCCAGGCACTGTTGTAAAGTTTCCTTGAATTTCTTAATTTTATCTGCCGGCAACCGGAAACAACCTTGAACAGAATCTAGCTCGATCCCCAAGAATTCTATCCTGGTTGTTGGTCCAACTGTCTTTCCCGGCGCCAGAGGGACCCCAAAACCCCGCATGAGTGTACAGAATTCCTGCAATACCCACGCGCACTTCCCGGAGCCCGCTGACCCTAGGAGAAGAAAGTCGTCTAGATAGTGCATGATAAACTGGTGCCCTGTCACCCGTCTAAGAACCCATTCTAAGAAAGAGCTGAACTTCTCAAAAATGGCACAGGAGATTGAGCGACCCATGGGCATACACTTATCCATGTAGAATTTGTCTTGGAACTTGAAACCAAGCGAGAGTCCTCTGGGTGCACCGGTAGAAGGCGGAATGCCGATTCAATGTCAGATTTTGCCATCAAGGCGCCCGGGCCCAGCTCCCTGAGCATTTCCACAGCCTGGTCAAAAGACGCGTACTTCACACTACAATACTCCTCACTGATTACATCATTCAGTGAATTACCTCTGGGTGCAGACAGGTTATGGATCAACCGAAACTCTCCTTTCTCTTTTTTGGGAACCACCCCAGCAGTGAAAAAACAAAGTTATGTACCGGAATGCAATCAAAAGGGCCCATTATTCTGCCCAAGCGTAGCTCTTTAGCAATTTTATTTGCCGCCACTCCAGGGTTAGCTCTCACTGACAACTGATTTTTGCAGTCAGGCGTCCCCACAAAACTCTGTGCAGGAATCCTAAACCCATATGTGAAACCTTCTTGCAGTGCCCTCAGTAGCATGACAGGGGTATTTGTTCAGCCAAGTCGGTGGCCCATGCTCTCAATCCTGCTTTCCCTTACCTTGGTCTCTAGATTTCTTGAGACACTTAGATTCTGGGTGGGAAGGGTTTGCGCAAATAGAGCAGGCGTGCTTAAACTTACATGTGCCTGGTGCCCTCGTACATGTTCTTCGGTTAAAATCCCAACATATGCCTTTTCTCCCCCCCGCCACCTGTGCTATGTGACCCGCCTGAGTTATACGCCGCCCGAAAGGGCTGATAAGGCTGATGAGTGTGAAACGCTTGCCCCCCTTGCCCTCTGTTTGCTTGTGCTGTGCCAAACTGAAAACCGGTCTGAGGTGCACCAAACTGATCTAACCAAGATATTGTGTTCACCATGTTCCAAGACAGAGCAGGGTCTGAAGCTTTTGCCCTCCTGAAGTTAATGTCAGAGTTTCCAACCCCACCCCCCGTATTTATCATGTGCCATGGTAATGCGGTTCTGATAACATGCCATTTCAGCCTGAATGTTGGGGAAACGTTCAGCCATTACTGCCATAAATACTGAGAAACCCCTGATCCAATTTGTCAGGTTCTCCTCAACCCTGAATCGTAACAACTCACTGGCCCATTCTCTGGGGAGCATCCATTCTTTCTGCTTCTTAGCCTCTTCCCTCTCCCTCTCATCTACCAGTAAAGAAAACATGCTCACATAGCATCCTGACCAAATTAGCTCTTTCAACTCGCGTGACACATGCCTCGCGACATTCTCCCTGCTGGTACGAGATTCCCCTACCCCCAGCATAGGCAGTGTTTCTTGTTTACCTGCTGCGGTCACACCCGCGGGCTCGGCCGGCTTCTCTTTTTCTTGGCTCACCACCGTTACTTTGTTGGCGCCCCCTGTAGAAACCCCATTAACCGGGGTAGGGAGAAAAAGAGGCACCTGCCCTGTTCCTAATGGCCCCGTAAACCGTGCAATCAGTTTCTCGCCTCCGCTTCGGGGTCGCCCTGCAGGTCCTTCCCTCCTACCGCTGGTGACAATACCCCTGCCTTCCCCAACCAAGGCAGAACCAACGCTAAATGTGCTACTAAATCTGATGGAACCGGATTTATAGCACTTTCTATAAGCACCCCTGGGTTTGGCACCCCCGCAGCCCCCTGCGGGGTGGTAGCTACCGGAACCGCCCCTGCCGGGGCTACCGGCAATGTCTCAGGTATTGGGTCGCCTCAGGGACTCCTCCCAGTGGCAATGACAGGACCGGTGGACTCACGGGGACCTCCCCCAATGGTCCAGGTACTCCCCCCTCCTTCGGCTGTGACCTAGGTGCTGTCGCTTTAGGCTTACTCCCAGCCTTCTTTGATCTCACCCTACTTGTATGTGGTTCTAATTCGCCTCGGGGTTTGGGCGGTACAATGGAGCGCCTAGGTCTCGCGCCTGTTCCCTCCTGTCCTTCTACCCTCTCCTTGAGGTCCGCCAAATTCTTCCCTAATCTGTCCACCGTCTTCCATTTTTTATCCATGCTAACCATTTTTTGCATCATTGTTTCCATCATGAATTCCATGCGCGAGCGCTTGTCGCCCCTCCTCATTTTTCCTGGCATTGCCATATTTTTTGGCGCGAAAAGATATGACCTTAGACTAACTCCGCGTGTACACTGCTAGCTTAGTGCCCACTCCCAGTGCTGTTCTCACTTGCCTTACAGTAAAACGTACGACAGCTCCCTTCGGCATTTACTGGTCCCTACACTTTAAACTAGCAGCATATATAAAACACCACAAACACCAATATCAATGGATACTTTTCCAATTATTCAACATTTACATATGCAGCCTGTAAAACCACTTTTAAACTCTTTGGAATCAGTAAGATATCGGTTATATGACATGTAAACCTAAAACTCCTGATGGGGGAGAAGCGTGAGATATACCTTCCTTTTATGACACTGTGCCAGTAATAACAGGACTTGCACCCTTGTCCTGTGAGCTTAATAATCACCCACCATTGTAAAAAACTCGTACAGATCTGCCCCACGGCCCCCTAGCAAGCTATTGCCCAACGTCCCACGCTAACCTGCCGTCGGTGCTGAGGATCGTGAGCTACAGCCCCTTGTGAGATATGGAGGCTAAGGGCGACGACACGCTGCTGCTATGCACCGCTCTAAAACGGGTCTTCAGATCGCGCGGAAGGCAACAGAGGAAAGTAAAATACCTCCTCCTGACTTTACTGACTGCCCTCGGTTCCCCACAATGCTGCCAGCACAGTACCCCCGCCCAGCGCGTTCAAACGCGCGCTTACCCGACCTCTGACCGGATCACCTTCGGCACACCGACACCGGCACTGCAGCGATGACTTCTCGCTTCCCCACTTCTCGCATTCGTTGTTGAAGCCGCCACTTGCCCTCAGCTCAACGCACTCCGCTGGTTACGCTCGCCGCCCAACACGCGCTGCTCCACGAACGCGATAGCTTCCTGTTGTCGATCGCGACTGTTCCCCACGAGCCGGCACGACACCGCAAAGCCGCACCTGAAAAGGGAAACAAGCATTTACAATGCAATGGTCTCGGCATTGTTAAAGTTAGAGCTATTGGCATTGCTCATGACATTATTTTTGTTTATGTTTTTGTTTTTAAAACAGTTAAAGAAACGGCATTGTTATTTACAATATCAATAGCTTAATCTCTCTCAAATGCGAGAGCTATTTTTGTGCAGGTTTCCTTCCTGCACAAAAATAATCATCCCCTCAACGCAGGCACCCTTGCACCATGGTACAAAGGTACCTGTGTTGGCACACGGCAGCCCATCATGCGCCAGTGCAGGGGAAAAGGACAGGAATGCGTCGTATCTGATAGATATAGTGCATTCCTGCCCTTTTCGTTTGCCATAGGGCAGAGCAGCAAAAGCAGCTAACAGCAAAGCACATTGGTAAGACGTCACGTTGCTGAGTCTGGCCATCAGGGAAGCAAGCACGCGTTGTGTGGTCATTCTCCGCTTGAGATATTGTCCATCAACCTCTATGCGATACAGACAGCATAGAAAGAGATGTCAGACTAATTGAGAAAATGTTACAATTCAAAAAAATGGGTGCAAGTATGGCCTTAACCATCAAAATGCTCCAATCCAAGATGGCCGCTATCAGTATTCTAACGTGGAAGTGTTCCGGTCGAATTAGCAGAAATGTTTATTTTGGGCAAAATTTTACCTGCTATAAACAACTGGATGCGACTCAATTCAAATTACGCAGTAGGCAAGAGCAATATGCTGTCTAAAAGAAAAAGAAACAACATCCTGGAAAAAGCAAACACTCATAGGGAATGAAAGATTAAATAAAGCATGTAAAATGTAAGCAGAAACAACATGGTGAACTTAACGCTTTTACAGTCATAATGCAGAAATCAACGAGTATTTTTGCCTGAAAACTACAGGGCCCAGAAAGGACCCATTTCAATGTCCACTGCTTATATGCTTACAAAATGTAAGCTGTATGGTTTAAAAAGACCACATTCGTGAACACAAAGCCGCCGTATACATTTTGTTTTCCAATCCACCCATCAACCAGGTATTGCAGTACCTCCAGGTTTGGCGCACTTCCCCACCGTGGAAAAACAGCGCTTCACTGGCAAACTCAGTAAAGTGACGCTAATGTTTTCGGGGTTTGAATAAAACCAATCTGGCCACTTTAAGAACACTCCGTCTTGTTTTTTTTATTGTTTTTTCATATTATGAACCTTTTATTTCTGAGGCTGCACTTTTGCAATAGAAAATGTACAAACGGCATTTCCAGCAAAAGTTTTCTTTTTTGCATCCATTTCACAGGGGAACAAATGAACGAGAGGAAGAAAGAGAGGGTGAAAACCATTTCTTGAGTCATGGTTTTCGGTAAGTGAGGAGGAGTTAGAGAGGGAATAAGAGTAAGAAAGAGTGGGGGGGGGGCCTAGCTGCCAGCGGCAGAGCAGAAGCGGACACCTTCCTTGTCTCGTCCGGGCAGGAAGCAAGAGATGGAGACCTTTTCCTTCTCTGCTCCCCGCCCGTCCCCGAACAGCGCTTCACTGCAAAACTCAGTAAAGTGACGCTAATGTTTTTGGGGTTTGAATAAAACCAATCTGGCCACTTTAAAAACACTTATTATTGATGTTTCATATTATGGACCCCAGGACCCCGCAGGAGCTCGCCAACTTTGTAACCACCAAAGAAAGGTATGCGACCTCCCTAAGCAGCTGTTATGCTGTGATGAAATACGGATAAAAATGTAAAGTGAATGCGCTTGTTCCCTTGCTGGCAGCCGGGGAAGCCAGTGTAGGCAGCCTGCTCTAGTTTAGCTGCAGGCGCTGTGCAGAAAAAAACAGAAAGGTGCGCAGTCTATTGAAGCGTCCGCCATACTGTGATGAAGTGGGGCTGAAAATTAAAAGTGAAATGACGTTTAAACAGGGCCTGCAAATATGCATTTTACAATGGTCTCTGCCTGTTTCCTTCTGCAGCAGCACTTCCAAAAGGGACCAATTTACCAAAACCTTCAACATTCTATTTTCTGTACGTGATTCAGGATTCAAATGGGGCCCATACAATCTGATTTCTTTTGTCGGAACAGCAGCGACATGCAGGAGGTGGTGGAGGATGCCACGGGGAGATGAGGTAATTAATGGCAAACATATAGTGCGACGGGCGGAGCCTTGGTAAAGAAAGAAAACAAGCAACGGAGAGTGACTAAAAAGGAAACGGAAACAAAGTTTCCTGAAAAACACTATGCCCCTCACACTCCTGTACTGCAGCTGAACATGTCTCCTCACCTCTCAGACGGCCTCCTGCCCACCAGCCCTGTGCACTGTAATTCGTTTTGTTGATTTTAATGGCGGGGCCTCTGGAGCTGCCCTGGGAAGGGGCACACGAGGGAACAGAGGACTGCCCTGGTAGATAGTGACATAGAGATGGGCCGATAAAATGACTCACTTTCCAGAAGGCAGGCGAATTTCCCTCCTGGAGGTTGACAATACAGCACAATGTATTCACATCTGGTTTCAAGATAATTATCTGTGAGTTACACTTTGATTGTGTGACGAAAACGAGGGTAAATGGTGGACATTTGATGACGGGGAGCGATGAAGGCATATTCTTCCCTCTCTTTGGGTATTCTCAGAAATACAATTTTCATTTGTGGCTCAGCCTCTAACCTTCTCGTTATATACGAACCCTCCGTCCCCTTGCAATAAAATAGCACCAGGGCCCCTCCTGACTGAGACTGATCTCCATGGAAAAGCTAGCTCAAGAAAAAAATATTACCAAGACTCTCGAGTCGTTATCTAGATAACACTTGCGTTTTGCAAAACAATATTTTGATGCATCTTTTTAAACCACTCCCTGGCCACTCTGGAACCGCCCACCAACACGTTGCATTTTAACTCACTGGGGTGACCGCCCCCGTGTCCAGCTTCATGTTCTATATATCTAACAGCCCCCAATTAAAATCTTAAAAGTCTGTGTTATTGACGCGCTCTTACTTTTCTCGTGTCATCATTACTAATGCGTGTTCTCCGTGTTCGGTTTGTTGCAGATCTGTTTGATTAGTTGAACTGTTATTCTCTTGTCTTGCTCCTTACAACAGTGCCTGCCAGCCCTGGGCTCTGCAAACAGCGGCGGGTAGTAAATCAGACCGTGCGAAGTACTCATGCCAAGGAGCCTTTCTTCAGACATGAACCCTTCTGCATTCGGGCGCGCATAAACCCGAAGGAATGCGACGCCTCTGTCTGTGAAATACGACGTGGCCATGCTGGGCGCTCGCAGAAATTTCCTAGCGCTCGATGCTGTTGCCTAGCTCGAAGTATGCAGCACGGAGGCAGCGCTGAACACCCTCAGGCAAGAATAAGCATGATGCCAACATTATTTAGGGTGGGAACAGAGGACTGCCCTGGTGCCACCCGTGAGCTGTTACAAGCTGATCTACAGCAGCCAGCCGGAGAGGACAGGGGGAGGAGACCAGAGCAGCAGCCGGACACAGGAGCACCGAGGGAGACCAGAGCAGGGGGAGAGGACGAGCATACCACTGCCTTTCCCCGAGGCAAAGCAGAAATGCCTCGGAGAAACGCAGTGGCGTTTTCAGATTCGGGGGCGTGTTTCTTTTTCTCTCCTCTTGCCATTGGCTGGAGGAGAGAAAAACACGCCTAAAAAAGGGCGTGGCTAAAAAGTGGAAAGAACAGCGCGGAACACGCCCCCGAATCTGAAAAAGACGGAGCCTATTTGGAGGGACGGCTCTCTCCTCCAATGGCTGGCCTCCGTTTAGGAAACCAGCCAATGGAGGAGAGCCAAAAAGAGAGGCGGGCTAAAGAGCCACTCTCAGAAACATAAGATCTCCGGACTTCCGGTTCTGCCTTCGGCAGACCGGATGGTCCCTCGACCTAAAAAGGGGACAAATATTATCAACAGACCTCTTAAGGAGATCACACACTAAGGCTGGGGAGCGCGGAAGGCAACAGAGGAAGATTCCTCTGCTCCCCAGCCTTTTACTCATGGCGAGTGCTCGCCCCTCGAGAGGGGCGGGCCCTGGCGACTTCCATGACCCGGAAGTGGAACTTCCACTTCCGGGCCATGTCTCACTGGAGGCGTATTGTAGGTCGAGCCCGACAAGCCCGCCTCCGGTGTCGTCGGGGCCGGTAGGACCGCCATATCATCAGCAGGTCCGAAGCCGGCCCCGCTGATGATATGGCTGACGATGCCCGGGACGGCGTTACCTGGGCATGTTAACTGCAGACGACAGATAAATTGTTTTCCTTCAGAGATGGCCCCGGCGGCTGCAGGTTTTATCATCATTTCAGACCTAAATTGGTTTTCAAATGTAATTGAAAAATGTAATGTTAAACGGCTACGGCAGCCGGGTTTGGGGAGCGGTGCCTTGTGCGGTGAGGCAGAGCCACGGAATGAAGGCTGGTGTCCACGGGTTTGTAATGCTCACCGCATAATCTCCCAAATTACCTTCGTTAGTGTTGATCGTCCTTGGAGGATTAAACACGCTATCTGCAAATGTTCAAGCATCCCCAGTGCCAGAGGCGGCTGGGGTTTCCAAATCCAGCTCTGACGCACTCATCTCATTATACGGTACATCGAGAGGCAGCCGCCCCCTTCTACCATCCGATGTGGCTGCCTGGATAGTGGTGCCATGTGCGGCTCTGATGGAAATGTGTCAAAGTGTCCAAGGCCTCGCACAAGAGCGAGAGATCTCTGCTCAACTGCCACCAAAGTAACTCCCCAGCCTTCAAAAAGCTTTGTACTCAACACCGCACACACCATTCTTAAACACTGCAGCTTCCTCTTATCCTTAGCAAAATGCTTCACAAGCAATGTCAGAATATCCTCAACCACTCAACCCCCCCCCCACGCCCCGCAACACACACACAACCACACTTCCATCCTAATAAACGTAAGTCATATAACAGACACTACATGTACTCTAAAGGTAATCCTCCAGATGAACAGGCAATTTACAGGAACTCTTCCTAACTCTCCTCTCCAGTATTTTGACTACAACGACTTGCAAAGGTTTATGAATATACAATAAGGCGCACCATACAACATTTCTCACACAAAATCCAAAGTCAAAAGACGATGGATTTCCAATTCCTAAGTAAATCTTCTTTTTATTTAATTTCTTGTTCCATAAGCTCAAGTCTGTAAAACTGCCACAGCCAATGCGTTTCGTCCAACACAGTGGCCTTCTTCCGGGCTATAAGTATAACATATAAGGACATGTAAACATATATAAAATCACACCCACAAAAATGGCACAAAAGACATAAAAAAATATACCTAAAATGAGGAGCGTGGAAACACAATCCTCATTTATACAGAAACATGTTAAAATTACATGAAAATAAACGCGACACATATGGACCATTAACATTCAAGGATATAGAGGGAGGAACACTGCATAATAATTTATTCAAAGTATTTATCTATATTCTTTGATGAGACAACAATCTTTAAACAAACACGCAATACAGAACAAAACATAAACCAACAATACGACAAGCACTAACATATGGGACAAATTATCCCTGATCTTATTTATCACTATACCTAATATTGCTGCTACACAAACTCTAGATAAAAACCTTTGCAGGAAATAAGGCAATGGGATAGAACATGTCCTGTGTGTTTAAATCAACATGACAATTTCCAAAATTAACAGCAAACATATTATGGTACTCGCAAGACATATGATATAGTATAGTGTCTAAAAGCCAAATACACACTAATAGTGGAACAATCAGAGGGACTGGACATAATAGAGAGAAAGGGAGAGGAAAAATTACGCTTTTAGAAAGATGTATGTGATGGTATACTTACCCAAGTATAACGTGTCCAGAACGTGGTTAAAAATATATGTTTATCCAAATAGTAAATCTTAATTCATTGCGTGATGAAAGTTCCTGAGCTACAATATATTGTGTCCCTGTATAGAGGAACATGTAAACAAGTGACTCGATGTCATTTAGTTCCAATTCATAATAAGTAAAACCCTTAGAACTATCACAATATTGAAGATGTAACCCATACTTACTAAGTAGGAGTTGTTTGTACGAAAATAATGATACATGAAAATATAAGGGATAACAATAAAACCTTACAAAGGTTTACTTGCAGCCTTAAGAAAACATCTGAAACACAATTAAAGGCCCCAAACTTTTCATCAGCGGCTCTAACTCTGCATGGTAGACTTGAAGCACTGCATCACTTAGAGGAACTTAATTACACTACTACACCCTTCCTCACCATAACAGGCATTATGAGAAACGAAAAATCCCCTTCACTTACAGAAAAAACTCCTTGATATTTTTCCACAGATCATATCTCTGTTTGGCCCTCTTATTCATGGACCCACAAGCTGCCTCTTCTGTTAATCTGGAATAGCCCAATAGGATCAAAACAAGACTACAAGACTCATAATTCATTTCGTTATCACATGATATTCTAGGACTGCAATCAGTGTTCATATGTCATCCAGCTTGTATAGAAAGTGGACTAACAGGCACTGTTAAGACTTGTGACAATTAGGGTCTTCTGTTGAAGGCAGGATCTAGGGTAGACACAAGGCCAGGCAAATACAGGTAGCAGCACCACATGGAGTTCAATTAAGTTTACAATAAAACATTACAGTACATGTCACTGCTGGCTGTTCTTAGAGGAGTTTATATTTCATGGAAAAGGCTGGTGAGAAAATATGTAAATCCACCTAGAGGCCAATTTTAGGGCATGGGTGCTTAAACTTTTGCAGAACTTCTTCAAGTCTGAGATGTGCAGTTCGTGGTGAAACCTATACATACTGATATCAGCCTCAACATTTCCCGAATAGGAATGGGTAGTTGTCATTTTTGTATTGAGATGCAGACTTTATATTTTAGTAAAGGTTATTAGGGTGGAATAACCTTACAGAGGTACTCTAGGGTGAACCTTTAATATCCCTGCATATAATATAATGAACACTGAACTGTGTTCTCTCATTTATGGGAAGCGAGTTAAGAAGTTTCCACATTACAATATATTTAAGCATCATTCACCTACAAGTGATGACCAATGTAAGGATTATCCAGGATTTCAATCAAGGGTGACATATAACAACTGAAGCAGTTAAAGCCATAAACCATGTAGATACTAAAGTCAAAGGGGGCATGGAAAAATAAAGCTGGGTCTCTAACTGAACAAGAATTCACAACCAGTACTGAAACCTTTCAATAACAGTATTATTATTTTATATTTGGGGACATCTCATGGAGAACAATATGCTGATGATATTCATAATTAGAACTAGAACAGGAAGGCCTAGACTGATTCACTTTGCATTACATATATGTTAGAAATTGGGCTTCTGATCAGCAGAGGTATGCACCCTGTCCAAGCAGGAACCACAACCCTAGTCAGGGTAAGTCAGATACACACCCCTTAATTAATCTGTGCTAACCCTCTGGTAGCTTGGCACAGAGCAGTCAGGCTTAACTTAAGAGGCAATTTGTAAAGTTATTGTGTAACACGTCAAACAGTAACACAGTGAAAACACCACACAAAAAGATACAACATCTAGTTAGAAAATAGGTCTTGATTTATTCAATAAAACAAGACCAAAATGAAAAAAGTTCAATATGTATACCAGGAGTTCTGAGTTTTGAAGGATTGAACAGAAAATGTTGGGGCATATCATCAAGGCGGTGCTATGAAATTATCGCCGCTTTTGCGACCGTTTTCGGGCGAAACGCGGCGATAATTTCATCGCCTTATCAGCAAAGACACACTATCGCGTGTTTTGCTGACTTAGCGTCCGTCACAACAACGCCCTGCTTTGCATCTCTAATGAGATGCAAAGTGGGAATTCCGTCCCAAAATAACTGGAGAAATGTCGCTCACCGACATTTCTCTAATTATCAAGGGGCACGCTAACAAGCATAGCGATAAGAAAAGTAGCGCTAACCACGGTTATCGCTACTTTCCTTACGCCTGCTTTTAGTTTGACTTAGCCATGATATCCAAAGGAAGGTGGACATCATGGTTAAGTCTGCCCTATCAGCAAACTATCGCCAAACGTTGTGCGATTATTGCTGGATTTCCAGCGATAATCGCACATTTGGCAGCTTGCGCCTGGAATTTTATCGCTTTTGAGATAAGCGTTGCTGATAGCACGCTATCTCAGCGATAAAATTCAGCGCTAGCTGGCGATAATTATCCTCGCACTAAGCGCGCTGAGCGATAATTATCGCCGGCCCTTGCTGATATGCCCCGTTGTGATTAAAAGCATAAAGTGCCAACCAGGGCTATCTGGACTTGCTAGACTAGGTCAAATCCAAAAGTTCAGGCTGACCACGATTGAGTGCGGGTCGCATACAGGGACCAGCCTTGTCCCACTGAAACAGTACCTTAGTTCGCGGCTGCGTCAATGTCAAGGAGGAGATGCGAAGAGCAAAGGTAGCAATGCGTCGGCAGCAATCCTTCAGATGTAGGAGATGTGTCAGATCCAAGCTGCGCAGAGTGGAAATGCGTCTGCCATGGACTCGATGAACTGCACCGTCGGCGATGTGATGCCCTCATTCCTCGCAACAGTAGAGATGCATCGGTGTGGATGGGGATGCAGTGTCCTCGTTCTCAGGTGGAAGAGTCCAGGTGCTGTAGGCAGATGGATTGGAAGTCTTTTATGTCCCTGAGACTGCAATAAGGAGGCAAGCCAGCAAGCCCTTGGAGTCACTGGTTCTGGGTTGGAGAGATCCAGGTCCTGTCTTTCTCACTCCCAGGCAAGAGGGCAGCAAGTCAGCACATAAAACCATGAGTTCAGCAGAGTAGCAGTCTAGCAGCGTGGCAGTTCTTGGAGCAGCAGAGCAGTCCTTCTTCCTGGCAGAGTATCCACAAGTCCAAAAGTGTACTGAGTTGGTGGTGCCTGAGGTCTAGTGCTGGAGCAGAGTTTTCAGTTTGAAAATTCTGGGGCTTTTTGAAGCTCTGGCATGTCTATTCGTTGTACTGATTTATTAATAATTAATAATTAATTATTTGTCTTGTGCAAGTGCGTTTATATTAATCAATCCGTTTGTCCTAACAAGAGAAGAGAGAGTTACACGTGGGTGTGCATAAATATGCTGTTTAAAAATAACGTGCGTGTTTTCATGTTTAAACGTTGCTATGTGCTGTTTATTTTTGAGCACAAAATGCTTTCTGAATTAATGCTTTTCTATGTTGCAAGTGCTAGATAAATGCATACACATAAGGGTATTAGTGGGGTTAACACTGTTTAATCACTATGCTGTAGTAACGTTGTTTTTGTCTCTTTTAATTAAGATGGGCTATTGAGGCCTATGTTGGCCTAAGAAAAGATGGCCGAATTGTGAGCCTGGCTGTGATTTATAATATGAAAACTGTGACGAGGGAGACCCCTGCTGGAAATGGTCCTGAAGCTAACTGACCATGGTCCTTGTTGAAAAACTTTCCATGAGGACAGCAGCAGTTTTTGGGAAGTCTCCAAGAGAAGTGAAAGTGTCCTTGGCAGCCTTGGGAAACAAAGGAGCCTTAGAGAGAAGCTCTGAACTGTGGCTCGATGGCCGAGGAGAAGCAGGATTATTGTGATACATGTTTTATTTTCTTGGTTCCTGTTCCGTAGTTTTCGTTATGTGTACTTTTCCTGAGCGGAGATTCTCAAATGTAGCGATGTTACATCCTTTCCTTCTCGCTCTGCTCAGCAAGTCCGGCGGACATTATAGTTTTTTCTATGTTCCCAATGTATCTTTCTATTGTTTAGAAACTATAAGAGATGTTAGCCTAGAGAGGGTTTTTGCCACTTGCCATTTTGCCTTTGCCGCGTACCGAATCTGCGTTGCTGAGGATTGATGCTGAAGGGACTTCGTCTTGAGAGACATTTACTGAGAGACTTGTCCTGACCCGTTCTGACATTTAGCTAGAATAGGTAACTATGAGAAATGATTTACTCTGATTGATTTCCTTTGACTAATTTTAGATAAAGCAATATAATTTTAAACATGGTGTTGGATATTCTTTTTTGTCAATTATTGGGTTTGCATTATTGATTATTGTTGTAAATATTGTATAGGTTATGCTTAGGGACAGTCACAAAAACCAGGTCTTATCGACCTCGGTATAGATGCAGGGTGTTTAGGAGTGTTTTCCTTCCACAGGTTTATTGCTGGTAGAGTATTTGAGCGTATGTTAGTGAAATGGGCCCTAGCGTATGATGTATGCATGTGCGTGTAACTGTGAGATTACTTTATCCGTGGTAGTGGGAATATTGTACACACCCTGATCTCTATCAATTTCCTGGTAGCAGAGTTTGATGGTTTTTGATTAGATAAGATTGTTTTATTGATTATTGATTATTGGTTCATGTTGGTATATGTACTAATACTATATGTTGGAGTCGTAATGTTAAGTTATATGTAGTGCTTCTGGAACTTGGAAGCTGTAGCAGTTCCGTAGTAGGGCAGAGGGAAGTAAATGCTGCTCTCGGGAAAGACGGAATTGTAAGGAATAACGTGTGACAATTGAAGTTGCGCGTCACATTGTCTGGGTTCGGAATTAGTGACATCGTCGTATGTTACTATTAGATATTTCTGGTATATAAGGAGTGTGTATGATAGTGAAGGTTATCTGTGAAACTCTGGTCTTAAGTCCCAGGGATCTGTAAGGATTTCCGTTAAAGCTTATCGCGGGAGGAGTAATAGGTATTCTCTGAGCTTATTTGAAGAACTGGGCAAAGAAAGCTTGCTTAGTTGATGTATGTTATAATTCTGTAGTGGAGCAGATTGTCTGTTCTCGGGAAGCAGGATTCTGTGTGTATGTACTATATTTCCTTTGTATGAATGTGCGTGAATGTTTGTACATTTAGTTGATTGTAAGACTCTTTGGACAAGTCCTAGAGGAAACAGTTAATGAATGTATGTTAGTAGGGCAGAGTAGTAGAAGTGCTACTGTGTCAATGAAAGGTTTCTTATGAAATAGACTCTCTTTTACTATTCTGTGGTTAGCGAAGCAGACAATGGAGATGTTTTTATGTTGTAACTAATAGATTTTGTAGAAATTTGACACAAAGTCTACTGAAAAGATTTTGTAAAGGAGGGGTAGACGAGTGACAGAAGACAAGAGACAAACTGCAGCGACTGTTGACGTCAGAAAGACCGCGCTCTGATTGGATGGTAGATCAGAATAGTGCTCGCGCTAGGATTGGTGCGTTAGTGTGAGCCGCGCAAGGATTGGAAGAGCTAATTAGTGACGTAGACGTTCCAGGATTGGTGCGTTAGTGTGAGTCGCGCTGCAATTGGTTGAAAATTCGTATTGTATATTTATAATACGGAAAGAGTAGAGAGTTTTTTGTAAACGCTAAAATGTATTACCAAGAAGAGAAAAAGAAGAAAACATTTTTTGGTAAAGTTAAAAAGTGGTTTAGCAAGGATAAAGATGTTAAAACAAGAGAGGGCGAGTTGTTACCTCCACCGAAAACACCTGCATCCTTCATGGCTGCAAGACATGGGTTTCATACCTGTATATGGTTGGAGAATTGGGTTAAGTATACTAAAGAAGATGGTGTTCTAGCTTTTCCAGAACATGGTTCATTTAATCTGGCCGTGTTGAGAAATCTACGGGAAAAGATGCTATGTCTTGACCCGAAACCGAGACCTACACAGTTCGAGGCTTTAGTGGAATGGGAAGAGGAAGTACATGAGAGAGAGAAACAAAGATCTGGAGGGTACTATAGGTATATGTTTGGGAGGAGACATGATCGTGAGACTCATCATGATCGAATGAAAAGGTGGCGAGATGTTAGTATGTCAGAGGGATTATATCCGATGAGAACAGTTGAAGGAGGAGCAGAAAGGGTTCCTGAATCGGAAATGAGAAAATATGGAGTTAATGAGTATGAGGATGAGGTCTTGAATGACATGATTTACAAGAGACCACCTCCATATAGACCAGAACCGGATAAAAGTACACCAGTTGTTTCTCCGATAAGAGATACAGTTTGTGTTAGTGAGACGGAAAATGAGACACCTGAGGTGAGAAGTGATCATTATCTTGATAAGAATGCCAGACAATTAGCCAGAACTACAACAGAGTTGACAGAGAAGATTAGGGAGTTAACGAAGAATTTAGAAGCTGTTACGGTGCCTGTAACAATAGGTCCAGTTATGCCTGTGTTTGACAAACAGAGGACAGGTGAGAATGGACTGGTGATTCCATATGTTGGGAATAATCTGACAAATTCAGTTGGTCCTTCAGGAGATTCAGGCAAAAGAACAGAAAGAAATGACCTGAGACAATCAAGACATGACACATGTAGTGAAATATTGGATGCTAGTGAAGCTAGTTGTTCAGGGATGCCAATTTTAGAACCGCAAAAGAGAGTGGTTCCAGTGAGAAAAACTGCTGAAATAACAGTTGATGATTTGAATGATTGGATGAAGGTTCTACAGAAAAAAGATAAAGATTCACAAGTAATTGATGTAGCTAAGTTACGTGTAGAACTAGAAGAGCTTGTCACAGGAACAGTTCCAACAGATTCTGAAGAGTCATCATGATGGTGAACTAATGTTTATGTGTAAAAGTGTTACCTGGAGAGCAAGGAATACACATGACAGGCTAAGAGCAATAGCAAATGAACAGGGAGTTCACATTGATAAAGTGAAAGCTTTACAAAGAACTTACAGGATGGATTTTACAGAGAAGGACATTGAAAATTTGAATGCTACTGGTAGAACAGGACAGATTAAGGAAATGGTAGCATTATTGCGAAGATGGGGTGATGTAGAAAAGTGGAAGGATAGGTGGTACAAGAAAAGAGATGAGATTGAAGATAGAACAACTTATTCAGCATTTCCAGTGAGAGAAAAGGAGAAACCAGTGGATAATTATCCTATGAGAGAAATACCTGGAGAAGGATATGTACATGTTCCATGGACTAGACAAGATATTTTATCATTCACGAATGATTTCCCTCGATTGAGAGAAAAGCCCGTCGAGTGGTATAGGCAGGTAGATAGGTTTGTGAAATTGTCAAAAGTGCTGTGGGTTGACCTGAATAGTCTGTTTGATATAATTGTTCCAGCAGACTTGTGGACTGAGTGTAAAATAGTTGTGAGTTGGCCTACTGAGGAATATCCAAGAGACCCAAGGACAGGGGCACCAGATCCAGAGGTAATGAGGAAGTATGATCAGGTGATGGTATACCTGAAGAGTAAAGTACCTGCAAAAGAGACAGACTGGGTAAAGATAGATCGAACACAACAGGAAGCGAAAGAATCAGTTCATGCTTTTTACGAGAGGCTGATACTGGCATTTAAACAATTCAGTGGAGATGAACACCTGGGTGACAAAGATTTGAGTCATTTTGTATACAGATTTGTATATGGCCTTAGACCTGAAATTGGTGAGAGAATTCGTGAGCACACAGTGGATTGGCAGAGTAAGAAAGTAGATGAGATCCTGAGGCATGCAAAATACTTCAGTGATGAGATTGAAGCAAAACAAAGAAAGCTGAAAGAGAAAGCAATGTGGGCACAAGTGAAAGTTGCGGAAAGACAAGAAGCACAGTTAGTAGAACAGGCGAATAATCCAGGAAACAATGCAGGGAATAGACCTAGATATGCAGGGAAAGGAAAAGGAAGTCTTGAGGAAGCGAAGAAAAAGTTCCCTTGTCACAACTGTGGCCAATTGGGGCATTGGAGATCGGAGTGTCCTAATCCACCATTAGTGAGTAATGAAAATAAAACTTTAAATCAACAGGTGCAGAACGAAGGAAATAATCAACAGCAGCAACAACAGAAAGTTGTGAGACAGCAGAGTCAAGAGCCAAAACCGCCCTTGCCACAGAATAGAGGGTTACAAAAGTATAATCAGCCTTAGAGAGAAGCTCTGAACTGTGGCTCGATGGCCGAGGAGAAGCAGGATTATTGTGATACATGTTTTATATTCTTGGTTCCTGTTCCGTAGTTTTCGTTATGTGTACTTTTCCTGAGCGGAGATTCTCAAATGTAGCGATGTTACATCCTTTCCTTCTCGCTCTGCTCAGCAAGTCCGGCGGACATTATAGTTTTTTCTATGTTCCCAATGTATCTTTCTATTGTTTAGAAACTATAAGAGATGTTAGCCTAGAGAGGGTTTTTGCCACTTGCCATTTTGCCTTTGCCGCGTACCGAATCTGCGTTGCTGAGGATTGATGCTGAAGGGACTTCGTCTTGAGAGACATTTACTGAGAGACTTGTCCTGACCCGTTCTGACATTTAGCTAGAATAGGTAACTATGAGAAATGATTTACTCTGATTGATTTCCTTTGACTAATTTTAGATAAAGCAATATAATTTTAAACATGGTGTTGGATATTCTTTTTTGTCAATTATTGGGTTTGCATTATTGATTATTGTTGTATATATTGTATAGGTTATGCTTAGGGACAGTCACAAAAACCAGGTCTTATCGACCTCGGTATAGATGCAGGGTGTTTAGGAGTGTTTTCCTTCCACAGGTTTATTGCTGGTAGAGTATTTGAGCGTATGTTAGTGAAATGGGCCCTAGCGTATGATGTATGCATGTGCGTGTAACTGTGAGATTACTTTATCCGTGGTAGTGGGAATATTGTACACACCCTGATCTCTATCACTAGTACTTATACCAAGTTGTGCCTCTGAAGAGGGAGAGACTTCAAAGAGAGGCCTTTGAAGTGGACTGAGTTTCTGCCCTTCCTGTGCTGGCTCCAGATTCCCTACAGGGGTGTATTTAGCGGTTTGTGTTGGACAGGAAACAGCCTATTCAGGTGTAAGTGTCGGTTTCTCCCTCTCATCCTGCCCAGGATGGCACATCAGAATGTGGATGGCCCACCAGTCACAGCTAAGTTCCTTTTGTGTGTGGCTGTCTAGAGAGAATGCACAAATTCCAGCTGTCACCCACCCCAGATATGTATTCAGAGTCTGGCGGAAGGCACCAAATGGTTAAACTAAGAAAATGCCAACTTTCAAAAAAAAAAAAATGAAAATGAATGCACTCATTTCCTTGAATGACTTAACGTGTTGATATTATACAAATAAATGCTTGCGTGCGAACAGATAGTGACCTGTCCCAAAAGTCACGGAAATATTGGTGAATATCAAACTCATGGGCACGTAAAGTACGCGCCGTGCGTCGCACTGCTCTGTGTTGGAATATTTCCTCCCATTAAACACCTCATCTTCTGTTATTCCAAATTTTGTCCTAATGTCAAACCAATAACTGTTTCGAATTCTTATTTCAACTTTAATCCATAAATTCTCAATCACTTCGCAGACAGCTTGATTCCACCATAGTTCTTTTATCTCACATATTCAAATGTCCTCTGCGCACCCATCCAGGCTTACATCAGCGACACGTGTGTATGAACCATTCATTCCAACAGAAGATGAGGTGTTTAATGGGAGGAAATATTCCAACACAGAGCAGTGCGACGGACGGGCCCGTACTTAATGTGCCCATGAGTTTGATATTCACCAACTTTCTAAAAGTGGCATTTTCAGAATTATAATTTAAAATCTAAATTCACCATAAGTTGCAATTTTAAATTGTAATTCCAGAGACAGCATACTTGCGGGTCCTATCTCTTCCCAAAATACACTTAAAAGATGCAATAAGGTAATCCCAGTGCTGACCTATAGGGGAGAAAGGCCTTGCAGTAGTGAAAAATGAATGTAAGAGTATTTCACTACCAGGGCATGTAAAACTCCAAAATATATGTCCTACATTTTAAGTACACTGCACCCTGCCCTTGGGCTGTCCAAGCCCTACCTTAGGGGTAATTTATATATGTTACAAATTAAGGTTAGAGCCAGGCAAGAGGGTTAGCCAGGTCGACATGGCAGCTTAAAACTGCACCCACAGGCTCTGCAAAGGCAGGTCTGAGACATGTTTAAAGGGCTACTGAAGTGGGTGGCCCAATCAGTGATGCAGCCTCACTCGTACCATTCAATTTACAGGCCCTTTGCACAACTAGTGAACTTTACTAGGGATTTATAGGTACATTAAATATGACAATTGTGGATGAGCTAATGCTACCATGTTTAAAGTAGAGAGCACATGCACTTTAGCACTGTTTAGCAGTGTTAAAGTGCCCAGAGTCATAAAACAAGCAAAAACAAAGTCAGCAAAAACAGGAGGTCTGACGGCAAAAAGCCAAGGATGCTAGGTCTAACAATGTATATGTTGGAAGGGTACATTTTTAGAGGAAAGATAAACGTTTCTACAAAATGAATTCAGTAACTTGGAAAATTCCAGGCATATCATTTTGTGGTGTTGACTCACACTGTAAGCAGGAAAAAATATTGGTGATATGTTTTTAGATTAATATTGTTTGTGTCAACAAGGAAGGACATTAGCTTTTCATAAAGTTCCTTAGATGGAATAGGGAGAGTTTAGGTGACTTTATGACCACTGCATCGTTGCATATCTAGAATATTGTTTTGGAATGTTTCTCTGCATTACCGATATGAGATGTCTTCGCTCAAACATGTATTTGGCACTTCAAATAGTACTATGACTCTTTGGATTTGCTTATTTTTCTTTTTGTATAATGTTTTTTCCTAATTTCCCAAACATTATAGCATATGTATGCAACCCAAGAAATAACGTTCACCCAACGCCCCCCTCCAACCTCTTGAGGTCACTGTCAAATCTTACTCTAATCACCACTTACCCAGCCTTTCCAAATCTAGTCAACATTTTTAGGGCATTTTCTCCCTTTAGAAATCACCTTTTACTGCACATAACACATATTCATTTCTGTTTCCCAGTATCTCACCACTGGAACCACTGGACACCCCCATTTGTGTGCCACTTCTCTTTTAGCCAGAAAAAAACCCTGAATGTCAACAGTGCCCTCCAGTCTATGGGCCACCGGCTCCCAGTACTCACAGAGAGTAGGACAATCCTAAAGTGTATGGAGGAACGTACCCCTCTGTCCGCACCCTTGCAAACACTTCTCATCTGATGCTCTCCTCAATTTATGTAAGAGGACAATGGTACCGTATACCCTCTGCAAAATCTTGAGCTGTATCAGCCTGTAACAGGCCATAATCGCTACCTGTTTTAGGAACTGCAGTGCATCTTCCCAAACTTAATCCTCCTGGTCCCGCACATCCCTCTGCCATCTCGCACTCAGAGGTTCTAAGTCCCTTTGCGTATTTCTCAGCAAGTTCTAATAGGTGAAAGAGATCGCTTTGGTAAACATTGGTCCCTCTCCAGTCTATATTCCAGAGGTGAGGTCTCCATACGCCCTAATCTGGTGCGATACTCGCCCTAAGGGCATGTCACAACAGGAGGTATATAAACACTTGGGATGGCAGCATCTCATATTCCACCCTCAGATGATTGAAAGGCACCACCACATCGGCATCCCACACATTTGCCAGCATACTGATCCCTATAACTTACCATTGCCGGAAGCCACAAAGATTAAACACCACTTTCAATCCTGTGCCCAGCCACAATGGAGTCCTCTATGTGAGGTGCCCATGCCCTCCCACCATGCCCTCCCATTTCCTTATTGAGCCCAGAGACGTTTTAATGCATGGGCAAAGTGGGCTCTGGCCCAGGGCCCCAGCCTTTCAGGGGACCCCTTGACAGAGTCAGCTCCGTTCTCCAGAGTTTTGCCCTAATGACCTTGATTATTTCTTAAACGGATTGTTTTAAATAGTTTTCCTTTAATTTATGTTTTATGTGCCTGATGTGTGAGAGTCTAGTACAGCCATTTTGCTGAGAAATGTTGTGTTTATGTTTCATGCAGTATACAGAAAAAAAGTTTCTTTTAGATCAAAACAAGGCCTAACACTTAAGAAATGGGAGGGAGTCACAGAGATTATTTGCAGTAATATTGGTGTGCTGCTGCTGTGTTACAATATTGAAAACACACATACCTATCCCTGAATATTAGATGTAAACACATTTAGGGCCTTATTTATGAGAAGTGATGCATCGCTGTGTGAAAACAGGGATGCGTCACTTCTTAGTGCACCCTCCTTGCGATGTGACTGATGCGTCATATTTACTGTATGTCGCATCATGTTGCAAGGAGTTACAGATACGTCAGTATTTCTGGTGTATCTGTAGGCGCAAAAGTGATGCATTGCTGGGGTGTGTCTGAAAATAGACGCAAGTCCAGCAATGTGTCATTTCACATGGGGCAAGCCCCATGGGAAAGGGCCTGCATCAGTCTTACACCTGCCTCACAGCAGGTGCAAAATATTGACGCAATGACCTCCTAGAAGTGGCGCACTGAGTTCTCATAGATTTCAATGTGCCACTTCTGCGAGGCTTTTTGCGAGGGAACACCCACCCTGCATACATTATACCTGGCACAGGCATAATGTGATACAGGGGTTTACAAAGTGACGCATCTGCCTAGTTGGGTCACTTTGTAAATAGGGTGCAACATGGCACATTTTATTCGCTGCCGGTGCGTCACAAAAAATTACGCACCGGCGGGATGAAAGTGAAACAAGGCCTCATAAATAAGGCCCTTAGAATTTGGACGAGTGTTCCTTTGCACTGTCAGGGACCTAATGAAATTAAATGAAATAATGTATTTAATAAAGCGCGCAGCCACTCAGACTAGAGTGTCCTGGCACATGACAGCGGGAGGAAAACTTGCGTAAAAGACCCATCAGTTATTAAAAAGCCAGGTTTTTAAGTTCTTCCTGAAAGAGAGTAGGTCTGTGGTTAGTCTCAGAAACTCAGGGAGTCTATTCCACAATTTTGCAACTAGAAAGCAGAGGGATCTGCCTCCAGTGCAGGCACGGCATATTTTAGGCACGATGGCCAGGTAGGCATTGGAAGATCTTAGGGGTCTAGATGTTGTGCAGTGATTAACGCGCTTATTTAGGTAGCCGGCTCCTAAGCTGTGGAAAGCTTTAAAGAAGATGGTCATCGCTTTGAAGTTGATCCGTTCTTTTATGCGGAGCCAGTGTAGAGACTTAAGAATAGGGTTCATACTAGATCAGGGTTTAGGTCTCAGGATGGCTCTGGTCACGTGTTGTACTACTTGTAGGCGCTGGATAAGGGATTTGGGAAGACCGAGGTACAAGCTTATGACATAGTCAAGCTTTGATGTCACCAGAGCCTGCACCACAATCTTTTTACTTTCATGCGGTAACAGTGGCAGGAATTTTTTTAGCATCCGGAGTATGCCAAAGCAAGCTTCAGTTAGATTTTGGATTGGAAAGCGCATGGAGAGTGTCTTGTCTATGACAATTCCTACGTTTTTTACTTTCTCCTTTTCCGCGGGCGGGGGCAGCAGATCTTTTGGCCACCAAGAGCTCCAGTCAGGCATTTCTGGATTACTTCAGTTTTGTCAGGATTGCACTTCAGCTGATTGATCTTAAGCCAGTTAAAAACCTTTGTGAGGTAAGACCTAATCATTGCACCGTCAAAGTCGGTTCCTTTTTCACATGTAAAAATCAGCTGAGTGTCATCAGCATAAGAACCAATTTTGACGCCCTCTTCCTCTACCAGAAATGCAAGGGGGATAGATATATATTAAAAAGGGTAGGACTGAGAATGGAGCCCTGAGGGACACCTACATTCATGGCCGGAACCGGGGATGAGAAAGGTGGGAGCCAGATGTCCTGAGATCTATTTGCCAAGAAGGATGAAATCCATGTTAAGGCACCCTCCCAGGTCGATGTTAGCAAGTCTCTCCAGGAGCCTCTCTTATGGGACCGTATCGAAGGCCGCCGACAGATCGAGCAGTATCAGAACAGCCTTGCCTACCTGGTCCAGCTTACCCTTGAGAAATTCAGTCACATCCAGGAGAGCGGACTCCGTACTGTAGTTAGCCCTAAAACCGGATTGAGACTCATGAAGGAGCTTCCCATCATCAATGTGTTTTTGGAGGGACTTGTTTACATGCTTTTCTAATACTTTGGAGAGGGCAGGAACATTGGCCTGTAGTTGGCAGGGTCCGTCAGTTTGGTGTTAGCCTTTCTTATCAGTGGAAGAATCTCAGCATTCTTCCATAATTTCGGCATGTTGCCTGAGGAGAGGGAAGCAAGCATTAAAGAGCTGGTTTACCGTGCGGTTTATGGTGGGAGCTAATAGGTTCAGGATATTCGCTGGACATGGGTCGGTAGGAGAGCTAGACTTAATAGTTTGGAGAAAGGTCAGTGACTCTTCAAGCTAAAACTCAGGGAAAACTAGTAAAGATGGAGGACCAAGAGGTGAAATTTGCTATTGGAACTAAGGTAGAAGGTCAGTTCTTCCTCCGAAATGTTACTGAAGGCTTGTTGGATCACGGAGATCTTTTTGTGGAAGAATTGAGCTATTTGCTTAGACCATTCTTCCGAACATGGCCCTTCCTTTGTGCCTGCTTTCGGGACGGTAAAGGATTTAACTATGCTAAAGATTTCCTTACTCTTATTTTGGGCATTTTCTATTTTGGTTTTAAAGAAGTTTTTCTTGGTTGCCTTCACAAGAATGTAATGAGCTTTTAAGGTGTCTTTATACACCTTCCTGTCCTCAGGTAGATAGGATTTACGCCATTTCTGTTCCATTTTTCTACAATTTCTTTTGCTAGATCTGAGGAAACCGTTAAACTGGTGAGGCCGACCTCTTCTAGGAGCGGGAAACAACCGGTACCACTGTACCAATGTTGGTAAGGAGCCATGAATCTATTGAGAGGGTGTCCGAGTCGGGGCAGCCAGACAGCTCCGGTGAGGAACAACCGAGGGCATCTGCTAACATCGGGATGGATATTTTATGGAGCGTCCTGTAATTAGGGACCCTCTGCCCTGTGTTAGCCCGAGGGGCTGTGGCAGAGTTGGGAATGACACATTTTAATAGGAGGTGGTCAGACCAGGTAATGGGAAGAGGTAGGCTTGCTTATATGTCAAAGTTGTGAAAGATTTGGTCTAGGGTATGGCCCTTCTCATGGGTGGCCGAAGAAATAGATGGAAACATGTTGCAGGCCTGCAGCGTCCCAAACAAGGAAATTGTTTGAGGGTCTTTTCCATTCTCCATATACATATTGAAATCTCCCAGAATAAGGCAGTTGTTGTATTTTAAGGCCAGGGAGGTGGTGGCTGTATTGAGTGTAGTAATAACATTTCCAATTGCACTGAGAGGTCTATAAATCAGAAAAACAGCTATGCTATGATGGTGGGATAAGGTACAGCAGAAGCCTAAGGACTCTGCATCCTCGATGTTTTCCATTGGTATGGGAGAGCAGTCTAGCTTTTAATTGTAAATTATGGTGACACCGGCCCCCTTCCGACTTTGTCGGTCTCTCCTAAGGGTTATATAACCCGTAGGGATGGCCAAAGTGATAGTAGGGTTGGAGGCTACAGACAGCCAGGTCTCAGTGAGAAATAAAAGATCAGGCTGTTCGTCTAAAAGTAGGTCATAAATGTGTAGTGCATGCATTTTCATAGAACGACAATTTAAAAGGGTGGCCTTTAAATCCTCTGTTTTCTTATTGTTTTTACACTTATTGTTGCGTGGGAGGATCTTGGGTGCGAGTTTCCTAGGCTGGAGGAGAGACCAGTTGCACTTATTAAATCGAAAGTCTACCTCCAAGCTCGGATCAGCAGCTGTACACTGACATAATGGTAGCCGCCTAAGGCTAAGCAGTTTTTCCCTACTGTAATGTAGTGGAAGAAACTCACCGGAGGGGAACTGGGCAGCATGGCCAGAGCCAGACGCCTCCGGGATGCTGACGGGCGCAGAGGGCTTTGCCTTTGGCACACCAGCGGCGCGCCAAAGGCACGCGTCCGTTTGCATCGGGAATATATAGGCTAATGCCTTTGATGAAAGTGGACCGCTAACGCAGCTGAGGAAGCGGAAACTACGTGGGCGGAAGAGAGGAGCCCGATAGTAGCCCCAGCCCTCCGCACAATCGGCGTATCAGCCACGGCGGACCAGGACTGGAGAAAAAGCGAGATGCGAATCGGAGCAGCTAAGGAGGTGCAGGCAAGCAGAATCAAGTAAAGTGCAAGTGCGCGTAGGTAGAGGAAATTGTTAAAAAACACAGAGTAATTCAGCCACAATATACAATTTAAAAAGTATTAAAAACCTAGTAGCAGGGCAGGAAACACTAAATCCTACTGCTGTCAGCTGCACGCGTCTGTTTGTATCAGGAATATATAGGCTAATGCCTATGATGCAAACTGGATCGCTAATGCAGCTGAGGAAGCGGAAACTGCGTGGGAAACAGGGGCTCAAATTGGATCATAAATTCAAAGCTGTTCTGAACAGGGGCCCCCAAAAAATGTTTGGCCCAGGGCCCCCAAAATCCTTAAGATGTCCCTGGTAGAAAGCAGTGGCATAATGAAACTTGAGTGGGCCCCCCTGCAAAGCACATAGAGCGGGCCCCCCATGCTCCAGACGCAGAGAGAGCTCTCAGGTCAGGGGCCAGTGCACAGTCCCGGATGGAGTTGCCTGGAGCTTTGGCCCCCCCCACCGTGGGGGATGCGGGGTATTGTTACACCACTGGTAGAAAGCATGCAAGTATCCTTTCTCTCCCAACATCTCTTTGTCCAGATGAAACGCCGGATCCTCTACATGCGCAGGCGCTCTGTCATTGATTACACTTATTGATGCTGCCTCATACTAGCATTCATCATTTGGTAGTGCCATGCTTCCCTCATATGTGGAATGCTGAAGACTGGAGAGCGCTATCCTTGGGGCACCATCCTGCCACAAATTCCTCAGCAGGGCATCAACTGCTTTAAAATCTATTGGGCACACAAAATAGGCTATTTAGTAATATATATGGAAAGCAAGGGAAGGCCACTATTTTAAACAATGCTGTTCTGCCCATCAAGGAATCGAGGCAGTGCTCCCAAGTGTCCAATGTCTGCCTCCAATCTCCGGAACAATGGTGCGAGATTGTCCTTGTAGAGGAAGTCCTCATCTCTGGATAGCCATAACCCTAAGTACTTAAAGTATCCCCTTTCAATCCTGAGTGGCATGAGGAGGCTGTCTCTCACCCTCCACGTACCCATTGGGAAGATCAGGGATTTTCCCAAGTTGATTTGTAGCCCAGAATACTTTCCGTAATGTGCAAATATGTTGCCCACCCTACCCAGAGTCCTATCAGGGTTGGTCAGATACAATAGCACATCATCTGCATAGAGTGAGGTAGGTTACACCATCGGGGTGGGGTTCCACCTGCACCCTTCGATCTGTACATTAACACCTATCCACTCAACTTGTTGTTCCAGTGCCAATGCAGAAGATCAGAGATTTTCCCAACTTGATTTATAGCCCAGAATACTTTCCATGAAGTATGAATATTTTTCCCACCCTACCCAGAGTCCTATAAGGATATAGCACATCATCTGCATAGAGTTAGATATGTTTCACCCTCTGGGGTTCCTACCTCCACCCTTCAATCTGCACATCAACACGTATCCACTCAGTTGGTGGTCCCAGTGCCAATTTAAACAGCATCTGCGACAGTGGGCAACCCTACCGTGTTACCTTCTCAATCTGGAGATTCCAGGAGAGGACTCCATTCACATTGAGCCACACACTGGGCTTCATGTAAAGCAAATGGATCCAGACTAAAAATTTCGGCCCGGAGCCCATTGTCCCCAAGACTTCAAACAAAGAAGACCATTTCACTGAGTCAAAGGTTTTGTGAGCATCAAGTGAGGCCACCGCAAGCGGTACCCTCACCTCCAATCCGCCGCTATGTTATTCTGAGGTCTCCTAAGATTGAGTCTTGTAGACCTCTGGGGCATAAACCCATTCTGGTCTAGGTAAACCAAATCCAGAATCACCCCCTTCATTCTACTCACCAAGATCTTTGCTAGGATTTCTGCATCTACATTTAGGAGTGAGATAGGTCTATAAGAATCCCAACTGTCCGGAGGTTTCCTGGGTTTCAGGATAGGAACCACTAGTGCCGTTCTGATGTCTTGTGCAAGTTTACCCTTGCCATATACTTCAACATACATATTATACAGCAACGCTCAATTTTTGCAGACAATCATCTTAGGAGCTCCACTGGGGTGCCATTCGACCCTGGGGCTTACCCGGTCTGCAACTGCAAGAGTGTTCCTCTCCTTCCGTCAAGACTTTTTGAGCTCCAGGGCTTCCCCCGGTCAAGTTTTCTACAGGGGCATTGTGGAATTCGCACAGTACAGGGCCACATCAACAAAATTAGGCTTGCTGCTAGTGTCTCCTCATTCCTTCTTCGGTGGTACCCCAAGTATCTCTTCTTGACAATAATTTTCTGCCACTTTCGGCTCCTCCCTAATTATTCTGGGGCATAATAACCCTTACTCAAACTATGTATTCTCTGCCAAACACTTAGCACAAACCCATTCACTTATTTGAATTTCACTTTGTCTTCTATAATTCTCTGGAATTCTTTGGTCTCAGTGGATGCTTGCCATTTTAGGAGGACTTGCTCTGAGTTTTTCTGCCATAGTTACACATCCTTACCATATACCATGCAGAATGTAAGAATTTTTTAATCTGGCAATTAAAATGTGAACCTGCAGCTGGATCACCCTCTTTCATATATGTATGATGCACATCATGGGTGTCCTCTGTGCATGAAGTTATTTATCTTTGCGGTTGTAGACCCAGTGCATGAAATGGAAAAATAGAAGTGCCGGTACCCTGTACCAGAGTGCCTGCTTGTTTCTGAGAAGTGGTGGTACTCCTCAATTAAAAGTATTACATCACTCTTGAGAAGTGCAGGTACTCTCCCACTCAAAATAAAAAAAGTGCTGGTACTCAGTACGGGACAGTACCAGCCCATTTAAAGCACTGGGTAGACCCTATTCCGATAGTCCATTCTATCCACTTGCATATCTCTCAGTCTCTATCACTGCTCCCATCTGGGTTTCAGAGAATCCTGCCCTCTACTTTGTGTCTCATGAATAGCATCACACTCAGGGCCTGTGCGGATCAGGGTGGCAGGTGAAGATGCACCGATAGAACCAGCCTCCACTGTGACGGGGCTAGTTGGGATGCCAGATCCCATTCCTGCTCCACACAGGCAAGGTCTAGAGGAGTCAAGAACATATTGATTGCACTGTATTATTTGGAATTGTGGTTTGTAATAACAGGAGGTATTGTATAGCGGCACAGTAAACTACTATGTTTCCATTCTATCACCCCAACCTTAACATTTAAATAGAAAGTTATACATTTCAAACTAAATATGAGAAACAAATCCTTCACAAACAGAGATAAAGCAAAGAATATTATTTTCAAAATAATTCTGCTATGAAAAAACAACTATCATAAAAATGAACAATTCAATATTGGGCTTTGCAATGCGTGTCTTCTGCTGCATCATAAACTTCACACATTAAAATTAATGTAATCACAAATCCAGATTTCACAGATTTTCACTGTTAATTTGATTATGAGAATTTTCAGAAATCTTCCTAAATTTGAAAAACTTTTAAAATAATTTCTTGAGGTATGTTGAACTTAAGTTGTGTATTATAGTAAGACAGTGGCTGTTGATATACACGTTTCCATGAGGGCCCTTCCATCGTCAATCAATGCCATTTGAAACACGATTCAGTGCTAATCAAATGAAGATATGGTTGTGTGCTATACCCTCATTTATGCCGGTGTCCCACGGCGATGGACAATGTCATTCTCTCACAGGCTTTCTCTGACATTTACTGGGAGCTCTAGCGACCAACAGAGTCATCATCACTCCAGTGTGTTTGTCTTCCTGGTACCAGTTATAGATGAATGCAAAAAGGAGCTGCCATCATGGCACATAGGGACCACTTTTTAGTAACATTAGGGGGTTATTTAATTGTCAGAATTTCACTGATCCAGAGTTATGCAAAAGCATATTTCATAACCTATTGAAGCATGTACGGTGTGGTGCTCAATCAATATCTTCCTATCCCTGGCGATGTGCAAATTTGTGTTAATTTGTAGACCGACTTAACAAGGACAAAGTAAAGTTAAAATGTTCTTTTATATATGAGTTCTATAGTCGACCACTCTCATGAGCAGGCTCATTAACCCCTTCGGTGCTCATGACGGAATGGTTCCGTCACGAGCACCGATGCTCCTGTGCTCATGACGGAACCATTCCATCATGAGGACAGGGGCACAAAATCCCTCTGCTACAAACAGCAGAGGGATTTCCATTTTTTTTTTGGGCCTCGGGAGGTGGGGAAGAGCCTCCCCAACCACCCAAGGCCAATTCCTGGTTTTCAGGCTAATGATGATCGCGCGCATGGCGCACTGTCGTCATTAGACTGAAAACAAAACTGAAACTTAGTTTCAGTTTGAGTGTTTCAGTGCTCGTGGGGCTACCTCAGCCCCCCGAGCACCAAAACACTTGGGAGAGATATCGTTGGAAAGGGGAGGATCTCCCCTTTTTAATGGTACTCCTCCCTAGTGGATCCCTGCTTGGGGATCACCCGAGGGAGGCAATCCCCAAGCAGGGATCCACCCACTAGGCACCAGGGAGGGAGGAGTGGCCCCTTGGGCAAGGGCCTTTGCTCTCCCATATTTTTGGGGCTATATTCAGTCTTTCTGCCCCCCTGGGGGGCAGAAAGCCCACTAGAACCAGATATTTTTTTTACTTTGTAAATTAGGGGTGGGGGCTGCCCAATATGGGCACGCCAATGCCCACACCCCCCACAAAATTCTAGTCTTTCTGACCCCCCTAGGGGGCCGTAGCCCCCAAACTCCCCCCATGGGGGCAGAAGCCCGCTAAAAACCAGGGATTTATTTTAATATGTAAATTAGGGGTGGGGGCTGCCCAATATGGGCACGCTAAAGCCCCCAACCCCCCCTGCACAAGCACACTCTTTCTTCCCCCCTGGGTGCAGATGGGGGAGTTAGCCTGAGAAAAATAGAGATTATGACAAAGCCTATGTGTCCCCTATGTGTTCCCCAACATTTTTTGTGCACATGCATGTACGCCATGCATTTTCCCTCCATGGCCTGTCAACCATCATGCCTATGCTATAACATGGCCTGCCATCAAGTCTCCCATGAGAGAAACGACAAATCTGCACTGAGGCCTACACGTTTTGCATCATGTTTTCCTGCACTCGTGTCATTTTCATGAAAGCCCATTTTGTGGCTCAGCCGGAGCCCGAAAAGAGGTTTCAGGCCTCAGACGCTCTGAGAGCTGCAGCTGCGTATCCTTGGCCTCGCACACTTGGGCCTCAGCCAAAGGGGCCCAGTCCGGGGTGCCGAGACAGTATTGAGCACGGTTATCTGCTTACTCCTACTGAATCACATTCCTGCCTGGATAAGGAGGAATAAACACAACCTGTATGCAAAGGAGAGAGCCTAGCCTTTCTGTCTCCTTTTGTGTGATTGCAAAGCTCACGTCAGTGAAAAGCCCATAGCCCCATGTAAGGCCCACGCAGTGAATAAAGAAATAGAAGCCACATCGGCTCTCGGTGATGGGCAACCTATGTCACAGATCAGTTCCTGCTCCGGACTTTAGATATCAGATAATACAAGATGTGCTGGTTGTCCTGACACTGAAGGCCTCTCTTCCAGACTCCCCGACTGCACAGCAGCCTTCCCCCAGTTACACGTCAGTTACACGTCATGCTCGAGTTGAGCACAAGTAAGGCAAAGTTCCAGTAAAGTTCCAGCTGATCACGCAACCCCCTCCAGGTACCCACCTACCTATGACACTCACCTATGACTCATCAAGTGGACGCCCACATGGACGCCCACCTTCACGCCTACTTACACACCCACATGCTCTTATCTCTTTCTCTCTTGCTCTGCCTGAAGGGCTCCTGCTTACGTATAATATGGAATGTATATATACTGTACTCTGTGAATAAAGTTTGAGAATTCTGAGCAGAAGACCCTTCCTGATCCCTTGTGGTGATGGAACCATTCTCCCTATAACTCGAGTTATTGGAATAAAGCCCTTTTGAACCTGATACCACGGACTCAGCCTCTTGCTTTATGCATGATCCTATTGATACCTATAGAAATTATGAGTGCGTAATACTTTATTTACGACTAGCCCCCAATCTGTCCCCCGGGGGGGCAGAAAGCCCCCTAGATGCCAGTTTTTTTTTTTTTAAATGATTAATTTAGGGGTGGGGGCTGCCAAAGATGGGCATGCCAATGCCCCCACCTCTCCCCCCTACACAATTCCAGTCTTTCTGCCCCCTGGGGGGCAGAAAGCACCCTAGACACCAAGGATTTTTAAGAATAAGACTTTCTGCCCCCCCCCCCCCCCCCCCGGAGGCAAATAGGTGCAATAGCCCCTGATCTGCCCCCCTGGGGGGGGGGGGCAGAAAGCACCCTAGACGCCAGGGATATTTTTTATGCACCCGGGGTGGGGGCTGCCCAGAATGGGCATGCCAAAGCCCCCACACTACCCCCCAAAGTAGGAATAGGACTTTCTGCACTCCCCAGAATGGGCATGCCAATGCCCCGACCCCAACAAAAAATGCCACAGTCTTTTTTGCCCCCCCTCTGGAGGCAGATAGGGTCAATACCCTCTGATCTGCCCCCGGGGGGGCAGAGAGCCCACGAGGCAGCAGCGGTCATGCTGGTTTTTGTTATATCGAGGGGTGGGACTGCCCAGAATTGGCATAACAATGTCTCCACCCACCCAAACTAAATAGCCAGTCTCTTCTGCCCCTCTTAGGGGCATATCGGGGCAATAGCCCCCGATTTCCACCCTCCCCAGGGCAGCAGAAAGCCCACTTGGCACATACTTTTTTGCGGAATGTGTCTACTCTCTGGATTTCGGGTCCTAGCGCAGTTAACACCCAAGGAAGCCTACCAAACCCACACATTTATGAAAACTAGACACCCGGGGATTCCAGGGAGGTATGGCTTGCGTGGATTACCCAATGTTTTCTTACCCAGAATCCCCTGCAAACCTCAAATTTAGCTGAAAAAAATCCCTTTTTCCACACATTTTTGTGTGGGAAAGTTGTGGCCTCACCAGGCTGACAAAAATTTCCTACCACCCAGTGTTCCCCCAGGTCTTCCGATAAAAATGGTGCCTCACTTGTGTGGGACACCCAAGTACCCGCGACAGGCAAGGGCCCAAAACGTATTGAGGCGACATCGAAATTGCCTATCACAAAATGCTTTGGGCCCTTGCCTGTCGCGGGTACTTGGGCCTCCCACACAAGTGAGGCACCATTTTTATCGGGAAACCTGGGGGAACATTGGGTGGTAAGAAATTTGTGTCAGCCCAGTGATTTTGTCAGGTAAATTTGAGGTTTGCAGAAAACGTTGGGAGATCCACGCAAGCCATGCCTCCCTGGAATCCCCCGGGTGTCTAGTCTTCAGAAATGTGTGGGTTTGGTAGGTTTCCCTAGCTGGCTGCCGAGCACGGGGACAAAAACCCAAGTGACCCCCATGCAAAACCAGGTCGTTTTGTGATAGGCAATTTTGATGTCGCCTCAATACGTTTTGGGCCCTTGCGTGTCATGTGTACTTGGGCCTCCCACACCTGTGAGGCACCATTTTTATTGGGAGACCTGGGGGAACACTTGGTGGTAGGAAATTTGTATCACTCCGGTGATGCCACAACTTTCCCACACAAAATGTGTGGAAAAAGTTATTTTTTCAACTAAATTTGAGGTTTGCAGGGGATTCTGGGTAAGAAAACGTTGGGGGATCCATGCAAGCCATACCTCCCTGGAATCCCCCGGGCATCTAGTTTTCAGAAATGTGTGGGTTTGGTAGGTTTCCCTAGCTGGCCGCCGAGCACGGGCCAAAAACCCAGGTGACCCCCCTTGCAAAACCAGGTCGTTTTGTGAGAGGCAAGTTTGATGTTGCCTCAATACGTTTTGGGCCCTTGCCTGTTGTGGGTACTTGGGCCTCCCACACGAGTGAGGCACCATTTTTATTGGGAGACCTGGGGAAACGCTGGGTGGTAGCAAATTTGTGTCAGCATGGTGATGCCACAACTTTCTCACTCAAAAATGTGTGAAAAAAGTGATTTTTTTCAGCTAAATTTGAGGTTTGCAGGGGATTCTGGGTAAGAAAACGTTGGGGGAGCCACACAAGCTATTCCTCCCTGGAATTCCACGGGTGTCTAGTTTTTAAAATGTGTGGGCTTGGTAGGTTTCCCTAGCTGACCGCCGAGCTCGGGGCCAACAACCCAGGTGACCCCCCTTGCAAAACCAGGTCGCTTTGTCTGAGGCAATTTTGATGTTGTCTCAATAGGTTTTGGGCCCTTGCCTGTCGCGGGTACTTGGGCCTTCCATACGAGTGAGGCACCATTTTTATCGGGAGACCAGGGGGAACGCTGGGTGGTAGGAAATTTGTGTCAGCCCAGTGATGCCACAACTTTCCCACACAAAAATGTGTGAAAAAGTGATTTGTTCAGCTAAATGTTTGGTTTTCAGGGGATTCTGGGTAAGAAAACGTTGGGGGATCCACACAAGGCATTCCTCCTTGGAATCCCCCAGGTGTCTAGTTTACAAAAATGTATAGATTTGCTAGGTTTCCTTAGGTGCCAGCAGAGCTAGGGTTCAAAATCTACAGCTAGACACTTTGCAAAAAAAGGGTCAGTTTTCCCTGTGAAAATGTGGTGTGGCCACGTTGCATTTTGGGCCATTTCCTGTTGCGGGCACTAGGCCTACCCACACGAGTGAGGTACCATTTTTCTTGGAAGACTTTGGGGAACGCGTGGTGGGTGGAATTTTGTGGATCCACGCAGATTCCAGAACTTTCCACTACAGAAATGTGAGGAAAATGTGTTTTTTTTTGGACAATTTTTCAGGTTTGCAAGGGATTTTGGGTAACAGAACCCAGTGAGAACCAGTCAAGTCACCCCATCTTGGATTCCCCTGGGTGTCTAGTTTTAAAAAATGTATAGGTTTGCTAGGTTTCCCTAGGTGCAGTGAGAGCTAGGGTACAAAAACTACAGCTATGCACTTTGCAAAAAAAGGGTCAATTTTCACTGTGAAAAAGTGGTGTGTCCACGTTGCGTTTTGGCCCGTTTCCTATTGTGGGCACTAGGCCTAGCCACACAAGTGAGGTACCATTTTTCTCGGAAGACTTTGGGAAACGCGGGGTGGGTGGAATTTTGTGGATCCACGCAGATTACAGAACTTTCCACCACAGAAATGTGAAAGAAAATGTGTTTCTTTTGAAATTTGTTTAGGTTTGCAGGGGATTCTGGGTAACAGAACCTGGTGAGAGCCAGTAAAGTCACCCCATCCTGGGTTCCCATGGGTGTCTAGTTCTAAAAAATGTATAGGTTTGCTAGGTTTCCTTGGGTGCTGGCAGAGTTAGGGTTCAAAATCTAGAGCCAGGCAAGCACTTTGCAAAAAAAGGGTCAGTTTTCCATGTGAAAATGTGGCGTGTCCACGTTGTGTTTTGGGCCGTTTCCTGTCGCGGGCACTTGGCCTACCCACACGAGTGAGGTACCATTTTTCTTGGAAGACTTTGGGGAACGCGGGGTGGGTGGAATTTTGTGGATCCACGCAGATTCCAGAACTTTCTACCACAGAAATGTGAGGAAAATGTGTTTTTTTGGACAATCTTTTAGGTTTGCAAGAAATTTTGGGTAACAGAACCCAGTGAGAACCAGTCAAGTCACCCCATCCTGGATTCCCCTGGGTGTCTAGTTTTAAAAAATGTATAGGTTTGCTAGGTTTCCCTAGGTGCAGGCAGAGCTAGGGTTCAAAAACTACAGCTAGGCACTTGGCAAAAAAGGGTCATTTTTCATTGTGAAAATGTGATGTGTCCACGTTGCACAAGGCCTACCCACACAAGTGAGGTACCATTTTTATTGGGAGACTCAGGGTAACACAGAAGTGTAGAGCAACTGTTACTATCTATTGACTTTTGATGCATTTCTGCCTTCCAAATGAAAGACAATGTGTAAAAAAGAATTCATTTTGAAAAATGACCTATAATTCTCATGCTAGTATGGGTACTCACAATTTGGGAAATGTGCAAACATCTACTGTTTCTAAACTCTACATTTTGTTCCCATTTCATAAATACATAGGTGTCTTTCATACCGATTTTTCCATGTATACATTTTCCCAAAATAATTGCTACATACCCGGCACCTAATAAAAAACCATTGCAAGATGCTGCTCAGTTATTGGCTCTGGGTTCGTCGGGTTCTTGGTGAACCTACAAGTCCTATATATCCCCACAACCAGAAAGGTCCAGCAAATGTAACGGTATATTGCTTACAAACAGCTGTCATAATTAGAAGAAGTTACCGGTGAAAACGTTGACACAAATGGGTGTTTTTTTCAACAAATTTTCAATTTTTCCTATATTAAACTGCTAGTTTATATGACGAAACCTTGAAGGATCTACACAAATGACCCCTTGCTGAATTAAGACTTTTGTCTACTTTTTAAAAATGTATAGCTTTCCGGGATCCATTATTGCTTTCATACCCATTTCTACCATTAACTGGAAGGAGGTTGAAAGCACAAAAAATAGCAGAAACAGGCTATGTCCCAGAAAAATGCCAAAACTGTGTAAAAGTTTTTGGTTTTCTGACAAAAGTCTGCTTGTCCCTGAAAGCTGGGAAGATTTTAGCACCACAACCCCTTTTTGATACCATTTGTAGGGGAAAAAAACAGTCACTTTCATCTGGAGCCCTTTCCCCCCCAAAAACAAATTTCGCTGTATTTTGGCTAATTTCTGGGTCCCCTCTAGGGGAATCCACAAACCCTGGGTACCTTTAGAATCCCCATGATGTTGGAAAAAAAGGTCGCAAATTTGACTTGGATACCTTATGTGGTCAAAAAGTTACAGGGGCCTAAGCGCACACTACCCCAAATAGCCCAAAAAAAGGTTTAGCACGGGGGGGGGGGGGAGATGAGGCCTAGCAGCGAAGGGGTTAAACACACAATGGGGCATATGTACAAGCCCCTATCGCCACGGGAACGTCACTTTTTGTGACATTCCCGTGGCGATAGGGGCCTTGCCTTATGTTCAAGGCATTTGTTCAATAACATTTTAGCAATGGTTGATAAATTCAATTTAGGTAAGCTCTATTAAAGTAACTCATAATTGGATTATTCAAGTAACAATTCAATTAGTTTACCAATGAGTAAATCGTTCGGGAAAAATTAAAGGAGACACAGGTGTATATATTCAAAAAATTATTTTGTATCAATTCAAAATTATTCTTTTATAAAGGGTACATAAAAAACAACATAATGTAGCTAGAAGTAACAGTTACATAAGATTAAATATCCTTCATAGTTACAGTTGTGGACATCTTTTCACAAAATGTTTTTAAGGCAATCTGAAATGTTTACACAAAGGAAACATTGCCTACAATACATTGACATAAGGAATATGTGTAGTAGTCGACGTTTCGATCTAGTAATGTCTGTGTCTGTTAGACCATCCTCAGGACCTTGAATATGTCGATAAAAGAGACCCCTGTATATACACGAAAAAAGAACCAACAATTAGTGTAATATTTGACATTGAATCAGCTTGTGTTTAAAAAAAAAATCACACCCGTGTGGAAGAATTTCAGAAAAATGTGTCTCTAGTCAAGGAGTATCAGTCTGAATGAAGCCAAGGGCAAAGGAGAGGAGAACCATCTCCTGAAAGATGAAGCATCTCACCCAGAAAGAAGAATGTGAGGATGAAGAAAAGAGTTTAGTTTTTGATACACTTACTTCACACTAAGTAAGGATTCTATTTGATATATCGAAACCACAATTTGTTGAATGACAAGGGTTCATTTATTCCAGCACACAATGCTAAATGGGGAAGAGAAACGATTCCCTTTTTTAAATAATGCGCTCCATGTTCAAATCAAGAAAGCTAGCTATTGTTAAGTGGAACTTATCTTGAAACCAACAATCTCCTAACGATGTTGGGGCAGATTTACAATAACTGGCGCATCCCTGCATATTAGCAGGGATGCGCCAGTTATTTTGCGTGACTCAAGTAACCCCTTGCGTCACCATGGATGCGCCGCATTGACAATGCGGCGCACCGTGGCGCAAGGATAGACAGATGCGTGACACATCTGTCTTCGTAATGGTGACACAGTGCTGGAGTTGTGTCGCAAGCGTGACGCAACTCCAGCTCTGCTCAAGGGTGCCCTATACCTAATATGCTGCGTCACTCCTTACGCCTGCTTCAAGCAGGCATAAGGATTTGACGCAGCGGGGACGTAAAAGTGACTTAGTGAAATCTTGTTGATTTCACTGCATCACTCTTACGGGGCTTCCTTGCGACAGAACGCCCACCCTGCATACATTATACCTGACGCAGGTATAATGTAGCGCAGGGCTTTACAACGTGACGCATCTCACTAGATGCGTCACTTTGTAAATTTGTCGCATAGTGGCGCATTGTTTACGCCGCCGCTGCGTCACAAAAGTGACGCAACGGTGACGTAAAAGTGTCGCAAGGGGCTTGTAAATCCGCCCCATAATACGGATGACAAAGGGGACTGAGTCTGTCTCTGTCGCTACCTTAATGCGATTTAAACCTGAGATGTATGCCTGTCATTAAGGTGACATCTCTGCTTTCATTCACATCAACAATTATTCCTTATTTTGTCCGTGTTAATATTGGGCGCATAATTTCTCATTCTGTTTAACACATGACAAGATATATCTGTTTAAAATAAAAATAACATTTAAAAAGAGACCCTTACGCTGTAATGCTTAAAGCAAGGACCAGGTATTTGTGGGCTCTTGTTGAAGAATCAGACAACAAATCTGTCAAAAGAAATAAAACATTTTAGATTGTAAATAACTGTTTGGACCAGGGGCGTAGAAGACACTAAAATTCTGGGGGGGGTGGGGACAGAGACAACTTTTTGGACCTTCAAGTGACCTTATACAAATCGGGCATTGTCTGAGAGCCGTTCGCTCTGTTAAACGAATACAATTGCATAGTTTTGTAGTGTAACATTGATAAAGGCAGGCATGTAGTCACAGTTTGCAAATATGCTTTGATTGTTATTTACATTCACAAAGTAATTAGACCAAATGTGAAAAAAAATGTTTTTGAATCTTACACCTTCATGCACCAAGCAAACAAAGGTGGGACGAAAAAAAGGAAAAATAAACTGAATGCTCTTTGCGACAATCCTAATCCTCAAAATGTAATTGGACTAATATTGGAGTGTACTGGAGACAAGCTGCATGCACACAGAGCTGTAAGAGCAGATCAATTTCCACTTTCTAAAAGTGGCATATCTAAAATAGTAACGTGCAATCCAACCTTACCAGTAAAGAGGATTTATCATTGCTATTCCAAAGTTATAAAACATGCCACAGATACTCCTTTCTAACCAGTAATTACACCTTAAAAGAGTGTATTAAGGAATTCCCAATTTCAATCTATGGGAAGAATAGGCCTCACATTAGTGAAAAATGAATGTAGGTGTTTTTCACTACAAGGACATGCAAAACATAAAAGTACATGTCCTACCTTTTAGCAACATACCACCCTTCTCCATGGGCTACCTAGGGCCTACCTTAGGGGTGACGTATGTGTAATAAAAGGAAGTTTGAGGCTTACCAAGTGGATTTTAATACAAAGTCAACATGGCAGCAAAACTGCACACACGGGCTCTGCAGTGGCAGGCCTGAGACATGTTTAAAGGGCTACTTGTGTGGGTGGCACAATCAGTGCTGCAGACCCACTCGTAGCATTTAATTTACAGGCCCTGGGTATCTGGTGTACTACTGTACAAGGTATTTACAAGTAAATTAAAAAGGCCAATTGTGTATACACCAATGTTACCATTTTTAAAGGGACAAGCACATGCACTTTAGCACTAGTCAGCAGTGGTAAAGTGCTCAGAGTCCTAAGGCCAAAAAAAAGAATCACAAAAAGAGGAGGTAATCAGGCAGAAAAGTTTGGGGGAAGTCCGTCCTAAGGCTGACAGGTCTAACAGTATGGTATAGGATTCTGTGTGTCTGTTTGAGTATTGAAGTCTGTCTGATCCCTTTTGGGAGCGCCTGATTTAGCAAGGCACAAGAAGGAGAGCGAGAATAGTCTCTCAAACACTAAGTTTATTGCCTGCATTCCTGAGGCTGGAGGATGGAGAAACCCTCAATGCATCGCAAAGTATAGAACACAGTACTAAAACGTTTGTTGTCTCATCTATGAGAAGCGCTATTGGAGATGGATGATACAAGTGTAGAGTGCACTCAAACCACATTATCTTGCACAAGAATATAAGACACCCTAAAAGATAAACTTGCAATAAGAATTATCCTTGCGTGGGATGCTCATAATAATGAGATTTACAGATGCTTACCAATGTAAAACAGCCGGCTGTGAGAGACACATATTAGATGCTCACAGAAGATAGATATAGTTAGATATACAGAATGAGTTGTGTGGCAAAGCTCAGATATGAGGTGTTAGTGATGAGCACCAGAAACAGTGTTTGTGTGTGAAACTTACAAATGAATACAGTGGGTGGAAGGTCACAAATGAGTAGTGAGTGGGATGCACTAAAGCACAAAACTTTATTATATGAGAGGCTCACAAAAACGATATAAATGACCAAACTAGCAAATATGCCTCGTGCTAGGATTTTTCTAGCCAAAATATTGAGCATTTATTTGATACAATGATTGAAGGCATGGAGGCCTTGCTCAAGACTATGATGATTTATTTACAAGTCACATTTGGAGAGTTGTGTATTAACAGTCAAGTAATCTTTGGGGAACAGTTATTGCTACCAAGAAAAAGATCAGTTGGGCAGGATAACTTGGGAATGGATGGCGATGCTCCAGAAGATGGGCCAAACTCTGCTTCTGAGTATATCCAGGAGGGTTCTGAAGACCCCTTACTGGAGAGCTCTAGGCCCACCAGGGAATAGTTCTAGTGACACAGAGGGAAGCCCTAAAGGTATGACCCCCATTATTCCTCCTGGGAGGGTACAAAAGGTTCAGGGGTAGTCCAGGTCCTCCTCAGTTAATTCAGCCTCCTCTGCCACTTCAATAGGGACCTCCATCTCTAGCAGGAAGGGGAAAATCTTTAGAAAGGGAATACCACCTGCTCAAACTTGAGAGAGCCAAGCTCAGAATCAAGAAGGAACAGTTAGCCTTAGATAAGGACACCCTAGAAGTCCAGAGGGCTAGGAAGAATTTGGTATTATAATCCCATAGTGGCAGGACTAGTGAACCTAGAGTTAGGGAAGATCCCTTTGACACCAGGAACTAGAGCAGATAGGTCCTCCTTACCAGGAGAGTTATGACACCCATAAGTGGATTACTGCTTTAGAGAGGGCCTGTAAAGTTCAGAAGAACAAGTTACTTACCTTCGGTAACGCTTTTTCTGGTGGATACAGTATCTGCCTGTGGATTCCTCACCTTGTGAATATCCCCTGCGCCAGCATTCCACGGAACTTTTCTTTCCCAGCACTCCACGTCGACGTGGGCGACGTCACAATGCATCGGCTCCGCAGGCGACTCCGTACGACGTCATCGGAGCCATAAGAAGCCCACGTCGGCGTGATGACGTCAGTTCCACCCATTTTTTCCGTGCCTTCGAGGCGAACAGGTGAACCAACGACAACTCCAAGTATACACAGTATACAGAATACCAATACATATACATAGCATACAAAGCAAAAGAATGCTAATCAAACAAGCATTTCCTACAACTGTACAAGAAAGCATACAAACATTTCAAACAAGACCTCTTTCATGGTATACAAAGGTGGACAACGGGGAGGCGGGTGGGTCAGTGAGGAATCCACAGGCAGATACTGTATCCACCAGAAAAAGCGTTACCGAAGGTAAGTAACTTGTTCTTCTGATGGATACATCTGCCAGTGGATTCCTCACCTTGTGAATAGATTCCCACAGCAGTCCCCACTCCCGGAGGAGGGTGTCCACCTTCCTATACCAGAAAGTCTTGCAAGACAGAGCGCGCGAAGTGGCCCTCCCTCCTCATCTCTGAGTCCAAGCAATAATGCTTTGCGAAAGTATGGTATGTATGGAGGGAGGCCCAAGTCGCGGCTTTACAAATATCTGCCACAGGAACACCCCGGGCCAAAGCAGAGGTAGAAGACTTGGCTCTAGTTGAATGAGCTCTAATGCCCTCAGGAGGGGTCTTACCAGCCAGGGCGTAGCAGATCTTGATGGCAAGGATAATCCATCTCGACAACGTGCGCTTGTGCACCGCTCTCCCTTTGGAACGTCCAACATAACCCGCTGATCGTCCAGACGAAAGTCTTTCGTTCTTTCCAAGTAAAAGCTGACAGCTCTCTTTGGGTCCAGGCGATGAAGCCTTTCCTCCTCTTTGGAAGGATGAGGAGGAGGATAGAAAACAGGGAGAGTAATGGACTGCCCCCAAATGAAACGGAGTGACAACTTTTGGCAGGAAGGCAGCCCTGGTCCTCAGAACCATCCTTTCAGCATGTAAGGTAAGAAAAGGAGGTTTGGAACTAAGAGCTTGAAGCTCACTCACCCTCCTTGCCGAGGTTATGGCTACAAGAAAAACCACCTTAAAGGACAACAGCCTCAAAGGACAACTATGAAGAGGCTCAAATGGGGACCCCATTAGAAAGGTTAAAGCAAGATTAAGGTCCCACTGAGGCATTACAAAAGGAGTGGGAGGAAACATGTTTGTAAGGCCCTTGATGAACCTCAGAACAACCGGAGATTTAAAAAGTGATGGTTGATCTGGAAGGCACAGAAAAGTCGATAAGGCCGAAAGATAGCCCTTGACCGTGGCCACAGCACAGCCCTGCTGAGCCAAGGAAAGAGCAAACTGGAGAACATCAGAAAGATGGGCTTTTAAAGGGTCAATGGACCTTCTCTCCACACCATTTTACAAATTTAGACCACCTGTAGGAGTAAACGGACTTGGTGGAGTGTCGCCTGGCCGATAAAATAACATCCACCACATCAGGTGGGAGAGAGAAGGAACTCAGGTTGCCCCGTTCAATCTCCAGGCATGAAGGTGTAAGCTCTGAAGGTGGGGGTGTAGAACCTGCCCCTCCGACTGCGAGAGGAGGTCTGCCCTCAGAGGGAGACGGAGCGGAGGGCACGAGGAGAGGTGGAGAAGATCCGTATACCACACCCTTCTTGGCCAATCCGGGGCGACCAATATGACTTGGGCCCGGTCTTGGCGAATCTTCCTCAGAACCCGAGGAATCAAGGGTATGGGAGGAAACGCGTAAAGGAGTCGTGAGCCCCAACTCAACTGAAACGCGTCCCCCAACGCCCCCTGCATCGAATACTGTAGACTGCAGAATGACGGGCAGTGCGCGTTCTCGAAAGTGGCAAACAAATCCACCCGAGGAGTTCCCCACATCCAAAAGACGTGACGAACTACCTCCGGATGGAGCCTCCACTCGTGGTCGGCGGAGAACTGCCGACTGAGACTGTCCGCACGCACGTTCAGCACCCCGGCTAGATGATTTGCCATCAGACAAATCTGATGGTCCTGAACCCAGGACCATAGACGTAAGGCCTCTCTGCATAGACAAAGAGACCCCACACCTCCCTGCTTGTTGACATACCACATCGCGGTCGTGTTGTCTGTCAGGACTTGAATCGACTGACCGCGAAGGGAAGGGAGGAAGGCCTTGAGCGCCAAACGAATCGCCCGCAATTCCAGAAGGTTGATGTGAAGCAACCTTTCCTCTGGAGACCACAGACCTTTGATCTCCAGGTCCCCAAGATGCGCACCCCACCCTAAGGTGGATGCATCCGTTATCACTGTGGCCACTGATGGAGATAGATGGAAGGGCTTTCCCTGCGACAGATTGCCCTCTACACTCCACCAAGACAGATCCGCTGCAGCTTCTCTGGAGATCTTGACTGACTCCCTGAGATCCCCGTTGTGCTGATACCACTGCTTGCGGAGGCACCACTGGAGCGCCCTCATGTGCCAGCGTGCATGGTTTACCAACAGAATGCAGGAAGCGAACAGACCGAGCAGGCGAAGGACCTTCAGAACTGGAACAACCGCTCCACTGTGGAATAAAGGGACCATCTCCTGAATGTCGAGAATCCTTTGAGGAGGAGGGAATGCTCGACACACAGTAGTGTCCAGTATTGCCCCTATAAACAGGTTGCGTTGAGAGGGCACCAGGTGAGATTTGGGCACATTGATTGAAAAACCCAAGTCGAACAACAGCTGAGTCGTCACCTGCAGATGACGCTGCACCATCTCTGGGGACTCTGCCTTCAGAAGCCAGTCGTCCAGGTAGGGGAAAACCGGAATCCCCGACCTCCTGAGATGAGCAGCCACCACTGCCATCACCTTTGTGAAGACTCGAGGTGCGGTAGTAAGACCAAACGGGAGGACCGCAAACTGGTAATGTTGCTACCCAACCGTACAACGGAGATACTTCCTGTGCGACTTCAGGATTGGGACATGGAAGTACGCATCCTGCAAGTCGAGCGACACCATCCAGTCTCCTTGCTGCAACGCTTGAAGAACCTGCGCAAGGGTCAGCATCTTGAATTTCTCCTGTCTCAAGTAAAAATTCAAGATTCTGAGGTCCAGGATTGGACGCAATCTGCCATCCTTTTTGGGGAACAGAAAATACCGGGAGTAGCATCCCTGACCCCTTTCCTGCTCTGGAACCACCTCTATTTCACCCTTCTGAAGCAAGGCTAGAACTTTTTTCTGCAAGAGAAGCAGATGGTCTTCCGAGCAATAACCTTGGCAAGGAGGATAAGGGGGAGGAAACTCCCGAAAGGGAAGGGCGTACCCAGTCTCTACGAGGTTCAAAACCCAAAGGTCGGTTGTAACAGATTTCCAACCCCGTAGAAAGTAGGACACCCGACCCCCACAGGTCTTACATGATCCGGGATGGGGGATCTAGGGCTGCTTCCCCGAAGCCTCATTTGGAATAGAGGAGGATGAGGAAGAAGAGGGGTTGCGTCCAGAACCTCTCCGACTTCTTTGCTTTCCTCTATAGGACCTATAGAGGGGATTCTTCTGCTGCTGTTGTTGCTGCTGTTGGGGCTGTCTGAAGGAGCGAAAAGATGTTCTTCCGAAACCCCTAAACTTACGAAAAGACGAACCCCTAGCAGGAGCCTGCAGACCCAAGGACTTCGCCGTCAGTCTGCTGTCCTTAAATCGCTGAAGGGCAGAGTCTGCTTTCTCCCCAAACAGCTTCTGTCCGTCGAATGGCAGATCAACCAGCGTAGCTTGAACATCAGCCGAGAACCCCAAGGTACGGAGCCAAGCCTGCCTCCTTGCTGCCACAGACGACCCCATAATTCTCGCCACCGAGTCCGCCGTATCCAGCCCTAACTGGATCACATACCTGGCAGCTGCCTGAGTGTCCGCAACAACCTCCAAAAAGGACGACTTATCCCCCTCAGGCAACTTAGGGGCCAAAGATTTAATGGAGTCCATCAAGGCATGCACATAACGCCCCAGAAGGCATGTAGCATTAGATGATTTCAACGCCATACTTCCTGAGGAAAAGGTCTTTTTGGCTGCCTGTTCAAATTTTTGGGATTCCCTGTCAGCTGGAGACTGAGGGAAGGCACCCGAAGCATGTTTAGAACATGAAGCCTGCACAACCAGGCTGTCCGGAGAAGGATGTGTAGACAAAAAGTCAGGATCCCCTGGTGCAACCCTGTACCTTCTTGCCACCTGTCTGCACACTGCCGGAGATGATAGAGGTTTCTTCCACACCTCCAAGACCGGCTCCAAAATGGCCTCATTGAAAGGCAACAAATGCTCTGAAGTCGAAGACTGAGAAGGCAACACCTCTGTTAGCAAGTTGGATTTGTACTCCACAGAGGGCAGCTGCAAATCCAAAAGCTCTGCAGCCTTCTTGATCACCACATGATAGGGAGCCAATTCCTGAGGCAGAGAAGACCTGGCAGACGTATGCTCCCACTCCGGGGTTGTATCCAACCCACTTGCTTCTTCAATACCTTCAAATTCATCAGAAGAAGAGTCAACTTTACCTTCTTCCACCTCTGCTCGATATCTCCCTTCCTCCAACACCCTCTGGGCCTCCCTTCTCGACCGGATCCGAGGAGCCGGCGTCGACAACGTCGTACGCGGCATCGGTGGAGCCAGAAGTACCGGAGTCGGCGGCGCCGGATGCGGCGCCGATGGAGTCGGCCTCGGCGTCGAGGAAGGCTCCGAAGTCCGCTGGTCCCTCTGAGGTCGAATCGGATCCCCAGACGGCGCCGGAAACTGCCAAGAAGGCGCCATCGGCATAAAGGGGGCCTGAGCATAATGCTGCGGCACCCCTAGCGTAAATGCCATCGGACCCACGGGACCAGTTGGTGCTCCGGATGGGTAGGCCGCCCTATTAAATATGCCATACATAGCATTCAAAACATTTGTAGAATCTGTACCTGGAGCTGGGAATTGAGGAAAAGGAACAGACCCTGTATCCCCTTGTGGGGTCTCCGGCGTCGGCTCCGCAGTATCTTCCACCGGAGCCGCAGATTCTTCAGGCACCGGAATAGACTCTTCTTGTTCCTGTCCATCCACAGAAGCATCCGACTCCACTCGATCCGGAGTCGAAGCCTTAGACGGAGCCGATGACTGCGTCGGGGACTGAGCCAGAGTCTGCTCCTTCGAAGGAGAACGCCTTGGTGACTTCGAAGGTGAAGGAGAAGGAGACAAAGCTTTGCTCCGACGTCAACGGGGCGAAGCCGACCTCGACTTCCTGGACTTCGAGGACCGACGTCGAGAAGAATGCTTCCTCTTTTTGTGGTGCTTCTTCGACCTCGAAGTCGATGACTCCCTCTTCGACTTCTCCTTTTTCCTCCCTCTCTTCTCCTCACCGATCTTCTTCATGAAGAGCTTAGTCTTCCTTTCTTTGAGCGCTTTCGGATTCATGCTCCTACAGCATCCACACTCCTCCATATCGTGGTCCGAAGAGAGGCACCATAAACAGTTCTGGTGTGGATCCGTCATTGACATCAGACCTCCACATTCCCTACAGGGCTTAAAGCCCGACTTCCTAGTCGAAGACATACCGATTTTAACACAGTTACACCGCTAAACTACAAAGTAGCTAGAGAGCACTGGAAAAAAAAACGTTGCGCGTCGACGTCGTGGAAAAAAGGGAACTGACGTCATCACGCCGACGTGGGCTTCTTATGGCTCCGATGACGTCGTACAGAGTCGCGTGCGGAGCCGATGCATTGTGACGTCGCCCACGTCAACGTGGAGTGCTGGGAAAGAAAAGTTCCGTGGAATGCTGGCGCAGGGGATATTCACAAGGTGAGGAATCCACTGGAAGATGTATCCATCAGAAGATTTCTCAGGGGCAGTTATCCTGTGGCTCTTCTTTGCTGACAAACGTAGAGACAAACTCTTGACTGTAAAGGAAGAAGATGCAGACAATTACAAAGTCTTGAAGAGTGGTCTCATAGATGGGTTTGGGTTAACCACTGAGCAATACAGGGTTACATTTAGGGACATACAGAAGGCACGCACTCAAGATTGGGTAGATTTTGTAGATAGTGCTATTAAGGCTCTGGAAAGCTGGCTTTATGAAAGTAATGTGCATGATTATGAAGGACTGCACAATTTACTTGTGAGGGAGCCCATCCTTAAGTGTCCCCAAGAATTAGGAAAGAAGGCAGACAAGCTGGTCCGCAAGAGGGGAAAAAGAAAATCTAATGGTGGTGGTGACCAGAAGAAGCAAGATTCTTCTAAGGCCCAAGAGAAAGGTAGGGAGAAATCTAAAGAAAAGAAAGAGTCTTCTGAATGGCCCCAAACATTTTCCTCTGGGGGTGGGTCACAATCTTCTTCCTCCTCTAACAAGAAACCTTGGTGCTATTTGCCAAGACGTTAGGCACGGAGGGAGACCGGATCATGGAAAAATGGACCAGCCAGCTCCCAAGGGAAGATGTAGGAAGGGTAAAGATGTAGCCTTCCCTCAGACTCCCAGTGAAAATCAGCCTCCTTATGGAGATGATCTCAGTACCCGTGAAGGAACTGTCCCAGAGGAGTTTGGGCCTGACAAGGCAGAGCTCCTGGGGGCAGGGGGACCTTCCAGGGAAGACTTGAGTCTGGAGCAGAAGGCCTGCCACTCTCTTGAACATCTCAGACTGCAGGCTTCTGCTGAGGAACATGGAAATGTCAGTTGGCCCCACAAGACTTATTGGGAAGATGGGCTCCTGTTTTCTTAAAGTAGAGGCCCCAAGCCTGGTGGCACCAGGAGGTTGGTCATACCTCAGAAGTTTAGTGATTTTCTATTGACCCTGGCAGGACATCTTAAGCAAAGCAAGACTAGGGACAGGCTTGTCCCTCGCTTTCACTAGTCCCACATGTCCAAAGACACCAAGAAGTTTTTTTTGCTCCTGTGTCACCTGCCAAGCCAGTGGTAAGTCAGGTGGCACTATAAAGGCCCCCTTAATCCCACTACCAGTGGTGTGGGTGCCCTTTGAGAGGCTAGGGATAAACATTGTAGGTCCCTCAAACCCTCCAACAGCATCTGGACATAGTTTTAACTTAGTGGTGGTGGACCATGCCACTAGGTATCCAGAGGCTATTTCCCTTAGGACCACTACAGCTCCTGTAGTGGCCAGGGCCCACCTTGGAATCTTTGTCAGAGCTGGGTTCCCTAAGAAGGTCTTGTCAGACAGAGGTACAAATGTCATGCCTAGTTATATCACTGCTATGTGGAAAGAGTGTGGTATTAACTATCAGTTTACCACACTCTACCATCTACAGGACAATGGGCTGGTTGAAAGGTTTAATAAGATCCTCAAAGGTATGATCGAGGCACTCCCAGTAAAGCTGACGTGAAAATGAGATGTCTTACTACCTTGCCTCCTCATTGTCCACAGAGAGGTTCCCCCAAAAGGGGTGGGATGCAGCATTTGGACTTCTGTTTGGACATCCAGTTAGGGGTCCATTATGACTAGTCAAAGAAGGATGGGAGCAACCTCTCAAGCCTCCTAAACAGGATATGGTGGATTATGTACTGGGCCTGCGTTCTCGCATGGCTAAGTGCATGAAGAAGGCCAGTAAAAACCTTGAGGCTAGCCAAGAGCTTCAGAAGGTTTGGCACAACCAAAAGGCTGTACTGCCTTTACCAGCCAGGACAGAAAGTGCAGGTGTTGGAGCCGGTGGCCCCAGCAGCTTTTCAAGACAAGTGGAGTGGCCATGGCCCCCACACTATACTGGAAAAGAATGGAGAGGTCACCTACTTAGTTGAGCTAGGTACTCCAAGAAGTCCCCACAGGGTACTTCATGTGAATCGCCTAAAAATTATTATTGACAGGGCTGGCATGAGGTTGCTCATGGCCTCTGATAAGGGACAGGAGGAAGAAAGTGCCCCTCTCCCTGATCTCCTCTCTCAGGACCCTGTTGATGGATCAGTTGAAGGAGTAGTCTTGGCAGACAGACTCACTGATCAACAGCAAGCTTATTGCAGACATGTTCTCAATCAGTTTCCTGGTCTCCTTTTCTGCCACCCAGTTAAACCACCTGGTGTACCCATTAAGTGGACACAGGTGACAGTCTGCCTCTGAAGAGCAGCATTTACAGACTGCCCGACCATGTCAGAGATTGCATCAAAACAGAGGTTCAAAAGATGCTGAAGTTTAGGGTCATTGAGCCTTCTTATAGCCCTTAGGCTAGCCCTGTAGCCCTTGTACCAAAATCTCATACCCAGGATGGTAAGATAGAGATTAGATTTTGTGTTGACTGTAGAGGCCTCAATGCAGTCACTAGGACTGATGCCCATCCAATTCCCAGGGCAGATGATTGATACGTTGGCCTCTGCCAAATATGTCGGTACATTTGACCTCACTGCTGGTTATTGGCAAATCAGACTCTATGAGGATGCCAAATCAAAAACAGCTGTTTCAAACCCCAGTTGGCATTATCAATTTATTGTGATGCCTTTTGGTTTGAAAAATGCACCTGCCACATTTCAGAGGCTGGTGAATAAAGTCTTAACAGGTCTGGAAATCTTTAGTGCAGCATATCTAGATGCTATAGCTGTCTTTAGCTCCACCTGGGAGGATCACCTGGTCCACCTCAGAAATGCACTCGAGGCCTTGCAGAAGGCAGGCCTCACTATCAAGATCACAAAGTGCCGGATAGGACAGATTAAAGTTGTGTACTCAGGCCACTTTGTAGTTGCAGGCCAACTTCAAACATTGGAGAGCAAAATTCAGACCATGATGGACTGGGATGCTTCCATTACTCAGACTCAGTTCAGAGCTTTCTTGGGCCTGAGTGAGTACGACAGGAGGTTTGTTAAGGGCTATGGATCCATAGCCACACCCCTTAATGATCTCACCTACAAAAGAATGCCTAAGAAAGTTCAGTGGACAGTTAGCTGACCTGAAGCAAGCCATGTGCTCTGCACCTGCACCAAATCTGCAATGTCCTGATTCCGGTGGTAGAAGTATGATCCCATGTACTGAGGGGCTCCTTAGGGGACGCCCATGTACTCCCGGTGACAGCCTTTTAGGGTCTGCCAGCAAGCTAGTGCTGCTGCCAACCACAGACATGATTCTGCCCTCCTGCTGCTGAGCTGAGCTGAAGCAGGGGAAGGTGGAACAATAGGTTTACTGTCACAGGAGTTTTGACCCCCTCCCAGACACGATTTAGAGTATTGGGCTGGGGTCGCCTTCCAGGCCTCCAGACTGTTATGAAGGGCACACTTGATTCCCTCTTTGCATACTCCAGTTTGAGCCAGTTCAGGAACCCTTGGTTTCCGCTCTGGCGAGAAACTGGAGAAAGGACAGGGGAGTATCCTCCCCTCTGTCCAGCCCCTCCTCTGGGAGGGACCCTGGTGTCGTTCCAACCCTTTACATAGGGTACTCAAGGGCTCCCCTGTGGGTGGGTCCACAGATTCATCGTGGAACAAGACTCACCTTTGAAACCAAGACAACACTCTTCGACCATCTGGACACTTGAACTTCATTGGGCTTCGACTGGAACCAAGACTGTATCAAGGAAGAGTCCTGCTGCTCCTGGCCTTGTTGTTCTTCAAGTCTTCGGAGTCATTTATGCTTAATCCAGGTTCTCCAGAAGGCCTGTGGGCATCAAGGACATCTGAAGTAATCTCCCTTGTGTGAAGGAGTCACTCCCTTGCATCTGCAGGCACTGCAACAAAGCTGACTGGTCTGCTGCTCCTGTCGTCCTACAGGCTTTGAGAGGCCCAGCAACACAGGTAGTGGTTCTGCAGCTCCCTAGAGTCCTGACCTGTCTTCTCTGCAATTTTGAGGAGAGTATCCCTTGTCGGAGCCGCTGGGACTGAACCCCTGTGCACCCACTCTGCTTGCCATTGCCAATGCTTGTTTACTCTGCATTCCAGAGATCTTTGGACTACAAGAAGCTCAATCCTCCAGTGCCTCATCTGTTGAAGATCAGCATCCTCATTGCATCCTCTGCACCATGGGCCTCCATCTTTGGTGAGCTGCCTGAGGTCCTCTTGCGACTCCTGTGCCTTCAGACTGTGGGTCCTCTCAAGAGGCTTCCTTTGTTGCAGTTAACTTCCCTGCTTGCTCAGGGCCTGCTCTGATTCTCCTGCTGCTGGTGAGTCCCTTGGACCTTTCTGGTCCCAACGTTTGCATCTTTTCGATTACTGCACCAGTTGCGGCTACCACCAGACACCTGGACACTGACACCTGATGTGGGCCAGCTGGTGCACAGCTCCTGGTCTTCCTCAGCATTGCCTGGTCCTCACAGCTGTAGGGACAAGGTAACTGTCTTCACTCCTAAACCTCCAGACATAGGTGGGCATTGTGCTTCCGTGCCTCCTGGTCACTTCTGAGTGACATAGACTATGTACCCTCTGCTTGCAGGTTCTCCTCTTGAAGAGTCTAATCTTAGATTCCACCGGACTCTTTCACCGGCTTCTCCAGAGGCATATTTTTCAAAGTCCTCTATTGTCGTCTACGGCAGGTTCCGACATCACTTCACCCTATGCACCTGGCTTTCCTAGTGCAAGTGATCTGATTCCTGGGACATCCACAGGTGGGGTGGTTCTCCAACCTCCCATCTTCCAAATGGTTTCTTCGGAGTCCTCTGGGAAGGGTCCTTCTTCTTTAAAACTGAAACTGTGACTTCATTGACTTCCATTGGGCACGTGGCTGTGTTTCAACTCTGCACACAGCCTCAGTGGGGTTCCTGGGTACTTACCTTGGGTGGTTCCTTGTGTCCCCAGCTCCTTGAGTCTTTTGGTCCAAGTCCCGTTATCTTTTGCAGTTTACATTCCACTTTCTTAGTATATGGGTTGGTGTATATTTGTGCTGCTTATTATTATGACTATTTTGAAGTATTCTTGTATTTATTATTGATATCTCCAGGTAGGATATATGCCAATGTGTCAGTGATTGTGTTGCATAATAAATAGACCTATTTTTATAAACACTGTGTGGTTATTTTTCATCTAATCTTTACACTCCTTCAAGATAAGCCTGGAGGCTGCTCTACACAGCTACCACTTTCTATGGTTATCAAAGACCACTAAAATCATCATAAGGGTTGTCTGGATTAGTGTAAGGTGCATCCCTCCTGAGTGTACACTATATACTAAGACAGCCTCCTACAACCACCAACACCAGTTCTCCATTGTACTTCTCCCACCATGGTACAAGTCCTAAAAAAAGAAGTGGAGCAGTAACCAAGTTAGGCAGTATGTAAGTGACATCACAGCATGTGACATTACATGTGACATCAAGACTCACGACCTCACAGGAAGTGCTATCACAAAAAATGACATCAGATTTTAGGACCTCATATGTTAAGCAGGTATGTCATGAGTACATTTGAGCCTATTACAATATTTAACAAATAGATCTTGCATCGGAGTTGTGCCAAAAAAGTGGTGCAACTCCAGGGCAAGATCTAGGCCTCAGATTACACATTTATTTATTAAAACTCTCCCAGAAAGAAATTGGCAACAAGGAGAAACGTGACAGTATATCTGCTCAGCTTAATTGCTTGCAAAGTCTTCATTTGAAAATATCTTATGGTCTTAAGGCGCCTGCCGCATAGATCTTTATGTACCCAGTAAATCTGATGGAATAATAATAATGGTAAAATAACTCTGGAGGTTAATGCACTTGCTGAAGAGACAGGTGTTTTGTCTAGTCCCTGTTTTGTCAAAGGAGCATGGAGGGTTAATGTGTCTCCCACAAAGAACATCATGTGACACACAGATGACGGATTTTTATTTTATATGGATGGGTAAGTGGGTTATTGCTTTTAACACAGAGATCCTTTAGTTACTTGCAGTTCATAAATTGTAATTCTTCTAATATAGCACAGTGAACTATGAAGGCAAGGACATGTGACTCCTAAACCTTGCAACCCTGTCTTATGTAACACATCCAGTAAATTGATTTTCAAACATATGCTTTATTGTCAATGTGCATCTGTGATGTAAGGCGCTCTGACACCCTGGGTTGGGTGGCGCTATAAAAGAAATCAGACCAAATAGTGGTATCTAAATTTTTTTTGTGTAAATATTAAGAAAGACCAACACATCTGACACACAACAGAAGTGTGCTCAGACAGTGTCTGATACTAATTGTTTTTATGTTCCCTGGCGAGGTTCAACTGCACTAAATAAACATTTCACCAAACATTAGCCTTTGAGCGGCTGAATTGCGCAGTGTGAAACAGTCAAAATAAGGTAGGGTCGGGGCTGAGGAAGTGCAGGATGCAGTCAGCAATCAACAACCTGCCTCTCCTCTCCTCCTTTGTCCTGGAAGTGCAGAGTGCAGGCAGCCATGGCGCGGAGGGCGAGGTGGGAAAATTCCTGGAGGTTTGCAGCACAACAAAAGGGAAGGGCCATTGGCATGTGAAAGGCTTTGACAAAATAATCTCCCCTCCCTCTTCTGTCAGTCGCAGGGCCATTGGCACCTCAAAGCACTAGTACTTTGAGGTGCCAATGGCCCTGCGACTGACAGAAGAGAGAGGGGAAATTCGTTTGTCCCCAACACCCTTGTCCCCCATGTCCCCCCACTACAAAATCTGGGGAGGGATATATCCCCCACGTCCCCCACACTTCCTACGCCCATGGTTTGGACTCAGCTAAGGTCCACAGGTTAGTCTCATTAGACAACTATATTTCGAGCCTGTAAATACCTGTATTCCAATGAAGAGAGGTTCAAAGAGTTCACGCTCGCTTAACAGTCAGTGATTGAACTGAAGATGAAAGGGAGTACCTATTTAAGCATGCTGTGTGACTCTCGTTGTTTGGAGATCGAAAGAGGACTGCCCTCCATAGTATTATGCCAGCCATATTTAGCCGGAGTAAAATTCACGATTAGAATCTGCAGTGTGGATATAGATCTACCATCTATCTCTAACGTTTGGTTGTTGATATCTGCCAGCCATATTATATTTCTATTCACAAATTGGTCAGGTAATATGTATTACCAGGTTGTATAGGTTAAAGAGCGATGTTTGTCAACGTTGCCCATCATTGCAAGATGGCGCTTGTGTGAAAGATTGAAATCAGGCAACTTGAAGTTGTTTCACGGAAAACTTTATCCGTATGTTGGAAAACAGGCAGTCCTCTTTCGATCTCCAAATAAGGGGAGTCACATGGCATGTTTAAATAGGTACTACCTTTCACCTTCAGTTCAATTGCCGACTGTTAAGCGAGCGTGAACTCTTTGAACCTCTATTCATTGGAAAACAGGTATTTACAGGATCAAAATATAGTTGTCTAATGAGACTACCCTGTGGACCTTAGCTGAGTCCAAACAGTTTGAAGTGTGATGCCAATGAATCGTTCTTCACTCCGAGTCAATTTGTAACAAATATATTTATTACAGACTCACATGTGAAATAACTGACAGGAATACAAGTCGACACTCACACGCACGCTTGTAGCAGGAACAAGGTCACGAACCTCCCGTGACGTGGGATAAATACTCCACCAACATTCCAACATGACGTTTGTATAAGTAACCAATCAGATTACCGTTAACCTACATGTAATCTGATTGGTATTAGATTCTTGACTATTTACGGGATACAACACAGTTATTTACAGTCTCAATATTTTTATTTCTTTCGACAGATTTGTTGTCTGATTCTGCATCAAGAGCCCGCAAATACCTGGGTCCTTGTTTTAAGCATTTACAGTGTAAGGTTCTCTTTTTAAATGTTTTTTTATTTTAAACAGATTTATCTCGTCATGTGTAGGGGTCTTTTTTATCAACATATTCAAGGTCCTGAGGATGGTCTAACGGACACAGACATTACTAGACCGAAACGTCGACTACTACTCCTATTCCTTATTTCAATGTATTGTAGGCAATGTTTGCTTTGTGTAAACTTTTCAGATTGCCTTAAAAACATTTCGTGAAAATATGTCCACAACTGTAACTATGAAGGATATTTAATCTTATTTAACTGCTACTTCTGGCTGCATGGTGTTTTTTATGTACCCTTTATAAAAGAATAATTTTGAATTAATACAAAATCATTTTTTGAATATATATACCTGTGTCTCCTTTAATTTTTCTGCAATTATTTACTCATTGGTAAACTAATGAAATTGTTTCTAGAATAATCCAATTGTGAGTTACTTTAATAGAGCTTACCTAAATTGAATTTATCAACTATTGCTAAAATATTTTTTAACAAATCCCTTGTAGGCGCACTTACCTGCTTATACTAAACTGCCCAAGCCGTCAAGGGTCTATTGGGTTTCCCATTTTTTGTGATATTATGTACAAGGCAGCGTTAAGCCACTTAACATGGCTTAAAGCTGCCTTGTACATAAGGCAACCTTTCACGCTCTGTTTAGCGTGAAAGTGGCATGCAGTGGGTGTTGCGGTGGGCGTTCCAATGCAACACCCATTGTATTTCGCCCTGCCCCCTACGTACAAGGGTGGTGTACATAGGAGGAAGCGCCAAAATTAAGACCAGGAAAATCCTGGTCTTAAGTTGGCGAAACGAGGAGAAATGCATAATTTCTCCTCGTTTTTGCTTTTTCCATGTGTGCTACCTTGTGCAACACACATGCAAAAAGCAAAGGCCATGGTTTGTTTATGTACAGAAAGGTGTCCCTTCCTGAACATAAACCTTTTTAAAAAATGCCATTTTGTAACTTTCATGTGTGCTGCATGAAGCAGCACACATGGAAGTTACAAAATGGCATTTTAGGATTGTTTATGTGCAGGAAGGGACACCTTCCTACACATAACCAATTCTATTACAGGACCGGAGGCTTCGGATTATGCTTCTCTTTCTTTACTGTCAAATACAGCAGCCAACATTTTATAAACACAAATAAAGTACATTTTCCATGGTGCTCTTCCATCAATCATGTCCCATCAGACCCTATAAGAGTCACCATCACAGTCCCATGAGCCTCTTTCTTTGCTGCTCATGGCAGAGATAAGTGCTATTTGATTTTCTACTACTTATATAGATGATTGTATGTATAATCAGCTGTTCCTTAAGCGCATGCTTGTCGGAACGAGCTGGGTTAATTTGTATATTAGTATCAGTGCATGGTTAATGCTACGGATGGGGATTTGTTGATTTATCCCCTTGGGGATTTGTATACGCACTCTGCGGGAGTGTTTTTTGGCCCGAGCGGGTCGTTTTCTTTAATACTTATACCTCCCACCCTGAGTTATACATTTCCCGGCGCGCAGGCTAGCACGAGTGTGCTTTGGTCCAAGCGGGCGTTTTCTTGGTTAAATATAGCTCCCGCTGGGAGCGGATGTGACACCGAGGTAGGCGGTGTATATTTTTCACATTTCTGTGTGTGTATTCAAGCGTGATCCTAGCGCTCACCGTCGGAGGCCCCCTTAGTCAGGCCCGATGTACCAGCTGGAGCCAAGCCTCGTTCGATGTGCGTAGCTCAATTGGGCTACTTTTGGGCTACATTTGAGCTACACACGTCATATGTTTCCCCTTGCTCGTTCCGAGGCTAAAAATAGCCCGGATCTTACACCGAGCAGCACAGAGAGTGGACACCTGATGGGCTGCAACAGTAGTCAGCCCAGGGAGTAAGCACACCCTCCATAAAACACTGAAAACTGGCTCATTACACCCTGAAGACTGGGATGGAAAAATAAAGACCACAGCTTTGCAGAGGTGCTAAGTAGATCTGTATTTCCTCCTACTCTGTGTGCACGTGGGTTGGCTCCCCCCGACTCCTCCTATATCTACTCTGCTTTGAATCTTTTAATCCTTGGGCAAGAGTAGGTCAACTGATCCATAATGGAGGACTGGGTGAGATATGAGGAAGATGAACCCTACTATGATGGACAGCAGGAGACTGTACTTGAAGATAATATTGTTGACGCCCTGGACGCATCGGTCCAGCAGTCGGTCAACAGGGCTTTTGAAAGCACGGCCCCTAACACGGTGCAACAAGCCTTGGCAGCGGCACTGAAACCTATTACCAAACAGCTGGAAAGCTTTGCGAAACGGCACGGGTTCCAAAACCCTCTTGAAACACCCAAAGATACACCTGTAGATGATAGTATGGCGAAGTCGAGGTCACGGCCGCATGCTGGTGCATTAGCTAACCTACGACCGGCAAATGCAGTGGATCATGGCTATTCCACACCATCAACCACTGAAAGTGGTAAAGCTGAATGCAAACAAAACGTTTACATAGATACTAACACTATGGAAGAAGAGACACCCCATAAGAAGAAGTCTAGAAAGGCAGTCATTCTAGTACCCGATATGACGTCTAAAAACCTCAATACACCTTTTACCTTTGACCCGACATGCGTAGTTCATCCCATGTCATCCGATTGGTTTCCAGCCCCTGAAGTGGCGGACTATTTACATGACAACCTTAGGAAAGGTTTTGATAAGGAGGTGCGCAACAGATTGCGCTCGGAGTGCCCTCGCCCTGATATCCCAGACATGGTTGCAGAAACTCCCAATATCGATGCTAGTCTCATAACATTTCTTAAAAAGTTCGCAAAGGGCCCAAAAAAGGGCATTGATCGAGCTTGGCGGCTGCCAGGACAAGCTCCTCAACGTAGCAGGACCACTGGCCAAGATACTAGAGATGGCCCTATTGGGAAAAGAGTCAGCCAGTCCCATAGATCCAGATATTCTGGCAGGTTGGACACAGAGGGAAATTTGTCTCCTGGGAAACGCAAACTGCGCCATCTCCACGGAGAGGCGCAAATCTCTATTAATGAGGATGGACTCCAATCTGACAGAATTGGCCTCAGCTGAACCAGGTCCGCTGGCAGAGAGTAACCTCTTTGGTGAAAGATTCATCAAAGATTTGTCAAAGTATGTAGGTACTTTTGCTTCACTAGACAAATCCCAGTCAGGAATTAAACTTGTGTTTAACGCTGGCCTTTTTAACAGGGCTGGGCGAGGCAGAGGACGCTCGCCAGGCCGCCAATACTACCAAGATCCTCCCAGAGGAGACTATGGGCGAGGTAGAGGTGACTGGGACTCTACCAGAGGTGGAACCTTCTACTCAACAAGACAAAGGTTCAACAAATGTCGGTTCAACAGAGGCGGCCACAGACCAGGATTTCAAGCTCAAAACTCTACAGTTAAGTGTAACAGAATTGTCTCACCTGCCCTTGGGGGTCGTACACAGTTCTTCATACACAATTAGAGAGTGTTGTCACAAGATGCGTGGATCTTACAGACTATTCAGGGTTTACACCTAGATTTCTATCAGACTCCCTTTCAGGACAAATATCCAAGACAACTCAATTTTTCCCAACAAGAATGTGTTTTTATCGACGCAGAAATAGAAGAATTGCTGCAGAAGCACGCGATCGCTTATTGCGACAACAAGGTTCGCGGCTTCTGCAGCAATGTCTTCCTGGTGCAGAAGAAGGGTGGTGGTCACAGGTTGGTGTTAAACCTGAGAGAATTCAATCCTTTCATGGTTTACAAACACTTCAAGATGGAAGGCAACCATCTGTTGGCAGATCTCTTAAAAAAGGGGGATTGGATGGTCCGCCTGGAACTCAAGGATGCCTATTTGACGATTCCTATCTATCCCCTCATCAGAGATTCCTACAGTTACAATGGAGGAACAGATGGTTGGAATAGCCCTTCCTTTCGGGCTTTCCTCAGAGCCATGGTGTTTCACCAAGGTAATGAAGCCGGTGATAGCCCATCTCAGAGCACAGGGAGTTTGCATGATAGTGTACTTAAACAATATATTTATCATGGCTCAGACTTAATCATTGGCCAATCTTCATTTGCAGATGACGATGTCCCTTCTGTAAAACCTGGGTTTTGTAATCAACAAACCCAAATCAGGCTTATGTCCCTCCCAGACAATAGACTTCCTGGGATTTGTCGTGGACTCACAGACAGCTCAAGTGAGTTTTCCCAAGTCAAAGTTACGGGATCTCAAGAAAGAGATCACATCAGTATTATTCAAACAGATGGTATCTCTCTGGACAATTGCTAGGATAGTGGGGTTATTAGCATCCTCAATACAGGTGATTTTCCCGGGCCTCCACATTATTGGGCCTTTCAGAGATTAAAGATCCAACATCTATGCAAATGTCTGTCATATACGGATCTGGTTCCCCTAATGCAGAAAGTGAGGGAAGAGATGCAAGAGCCATCTTCGGTTCTCAACCAGAAGTAGTTATAGAGTCAGACGCCAGCCGTTGGGGCTGAGGGGCGCCTTGCAGAGATATCTTCACAGGAGGTAGATGGTCACTTCAAGAACTATCACTCCACATCAACTGCCTGGAGCTGTTAGCAGGGTCATTCGCGATATGAACTCTCTCTGCCAAGCAAGTGTCTTGTTGTATCCTTCTCAGGATGGACAATTTCTCGGCCGTGAGATATATCAACAAGTTGGGAGGTATGATGTCCCTGCTTGTGGAAATAGCGAAGGATTTTTGGCACTATTGCCTGAATCAACAGATATCAGTAATTGCGGAATACATTCTGGGGCAGTCGAACACTGTCGCGGATCGGAATTCTAGATATCTGCAGTAGGGGTGGGTGTAATTTGCGTAAGGGACCTACGCGGAGAGGCACGGAGATGGAACCAATCTCTGCACTCTCTGCATAGTTCCGTTACGCGCCGCCCGCCTCCCACGCGCAGTATTAAATAACTTTAAAAAGCATGATATATAACAATTCAAATAACCTTACCTTATCGGCAGCGTCCCCGGGTTTCCATCCGTCTCCATCGCGTCTTCTTCTGGGAACTGCGCATGCACGGGAGCCCGCGCATGCGCATTCCTGGCGAGGAGACAGATGGAAGCCCGGGGACGCCACGGATAAGGTAATGTTATTTGAAATGTTATATGTCATGCATTTTAAAGTTATTTAATACTGCAGGCAGGAGGCGGGCGGGAGGCCAACTTCCGTTACGCCCGAGTGTGCGGAGATTTCCCTTGTTTCTCCACCTATATCGTGGATGGTGGAAGGGGCAAATCTCCGCACATTCCGCGGGCGGAACGGAATTGTCCGCCCACCCCTAATCTGAAGGATTACAGCGACTGGAAACTCTAGCCGCAATTGTTCCAATGGTTACAGACAGTGAGGGGTCCTTGTGAAATAGACTTCTTTGCATCCAGACTGAATCAACAACTGCAGACGTTCTTCAGCTGGAGACCAGATCCTTTGGCGAGAGTGACGGACACCTTCTCCCAGAGCTGGAAAAGGAATCTGAATTATGCCTTTTCCCCGTTCAATCTAATCCCCAGAGTGAAGTCCAAGACAGCCCGTAAGCAGGCGGAGGTGATTTCGGTGACGCGGCTGTGGAGGTAGCAACCCTGGTTCCTGATATTGTTGGAGAGGAGTTGCGCCCTCCCCAGGATACTTCCTTGGTCTCAGACGCTACTCAAGGGCCTTCACGGGGAACTACTTCCGATGGTTACGTCGGGGTAGTTGTCCCTGATGGCATGGAGGCTTTCCGGCAAGAGTGGGAAATGCCAAGATTTTCGAACAAGACTTCTGGATTTCTTAGACAAGCCTGGGCCCCTTCCACACGAAGGAGATATTCCTCAGCTTGGAAATGCTGGGTATGTTGGTGCGTAGAACGGCACGTGGATCCCGTGGGGGCAGAGTTATCCCATATTGTAAACTTCCTGTCCAATAAAGCCTCAGAAGGCCTAGCATATCGTTCAGTCAACAATTTCAGATCAGCTATATCCGCAGGACATACACCGGTAGACGGAAAACCGGTAGGCAAGCACCCAGTAGTGTGTAAGCTGCTTAAGGGCATTAGAGTGGCTAATCCCCTAAGAGCAAAATATTCATGTTTTTGGGACATATTGCTGGTTATAAACCTTTTTGATAAATGGCCGGGTAACAATTGGTTATCCAGAAAGCAGTTATCAGCTAAATTAGCTATGCTTTTGTGTCTATCTGCCTGCAGACGTTCTTCTGACGTGAAAGCTCTAGACATCACAGGTAGAGTATTTACTCCGGAGGGAGTTTCTTTTACCATTACTGGCAGGACAAAAATGAAGTCAAGTAGTATTGAAGCATATGAAGAGTGTGGACGGTCCTTGAGACCAGTGGGTTCAAAACAGTTATTGATCGCCTTGCAGAAACCATTTAAGCCTGTGTCTGCGGCGACAATAGCTAGATGGTTGAGGTCTGTCATGAAAGAAGCTGGGGTTGATACCCAGGTGTTTGAAGCGCACTGTACGTGGCTCTATGGCGTCAAAAACATTTATGTTGGGTTCAACTATTCAGGACATTATGAAATCTTCAGATTGGTCATCAGAGTCTATGTTTAAGAAATTTCATTATAAACCGGTGGGTGATATAACTACTGTGGTGTGTGATAAGTGTTAAACAAGCATAATCCGAAGCCTCCGGTCCTGTAATAGAATAGAAGATTTGCTGGCATTCGCGCCAAGAATTTTCAATTCTGTTAGGGACACGGAGGCGAGGATTATCTCACCCGGTTGTACTCAATGTTTGCTTACAATAAGTACCCACCCGTATGTAATTGTATTCTTTACAACAGAGATTACGGGTTATCTATTTAATTTATTTCATTTATTCCAGGTTCAGACAAGAAGGCAGAATATTCGCTCTTCTGGTTGAAGAATTTGGACGAAGTCCCAGTTAATAGTTTATTCTTCCACGTTGGATGATTCTTGGTGGATTTGAATTAATGTTTGTACTTGGACTATGGACTCGAGCAAAGAAAGAGGCTCATGGGACTGTGATGGTGACTCTTAAAGGGTCTGATGGGACAGGATTAGTGGAAGAGCACCATGGGAAATGTGGTTTATTTGTGTTATGAAAACGTTTTTTCATTGGCTGCTGTGTTTGACAGTAAAGAAAGAGAGCATAATCCTCCATGTCCTTAATAGAACTGAAAATTCTTGGCGCGAATGCTAGCAAATTTTTTATTCTCCCCTGCACGCAGACACCCTTGCACTCTGGTTGTTAAACTCAGCGCCATTGCAGGGGGAAACTCAAGGCTGCACCTCATTCTTGTAAATATGGTGCAGCCTTGCGTTTCCTAAGTGGCGGACCGTGTCGTTAAGCCCAGGAGGTTAACGACATGCTCCGCCACTTCCTTGTACATATCCCCCACTGTTTGCCTCTGCTGCGATGTTATAATGCTCGAATCCAAGCTCTGTTTAACAGACAAGGAAAGCAAAACAAAAGTGACAAACCGCTAAATTAGATAACAAACTTCTGAGAAACCCTGCTTTTAGTAAATCATCCCACTTTTGAATAGGCATCCATCTATAACTCTACAAGTTTAAAACAAAATAAGATTTGTGATCTGAAAGACGTATTGATGACAATGGAACAATATGGAAAAGTTTGGTGCTCAATTTAAACTAATTTCTGATAATAGTACGGGTGAATTAATTTAATTCATCTCAAAGCAAATTGAGAGGCCTTTTGATGCAAAAAATATATTTGCTAAAAGCATTCATTTATTCTGAAAAATGACATGAATAACGATTCGGGAAACTAAATAAGCTTCAAAAATATCCCTCAATCAGCAGTGTGATAATCCACTGGAATGTTGGATTTTAAATCCAATTCAAAATTGACAGTGAAAAAATAAAATAACATTTGCGTATTCCAACTCAGAAATATTTATAATGTCACTGGACTTGCCCAGCTCTCTCAATTTATTGGAAAATGTCCATTAAATTCTTTTAATGAAACTCAAAGCACAGTTCAGAGTCCAAAACTGGGTGTAATGCGTACTTGGTAGTTCCTTGGTAAAGTCTGGGGCATCAGAAGCAGAAATGACTGCAAGCTCAGGCTGCAGTTACCACGCGGTAGAGGGCACTTTGTGAAGCTTGGTCACATCAGTGCTCCTGCCGCCTCGGATCAGATCACACTGCAGCCACGTCTGCTTCCCCTGCAGCTAAAAATACATCAGTTTGTCAGCGATTAGCTAATATCTGCTAAGGACAGGCTGCCGCTTCTAATAAATTCTGACATTTTATGTAATTCTTATATGTAGAAAGTGGAGGAAGGGGGTTTAGAAGGGACCTTGAGCGAACAGGACTGAACTTTTTATTAGGGGGCGCACTACAAAAGCACCGTGCGGGCTAGTTTTCCATAATGCTCCACAAAGTAGGAGATATTGGCATTTTAACCCTAGATGCCTTGATTTGCCTAATCTATGAAGATCCCCCAATCAAATCTGCAGATCAAAGTTTGTGCATGTGCATACCAAAAGAATAATCCAGGCCTTGTGATCCCCTCAACCTTAACCAATCAACCGTGCAACCTGATTGGTCGAGAAGAGAAAGTTCGGTGTTGGCTGCTGCCTCGGCCCTCACCTATGAGAAAGTGTCTGCCCAAGTAGAAGGTCTGCCAGGAATCCATCTTGTAATATGGAGGAGCGCGCCCTGAGTCTGAGGAACAAGAGTGGCAGGGCCTTGTCTAGTTGTGCATACAGTGGAGAAGGCGGCTGATATTCAGCTTCTTCCTGTTTCACGCTGATGTGTCTCCAAAGACAAAAACCAAAGGAAATGATGGACGGAGTGTTGAACATTGCAAGCACTCACCCCCAGTCAACTGATCTGGGTTTAATCCATCACCGTTCTTTAGCCCACTCTGCCACCCCAGTTCAGACATGGCCATATGCAAATCAGTCTGACCCTGTGCCTCATGGGAACAGTCCAGCCCGAACTACTAAGCCATGTCTTCCCTGGACCGGAAACAAGCTTCCTAGGACCGGTTTCTGGCATTTCAGCCGTCTTCAGCCAGGCTTGTTCGAATCCAGTGGCAAAATGAGCAAGGGACTCACGTCTGAGCATACCCTGCCAACTTATGGCGAACAAAGACCCCTGTTTCTGTAGCAAATACGATATTATCTAACTTTGAGTTGAAAGTCTGTGTAAGAAATATTTGCCCCACAGAAATAAAACTATCAAGGCAGCTGAAAAATAACAATCCGTGAAAATGTTCCTGTTTGCACATGCGCTCTAAACACTTCACCATGCATCATTATAAGTTTGGCCTCACTGATGAGGTTGTGATTGGCTTGCCAATGGCGGCACATGTCAATTTTTATAGTTTGACTGCCCTGTACTTCTGGGAGGCAACATGGATAGGTTTTAAAAAAAATCTAGAACCTGGTGTCAGATAGTAATCACTAGGACTTACACTGCTGCTTCAACGTGGTAGACCGCTTTCATGGTTTTTAAAAAGTGAATATTCTTTTAGTTTTTCCTGCCGTGAGGGGATTCCTCTTATTTAGATCAGAAGGGGATGTTAACTGTTTTGTGTGGGGTGTCCATGTTCTCTTGCCAGCTTCAAGCTTTCTTGCCTCGCTCTATTACCACTTCCGGGGGTGGTACAGACTTGTGTTGTTGTTTGTGATTGATCCTTCTTTTGGGGCCACCCATTCATGCTTCTTGTGCTCCTAGCAGAGAAGGGGCTACACGTTTCCACCTGCGCAGTCAATTGTCCTCCCTCAATATATGTCATCAAGACTTGATAGAATCCGCCAACTTCATGGTCCTTCCATGAGGCCGCTGGCTACTGGCAGGCGTGCTGTGGCACCCAACTTGCACTGAATACAAAGGCACAACAAGCATTGGCATAGCCAATAGGTCTCGCTTTTGGGACCTTATAAGTGTTTAGCCATGCAACAGTTGATGCTGTTGTACCAATGATATTGTGCTGCATAACTAAATACTTATAAGGTCACAAAGGCGAGACCTATTGGCTATGGCAATGCTTTTTTACTTTGAATATATGTCATTGCAAGTTCTTTTTTTTCCTTGCCTGTTTATAAGACTTTCAAGGCTGCCAATTGTTTTGAACTAAATAGCTGGGCTGGTTAAAGGCACTCTTGATGACGCCTAGCTCCAAAAAGTTCAGTTTTTTTATTACAAGCCCCTGAATTGAAAGAGTATTCCTAGATCTGTCTGAGCTGCTGGAGTTTGGAAAGGTGAGAGGCCTGGGGCCTTTTAACAAACCTGGCTTGTTTATACTCTCTGCGTAATGTGCTCTTCTATTCCAGTTTTTCTCTTTGAATTATGTGACTTGTAGTCGATTATAAAACAGGACTACACGTTCCAGAACTAAAAAAAAAACCTGTCCTGAAGCAGCAGAACACAAGTGGACCTGGGAAGCTTGTCAGCTATGCGTATGTATGCTGCAGGTGTGACAACCCACTGCGTTTTCTTTGGGACTCTAGCCGCCCGGACTGTCTTCTCCCCTGAGACTGTACTCCGGGCCTTTTTCTTTCATCTTCATAAGTGATCTCCTGTCTTTAGACAGTGGTTGTGGGTCCTCCCGGCACAGTTGTCAGGCACTGCCGCCTCGAGTTCGAGCCACTAAGTACTGGGATTTTGCCAGAAGCAGGTTGCAGTTTGGGACTTGTAGTTCAACTTCTCGCATTGCAAGTGAGAGCTCAGATCTCCTGGCATGCAAAGCATTGTAGGCGAAGGAATAAAGGGAAGGGTTTGCAGTTGTCCTTTGATCATTCTAGCTACAATGTCAACGGTGCTTTTGTTGTCAGTTAGGATGGTTGCCTGGCTGGAGGCCAGTAGCAGCTGAGAGGCACTGAGCACTTCCGGCAGGCATCTGGGAAACACCATTTTAACAGGAAAGTGACAATCAGTGACGTCTCAGGAAGTGACAAAAGTGAGTAACATTACCAGAACTTGTTTATGAATGAGACCTAAACCCTAGACCATATCTTCTACTTAAAAAAATTGTAGGGGTTCCTTTATATCCTGGGTTAAAAGTAAAAAAACAAGCCCGGGAGTTATTTGCCGCTAAAAGAAAAAAAAAAAAAAAGGGACATGAGTGGTGTGCGCACGCGACGGGAAAAGTGAAAGCAGGCTGGCGAGTGGTGTGCGATGTGCGCGCACCATGACGAGAGAGGAAAGCCAAATGGCGCCTCTGCTCGTCATTGTGCGCGTAACCGCACGCTCTATGCCACCCGGTCGGACTTTTGAAAGCCCACTCACTAAATGTCTCGCCAGAGCAGCGCATGCGCTGGCTCAGGTGAGACCTAAAAAGGAATGGCCCGTTAGTGGAATCCTGCCTATATGCCCCTAAACAAGACTTGGGCTGAGAAAAGGTCTGCCCTTGCCCCAGTGGAGCACATCAGGGGCTTAGCAGTTCCAGCCCACCTTTATCGAGCACACCACGCCCTTTGGGCTGAAAAGGCTTATCACCCCTGGTGTTCCGTAGCTGGGGCTAAAGGTGTGTGCGTCTGTCCGATGGAAAGATTGGACGAAGGACAGCTGGAAAAGAGAGTGACGGAATAAACATTTTCATTTCTCCGACAGACACCTTCATCTTATCTTGCCGCCACCTCAAAGATCCAGGACTAAAAACCCACAGTGGGGGTTCTAATTGTGCAAGGCAGTGTGCTTTACTGATCACCCTTTCTTTTAAAGAGGGTAGAGGTTGTGGTCTTACGGCCAAGCTGCCGACGTCGAAGCTTGGCAACCTGGCCCGAGCCTCGGCATCAGCTCAGCTTCATGTGATTCTGGGTAAATCACGTAATCTCCCCGTGCCTATTAAAAAATGAATGTGTCCTTGTGTAACGTAACTGGTGCTCATATAAAGCGCTCCAATACGTTCGTGTCGAGTTTGCGCTATTTAAATCTGCAAAAAAATAAAATGAAAAAGAGAATGACTATGCCTGTCCATTAACGACCATGTTTGCCCATTAATGCTGGCATGTGAGACCCTGCATCTGCACTTTAAGGGCAATCTCTGCCATCTTCCTGTGCTTTCAAGCAAACGAGGCAGAAATCCCAAATTGTCTTTATTTGCAATTGCTTTTACATAGTGCTTACTACTCATGCGAGGGGTGATAAGCGCTAAATAAATGCTAAAAAAGAAAGAAACAGTTTTTTGTGTTTAAATGCAGTGACCATTCAGCAGTCCAGACTTTTCTGTCAGTGGAGGGGCGGGTGGAGGGGGCTTGTCAATGGAGAGGGGAGGTTTAGTGATGTGTGGTTTTGGTTTTAGAAAGTGCCAAGTACTGACTACATCATCATAAGAACATGCAAAATTATGTTGGCAAAATAGGGATGGGGTGGATGGATAGGAAAGAGGGCAGTGGGTAGTAGTCCCAATGCTTTAGGTAAAATGTTTCTGGCTAGCTGTTGTTTTTTGTGTGTGTAGTTTCTTATTGAGCTAACCTGGGCCAAAGGCATCAGGGTGCTTCACATGAGCACCAAACAATGAGAACAAGCTCACAATTCAGCTTTGATAAACCAGAGAGTCATGGTCATCAAAGAAGCATCCCTTGCAGGGAACCCATTAGGTTTTTAAAAGAACCCTCACTCAAGAACCTATTTGGTGGAATGCTTAATCATTGGGTACCCACCCAGGGGGCCAAATGCCTACTAGGTCTGCTTCGACGCCTGATTACAGCGGAGATGGTTTGGGTTTTGAATGGGGAAGTGAATAACGTGAAAGTGAGAATTTTAAAACTACCTCAAGAATACCAAAATCTTTATTATTAGGTCTCTGGGGTAGGGTTAAAAGAGAGTCATTGGACGTGCATGAAAAAATATTGTCTTACACGTCCCAAAAATCATGAAAATCGTCAGAGTGAAGTGGTCTACATGTTTCAGCCAATATACTCCAAATTGATTGACTTTCTTCAGGACCAGTGGCTCAGGGTGAGTTTGCCCTGGGCTCGTGTGAACTATGCACACACCTTAAGGTGTGCATAGGTGAACTCAATGCGTAACTTACGAAGTTCACCGTCAATTTAAAACAAATTCTGCAAGATAAAAAGAGACATACAGTAATTAACAACATGAAAGGACACACGGTGGTGGTGACAAATTGTCAATGCATGCACCCCCAGGTCAGTGTTCTGGTCAGGTAGTCTGACATGCAGTTTGTAACATAGAGTGCAAGGAGCGTTCAGTAACCTATGAAGTCCTTGCTTATCTATAGGTGCCCAGAGTTTTCAAAGGGCCTCTAAACCAAACATTCATAAGGAAAGCATGAGTACATGAGATGTGCCGGGGCGATCAATTACCCCATTCATTATCAAAATTGCACACCACTTTGTATCGACATGCCGGATAATTAGGCAGGAAAAAATAAGGATGGAGCGTGGACATCCCATTTAGGATTCTTAGTACGCACGTTAATTATAAGTGTGAGAGAAATTGGTACTACCTACTTAAACTACAAGTATTTCTCGTAACATGGATCCCGGCGGGAGGCGGTGCCTTTTGTCACACTCTATTAATGTAAATCAGGATAAAAACATGAGAAAAACAAGGGTCATGGTTGCCGCAAGGTTATTGAGTACAGGTCGGTTGGTTGTTCCTTTCATAACTCACTGTGTCAAGGTCAGCTGCCTGCCTCGTTACCTGATGTATGTCTCTTCTGGGACCCCAGCAAAGCCATGTCTCCAGTCTTGGTCCCTGTATTTGTGAACCTTGCTTCCTCGTACATCCACATAGGTTTAGGAAAATAGATTATTGTATTCAGAACATAACAAAACTAACAATAAAAATCCAATAAGTACCAGTTGAGATATACGTTTTAAAACAATGTGTGTAAAAATAGCGCTTAGGAGCAATAGCGCTTTAGATATTACTTGAGGTCACGCTGGACTGGGGCAAAGTCAACAGTTTAGGCCAACCGCTATGGAGCGCAAGCTGGGGACAAGCGCCACATAGGCCCTGCTTGCAACAGCAAGATGTGGGGTGCAGACAAGCGATGCGTCGTTGATAGGCCCACAGTCAAGGTGATGATTATTACAACATATGTAGAGCGCATGCCTACCAAAGGCCTCCCAGCGCTAGCAGTATCGCCTAGAAAACAGCTAGGTGGTTTATGGTGTGGAAGTTTGGAACAGCCAGGTTTTAAGTAGCTTTCAGAAGTGTAGCTGTTTAGTCACTGAGCGAAGATGAAGAGGGAGGGAGTTCCAGAGCTTGGAAGCATTGTAAGAAAAGCAATGGCCTCCACATCTTTCCCTTTTGATTCAAGGAACTGAGGCCAGAAATAGGTTGGAGGGGCGAAGATTTTGACCAGGACGATGGAAAGAGATGAGGGAATTATTAATCGGGGGCCCATTCCCACAAATTGTCTTGTGAGCCTTACTCAGAGATTTAAACTTTATTCTCTCGATGATGGGTAGCCAGTGTAAGGAGTTCAGTGGGGACTTAATGGACTGCTTTTTGGGAATACTGAGAAGCATCCGTGCTGCACAGTTCTGTAGCACCTGAAGATTCCTTGTGGTTGACTCAGTGGCCTCAAGGTAAAGGGAATTTCCATAATCCAGGCGGAAGAGAATCAAAGCCTAGACCATTAGTCTACTCGCAATGGCAGGGAGCAGAGGTAAGACTTTACGCAACATTCTGAAGATGCAGTAACAGGTTGCGCCAGCTGTACTGCTTGATGATCAAGATTGAGGGATTTGTCCAGCCACATACCTAAGCTTTTGATCTTTGTCTTAAGGGCGGGGCAGAGCCAAGACAGTTTGGCCATGGCAATCCCAGGTCTATGCTAGTGGTGTTGGCCAAAATCATGAGCTCGGTTTTGTCTCATTTGAGTTTGATAAACAACAACAATTAGACCTAATCTGCTCAGGCAAAAATCATATTCACTTCATGAGTGGGAGTTTATTTTCTCCCTCAACAGCAACCCTTCATTTTTTATAGGTGGTGTCCCTACTCACACTTGCCCTGTATCTTATTATTTAAAAGAACCAACCTATGAGTCAACAGTCACTGTGTTCAAACAAAATACCCTTTAATTTCAAAGGTGTATATAACACACAAATGTGCACCAATGTGAAAAAATTGTGAACAAACGAGGTAGCACCTCACGTGCGCACCGCCAGGGGAGCATGCTGGCTAATTATCACCAGTTATGCCCACGTTTCTCGTCATTGGTCGCTACCTCGTAAAACAAATATTATTGGTGTGCAGAAAACCAGTGAAAACAGTGAACATGTGTATAATAATAACACAAATCAACACCGTGTGATTAATATTGAGATAAGCCACACAGTCACCAAGGAGCCACTTTTATTCTAAACTCGTGGGCTTATTCAAAATCAAAACATACTGCATGTTTGCAGACCATGTAATGATGGGCCAACATGTTTCATTGCCTGTAAATCGTAGTGGCAATTTCTTCAGGGCTCGAGGACTTTGTCCACCTTTTCTGGACCCTTATTATGAACACACAGTGACTGTTTAAACAAAGGTTCATTAAAAGCACATCCAGCCAGTACAGAATTCTTATTACTGCATTCATCCTATGTGTCTTCACACCCAAAAATGCATATTTACCCGATAGTAGCCAAGGCCCCTCGTACCAGCTAACCACCTCGTCACACAGGGACTATATACTATTAGTAGCCCTGTTTCATAAAAGAGGAAACTTATGTTGTCCGTGTTCTGCAAAGGCAAACAGGCATTAGCGACTTCATATAGAACAGTTTTTTCATTACAAAAAAGTGTATATGTAAAAATACATACCATTGTCATCAATATGCGAACCCTGATCTTATTCGGTATTTCAATCGCTGACTGTTCAGCATACCAATTTGCCCATGCCAGAATTTCATTCGGCTCTCGATGTCAATAAACACCCGCGGTTGCCTCAATTGCCATCCCACTGTGCTGCTAAGAGCGAAACAAAAACACTTCAACTTGTTTCAACCATGTCCCATCACCGTCACCATCCATACAAACAATCCAATGAAGCCAGTAACTCAGGCTAAAATCCCATAGTGACCACACCGTCATCCGCTCCACTCATCACGCATGCACAGACGTCACCCAAAGATTACACTGACACATTCGTTATGGGTGAAGAACTGCTGCAGTTTTATTTCATACAACATAAGTATGACGATAAGTGGGTTATCTTACGGGCGATCCAGGGCAAGCAGCCCCTCGCTGCTCCGCCCGCCTTGCGAGCCAGCACGCACGGTGGGTCGATGCCCGACAGTGCGGCACAATTTTTTCAGATCCTCCTTTGGATCATGTGATCTGTCTAATACTCCCGCCCCTTTTAACGGGGGCGGAGCGTGTTATGGCACACCCCCGGTTGGTCAGGCCCCCCAACCGCCCGAAGGACTAACGGGGCGCCGTCGCGGTCTTCCCAGAACCTCCTTCGGCTCCCGGACCTTGGCTCGGGCACCCTTACTGTGCCTGACGGGGGTACCCTTACTGTACCGCCTGTCGCAGAGGTACCCTTACTGTACCCTTCTGCCTCCAGATCGCCCTGTAACTCCGCCTGCAACGCAAGAAAAAACATTACTACATTCCAATAGCGCGCTGCCTCCGCCTCGCAGGGTAAGCGGAAAGGGTGGGAATTCGCGTGGCCAGGAGGAGCGCAGGAAGCAGAGGGCGATCTGCGGTGGTGCGATGCTTAAAAGGGGGGGGGGGGGGGACTAGCCTCGCCCAGCCCCGCGGCACGCCTCCCCAAACCAAACCCATTGGTGGCCTCCCCTCCCAGAGGCATGGCCTCACGAGAGAGGCGGAGCCGGGGGGGGGGGGGGAGATTCTCCGACAGGTGGCCACTAGAGGGCTGCCCTGCTGATGTCCCCCTGCGTGGGACGCGGGCAGCGGCATAGTGACCAAACCGTCATCCGCTCCACTCAACACGCATGCACAGACGTCACCCAAAGATTACACTGACACATTCGTTATGGGTGAAGAACTGCTGCAGGTTTATTTCATACAACATAAGTAGGACGATAAGTGGGTTATCTTACGGGCGATCCAGGGCAAGCAGCCCCTCGCTGCTCCGCCCGCCTTGCGAGCCAGCACGCACGGTGGGTCGATGCCCGACAGTGCGGCACAATTTTTTCAGATCCTCCTTTGGATCACGTGATCTGTCGAATACTCCCGCCCCTTTTAACGGGGGCGGAGCGTGTTATGGCACACCCCCGGTTGGTCAGGCCCCCCAACCGCCCGAAGGACTAACGGGGCGCCGTCGCGGTCTTCCCAGAACCTCCTTCGGCTCCCGGACCTTGGCTCGGGCACCCTTACTGTGCCTGACAGGGGTACCCTTACTGTACCGCCTGTCGCAGATGTACCCTTACTGTACCCTTCTGCCTCCAGATCGCCTTGTAACTCCGCCACAGCTCTGGGGAGGCTCCCGTCGCTGCCAGAGCCCCCCCTTCCTCCCTTCGCTGTTATGGGTGCCCTGCCCCTGCGAGCTAGTTTTAGTGGGCTATATTATGGAGCCCGTTCTGTGACCCACAAATAACATCAATAATTTGCAACTTTACTCAGAACACCAGCGCAGACTAACAACGGGGATTTCCACCAAAAGCGAATTGGCGCAAGGATGTCTCTTGGCCCCACTGCTGTTCAGCGTATACGTGACTTCTTTGCGATGCAACTGCAGTTCATCCTAACGTAATTGTGTAACGATCTAATTAGGGTCCTTTGTCGCTTAGAAGTGTGTTTCCAACAGCTACAGCACAATAAAGCAAGATGAAGGTAACGTGTGAGTTACTGCCTTCCCTACGTTTATCAACACAAGCTGACATCACGGGTATCTCATGATGGGATGGGTGCTTACAAACTGTGAACATCAGACAGTAGGGGGGCAACAGCCTCTGTCTTTGTACTCTCACCCAGCACACGGGCAATATATGCTCACTGTCCCTTGCTGCTTCATGACACTGTCTCTGAATAGATGATGCCACCCTTGGCTAGTGACAGCATTCTTGGCAAGTGATTCGTTGAGACAATCTCACCTTCCTACAGCCCGCAATAGAATAGATAAAACTGCTAACTCTGCCGTATTCACCTTTTCTGCCAACGCTCCCTATGTTTGTTTCCTTTCACATTTCATTATTATCCTATTGTTTACTTCCAAAGACCAATATCTCAGCAACACCTCCCGGTTTTGGCCTCCCTACTGCCAATAATGACCTGGCATTCTCGGGATCTACCTTAACTAACCAGATAATACGAGTTCTATTGCATATTCTTGCAAATTAAGTTACATTAATTGGATGGTGGAGTCTTATTCCAGCCTTGTTCTTCAATCGTTCATATAAAATCAAACTACGATAAATATTATGAATATGAACAACAGACAGTATGTGGGCAACAGCCTCTGTCTTTGTACTCTCACCCAGCACACGGAAAACATATCTCACTGTCCCCGGCCGCTGCATGTCACCGTCTCTGAATGGTTAATGCCACAACCTTAGCTGGTGACGGCATTATTGGCAAATGATTCGTTGGGACAATCTCACCTTCCTACAGCATGCCAAGACAAATGAATGAAAGATCGATAAAAAACTGCTAACTCTGCCATATTTGCCTTTTCGGCCATTGACTCCCTACTTTTGCTTTCCTTCACATAGTATTACTATCCTATTGTTTACTGCAAATTGACCAATATCTCATCAACATCTCCTTGTTTTGGCCTTTCTACTGCCAATAATGACCTAGCATTCTTGGGATCTATCGTAACTAACCAGGTAATACAGGCTTAATGAATATTTTTGCAAATTAAGTTACAGTAAATTAGGTGATGAAGTCTTATTCTAGCCTTGTTGTTCAATGGTTCATATAAACTCAAACTAAGATAAATGTTATTGAAATATTTCGGTTCATTCCTACTTTTTAATTTACTTATAATTAAAGTTTATCAACTGAAAACGATACCCACAACCACCCTGGCTAAAGCGCGGGGGATAGGTCTTATTGAGGCAACCCGGCCTGCTTTTGGTTGCAGGGGCTTGCCCCCCCAGTGTATATCTGGACCTGTTTCTATATGTTGCCTTCAGCTGATACTCCTGCAGACCTAACCCTTGGCTTTGGTGCCCGGCTCAGTGAGCTGATGGCTGGTGTTTGATCAAAAGCTTGATCAACCATAAAAATTTATGCCTGTGTAATATGTACCTTTCACGCACAGTTATTACCAATAAATTGTAACATGTATTAGCAAAAAGGGGGGCCAAGTACTCTTGTGCTGAATAACAGATGGTTATTGCTCTCCAACTCAATGGTACTCATTTTATCCATCTCCGAATGATACCAGGCTGGAAAGACCCATAGAGATCAGAAACTGTGGCCATGAGGTCAAACCCAGGCCATTATAATCCCCTAGGCCACCAGGCCCGACTCTACAATTTAGCACACTTCTGGCACCCTTTGCTGTACACGTTGCACAAATGAAATCAGTATTGAAAGTGGGAGCGCTTAGCATAGAGCCAGTCTAACTACTTGAGGAACCATGAACCCTAGAGAAAAATTCTTGTGACAAACTAGGAGAAATCCTTTTTTTTTCCTACGCGGTAACCCCCACGTGGAAATCCTCTCTTCAGCAATGCAGGCGTCTAGACGTATCTGGGATCCAACCCCCCCCAAGCGATACACTAACATTTCAATGTACCTAGATGAGCTGTATGACAAGCTGCACTCAATACCTTAGCATTCCTTATGGCAACTTGACTATTCACGAGGTGCACATAATACATTAATACTATTTCCCAACTACACCGCTCCTTACAAAGGGCAGAAAGCTCATAAACAGCCCATTTCTTTCTGATCGTCCAAATGATGCAGCAGGTGACTACAACTATAATTAACGTACTGCTGTGACATTTTCCGGAAACGACTATGTTCCCAACTTCTAGCCACAACACATTTACTAGAAATGTTTTACGTTTTCATGATGTAAAATTGGTAGCTACATGACTTGCATTTTTATCATGCCCCTCACATATAGTGGTGGGTGCTCTACACCGACTTCAGGTTCATTTAAAAAAAAAAAAAAAAAATTTCTTCCTGGTTTTTTAAGGGTGTCAGCTCCCTCACTACAGTCCTCCGCTCTATCCACTGAGCTATCGAAGGCTCATGAGAACTGAAAACAAACAAAGCCTGCATATCCCTCCACATCCTGTGTACAAAAAGCGCCACTTTCCAAAACGCAGTAAGCAAGCAATAACGTAGTCCTTTAACAGGACTTAATTATGTATTGAGGGTTGCATGATGGTGTCTGCGTGAGTTTAGATTTTTGTTAAAAGCAGCCGTGCTGTTAGTACGCATATGCATTGGGAGGCAGACAATAGTAAAGCACACCACCCCCTTCAGGCCTCGTCAGCATCTCTGCCCACCTGTGTACCTAGACGCCAAAGAACATGCCTTGACCCCACTGGGGGCCGCAGGATGCAGGCGCTGCACATCACTGCCTAGTCACTCAAAACAGCCCCCCCAACGCGCACGTCCTTTTCACTACCCGCCCGTTTTAACAAAACACATCCGTTCAGTGGCATTCCTAGCATCAAAAGCTGAAGGATGAAAGTCTGTATATGAAACATCGGATTCCAAACCCAAGGCCGCAAACCATAATGAATGGTAGTGAAAGAAACTCAGCGCTAGTGAGCGGGTCGTCTAGAATAGTATAAAAGAAAACGGAAAATAAATCGTGACGCTGTCTGTAAAAACGGGAAACAAGGTCAGCAATCCGCCCACCGACCGCTACCACAACTAAAGCAGACCAAACGTAACATGCCCATGTACTAAAATAACTGTCTGCCGTCCCTGCGCCCCGCTGCAATACAATGCCCAACAAATACGTGCAGCATCTTCCCCATACTGCGGCGGGAATACTTACACTCCACTTGCTATCGGGTGCAGCCAGTGAACGAAGCTTCCCGCAAGTAACGCGCTGATGCCCCCAGTAGGCCGTTGGGACGAACGCAGACCCAATGTGGATCAAGCTGCCCACCAGCGGAGCCTCCGAATGTAATCCGCCGAAACACACACATAGCAGGCGCAGGCGTCCATTTCGAGACTGGATACCGTTCCGTTGCGCATTACTAGCGCCTCTCTTGCCGTGCCGATCACAGCCTGTAAAACAAAGAACAATTTAAAAAACCCCTACGCGAGGACACCGTCTTCCAAGACCTCTTTACGGACACCGATCCGCCCATGGCTCCATGCTGATTCCTGCAAGATAAAGACAGAAATAAAAATACAGCCTCCTACCGAGGCTGTTGTCCTTAAGGGTCAGGCTGTGGGAGCGGCGAGCAAATCATTAGTGCATCTAAAATGCCCACCAAGTCGTTTAGAGAGAACCGAGAGACTGGGGCCCTGATCAGACTATGGCCAGAACCAGTGTATACATAAGTGCAGAACCTACTCTCCTACATGCGGACTGCTGCCCGGTGCCCATGAAGGCATGAATTCCTCTGGCAATCTCTTGTTACGGACATCTAAATGACTGCACACAAACCAGTGCGCCGATTTAAGCAAGAAACAAATCCCAATACCAAACAACATTAGGGCGCAAGAAATATGCCCCATAATATGTAAATGCAAGAATGGTTCGGACTGAAGTGTAAAGGCCCAACACCAGCAAAAGTAATTAACGTCTGGGTGCATTTAGCATGCCCCAAGATGTACCACAATTTAGTGTGGTTTGGGTGCACACACATATCCCATCCCCAGTAACAGAAGTGTCTGGGTGTAACCCAGTAAATAAAAGCAGGGCTGGTTTGGGCGCAAAGCAAAAGTGCGGTTAGAGTTGCAGAATTGCTGCCCCGGCACCGGGAACTGCAAGAGTAGATTGAAATACACTGAACATGCCCCAGCTCAAGTAAAGGTAAGTAACATAAGCCCAAAACATTACACTTACAGATGGTGCAACCTCAGATCCCCGACGGTCTGAATCCAATGATAAAGCTAAAACGTATGCTATCACGGCAAAGACAATGCGTGCAGGCAGCAGGTCAGCATAGTAAACTAAATATGCGAACTTGGCTTTTAAATATAATGCTGCATACTGATATATCGCGACTCGAATCGCAGGTATTGGAAATGCCCACCACACCTGGTATTCCCAGGTGGTCTCCCATCCAAGAGCTGACCAGGCCCGCCCTGCTTAGCTTCAAAGATCGGACGAGATCAGGTGCATTCAGGGTGGCATGTCCGTGCGTCCAAAGGCTCCAACGCGGGATAAGCCAGACCACAAATGTTCTGCACATTTATACAGCACGGTCTCGACCCACGAGACCGCTTCCCTCCGTTGGTTATCCTGGTACAATCAAGCCACATATACATCACGGTGCCCAGTGACTGCCACCTCTCGCGCACCGTGGGGCCACCATTCTAACTGTGGTGCATGTGGCAGGGGGAAAGGACGCTACACTTCGTAGGAGCGAGGACGCGGGGGGGGGGGGGGGCGGGGGGGGGGGGTGTTGCGCTGCATGATCGTGGGTGTGCCCGGGGATGTATGACGTTACCCGGTCGTGATTCGAACCCTCTGCCTGTAGTGGGCATCCAGTGTATAAGATGCCCACTGCCTTGACCTCCCTGCCTACCAGGGAGCCTGAGTCAGGCTTGAACCCTAGTCCTGTGTGCTCCTTCACAACCAGAGGCACAAGACGTGCCATTTGTAGTGAGGCTCTTGCTGACCTTATGCTTTTATTTATAATTAATTAGGTGCCCCCCTGTGTTAAGTAGCCGTCATTGTTTCTATAGATTCTGTAATGTATCTAATATGGTGACACCACTTAAGTGTTGCTGCTCCTGTGTTTCAAAACGAGGAGAATATTCCATGGAGAACGCTCACCGGCAGGCGTCCTGCCGTAACCTCCACTAGTGCGATGTGAGCCGTGACCGCACACGGATGTGCCTGCTGTCACTGCAGTCCGGGACAAACGGACCGCCTGTGCCAGGGCACAGGACGAGTCCGCTAGGTATCCGTTTCGAAGCCCCCTTTGTAAAACCAAAACTTTGCACCGGTGAAACATGGCCCACAAAGGCCCAGCTCACACCTTGTCAAGTCGCGCTTACCGCGTATCAAATGAGCTATCCGGCTCAGAGGGCGGGGCTTCCAGGGAGGGAAGCCCCGCGAGGGAAACCCGAGGCCGGGACGCACGGCGGGAGCCCACCCCGCCTCTCCGTATTTAGGAAGCAGGCCGCTTTTTCTGTTCCCCGCAGGGCAGCCCCGCACCTGTAGCAAGCTAGCGGACGCGCCCGCAGGAGTACCCGACCCAGTCTCCCAAACCGGCCCGCAGCGGTGCCCGCCCAAGCCCAGGACCACCCCGCGACATCCAGCGCCACAAGGGTCCACCATCAGCACCGCCCCACGCCCCCAGGTGAGCGAGCACGGCATCGACACGGTATCCACCGCCCAGGCCCACAAGACCCACCCGGAGCCTCGACCAGGTAGGGCCCCAAACTGCCCCGGCTGTGCGCCCCAAGCGAGCGCCGCGCCCCCCAATCCCGGCAAACGAGCAGGGTGCCCTCCCGCAGACGCGCCGCCTCTGCTGTCCCCCCGCGGGAGCGCTCTCTCCTGTAGCGCGACTAGACAAACGATATAGGAGCATTATCACTGACCTCCGTAATTCTTTATACTTTCCGGCACGGGGAGAGTATCCGGGAGGATTAAGTGTTGTGCCCAGAATCACAGGACGTGGTCGCGGACTCGAACCCTGGTTCCTGCACCACGTCGGCAGCGCAGCCGACGGACCACATCTCCTCCCGTAATTCGCCCAAGATCACGGTTGGTGGACGCGGCCCCGAGGCTCAAACCCTGAGCGGGTCACGGGATTTTCTAGAACTCTGAACCCCAACTATGCTCGACCGGCCCACCTCCTTGAGCCCGGTGTCCCTCCTGCTCTGCGACCCCTCGTCGAAACCTGCCAGAGAGCCGTGGCCCCGTAGGTACACACCAACCAGACCCTCGGCCCCTGCTGCCCCCCGCAACACCCCCCCAGCCGGGGGGAGAGGGGCTCAGTGACGAACTGGGCCTCAAACACTGGCCCAGTTCCACCCGGGCTGCCAGGCTCCACCACGAGGTTGGAGTCGCAGACATGATGGGAACCATCTAGAGAGGGGGGGGGGGGGGGGGCAAAGGGATCACACACTCACCAGACAACCGACACCAGACAACGGACAAGACATCGGGAACCGGCGGAACCGACAGTGTAATTCGCGTGGCCAGGAGGAGCGCAGGAAGCAGAGGGCGATCTGCGGGGGTGCGATGCTTAAAGGGGGGGGGGGGGGGACTAGTCTCGCCCAGCCCCGCGGCACGCCTCCCCAAACCAAACCCATTGGGGGCCTCCCCTCCCAGAGGCGCGGCCTCACGAGAGAGGCGGAGCGGGGGGGGGGGGGGGGAAGAGGCTCCGACGGGTGGCCACTAGAGGGCTGCCCTGCTGATGTCCCCGCGGGCAGCGGCAATCTGCAGTCTGTCTCCCAAAATTCTAACGGCGTTGGACAGAAAAGAGCTTTTATCTCCTTCCCAAACAAAGTACGGAAGAAGCATCCACGCTTAGATAGTGCAGTTCGAAAAGGCACCCAGTACCCAGTGTATAACTCCCGGTATTCTTACCGCGTCTGACACACGATGAGCATTGTCTCGTTCCAGTTCAATGCACGGAAGCAGACGCCTCATTTAAATGCGGCAGAAAAAACACTGGGGAACTGCCTAGCTTTCAGGTCACATGGTCCGCACTGAAATCTAAGCACCATATTGGAATGGTACAGTTACACAATGCGCCGATTCTTAAACGAGACGCAGTAAGAATACCAGGAGTTATACACTGGGTACTGGGTGCCTTTTCAAACTGCCGTATGTAAGCGTGGATGCTTCTTCCGTACTTTGTTTGGGAAGGAGATAAATGCTCTTTTCTGTCCAACGCCGTTAGAATTTTGGGAGACAGACTGCAGATTAGGATTTTAGCCTGAGTTACTGGCTTCATAAGATTGTTTGTATGAATAGTGACGGTAATGGGACATGGTTGAAACAAGTTGAAGTGTTTTTGTTTCTCTCTTAGCAGCACAGTGGGATGGCAATTGAGGCAACCGCGGGTGTTTATTGACATCGATAGCCGAATGAAATTCTGGCATGGGCCAATTGGTATGCTGAACAGTCAGCGATTGAAATACCGAATAAGATCAGGGTTCGCATATTAATGACAATGGATCACAGTCGGTTGTATGTATTTTTACATATAAAATATTTTTTATGAAAAAACTGTTCTATATGAAGTCGCTAATGCCTGTTTGTCTTTGCAGAACACGGACAACATAAGTGTCCTCTTTTATGAAACAGGGCTACTAATAGTATATAGTCCCTGTGTGACGAGGTGGTTAGCTGGTACAAGGGGCCTTGGCTACTACCGGGTAAATATGCATTTTTGGGTGTGAAGACATATAGGATGAATGCAGTAATAAGAATTCTGTACTGGCTGGATGTGCTTTTAATGAACCTTCTTTGTTTAAACAGTCACTGTGTATTCATGATAAGGGTCCAGAAAAGGTGGACAAAGTCCTCGTGCCCTGAAGAAATTGCCACTATGATTTACAGGCAATGAAACATGTCGTCCCATCATTACATGGTCTGCAAACATGCAGTATGTTTTGATTTTGAATAAGCCCACGAGTTTAGAATAAAAGTGGCTCCTTGGTGACTGTGTGGCTTCTCAATTTTAATCACACGGGGTTGATTTGTGTTATTATACACATGTTCAATGTTTTCACTGGTTTTCTGGACACCAATAATACTTGTTTTTACGAGGTAGCGACCAATGATGAGAAACATGGGCATAACTGGCGATAATTAACCAGCAAGCTCCCCAGGTGGTGCGCACGTGAGGTGCTACCTCGTTTGTTCACAATTTTTTCACATTGGTGCACATTTGTGTGTTATATACACCTTTGAAATTGTAGGGTATTTTGTTTGAACACAGTGACTGTTGACTCATAGGTTGGTTCTTTTAAATAATAAGATACAGGGCAAGTATGAGTAGGGACAACACCTATAAAAAATGAAGGGTTGCTGTTGAGGAAGAAAATAAACTCCCACTCATGAAGTGAATATGATTTTTGCCTGAGCAGATTAGGTCTAATAGTTGTTGTTTATGATTTTGAGTGGAGGGCAACCTGATCTGATTTTTCCCTCTGTATCTCCTTATTGTATAGATGATCTGTTGAGTTTGAGACAGGAATGTTCCATCAATTCTGCCACTTTGTTTAAGCAGGGTTCAAGGCAGGAAGGGAAATTCTGGGAGTAATTCAAGGAGAAGACCAGTTGGGTATCATCAGCATATGTGACTATATTAATCCCAAATGGCCGAACAATCTCGGTGAGAGGTCTCAAATAAACATTGAACAGTTTGGGGCTCAATGACGAGCCCTGAGGTACTCCAAAGCTGAGCGGCAGGCTCCTGGAGAAGCTACTTCCTTCAAAAACATGGAAGGTTCTACCTTCTAAGAAGGACTGCAACCAGATAATGGCACCTCCTGAGACTCCGATGCTTCTGAGTCTGTTTAGCAAAGTATTGTGAATCACAGTATTGAAGGCAGAGCTCAGTTCAAGGAGGACAATAGCAGCTGTCCCCCCTAGGTCAAGGATTTTCTTAGCCTCTTCAACCACAGTAAGAAGAGTGGTTTCTGTGACATGTATTGGCCAAAAGCCCATCTGAGGGGGGTGAAGCAGATTATGGGTTTCTAGAAACCTGGACAGGATCATGTTGATGTGTTTCTCCAGAATCTTGTTAATCCCGGAAAGAAGGGAGATAGCACAATAGTTACACAGAATCTCAGGATCTAAGTTGGGCTTCTTTAGCAATGGCCTCCCCTTAGCATGTTTCGAGGGGAGGGGGGCCTAACCGGTTGAAATTGAAAGATTTATCTGCTCGATTATAACCGGGAATACTTCTGCAGCCGCCTTGAGTAAATGGTGCGGGGGTGTCAGGTCGGAGGGAGAACCCGATTTTACTTGAGGAAGAATTTGTAAAAGCGTGTCAGAATTAATGATTGGAAGGTCCTCTAACAAATGCTCAGTATGATGAGGGGAGTTGTCCATAGAAGGGGAGTTACCAGTAACAGGGGAATGAGAGAATAAAGTGTATATGTCCGGAATTTTATTATGAGAAAAACCTGAAAGTTCATTGCAATGTGCTGCAGTGGCGCCAGATAATGTGTCTGGTAGGGGTGACCCCAGGAGATTTTTCTCAAAACGAAAAATTTCACGTGGGGAGCTGGAAGCAGACTTAATTCTTTCTTCATAATAAAGTGCTTGTGCATTTTTTAGTTCGGTCTGGTAGAGTTTTATAGTGTCTCTATACTCCTGTTTGCTTACTGTGTTGGTCTTTCCTCCATTTTCTCTCAAGTTTTTTACACTTTTGTTAATTTTTCCGGGGCTTAGGAGTGTACCAAGGGGTCACTTTCTCTCTAGCTCTTTTGGCGCTAAGTTTTTTTTTTTAATTACAAGCGGACTCAATCCACTGATTGAACTGTTCATTAGCTACCGTAGGGTTTGAGTCTAGTGAAGGTTTGGTATCTTTGAGAGCTAGGATCCATGATTCTATAGGGAGTTTGGAACAGGCGCGAGACAAACTACTGGTAGTTTTAAAGTAAAAGGATTGTGTCGGCACATTCCACATGATAAGAATCAAGTAATGGTCTGCCCAGGCCACTGGGATAGGTTCGCCGACTAAAAGTTTGTCGTTGGTAAAAAGAGGGTCTAGCAGATGTCCTTTCCCATGAGTAGGGCCATTAACTTTCTGTATTAGTTGAATCACTAAGAGGTCCTGAGTGAGCTCAGATGCTTTGGCGTTAGATGGATCATCAAAGTGTAGATTAAAGTCAATTAAGGGGGAGAAGTTAGGAGAGGAGCAAGCAAAATTGGGGGTGATTTCCAGAAGTGATTTGAGAAATTGCCAACAAACTCCCGGAGGTTGGTTCTGAGGTGGTGGTTCCAGACACAATGTAGCTGTCAAGTGCGATACACCGGATTCTACTCCTGCAACAGGGTCGATGCGCTGGTTCTGCTACACGCAGACTGGAGATGTATTGATTTCCATGATGCAAGTATCTGGGTCCGCTTCCAGTGAACCAGATACAGGATCAGGGGCAGAGACTTTGATATCCCTGAGTCTCAAGTAACAGGAGGCAAGCCAGCAAGCCCTTGGAGATCACTTCAGTTGCAAGGCAGAGTTCAGCTCTCCCTTAGCAGGGTCAGAGAGCAGCAGGACAGCAGAGCAAAACAGCCAGGCTTCAAGGTCAGCAGTCCAGCAGAGTGTCAGTCCTTGATGCAGCATAGCAATACTTCCGACAGAGTCCAGTTGTAGGTTCAGAAGTGCCTGATTTTGGTTGGGTCCGAGACCCAGTACTTATACCAAATGTGCCTTTGAAATGGAGGTGACTTCAAAGAAGGTCCTTTGAAGTGCACACAGGCCCTTTCTTTCCAGCCCTGCATCCAGATTATCAGTAAGGGGTAATAAGCCCTTTGTGTGGAAAATAGGAAACCACTATTCGGTTGTGGGATTCAGTTCCTCCCTCTTCCTGTGCAGGAAAAGCCATCAGAATGACAATGAGTATGTAAACACACCTAACCTTCCTGTGTTTGTGGCTGTCTAGAGGGAATGCACAGAGTGTAGCTGTCACCCACCCCTGGCATATTTTGGAGACAGGCTGCAGGCACACAGTGCTGTAAGAGCAGAGAAATGCCCACTTTCTAAAAGTGGCATTTCTAAAATAGTAATGTTACATCCAACCTTACTGGTAAAGAGGATTTATCAATACCAGTCCAAAAATAAAACATGATGTAACTACTCCTTTCTAATCAGAAATTACAGATTAAAAGTGTATTAAGGAATTCTCAATGTTCGCATATGAGAAGGAGTAGGCCTCACTGAGTGAAAAACTAATTTGGGTGATTGGCACTACCAGGACATTCAAAACTTAACAGTACATGTCCTATCTTTTACTTACACAGCACCCTGCCCCATGGGCTATCTAGGGCATACCTTAGGGGTGGCGTATGAGTACTAAAAGGAGAATTTAAGTTTAAGGCTTGGTGAGTAGTTTTAAATGCCAAGTCGAAGTGGCAGTAGACTGCACACACAGGTGCTGAGGCAGGTTTGAAAGGCTACGTGTGTGAATAGCACAATTGGTGCTGCAGGCCCACTAATAGCATTTCAGTTACAGGACCTGGGAATATGGTATAAGACTTTACAAGGGATTTCTAAGTAAACTAAATATGCCAGTTGTGTGTACACCAATGTTACTATGTTTAGGGGAGAAGCACATGCACTTTAGCACTGGTCAGCAGAGTCCTAAGGCCCAAAAAAAAAATCATCAAAAAGGAGGTGAAAGGCGCAAAGAGTTTGGGGAAGACCAACCTAAGGATGTCAGGTCTAACACGGGAGTTCTTCAACATTTAGCGGAGGCATTGTGTTTATGCTTTTGGCTGCCAGACAGAATGTAATAGCTGTTTTGTCCACTGATCGCTGGAACAATAATTGAATTTGATTGTTAAGAAAAAGATTTTAATTGGTTAAACATCATCTTTTTAAAGATTATTTTAATGTCTTTTGTGAATAATACAAACTGTAGCCATTTCAGTAAAAAAGAAAAAAGGAAAAGCAGCCTGTTATCTAGCCTTGAATGAATGGTTGCACAGGTGTTAGTGACCTGGGTTAGATGGGCAGGCCATAATGTGGCAACAACCGCATACGTCAAGATGCAGCCATCCTATGCTTAGTAAGCTGCCTAAGCTAGGTACAGTTGTAGGGACAGGGCCACTGGAATTATGAGATTTTGCGAATATTTAAGAATTTCCTGCATTTGTCACAAATCCACCATAAACTCTGTAATCTGCGGATTTCAGAAATAAAATTTGATTACATCTTAAATGGATCAAAAGATACTAAAAGAGCAGCATACCTGTTGTCATGCAGTGTAACACCCCTCACAAAGGTTGAATGGTCACCTTTCTGTTGCTTATTTCTGTATGTTTTAAATTGGTACTAATGAGGTGAAGTCTATACCCAGAAAGTGTTACTATGTGTAAAAAGGCCAAAGTAATGATGTAATACTAGCACAAAAAGTGCTGCATTACACCGCATAAATTGCTTTTTCTTGCTGCGTAATTTAGTCAACCCCGACACATAATTTGGTCCTCCCCTGCAGTATAATTCCACTCTCCCTATGTACTGCCCTCATTACAGGGAAGGCGGATGAAGTATTGAAGATTGTCGTGGTGGGCGTGCAAAGGATCAGGGGGGCATATTATCAAGCACGGCATTAAAATTATCGCTGTTTTAGCGGCAGAAAACTGCCGCTAAAGCAGTGATAATGGGCTTGATAATATGCCGCAGAGAATTCCCATAGAAGCCCATGTTGACACCAGAACATGGGCTTCTTTGGGAATTCTCAAGGGCATATTATCAAGCCCATTATCGCCGCTTTAGCGGCAGTTTTCTGCCGCTAAAGTGGCGACTACTTTAACGCTGTTTCTTGATAATATGTCCCAGGGTTTGTTTACACAGAGCGATGCAACATCTCCACCGAAGCCACGTCTCCACCCTGTCATCTGTATTTATATAGAACACAGGTAACGTCCTATTTCTGAAATATGTTCTCTGTAGATTCAGCCAGATACCCAAGGCGAGGGGAGATCCGGTATGACACGCTGTCCTGTATGGCCAGGGACTACCGAAATTCCCCCTCCCCCGCCTAGTGTATAAACAACATTTATTAAAGATGGACATGAGAGTGGATTTCTTTGGAGGCGGGGGTCGTACAACCCCCGGCCGTATTTATTAAAAACATAAAAACAAATAAAAAATTTAATTGAACAATATTTACACATTTTTTACGCAGAAAACGTAGCATGACATTTGATTACAATTCATATGTACAGATATCAGATGGCTAACCTTAACATATTTCTAATACAAAGTATTTCCTATCCTAGTCTAACATCTGAATCATAATCATACATTAATTACTTTCTGTGTATCCTATTGGGGCCTACGGCAAGGTCGCTAACTGGTGTCAGATCCTTATCAATTAGCCACGCCCTCCCGTAGGAGTGCGCATGCGCAGAGGACCCGTTTACCGAGAGGGTACTTCCCCCCCCCCGGTTACCCCCATATGCTCCATGAACTCCATTAAAAAGGGGGGCCCTTGCATTCTTCGCCATTTAGTGACGTCACCGTGCCCGTGCGGGGTGGCCAACCAGCCTAAAGAAAGCGTGACTCCCCCCCCCCCCCCCCGCACCCATCCAGCCAACCGAATGTACCGCCCCTGGAGTTATAGGAGAGACCACTTGTCCCTCCCCCTGGGCGACCCTATTCAAGAACGGCGCCGCCCCGTAATGACCTTAAATTTACTGCTCACCAGTCATGACCTTACCGCCACAGGCCAGCGTAGTTGCCCGACTATCTGGCCCCCTTCTCCTCTTACACTGAAAGGTCATGCCCAACCCTTACACTCCCTAGCCAAGCCATCATATTCTCTAACATCATTTCATTACCTAACCTAGTCAGGTGGACCCCATCTTTTAAGAAGCACTGTTCCCCCCGGACACACCCATGTGCTATGTTTTGTAACTGAGGGGACCTGAACAATTTCCCTATTTTATTGTTGATCCTCCTTACCGATTGATTCAACGCTTTCACAGAATCTCCCCCCCCCCCCCCCCCTCCATTTGAATCTGGGTATCATCTGAGACCAAACTATGGTGCAGCCTTGGCATGCCTTAGCTAACCAGCCTACTTCGGAGATTATGTCCTCAATCAAGACCCTTCTCCCCAAATTAAACAGGTCGTTCCCACCTAAATGCAAGATAACTATCGTGGGTGGAGGGCTGTGTCTACTCAAAAGATCTGTAACATAACCCCTAAACTGATTGAGGCAGAGACCCCCTTTTCCATGGAAAGAAACCTTGAAACCATCCTGCTCAGCTTTTTGTCTGTAATTACCTGAAAGGAAAACAGATTTCATACGCCGTATATAGGAATGACCTACACATCCTGTGTTCCCTTGTCCTGTGGTTGTGGCCGCCGTTGTGAAGAATCTTGCTGGTGTTGCGCCGACGGCAGTTTCCCCCCTGCATGACAGGTTCGAGAAACTGAAAGCAAACAAACCAAACAGGACAGGCATCAGTCAACAATTGTATGGTACCCTCACAACATGTGCAGCCACACATAGCGCTTGTAAAAATTAGAAGACCATCTTCCAATCCTCTTTACACTGTTGCTATGCAACCCTCTAGCTGTTCTCTGTGGCAGCCCCTATTCTGAATGAATGAGTCCCAAAGTCCTTTGGATTCAAACTTGTCCTGTCAATCGCCATGGCCAATACCCTTTTAAATTGGAACATGGTAAGCAGGGTACTGTCCGCATGCATTAATAATGTCCCCCCTACCGCACTATTCCTCTGTCGGAGGTAAGCTTCTAGGTGCATCACTGGGCAGCATGGATTGTTTTGTGCCCGGTGAAGTACCATCCCTTCGCCACGGGCTTCCTGACCAGTTTTAGATTTTTTTAATGGTTATTAGTAAGGTGTCTCCCTGTATCTTCGCATGCTCCAGCAGGAGCCCACCCTGCACATCCTGCTTGTTGCGTGCCACCAGTTCCCCCACCCTAAATGTGCCATAAAAAGCTAGTGCAAAGGCATCTCTGAATAGTAATGCCTCCCCTATTGAACTGCAAATGCACTCAAGGCTGTTAGCAGTGCAGTCAGCCGCTCCAAACCAATCGGCTGTCTGGTGTCAGTAGCAGCCCCCTGGAGGCGCCGCCACCCCTTTAGTTCCTTTCTTACAATGAAACTATTTGTGGGGTCTTTGGTGTCCCTGATCTGTGCAAAGAAAGAAACCGCTGCTACATGTCGCCTGGCTGGCGCCGCGGAGCGCCCTTCTTTATTCAAAGTGTCTAAATACAGGAGGAATGCCCCTGACTTATGCCAGCTATCCACCCACTCCTGCCCCAAAATCGTGCAGTAAGACCAAAACGCCCCTTCGTAAGCTTTCCTGGGTGCTAGGCTAGCTGCCACGAGGTTCTGTAGCTGGGGGCACCAATCTGCCAGAGTACTTCCGGGAAGTGTGTTCGTGTTGCCTCTGCAGATGGTAGGTGTTCCCTGAAAACCTGCATCTTGAAGCGAGAGAGTGCGTCAGCAGCATTATTCAGCACCCCCGGGACATGTTTAGCCTTAAACTGTATGTTCAGCTTCATACAAAACAGCACTCTCTTTCAACAGGCGGAGGATCATTTTACACCGTGCAGCCTGTTGGTTGATGCATTACACCAGTGTCATGTTGTCTGACCAGAAAATCACAGATTGATTTCGCAGATGATGAGGTCAAACAGTCAAAGCCACCCAGATGGGAAAAAGTTCCAGGAAACCTATGTTGGCTGTCAGACCACTCCCAACCCACCAAGCCGACCAATGTTGTGCCACCCACTCATTCCAGAGTATGGCACCAAATCCCACACTGCCCGCAGCGTCAGTCCATAAACCTAACTCCGCGGTGGTAGTGGGGGGGACCGGGCCACACTACCCTGCCGTTGAAACCCTCCAGAAATGCGATCCGAATCCGCATGTCCTGGCGAACCTCAGACGACAGTCTTGTGTTATGATGTTTTTCTTGCAGGCCTGTGAGATGGAACGGGAGAATGGTCGTGCCATAGGTATTACCCTCAGTGCAAAGTTCAACTGGCCCGCTGTGTTGTAGCTGGTGTAAAGTTACTTTATCTTTTGACAAACATTTCTGGAGTGCTGCTCTAAATTTCAATATTTTTTCTTTAGGTAACCTAAAACATCCCTGTACAGAGTCCAACTCAATGCCTAAAAATTCTATTGTGGTTGCTGGACCCACTGTCTTCCCTGGTGCCAGAGGGACCCCAAAAGCACGCATGAGCACGCAAAATTCCTGCAATGCCACCGCACATTCTCGGGAGCCCGCCGACCCCAGAAAGAGAGAGTCATCCAGTTAATGCATGACATATTGGTGCCCCGTTGCCCGTCTCAAAACCCATTCCAAAATTGAACTGAATTTTTCAAAGTAAGCGCAGGAAACAGAACAACCCATGTGCATGCACATATCCATGTAGAATTCTCCCTGAAATGAAAAGCCTAAAAGGTGGTGATCTAAAGGATGAACCGGCAGCAGCCGGAAGGCGGATTCAACATCTGATTTGGCTAGCAAGGCCCCTGGTCCCAGAACCCTTAGCATATCAACTGCCTGGTCAAAAGAAGCATATTTCACGCTACAGATTTCTTCGTTGATGGCGTCATTTAATGAATTGCCTCTGGGGGCTGACAGATTATGAATCAACCTGAACTTCCCTTCCTCTTTCTTTGGGACCATCACTAGGGGCGAGCAGACAAAGTTGGGCACGTGGATGTGGTCAAACGGACCCGCTATTCTACCCAGGCGCAGTTCTTTTGCAGTTGTAACTGCTGCTACCCCTGGGTTGGACCTTACTGACAGCTGATTTTTACACTCTGGTGTCCCTGTGTAGTCAACAGCCGGAATCCAAAAACCATACAAAAAAACCTTCCTGTAACATCCTAGCTGTGGCATGATCTGGGTACCTATTTAACCAAGGAGTCATCGCCAGAACGTCAATGGGTGAATGTGTTACCATTTGTACCTTTTCCTTATTCCTGTTTCTTCCTCCCTCTATTTCCTGAGAATGCATTCCCTTTCTTGAGGCATTTTGATTCTGGGTGAGAGGGGTGATTACATATGGAGCATGCATGTCTGAATTTACAAGTGCCTTGGGCCCTGGTGCATGTCTTTCTAATAAAATCCCAGCATACTCCTTTTCGACCCCCCCCCCCCGTTCCCTGAACCAGGGGCCGTGCCCCCGGTTTGTGGTGGCCGAAAGGGCTGAGGTGCTTGGGAAGTGTGACTCTTGTTCCAATTTTGCACTGCATTGCCCGGATGCCCTGGGCTAAACTGATCAAACCACGAGATTGAGTCAACCCGGTCCCAGGTAAGTGATGGGTCAAATTCCTTAGCCTTCCTGAAATTCATGTCCTATTCTTTCCAACCTACCCCCCCCATATTTATCATGAGTCATAGTAACCCTGCTCTGGTAACACGCCATTTCTGCTTGCAGATTAGGCGAACGTTCAGCTATTATGGCCATAAATACTGAGAAAGCCCTAATCCAATTGGTCAGGGTTTCCTCCACCCTGAATTTCAACATTTCAACATGCCATTCACTGGGAAGCATCCAATCCTTCTGCTTCTTGGCATTCTCCATTTCCCTGTTATCCACAAGTAAAGAAAACATATTGACATAAGCACCAGACCATATCAATTCCTTCACCTCCCGTGTTGTATGCCTTGCTAAATGCTCCCGCCTAGAAGGTAGTACACCCGCGCCCAGCAATGGCAATGCCACCTCCTTACCTATTGCCCCAGCTCCTGCTGGCTCCGCCATCTTGTCTTTCCCAATGCCGCTCTCTTGTTGCGCTGATTAGGGTAGGCTGGTAGTACTTGGCCCTGGGCTTGGCACCCCGCTTGGGGCAGCCACAATCTTTGCCACCATGCTCTGCGCCTCCGCTAATGGGTCCCCCCCTACTTCTTTTGCGCGCGCACTAGATGGTAACATTCCCCCCTTTCCTAACCATGGGAGGACTGCCGCTATCTGCGCTGCTAACTCCGGCGGGACCTGACCAACCTCTGCTGGTGCTAAAACCGGGGTGGGGGCCACTGGATTCAGGACCGGAATGCCCGGGGATGACGTGAGGCTAGGTGTGGGCACCACAGGGATTATCATTGATACCACCGGGATAGATGCTGGAGGCACCGAACTTGGTGTAGGCACAGGCGGGGAAGGCACAGGGGTCAATGGGACACTTGGCGCTATCTCAGGTATAGGGCTCACTGGTGTGACTGGAACTCCTGAGGGACCCTCCCCAGAAGGAGTCTCCCCCAAAGGCTGCTTTGGTGTGGGGTCTTGATTCTTCCCCTTCCTGTTTCTCGTCCGCTTGGGGAGGGAGTCCAAATCCCATCTGGGTTTTGGGGTCACTATCGTTCGCTTGGGCCTGCCTGGTGGGCCACTCAGGTCATCTACCTTCTGTCTGAGCTCCGCCAGGCTATGCCCCATTTGCTCTACCTTTCCCCATCTCCTATCCATTGTCGCCATCCTACGCATCATAGATTCCATCATATATTCCATGCGGGAACGCTTTGCACCACGTTTACTAGCCATATTTTTCGGGCCAATAATTGCCAGGTAACCTACACACTGATCAGCAATAACACCTGCGAGCACAATGCTATTCATTACCTAAATGGGACCTATCCAGGTCCTTACCTGCACGTTGGGGGTACACAAACTGGCCGCAAGCACCATGCAACTGGGACCGCGCCACACCAGCTAGCCTGTGTGGTGGGCGAGCGAACTCTAGCCCGGCGGCCCACAGAAACAGTGAAGTGCAGGCCTGTCTGTGTCCCCTTACAGCGATGTCCTTTGCCTCGCCTCCTGCTGGTTTAGTATGAAAAGCACCCTGCTATGTACTCCTATGATGAAAAACCAGGTTAGCGTATGTTATGGACACAAATAATAAAACTTGGATCCAACTCTTACAGTCGTGATATTCACCGGATTAATTCCTAGGTGCCTCACACAGTTACCTTTCTATATGATATCACTATAAACACCCCCTAAATGCCCCCTGGCACTGAGGAAGCTCATATAATTTGCCCAGAATCACAAAATTGCAAGTGTCACAAAGAAATGCGAGCCTTTTCTTGCCAAAAATGCGACCTCCTGCCTATTGCCCTTTTAATGAAATGACAGTTTTTGCTTATTTTTCCAACAAGTCCAGCTAGCAGACCCGAGACTAGAACCCTAGTCTGCAGGGCTGGAGAGGCCATGTCCTGCCGAGGTGAGCCACAAAGCAACACGGGTTATGTGAATATTTGCACAGAATCTCCTTAGAGTTCTTTTATCGCACCAATGCACCGCTCTGAGCAAATGCTAAAATCCTTCCACAATCCCGTTTTGATTGCCGCGCATCCTGTGACAACCCGCCCTACCTTTGCCGGTACCTTGAAGGCGCGTGCGCGCGCCTTACTTAAATCCCAGATGCGCCGCTCTTCCGCCTTGTGGAACCAGGAATCTGCCGGCTCCGTACACAGCACGTCCACGCCAGCTCCCGCTTCCGCTCCGAACCAAAGGAAACGAATCGCCCTCGTCTGCCGCCTGCTTCTAACCTGTAACATTTCTGCTTGCAGATTAGGCGAACGTTCAGCTATTATGGCCATAAATACTGAGAAACCCTAATCCAATTGGTCAGGGTTTCCTCCACCCTGAATTTCAACATTTCAACATGCCATTCACTGGGAAGCATCCAATCCTTCTGCTTCTTGGCATTCTCCATTTCCCTGTTATCCACAAGTAAAGAAAACATATTGACATAAGCACCAGACCATATCAATTCCTTCACCTCCCGTGTTGTATGCCTTGCTAAATGCTCCCGCCTAGAAGGTAGTACACCCGCGCCCAGCAATGGCAATGCCACCTCCGCCATCTTGTCTTTTCCAATGCCGCTCTCTTGTTGCACTGATTGGGGTAGACTGGTAGTACTTGGCCCTGGTCTTGGCACCCCGCTTGGGCAGCCACAATCCTTGCCACCATGCTCTGCGCCTCCGCTAATGTGTCCTCCCCTACTTCTTTTGCGCCCACAGAAGATGGTAACATTCCCCCCTTTCCTAACCATGGGAGGACTGCCGCTATCTGCGCTGCCAACTCTGGCGGGACCTCACCAACCTCTGCTGGTGCTAAAACCGGGGTGGGGGCCACTGGATTCAGGACCGGAACCCCCGGGGATGACGTGAGGCTAGGTGTGGGCACCACAGGGATTATCATTGGTACCACCGGGATAGATGCTGGAGGCACCGAACTTGGTGTAGGCACAGGCGGGGAAGGCACAGGGGTCAATGTGACACTTGGCGCTATCTCAGGTATAGGTATAGGGCTCACTGGTGTGACTGGAACTCCTGAGGGACCCTCCCCAGAAGGAGTCTCCCCCAAAGGCTGCCTTGGTGTGGGGTCTTGATTCTTCCCCTTCCTGTTTCTCGTCCGCTTGGGGAGTGAGTCCAATTCCCCTCTGGGTTTTGGGGTCACTATCATTCGCTTGGGCCTGCCTGGTGGGCCACTCTGGTCATCTACCTTCTGTCTGAGCTCTGCCAGGCTATGCCCCATTTGCTGTACCTTTCCCCATCTCCTATCCATTGTCGCCATCCTACGCAGCATAGATTCCAACATATATTCCATGCGGGAACGCTTTGCACCACGTTTACTAGCCATATTTTTTGGGCCAACAATTGCCAGGTAACCTACACACTGATCAGCAATAACACCTGCGAGCACAATGCTATTCGTTACCTAAATGGGACCTATCCAGGTCCTTACCTGCACGTTGGGGGTACACAAACTGGCCGCAAGCACCAAGCAACTGGGACCGCGCCACACCTGCTAGCCTGTGTGGTGGGCGAGCGAACTCTAGCCCGGCGGCCCACAGAAACAGTGAAGTGCAGGCCTGTCTGTGTCCCCTTACAGCGATGTCCTTTGCCTCGCCTCTTGCTGGTTTAGTATGAAAAGCACCCTGCTATGTACTCCTATGATGAAAAACCAGGTTAGCGTATGTTATGGACACACAAACAACAAAACTTGGATCCAACTCTTACAGTCGTGATATTCACCGGATTAGTTCCTAGGTGCCACACACAGTTACCTTGCTATATGATATCACTATAAACACCCCCTAAATGCCCCCTGGCACTGAGGAAGCTCATATAATTTGGCCAGAATCACAAAATTGCCAGTGTCACAAAGAAATGCGAGCCTTTTCTTGCCAAAAATGCGACCTCCTGCCTATTGCCCTTTTAATGAAATGACAGTTTTTGCTTATTTTTCAACAAGTCCAGCTAGCAGACCCAAGACTACAACCCTAGTCTGCAGGGCTGGAGAGGCTGTGTCCTGCCGAGGTGAGCCACAAAGCAACACGGGTTATGTGAATATTTGCACAGAATCTCCTTCGAGTTCTTTTATCGCACCAATGCGCCGCTCTGAGCAAATGCTAAAATCCTTCCACAATTCCGTTTTTTATTGCCGCGCGTCCTGTGACAACCCGCCCTACCTTCGCCGGTACCCGCGCCTTACTTAAATCCCAGATGCGCTGCTCTTCCGCCTCGTGGAACCAGGAATCTGCTGGCTCCATACACAGCACGTCCACGCCAGCTCCCGCTTCCGCTCCGAACCAAAGGAAACGAATCGCCCTCGTCTGCCGCCTGCTTCTAACCTGTAACGAGAAAAAACGGAAAAAGTGTACAGCCTCCTAGAGGCTGGGTGAGACAGACCTGGGAGCTTGGGAAAAAGAGACCGACTCCCGCGCTCCCCAGCCTTTGAAACCTTAATCCTGGCCAGGCCGGTTCTAACCGGCTTGACCCCTGCTCCCCCTTGACCCGGAAGCGACTCAATCGCTTCCGGGCCAAAAGGGGAGCCCCTTCGAGCCAATCCCTTATGCGGCGCGTCCACGCGTCATGATGACGTGGCGGAGCGCGCCCCGACAGGGAGAGCAGGCGAGGGGGTCGGTGCCCCGCCATACATCAGCCCCCACCTTTTTCTTCCCCTCTTGCTGTTATGTTTGATTTAATAATGAAGCAAACGCCCCTGCCCCCATCCACAGCACCCTCTAAAGTGTCTCATCTGATGGTTGAACAATGGCATATTTTATAAAGCGCCCACTGGAAAATGAATCACTTGTAGGCGTTTGCGTCAATTGTAAGACAAGAATGTAATTTTCTACCAAAAGAGCACAGTATTTCGAGCTCTGTGAAGCTTTCGTGCACTGCTCGCACGTGTGCGAGAATCAGATGTGAAGGGTAAGACGAAGAAGGCGTGCTTTAAGATCTGTGCTTCGTGACCCACTCTGCTGTGACAGCTCAACAAGAAGACGATTCCTGGTAAAAGTGCTTGTGGAAACCCTGGGGAGAGACGACTAGGGAGGAAGAGGCGGGGAGGAGGAAGAAAGGAAGAGACTAAATGGAGGGCAGAAGGAGGAAAGAACGAGAAAGAGGTCGAAGAGATGGTCGTGGTGGAAGGTTACAATGTACGAATGTAAGGGATGAAATAAGGAGGAATAAAGTGAGAGTGGGCAAAACATTTGCAAACCCTTTTAATTAATCTATGTTTGTGTATGATAAAGCTCAAACAACCCATTTGACTAACTAAAATGTTTATATCGGCGTAATTACAAATGCACTATTTATTGCGTAAATAAAATGCTAATGAAATACATCATTCTTTTAAGCTTTAAACATTACCTGTAAAATCTATTGATCAAAAAGTCTACATAACAATTGGACCCAAGATAATGTGTGTGACCACGACTCCAATGAGAAAGGCAGTCATGGGTAAAGGGGCGTAGAAAGGAGTGGATGTGAAACGAGAAGCAGCTACGAATCTGCCCTTAGGATGAGCGATGTACACCATAAAGTAATTACAAGTGCACAAGAGCGCACTCAAGATGGGGGCAGAGATTGAAGGATAAGAAGCAATAGGTGCGGAGAGTAAAAAGGTGGAAGATGAGTCATCAAGGTAATGTCAAACTGTAACACAAAGAGGACGTGCTGTTCTGAGACGCAAAGGTGGCCAGACAAAAATGAAAAAAGGGGAGGAAGAATTAACTGCAGAAGGAGCTTCAGGATGAGGTACAAATGTGCATAAATATTGAGAGGGGATGGGGTGATATAGCGTGAAATTAGGTGTTAGTATATTGAGAAGCATCTGGGCCATAACACGGTAAGCGGATTGTAATTCTTTATTTATTAAAATGAACATAGCAACGAGCGGCACCAGCCTGCGGCATAGACACTTGCCACCAGCAACTGCCTGCCAGCCTTAGAACCCACCTCACAACACTTCACGTTCCACGTTTTAACTTTGCCTGCATTCTGTCACTATCCCACACATCTTCCCCCCTAAAACACAACAAAGCTATGTACATAACTAATCATTAACAGTTACAAAAATATTGAAAGACTTCAAGATAATACAAAATAATAACAAAGAATCTTGTGAAGATAATTATCCTAATTGGTAATCATCAAACCGAGATGGAGTTTTCCTCACTCTTACCCCCTGTCGTACCTCATCGTTACCTCCAGGCACTCTTACACTACCACTCACCCCATTGCCGCTTCCTTCGACCTCACCACCACGTCTCCATATATCACCACCCATTTCCTTTACCAAAATGTAACCACTACCCTCGCCAGACTCACCTTCCCCACCATCCTACAATGTAATACTGCCGCCCTTTGCATTGCATAAGATTACTCGATGTAAATTCCATCGTCTACCATCTTCCAACTCCACAGCACTACCCAACACTTTCCTCACCCTCAATAAGTTCTGACCAATTAGCAGCACATTTTTCAACAAATCTGAGATTCTTCACACCTACAATCATATTCACAGGCCACTAGTATTACGATTTCGTTCCTGTTCCATCTGTTCTTGCAACCTCCCTACCCTCTGTAATAAAGAGGGTACACCATATTCATGTTGATAGTAGGTTTATTCCTAAGAAAGGATCCCATCCACGGACAGCAACTACAAGCAGCTGCTTCAGGTTACAGTCCTCAGCTAACAATGAACAGACTCTGCTATTTACATCATAACATTCTATAGTACATAGCAACAGGCATAGAACACTAAGATGCCACACATCTCCCTTCCTAATAAATAACAAAACAAATGTACATTTGTAAAAGAACAAAGTAAACTACATAGTGTAAGAACATACTTACAGCAAAACAGGAAAGCAATCTGGTATAACTTACTTGACAAAATCATCTAAATATTTTGGAGAACGAGAAACCCTGGAGGACTTCCGAATTACATTGGGTGCATTGTGGGTTGGATCAGACATGCTAGGGGCTTGGTTAGACTTAGAAGCAAACTCTTTTCTAACCACCACCACCCTGTTCAAATTCCAAATGCGGTGATCAGCAGTCTTAACAGCATTGTTGAAAATCTTAATGACTTGAATTGGCTTCAAGAATGCTGTAGCACCCTTTTTATTTGAAGGATTTTTTATTAAAACCCAATCTCCTACCTTGACCACTGTCTCTTTCACATTTTTCCTTAAATCATGAACTTTTTTCCTATATTCAATATTCTTTGATTCTGCCAGTCGCCAATCACTTTTCTCATTTTCACTAAATCTGCCTGGTTGCATGTCATTAACCCATGGGGGAGTAACAATGGTATTGGCACACCTACCTCTAAAGAGCTCAAAAGGTGTCCTCTTGGTGACAGCATGTGGTGACAACCTATAGACTTCTACCTTCTTCCTAACTTCCGGACGCCAGTCTACATTAGACGACTTAGCCATTTCAATGGTTTCCTTGAGCACACGATTAAACCTCTCAACCATTCCATTCGTTTCTGGGTGATACAGTGAGGATTTTTTATGTCTAATGCCATGTTTTGACAAGAATATTTCCATTTCTTTAGAAACTAATTGGACACCATTGTCCGTAAGAATGCAGCCAGGTATTCCTTCCCTAGCAATGAGCTTTTCAAGGAACAATATGACATGTTTCGTTTCAATTCCATGTGTGATAGCTATTTCTGGCCACCTGGAATAAAAATCAACAAGAACCAGTATATACCACTCTGTACTAGCGTGACAAATGGGACCAACGATGTCTAACCCTACCTCTTTCCAGGGTCCATCCGGACGATCTCTTATGACCATGGGCTGTACCTTAGGTTTGGCTACTCTCTCACTTAACGCACAATCAATACAGTCCCTAATCTTCCTTTCAATCTGTAAATCCATTCCGGGCCACCAATAGGCTAATCTCAGTCTTTCCTTTGTTTTGGAAATTCCTAAATGTCCTATGTGTGCCAATGAAATTAGCTCTTCCCTAATGGAACTTGGAGGGACAAGTCTCATGCCTCTAACAAGGAGACCATTCTGTTCCGACAGTTGGTCCTTAACATGCCAAAACCTCTCTAAGATCTCATTGCCTTTAGGTTTAACTCTCCAGCCTGCATTAATACACTCCAGAACTTTCCTTAAATCACCGTCAGCCTGAAGAGCTTCCTCCCATCTTACTTTGTCAACGATGTTTTCTTCAATAACACACACTAATTCCGCATCTTGCTCATTCTCATTTTCATCCTCTACTTCATCTTTAAGCACAAGGCGAGAAAGTGCATCAGCCACTTTGTTCTCTACGCCAGGAAGATACTTGATGTCAAAATTATAGTCTTGTAAACCTACAACCCATTTAGTGATTCTACTAGAGACAGCATCAATGCCCTTTTTCTTGAAAATTTCGCACAGCGGCTTGTGATCTGTCCTAACTTCAAAAACACTACCCCACAGCAAGTTCTTGAGTTTCTTCACAGACCAGTAAATTGCTAGAGCCTCTCTTTCCACTACGGAGTATCTCTGTTCTGCGCCCCTTAAACTCCTTGACAAAAATAGAATAACGTCATCCTTGCCACCTGTCCTTTGAAGAAGAACTGCTCCCAGCCCTTTCAGACTGGCATCAGTTATTAGAATCGATTTTTTGTCTGGGTCAAAGCTGCTTAACTTGGGGGCTGAGTTTAACTTTTCTTTAAGAAAGCAAAACTCCTTTTCACACGCCTCATTCCAAACAAACTCACAACCCTTGCGCAATAAAGCTCTCATATTCACACACAACGAGGCAAAATCTTGAACAAACTTACTATAATATTCTGCCATACCCAAAAAACTCATCAATTCCTCCTTATTAGTTGGAGAGGCCATTTTCTGTATCGAGGTGATCAAACCCTCTTTCGGTAATACACCACCTTCCGAGATAGTGTGACCAAGATAATCAATTGAATTTCTCCTAAATTTACATTTGTCAATCTTAACAGTCAATCTAAAATCATTAAGTCTGTTCAACACCTCTAAGAGTCTCGTATCATGTTCCTTATTGTCCACTCCAAAGATCAATATGTCATCCTGATAAATTCTGACGCCACTTAGGCCTTCCAACACATTCTCCAAAGCCCTCTGAAACACAGACGCAGCTGATACCAAACCAAACGGAAGCCTAAGAAACCTGTATGTTCCATAAGGAGTAACAAAAGCAGTCAGATCTTTTGAGTCTTCATCTAATCTGATCTGATGATATGCTGATCTCAGATCTAGTGTGCTGAACACTCTTGCCCCTTTTAACAACATTAACATGTCAGCTATTTTTGGTAAAGGAAACCGATCAACAATTACACTCTTATTCAATTCTCTGAGGTCCACACACAAACGGAGAGAGCCATCAGGTTTAAGTGCAGCCACTACCGGAGCAACCCATTGCGTTGCCTCAACTTCCTCAATAACCCCCTCTGCTTTAAGTCTCACCAACTCAGTTTTAACCTTATCCCTAACAGCAACAGGGACATTGCGTACTTTACAACAAACAGGTTTCGCATCCTTGACCAAGCGAATGTGGTGAACGTAACCTCTGAGACAACCTAAATTAGTACAAAAAACATTAGGGAATTTCTCTCTCAACATGTGTGAGAATTCATTGTCAGAAATTTGATGGATGCTTGAGATAGACTTAGATTGGAAATTTTCTTTTAGAATGATAGATGGTGAGGAATTAGGATCTAATATCACTCCCAAATCTTTTTGGTGAAACCAACTTAGTATGCTATCACCCTTTTGTGAAATGTACACTTTTGCTTTAGTTAGCCTGTTCTTGTAATCTATTAGACCCCAGAAATAGCCAAATAAGTGTATTGGTTCACCACCATAGGCATACGGTCTAATGTCTGGATGAAAAACCTTAGTTTTATGTTTCATCTCTTTGAGATAGAATGCCTTTGATATTATGGTGATTTTGGCCCCAGAATCGAAAAGGACTCTAGTTGGTTTCCCTTCAACAAGAATCTCATCCGTCGGACAATTTTTACTTTCCCCATTTTGTATGACTTGAACTTGAATTTGACCGCAGTCTACATCTTCAAAAGTTACAAAATCATCACCCACATCATAATCAACTTCATTGATCTTGCCTTTATAATTTTTCCCTTTACATGCTATGGATAAATGTCCCTTCCTCTTACATTTGGTGCAGGTGGCTTTCCAACCGGGACAATGTTTATCATTAGCAAAGTGACCCGTTTTCCCACAGCGAAAGCATTTGACTAGAGACAAGTTGAATTTACTCTGTGGCTCATTGAATACTCCTCTCTTCTTGACCTCTTTGTGTTCTACCTCTTCTTTCATGTTACTTTTGATTGCTAGGACTGAACTTTTCCCTTTAACATCACCATTTTTCTTAATAACATCTACACATTTTATTGAATGTTCAATCCTTTTAGCGATGACTACCACATCATCTAGTGTCGGTTCATCCTTCTGCCATAGCTCTTCTCTAACTTTTTCAATGTTGCAGCCCAACATAAATTGATCTCGTATTCGCTCATCTAGAGTGGCACCAAATTTACAAGAGGAGGCTAGCTTCCTAAGAGAAGTTATATAATTTTCAATGCTCTCTTCGTCTAATTGCGATCTGCGACCAAAATGGTACCTCTCTAGTATTGTGCTGACCTTTGGCAAGTAGTGTTTGTCCAATTTTGCCATGCATATCTCATATTCATTGAGGGTACGATCTTCAAGCTCAGGAAGATGGTCAAATACGTCTTGACCTTCTGAGCCTAAGCAATGAAGTAGTAACGCTGTTTTCCTTTCCGGACCTAACGAAGCCCCACATACCCTAGCATATCGCTCAAACACCTTGCGCCATTTTTGCCATCTAATGGGTGGGTCTCCAGGAGATGACAAGAAAAACGGAGGTGCAGTTACATTCTGCATGCTGTATAAGAAATGTTAACAAAATGAAAATTATTGAGACACTCAGATTGCTTAACTAAGCATTACACATCAGACATACCCCAAAATCTATGAAATAAATAATTGTACTGTGGTAGTAACTCGCAAAGTGTGTGTGTCACTGTCTGGACACACAATGTAACGATGAGGATTAATAATATTCCTTATTCCACCACTGGCTTACCGCTTAAGTGAGTGTGTCACTGTTGAAGAGTAATGTTGTGTTAATTGAAAGTGTGTGTATCACTGGTGTGACACACGAGGAAATACCTGTGGTGTTAGGCAGAGAAATTGAAGTATAACACCAGCGTCCGCTTCATTGAATCATTAGTGTGTGTATCACTGGTATGACACACAAGGAAGTACCTGTGTAGTTGAAGTATAATGCTAGCGTCCGCTTCGTTGTATCCCAGAGCAACGTTTCGTCATTTGCACCAATTAAAGTAAATTCATAGCGTTGTTATGCAGTTTCCCAAAATGGCCGTCACGTCGACGTATGAAGCGTGAAGGTCGCCGTGACAACGGACGCTTCGTGACGGAGTGACGTGTTAAGCGTGAAGCAACAATGGAAGTGAAGCCCAGGGGAGACACGGCTCGAACACAGTGTTGAGAAGAATGAGGCAGAGTAAAGAGAACGTCAGTCAACCTCTGCCAGCCACAATCACCCGCAGCGCATGCCAAGAAGAACGCCGCTCGAGCGCCAAGTGTTGGAGTTCCAAGGTAAGGCGCGTGTAGATTCAATGGAAAACAATATCGTTTCACTCCTCCATTGACCAACCGTTACCAAAGGCCGTGTTAAGCGAAGGAAAGATTGCTCTTGATAGGATACCACGATGTCACCAAAAATGCTATAGTTTTCAAAGCACAACAGGAGCGATGTTTAACAGGGGTGTATTTCATCAAATAGCATGAGGATTTATAAAGCGCATCAGAAGCGGTGCTTCGCAGGAGTCCAGCCTCTCACACAATTAACAGAGAAGCAAGTCTAACGGCCAGAAATAACATTAGCGGAAAGATGATTTTCCTCCCTTCTTCTTGTTTTTAAAAAAACTTTTAAAACAGTACCTTTGATAAGTAGAAGAACAAATCTTGATCAAATGAAAGTCCTTCTTGCTTTAGTGTTGAGATCCTTCCATAGCCATCCTCAGTCGCCAAGTGTAATAAAGAGGGTACACCATATTCATGTTGATAGTAGGTTTATTCCTAAGAAAGGATCCCATCCACGGACAGCAACTACAAGCAGCTGCTTCAGGTTACAGTCCTCAGCTAACAATGAACAGACTCTGCTATTTACATCATAACATTCTATAGTACATAGCAACAGGCATAGAACACTAAGATGCCACACCCTCCTTTTCATACTGTGATCTCGTTTCCCAATCCTTATTTTCTCATTCCTCCTCTTTAAGCACCAGGATACCAACTTGGTGGACGGTTTCCTTCCTCTTACTAATTCGAAAGGTATTTTACCTGTCAATAAATAAATGCTGGGTAACTCTGTAGGACAACAATCTTTCCTCTTAAGCTTTTCCGGCAGCAAAGCCAATTGGAGGGCCTCCTTTATCATTGTATTAAAACATTTGACCTGAGCATTTATTTCTGGGTGATATAATGATGTTTTCTTATGCTTAATAGCAGATTCTACAAAAAATCTTTGCATTTTACTAGACGTTAATTGCACCCCATTATCCGAAATCAGCACTTCCAGAGCACTCTCCTGTGCAAATACTATTCACCATCCTTTCCTCTGGCCATTTGGAGTAATAATCAATCAATACTATTGCATAATTCTCCTTAGACAACAGTGTGGAAAAAGGACCCATAAAATCAACAGCAAGTTTCTGCCACAGCCTTACAATTCCTGACCCAATCGTCCACCTTAGCATTTTACTTAATTTACTTAATTCTTCATTTATTACTTGAAATGCCACCATGTCCTTTATGTCCAATTTTTACAACACATTCGCGTACTCAACCAGAGGTACAATTCTGTCCCCTCTCCACATTATCACTTTGGACCCAGATAGTTTATCCTTTACTTTCCAAAATGCACTACACTCTGCTGCAAACTCACTGCCATTCTCAACATATTCATCAGCACAGCCACCTCCCCCGATCAATGGAAGCAAGCAGAAGTCAGACCCCTCCTCAAGAAACCTTCCGCCAACCCCAGCGAACCCAAGAACTACCATCCCCATCTCGCTGCTCCTCTTCCCAGCCAAAGTCCACAAGAAGGCCATCAACCACCAATTCACTGAACCCCTAGAGAAAAACAACCTGCTGGACTCCTCCCAATCCAGTTTCTGGGCCAACCAAAGCACTGAGACTGCCCTGAACATTGACACTGATGGCTTCAGGACCCTCCTCAACCATGGAGAAACAGCAGCTCTGATCCTCCTTGACTCCTTAGCACCGCTCGATACCATATCCCAACACACCCTTATCAAGAGACTCCGCCACAGTGATCAAGTTTCGACTGATAGGGAGCAGCTCACCCCCCCCCCCCCCCCCCCAGTGCCTTGAGACCCTCATGTGTGAGTAGCGCACTTACAAATCCCCTGATTGATTGATCCAGGGAGATGCCCTCAAATGGATCGCATCTTTCCTCTCAGGATGTACCCAGAGAATCCCTTCACTTTTGAATCCAAGATCATCGTCAGCAGCGTCCCTCAAGGCTCAACACTCAGTCTCACTATGTTCAACATGGACATGACGTTCCTGGCCAACATTGTCAGAACCCATGGCATCAATGTCATATTGCATGCAGACAACACCCAACTCATCCTCTCTCTCTCAGAAGACCCTTCCACCTCTAGGAGCAGCTTCCACAGCTACATGACAAGCATCGCTGACTGGATGTAGACTAACTCACTGAAGCTCAACGCAGACAAGACTGAAGTGCTGATTTTTGGGACCAACACCTCGCCATGGAATGACATATGAAGGCACGCCGAACTCAGACCCACGCTGACAGACCACGCCTGCAACCTTGGCATAATCCTGGACAGCAAACTCACAATGAAAAGCCAGATCAATGCAGTCACCTCTGCCTGCTTGAACACCTTCTGCATGCTATGAAAAATCTTCAGATGGTTCCCCGTGAACACAAGGAAAGCCATCAGCCAAGCCCTAGACCTCAGCCAGCTGCACTATGGCAATGCACTGTACTCAGGACTCACCACCCAACTCCTAAAGAGACTAAAGAAAAACAGAATTCAGCTAAAACAGAATTCAGCTGCCAGACTAATTCTGGACCTCCCCAACTGGACTTACATCATCCCTCACGTCAGGAGCCTCCACTGTCTTCCCATCCAGAAAAGATGATACTTGCCAACAAACCTCTTTATGACCAAGGACCAGCATACATTAACAACTGCCGAAACGTCTACCAATCCATGCTTCCCTTGGCCTTGCTCAAAGGACCGCATCTGCCGAAGCAACAGCAGAGGATGATCCTTCTCCTACCTTGCCACCAAGTCCTAGAAGGACCTTCCCCTGCATCTCCAGTCATCGTCCTGTTTCCCAGAATTCAGAAAGGGACCTGGCTTTTCAACCGATCCCAGCATAAACCCAGGGCCTAGTTACCCACACTGGTGATTAGCAGCACTCTACAAATCTGAGTTTATTGATTGATTGGTTCCCTTCAGGGTGATATAAGGAAGTGTGTTTAGGTTTAACACGTTTCCTTACAAGCATTTCCTTCAACTTCTCAGCTGTGAATTGAGGACCATTGTCACTCAACAGAGACTTGGGAATACCTTCTCTTAAGAAAACTCTTTTGAGGAAGGAGACAACCACTGCAAAATCGACTTTAGTTTTAATATCAATTTCAGGCCATTTAGAATACATGTCAATGAGTACAATTATATACTTAGGTATTCCCTTAGAGTTTAGAATAGGACCAAGAATAGCCACAGTTAACACCTCCCAGGGATTTTTCAGACATTCCATAAGACCTAAAGGAGGCCTGAAAACAGATGGAGATTTGTCAGAATTAACACATTGTTCACACAATCTCACAAATTGCACCTTGCCAGAATCTATTTATGGCCACCAATATGGGGATATCACTGTTTTATTTTTATTTTACTATGCTCATATGCCCTTCATGCTCAATGCACAAAATCCTTTGCCTAAGATTGCTTGGAGAAACTACACCACCCTATCACTCCTCAGGAGGAATCCATGATCACACACAGATAGTTTTTTGTGAAGTTCCCAGAACTCCTTATATTCTTCTGCTAGCTTACTTTTGCCAGACCAACCATGTATATCAAGTCAAGTCAAGAAAATGTTTTTAGACCATTAGTCTTTAAATAATATAAAACACACACAAAAAATCAATTACCCTAAAATGTATACATACAGCGAAATATCATAAAACATTTGTAACCAATAAAAAACAATTATGCAATTCCTAAAACTTGGCATCGTAAAAATATACAGATTAAGATCATATCACCGCTTATGGAGCAGACACTTGTATCGCCATACAAAGGATAAAAGCAACTTAAAAAAAGGATCCTTTTCATAAATCCATTAAGAAATTCCCTTACAGCGATCATAAATCTCCCTAAAGCACAAGCAACATTCAAATAGCACTTGTCTATTAACAGTGTCACTGCTTGCACACAGTTAGCAGTACCATATTTTAGAAGCAGCGGTCTTAAAATGTCTTTCCGAAGAGGCAAAACGTTTAAACAATCCATAGGGATGTGTAGAGTATCGCATTTAACACCCAAGCCACACGTACATTTACCCGCTGCATCCATCATTATAATTTGTACCTTGTCACTACTATAACATGGGTTCATATCCACCTGCAACCTTAACAATTCATATCGGAGTGTCCGGTTATGTAATAAGCCCACATAAGGGAACCATTCTTCCTTATTCCAAGAACTAGGCATAAGCTGGGCTGAAGGCTTCCCCTTAAGATACTGTCTGTCGTGTTCACTAGAGATTTCCTTTGTTAAAGTTCGGAGTTCACTCCTCGATGTTTCTAAAGGCAAATTCTGGGTACATAACCTAACACTTAGTTTCTTCCCTATTTTCTTGGCGCCCATGGCACATCTTAATTTGCTATCCATGATCTCCTTTTTATACCATAATGATACCTTTTGCCTTTCTCCACCATTCAACCGTTGCCAGAATCTCACCACTGCCGCCCGTGGCAAGTAACTTTATGATGTCATACCTATTTCCATTGTTACTTCCTGAATCATTGTGGACCTTGGCAGGGTCAGTCATCTTTTCAAGCATTCCCCCTTCTCAGATTCTCAGCAACTTTTGCCACTTAGGCTTAACATCTCAGCCCCATACTGAAACGGCATGCAGCTCATGGCAGCATAGGCTTTTAAAACTGGTCAGTGGGATATCTCTCCATAATCTCTATTAAACTTTTTCAGACCGGTTACTGATGCAAGTGCTTGTACCTTGTGTGATCTGATATGGGTATTCCACTTTAAATTCATTTCAAACCATACACCAAAGTACTTATATTTATTTACAGATTCCAATTTGTTATGACCCAAGTGCCAAACAAACCTTACCGTTTTTTCCTAAACCCAGAACCTTAGTCTTTTCCATGTTTACTACAAGTTTTTTTGCAGTTATAATATTCCCAGAACACGCCCAACTTACTTTGCAAGTCAATCTCTGTTAAATCCATAATCGCAAGATCGTCCACGTACAGGAGACATGCTCTATGGTTCCCATTCGTTTTGGGTGTGACGCCCTTAGCTGCAGCTAGAACTACCAGCAAATCAGCCATAAACAGGGAGAAAAGTGAGGGGTCAGAACATATCCTTGTCTCAAACCGTTATTGATTGGGATTTTCTGGGTCAGTGTCCCCTCACTGTGCCCAATTATGTGAATACAGCTCTTCTATTAAAACCAGGAGACTCCTAGGGATACCCTGATTCCCCAATGTTTTCCAAAGACAATCTCCAGTCCACCAGATTGAATGAAGCACAGAAATATTCAAAACAGCAGAATAAACTGCCCCTTTCCTCCACCGACTTCTGTGCCAGGGACCATAAACAGAAACAGTAGTCTATCGTGGAATGGCCTTCCCTAAAACACCCTTGTTCCAGGGGTACAATATAAGGCTATCTAAGATGATTTTTGCAAACAGTTTTTCACCCACATCAAGTAGGTCAATTAGCCTGTAGTTCTTGGGAACCTTCGTGGCCCTCGTCTTGTGTATTGGTCTAATGATAGACCCTTTCCAGTTGTCTGGGAACTGCCCTGTGGCTAGAATTCCTTGAAATGCCAGGTGAAGGAATTCTGCCCGCCAGTCAGGCCTTGTCTTAATTATAACAGCCAGGAGATTATCAGGGCCCGCTGCTCCAGTTAACACCAGTGTTGATATGATGTTTTTAGTATTGACCCACTAGAACTGAGTTCTAAAGTCCTCATCTACCCACCCTCCATTGGATTACACTTGTGCCCTTGAACTCTGACCTTCCCCCATAAATGTTTTTTAAATATTCCACCCATGCGTCTTCTTACATCACACAGTTCATTACCCCTGTCTCCTTGCCTTTGCCCAGTTGAACAAGTTTCCAAAAACCTTTTTTAAATTTTTAGCTTCTATTGCTTCTAACAGGTTTTCCCAGCATCTCTCATTATATGCTCTTTTCCGATCTCTGGTCAATTTTTGATATGATTTCTTAGTGTTCTGGAGGCTGTCATATGCCCCATACTCAAACTTCGTTTTAAGACTTTCCTGATCTGGGTCTTTAGCTTTCTACAGTTGCCATCATACCAGTCGTTAGCTTTCCTTGTGTTGCCCTGGACCCCCGGCTTCCTGCTTGTATTTATTTCTACCCTTAAGCAATGGGCCATCTGACCAATTGTGCTTTCATGCCACTTAATACAGTTTGCAGGATCCTGAGGCAACTCTTGGCCCTACTGGTAGTTACCTAGTTTTTCTAGGCTTTCTTCTGAGATTCTAGTGGTGAGACACTTTGGAAAGTTGATCTGTAGAGTTATAACCATTTCCCTTGGTCTACTTTCTCCCACAATTATTTCTATTGCTTGAGGATAATGGTCACTACCCCCGCTTGCATTACCTGGAAACTCCTGATTTTATCAGAGAGCCAGGCATGCATAAAGATATAATCAATATTAAATGTCTGGAGAGCCAGACGATCTGGATCCCTCTTCCCATTTACACAAAATAAGCCCTTAGAGTCCAAAAATGTCCCGAGTGTGATAATACACATGGTTAGCATAGCAGCTGGGATGCTGGCAGCATGTATGTGGAATGAGGTCAATATCTCTTTGAAAAGAGGATCAGATTTTCTTGGATCTAATTTGTGGTTAAAATCTCCCAGCAGGATAATCATATTTTATTGAAGTTTGAGCATAGGGAGTCCACATGCTCCTTAAATCTCCTAAATTGAGACACATACTCTCCTGCTCTCCCAACCTGTAAGTACACATTGATTATTAACATACATTCATATCTCAATTCAGGGTTATGCAGTTGCACCCTGCATACTGCTATCTAGTTGCATTTCAATTCTATTTGAGATACCTTTATACTATTTTAGTAGATATCAGAATTAATAACCCCCAGGATGGGCACCCTTGCTCACTCTTCTTCGCTTACCTGCACAAACTCATTGATTGTTGGTGTTTCATTGCACAGCCAGTTTTCCGGCAGACATATGATCTCATGTTGATTCAATACCTTTTTTTACTTTTCTAAATTTGAGATTCTCACAAATCCACTAATGTTCCATGAAAGGACCCTCAGGCTGTGCGACCACTTGTTATCCTAATTGATGTCCTTCAACCATCTGTCTTCACTATAAGCTGGGGGAGAAAGTGCTGCATATGTATTCCACGTTCAATTGACTCCTCGTGTTCCTGCTGTACTGGAATGTGGGCCAGTTATTTTTAGCTCCTCCTTTTTCCAAACTCCTTCTTCTATCAACCATGTATAATGTACTTCTTCTTCTTACACAATACAACATCACTTTGGTTGCCAGATATCCAGTCCTCCTTGACAATGACATCATTATCTTCATTCAAAACCGCTACACAGTATTCATGCCAGCCACTTGAGGCAAGGTGTTTTAAGGACAAAGGTCATTTGCTCAAGTAACCCACCACCCTATTGTTGTTCCCCAGTAAATATTCTACATCATAACTATATTCTAGAAGTCTCAAGGACATTCTGGCTATACGGGAAGTCACTTTAATGATCTATGATTCATGCATAATGTGAATCTCGAACCCCACAGACACTGCATACATTTCTTCATAGTCCATACACAAGCCAACATCTCCCTCTCATTCACAAAATGTTTCTCTTCCATTGGTGATAAAGAATGAGAAACAAATGACACAGTGCACTCCAGTCCATTCTCCAAGATATGCAATAAGACCCCTCCCAGTCCCCTCCTACTAGTGTCAGCGGGTAGCATTCTGCAAGCAGTAGAATCAAATCCTTTTAAGAGAATGCAGTGCAAATATTGTTTTTTAAACTTTCAAATTCCTTCTGCAAAGTTCTTCTAATCTTGAAGTAAAACTCCGACAGACCAAGGAAGGATCTTACCTCATCTTTACAAGTGGGTTCAGGGACACAATAATCTCCTTCATTTAAGAAATCACAGCTGCACTAACTTCTTGCCCCAGATACATTACAGATTCCATTGCAAACTTACATTTCTTCAATTGAGGAGTCAACCCCTTGTTTGCCAATCTCCTCAAAACTGTCCCCAACCTATGATCATGTTCGTCTTCATCTCTCCCATTAATACTATATCATCTTGGAAATAAGTTATCCTTCTAAGATCTTTGAATACTTATTCATCGGTATTTGGAAGGCATCAGACACGTTTGCTAAGCCTAGCAGCATGAGCACAAATCTATAACACTCAAACGGGGGGATAAAGGCCGGAAGGTTCCTACTAATAGGATGAAGCGATATCTAGTCATTTGTGGAGTTTAAATCAATCATGGAAAACCATTTAATGTGCTTGGTTCTTGCCAGTATCTCATTAGTTTTTGGAGGTGGAAATGTATCCACTACAATGTTCTTATTTAGATCTCTTAGATCTGTGCACAACCTAATGTGCCTGTTTCCCTTCTTTGCAACCACAAGGGGAACCAACCTTTCTGCACACTCAACAGACTCTTTGATTCTGTTCTGTTCTAGTTTATCCAACTCTTGAACTACTTCCTCCCTAGAACTTAAAGGTATATTCCTTACTTTGTGACAAACAGGTTTGGAGTATCCTTAAGTTAGATTCTGTGTGAAAATCCATTTAACTTCCCATGTTCCCTTCTATTTTTGTTTCTGATACCCCTAACAAGAACACTTGTTCCTTACTCTTTGGAACCAGAGTAACACCTAAGGCTCCTTGGTCAATCCGAACCATGACAGGGAGTACCTTTTCTGCTATATACCAATTATCCCCAGTCTTCCTAGGCTTAAACTCCAAGCTTATGGTCCTGTGCCCTATCATGGGAATATTCTCCCCAGTAAAGGTTAGAGGATGAATACCTGTTGGAATCAAGTTATTGGCCGCCCCAACCCATATGCAAACTTTTTCCCCACAAGGACTTCTCTACGATAGTATAGGGTGAACCAGAGTCTGCGACTATTAGTATTTCAATCCTGCAATTCTCATCAAACATGCAGATATGTTTTTATACTTCAGATCTGAATTTAGGATGGGGCAATCAGTGCTCAAAACACCCTCACGACCTATTGATTCTTCATCAATGCAATGCTCAGAGTCAGACTATTCAGTTAAATACTTCACAGTTTGATTTACACTTTTTTCCACATACTTTGGTAAAAATGTCCTATCACTCTGCCATAAGAGCATTTTAACTTAATTGCAGGGCAGAGTTCCTTGCTATAACATTGATAACAATTAAGGTATTTCTTACTTCCAAATGTTCAATTCTGACTTTTTGTAGACACAATCTTTAAGGTCAGTTTCCAGTTTTTAGTTCCAACTTTCTAGGAGCTTCCTAAACTTTACAAATGGTTAAAGAGTCCTTACCAAAAAAAACTTTGCAGCACCACTTCCTCTTTAATTTAGTATTGTCCACAGGGGACTGGCAAACAGGGCTATGGAGGCTCAGGGAGGGGACAACGTGCCCCCTCTCCTTTTAAATGATGTTGTTCCCCTTATGTCTTTTTTAACCTTTTTTTTATGACTGAGAATTGAGCCTCTAGTATTAAGATGGCTACCGCCACATCCTTGTTGATGTGGTGGCAGCCAATCAGATCTCAGCTTGATCCTCTGTGGTGTTAAATGTAGAACGTTTTTGAGTTGTAATTGCTCTCAAATTACTGAACAGGTTACACTAAATCACACAAAGCAAGCTTTCTAGACCAGGTTGTAGCTTTCTGCTAAATTTGACAAAATTCCTTACAGCAGTTATTGCGGTATTACAGTTCAATTTTCATATGAAAAAGTGAATGGGGAAAACATGTTTTGGGGTCCACCCATTTTCTTGACCTCCACTTGACAGATCACCCCCAAAAAGTTCTAGGAAGGAGCTAAGGTGGAGGAGTCTTTTTGTGGAAGATTTCATGAAAGATTCAACAAACGGCACCAAAGTTTTTGAAAAAACAAAAAAATGCCTTTCCTATAGAAACTGGACCTCATTTTAACTACCCTGTGTCGACCGCAACTGGGTAAAAATGAAATGATATATATATGGCCGCTCTGCTTAACGTGTAATTAATAAAACATTAAGGGCCCGATGTAGGTAAAACCGAAATAGCGAGTTCTTAATTGCGAAATTTACTGATTCGCTATTAAGAACTCGTTATATGCTATGTAGATAAAAAAAATCGCTAAAAGTTAGCTATTCAGTAACATTCGCTATTAAAAATACCGAATCCTCATTACCGAATCGGTATTGCCGATTCCATATTACCGAATCGGTAATTAGCAAATCTGGTGTTTCAAAAAATCGCAAAGCTGTGAATCAGCCAATCCTGTGCTTCCTGTTGACCTCACAACCAGGAAGTGGCCACACCCATGCAGCTACACTGATCCTGAAGCAGTTGGAGAGGCAGGGAGCAGGAGCAAAAGCACAGGAACTGCAAAGCTACCACCTAGCTGATACACCAGAACAGAACCATGGACTCACAGAAGAAGGGAAAGGATGCTGGAGAAAGAAAGCGTAAACACAAGTTCAGTGATAGGGAGTTGGAGGTCCTTATAGAGGAGGTGGTGAAGGATCACGACCAGCTCTTCGGTAAAAAATCCCTGCACGTCCCTGAGTCACAAAAATAGAAGATTTGGCTAGTGATCCAGCAGAAAAATCAATGCCATCCGAGTCACCCATCACTCAACAGAGAACCTTAAGAAGCGCTGGTATGATCTCCGGAAACGTGCCAAGGAGAGGGTTGCCGAACGTCTCGAACAGGCCAGAAAGACAGGTGGGGGGACATCAACAGCGCCTGCACCGACTGCATTGGAACAAATGGTGGAGTCCACCCTCCAGTCGGAGAGCGTCAGTGGCATTGGAGACGTGGACAGTTCAGCCACAGGGTCCAACAGACAAGGTAAGATGCATGCACAGCATGCTGTGCCCCCTCTCTAACCCCAATCCCCCTGTATGAACCCACTCCAGACCATGTTTTGCCTAAAATCTGCAATGCATCATGGGAGATGTAGTCCCTATCAACTAATAGCATATCAGTCAGTCCACAAAAAGCATATGCATGTCACACACATCAATAGATAAGCAAGCAGGGGACAGACAGCTAGATTGGCAGTCATGAAATTTATTTGTAGGCAAATGCTGCCAGACAAGTGAGTACTAGTACTTCCTGTATCCACAGGCAAAACATTGCACCAGGCTGCAGAAGGGGAGACAGAAGAGGCTTCCAGGGAGCAAAACACACTGGAGGAGGATGTCCAATCACCTGCTGACATCACACCACCATCACCACTACCACCACGAGCCAGGAGGTATACAGTGGTTAGCCTCCAGGAGATGGAGGGCAGAGAGGATGAGAGCCAGGGAGCACAACAGACCCCATAGGATGATGATGTGCACGCATCTGTAACACAGTCCCCCCATGGAGGTTGGCAACACAGGTGCACGAAGACGCCGACAAAGGGCACACAGTCCTGAGGTAGAGGAGTCCAGTGTCTTCTGGTCTGGAGGGGAAGATGCTTAAAGTACAGCGCCTGCAAGGCAAAACAATGAGGGCAATGCAACGCCAGATGGTGGCAAACAATAAAAACATTAACGACATGAACGAGGCCATATACTGCCTCAACAACACCATGGCTGAGGGCATGAGGTAGATGTCTGATGCTGTTAGGCTGCTATGCAGCCATATTGATAGCGACCGTGGTTCGAGGCACAGGGACAGACAGAGACTGGAAGGGTACACTAAGGCAGTTAACAGGCTGTGCAATGCCACCCATGTCCTCAGCAGGCGCTCAGTGGCCATGCAATTGGAGATGGCGAAGTGCAGCTGTGATGTCACTCAGGGGTTGGTAACAGTCACCAGTGCCTTGGAGGTGCTTCAGACCAACCAAATTGCTGCCACAGGATCGGGGGTTGGGGCTGAGAGTGAGGAGGCAACAAGCCTCAAAAGCATCACCCCCCCAGTACAGGAGACCAGGAGGCGCAGTGATAGGCACGGATCAGCCGCAGGACACAGCACTGGGGAGGACAGTGTGCCTGCTGAACGCAGCAGTGCTGCGCGTGAGCACAGTAGATAAGCACTGCCGTCACATTCCATTGTGTGGTGGGTGACGTAACCCATTTGACACAATGATGGGACTAGGGATGTTGCATGGTGGAGTGACTATGCCATGTTTGGCTTAACCAGGCACTGTGAGGCCATCATAGTGTTGCGGTGTGCTGTCCAATTGCCTGACTGAAGGTCAATTAAACACCGTCACACAATTGCAGTTACTAGCTTTGTCTCATTACTTACTCAGAAATAGTTGTGTGTGATCTCTGCCCGTCTCTGTCTCCCATCTGGTAAAGCTGTGACACCTGCAGTGCTGTGCTGTGGCTGGGGACATTCCTCATCCTCATTCTCTGATTCGCTGATTTCCACGGGTGTCCCCCTCTTTGTGGCAAGGTTATGCAGCATGGCACATGTAGCTATTATTTTGCAGCAGATCAGGGGCCAGTACTGCCATGCACCTCCACTTTTGTGGAGGCAGCGGAACCTGCTTTTGAGGAGTCCAAATGTATTCTCCACCACATTGCGCGCAGATTTATGTGCCACATTATATCTCCTTTCACTTGGGGTAGATGGGTTGAGGTATGGAGTCAGGATGAAAGCATGCACCGCATATGCTCTATCACCTAAGTGTAAAAGAAAGGAAAATTATTCACAGTCAGCAATCGTTGCATCAAATGTCTACTTCAGGGTGTGTTACATGGATTTACCTAGCAGGTAGCCTTCTCCAAATTCACCCCCAGCAAGACGGGTATAGATCCCACTGTTCCTGAAGATGTAGGAATCATGCGTGCTCCCTGGGAATTTTGCAACTATGTCAGTGATGATGTGAGAAGCATCACATATAACCTGTACATTGATTGAATGTGTGGATTTGCGGTTGCAGTAGATGTACTCAGTCGCAGAGGGGGGGGCAGATTGGCATGTGTCCCGTCAATGCACCCTATGACCTGTGGGAACTGGGCCTTCTGATAAAAGTCCATCTTTGTCTTATGCAGTTCTGCCTGTGTGCTGGGGAATTGGATAACGCGACAGGCAACTCTGTGAGATTTCACCTGCCGCAGCTATTACCCCCTGGTCACTGCCAGATGCCAGTAGGTACAGGCAACAGAGTACCTGTACATGTGAAGGTATTGCGTGTGCCCTTGGTGTCTGGTGCTCCAGGATTGGGTGCAGGTCCTGAATCAGGTACAGAATGGTGTTTGGGTGAAGCCTGTACCTCTCATGGATTTCAGCCTCTGTGAGTTGGAATAAGGTGATGCACAATCTGTATACACGTTCCTGTCGTCTCCAGATCCTTTGTGCTGCATTTCGTATCCACAACCACCTTGCAATGACATAGAGGGACGCCATTGTGTTCAGGCTGATGCATTCTGGGGCTGTATATATGCTGTGCACCTAGTTACCACCTGCTTTGAGTTTGTGGTAATTTGCGACTCTTAATTTGCGATTTTTTTAAGGATTCGGTAATAACGAGTTTATGTAAATTCCTTAGCGAATTTTTTTAGCGATTCCTTATTTTGCTAATCGCTAAATAGTGAGTCGGTGTGGCATTTTCGCTACATAAGGAATCGCTAGTTGTTATCCGTTGTTTTTAGCGATTCCTTATTTAGAGATTCGGTGTTTCTGCCTCTACATTTCACATTTATTTTTTATTTTATTTTTAAAGTTTTATTTAGTGCGAACCAGACCCTTGGGGGTATCAGAGCGCTTTACAGGGTAGGTGACCTTGTTACATAAATACAAAGAAAATACCATAAGGTTCAATGCTGGTCCTTGATGTTAAAAAAAACAAAAAAACTACTATCATAGATAGATACATGGGTATTAGGTGCATAACAAAACATTCACTGCATAACAAGCAAAATGTAGTTACAGTATCCAGGAGACCTGAGTGGCCAATATACAATAAAAGGATCTGTGAAGAAGAAATGGTATGTAGCAATATAACCGTAGTCCATGCTCAAGTGAATTTAGACATGAGAAGCGATTTCACTTCTTTTTTGAAAGATGCCGTATAAGGATTAAGTCTGGTTTCTGGGGGTAGCGCATTCCATATTCTGGGCGCCATCCCTGAAAAGGTTCGGGTATATGTTTTCTTCTTGTTGAATTTTCACGGTTTCAATAGAAGGGTTTTAGCACTTCTTGAGGCTCTAACCCCACATGAGGGCGCTAGGTTCTGTACCAAATAGCTAGCTGCATTATGGTGAATGGCTTTATGCATCATACATGCTATTTTCAGATGTATTCTAGCTTCAAAAGGTAGTCAATTAAGGGATTTTAGGTCAGGAGATATGTGTGAGCTTCTTTTGGAGCCTTTGATAAGTCTTGCTGCAGCGTTGAGTGAGGCTCTTAGAGGGGCCGTTGCAGCTCTGGGCAGGCCGCAGAGAGAGATACTCCCATAGTCAATTCTTGGGATGACTAGAGCTTGTACTGCCAGTTTGAATTCCTTTTCCGGCAGGAAGGGTTTCAGTTTTCTCAGAGTATGTAGCTGAAACTTTGCTACTTTTGTCGCGTTGCTGATGTGTTTTTGCATATTGAGGTTTCTGTCCAGTGTAATTCCCAGCGATTTTGCTGAGTCAATGATGAGAGGTTGGCAGTTGAGTGCAGTAAGGTGTTTGATCAATTCTTGCATTCTGGGTACTTGAGAGGGAGGAGCGATTAGGAGGAATTCGGTTTTGAGGGCATTCAGTTTTAGATGGTTTTCGGACAGAGTTGTGTTGAGAGCTTTGATGTCTTCTAGGGTATGGATCTTAAGGTATAGTTGTGTGTCGTCAGCATACATGTGATATTGCACGTTAGATGAGTTAAGAATTTCAGTGAGTGGTTCCATGAATAAATTGAACAGTGTCGGAGATAGTGAAGATCCCTGAGGGACTCTTAACGTGACCGGGACTGGTTTGGACAGTGAGAGGTTGACCTTAAATCGTTGCGATCTATTTTGGAGGAACGAAGAGAACCAATTTAGAACTGATCCAGATAGTTCCATTCTGTGTTTCAGAAGGTCTATCAGGTTTTCGTGTTTGACTGTATCAAAGGCCGAGGAAAGGTCTAGCAAGATGAGTAAGCAGGCTCCGTTCTGATCTAGGATTTGTAGAGCATCATTGATTATATGAGTCATGGCTGAATCAGTGCTGTGACCTGCACAGAAACCTGATTGGTATTTGTTGAGTAGGTTAAAATGTTCAATATGTCTTACCAACTGGAGGTGTACACATTTTTCTAAGAGTTTGGCCAAGGTAGGGATGGTGGATATAGGGCGGTAATTGCTTAAGTTCGCAGGGTCTGCCGTAGGTTTCTTTAGGATGGGGGATACCTGCCCGGCTATGAGGGTATCAGGAATGCAACCTTGGCGTAGGGAGTTATTTATAATCTTGGTCCATAGAGGCAACCGCATCGGGATGAAGTCTTTTACGAGGTTTGGAGGGAGAGGGTCGGTGAAGTGATTAGCTGGATTCAGTGCAGTAAGCATTTTAAGAATAGATTCTTCATTGTAGGTATTAAAAGAAGTCCAAGATGCATTATTTTTTAAGTCAAACTTTGATGAGTATGACTGTGGAGCATTTAGAAGGGATGGTGAGGGGTTCGTATGTGAGACAGTGTGAGTGATTAGATCGTTGTGAGGGTCTTTCTTTATGGTTTCGGTCTTCTGAGTAAAGAAGGTGGCAAATACTTCACAGTTTGGTCGTGAGCCACATTTATCTAGGGGGAGGTGAGGTGCCTCTTTCGATTGAGTTTTGATTAACTCAAAAAGTTTTCTGGGACACTTTTTTGCCTGGTCTAATTGGTGTGTGAAGAAGTCTGCTCTAGTGCGCTTGATCTTTCTATAGTATGCATTTCTCTTCTTTCTTAGTATCTTGAGATGATTGGCAGATGGAGCAGCTCTCCATCTGAGTTCAGTTATTCTTGGGGCTCGTCTGTCCTCGTTTAATCTTCCATCGTACCAAGGCTTCGAATCTTTTGTGGAGACTCTCTTCAATTGAAGGGGAGCCACTTCATTTAGAATCACATTCATGGAATTGAAGTAGTGGTTGGTGAGCTCATGAACATCTGATATCCCTTCAGGAGGAAGAAGTAAGTTGTAGCTCTGAGCAGTGTTTATGTTAGGATAAATGTTTTTCAGGTCCCTTTTCCATACTTTAGGTCTTGAGGGCTGAACCGAATTATATTTCAATGTTTCATTGATAAAGAAGGTGATGATGTGATGATCTGACCAGTCGCATGGGTGGATCGTGTCTAGCTGGATGGACTCCGCTTTAGAGATTACTAAATCAAGGGTTGCACCTTTATCATGTGTAGAGCTGTAGCAAATTTGGATGAGGTCGAGGTCAGCGAGGAAGTTTTTGAGACTATTGACCACTGCATCATTGGTGTCATTCCAGTGGAGATTGAGGTCTCCGAGAAATATTTGGGTAATTTGATGTCCAGCATTGGTGGAAACTATGTCCATGAAGTGTTCGGTAAAAGTGAGGTTATCGCCAGGTGGGTGATACAGGGTGTGTAGACAGCATATAGGTTTGCCATTGCTATTGATGTCAACCAAGGCATATGTATTCACAAGAAGGGAATGCAGGGGATATGGATTTGTTTACTGAGATATTTTTCCGGTGTATGCAGGCGATACCACCACCTATATTATCAATTCCATCGAGTCTGATGATGTAGTTCGGAGGTACAAGTATGTCAATGATGGGTGTAGAGGAATCCTTTAACCAGGTTTCGGTTAGCATGAGCAAATCGGGTTCTAGTGAGAGAATGAGGTCAGCTATGTCGGCTGCGTGTCTTGAGGCTGATCTACAGTTTAGTAGTATACACTTAAGGCATGGCGTAATGTGGGATGTAGTGGGTTCCTGACTGAGGGGAACATGTCTAAGGCTGTTTTCGACGATGCCTCTAGGGTTATGTTTAGTGGTTCTGTGAGTGTTGGGGGCAATAGTAGGGATTGGAGCTAATTTGTGCGGGCTATCTGGAGGCAAAGTGTTGTGATGTTGGAGTAGGGGCTCATATGAATGTAATAGAGCGAGTAAATCTTTCTCCGATAGCGGATTTATTCTTCGGATTGGGCGGGTTGAATTATTTTGAAAAGGAACTGATTTCCTTCTGGGGGTCGAAAATTTCTGCTTATTTGCTGAGTGAGTCAAGTGACAGTTTGCTTTATTCTGTCATGCACATCTAGTGTTCCAGGGTTTGCTCAGAAGAACCTCAGATAGCGCTTGAAGTTCTTCTCTGATTAGTCGTAACAAGAGTATGATATCGTCGAATCTGGGGTCTGGTGAGGGTGGGGGCAAGAGTGGTGAAAGTGTTATGGGTGTGAGAGATGTACTTATCTCCCGTGGATTTACGGAGGGGGGCGCATCTTCTAGGATGTTGTTGTTGTGGCGCGTCCTATCTGGTTCCAGCTCCATATCATGGCGGGGAGGACAGGAATGTGGAGCAGGTGTAGGAGGCGTAGAGATGTGTGTTTGGGTTATGGTCACAGGAGTGACAGGTTTGCAGGGGATAATGGCGACAATGGGGGAAAGGATAGTGGATGGAGGAGGCGTAGCGGTGTGTTGTGAGGGTGTGATTGTGGTAATGCTGGTTTTGCAAGGAGTAATGATGACCATAGGGGGTGGTGTGTTAATTCTAGGGTAGGATGCATAGTCTGATAAAGGTGTGAGTGCTGGTGTACCAGTCAGGGGGAAGTGTCTTATAGACGAATCTAGTGGGGAAAATCCAACTTTACCATTGAAGAGGACTTTAAATTACAAAGTCGACTTTGCTACGTGCCCCCAATTGAAAGGGTAACCCAATGTTATCCTATGGAAGGGGTAGAAATTGCAGTAGTGAAAAACTAATTTAAGAATGTAAGACCTGGGGTCTCCAGGCCCTAAGGGGGTAACGGGACACGAGCGGCTGGGCACCCAAAGGCTTGTGTGTAAAGCGACCATACAACACACGCATCCTCTGAAGCAAGGAACGCACACAATAAGGGACGCCACACTGTAGAGATTTATGCAAATAACTCTAGTTTATCCAAGCAGTTCAAGATAAATGCAGTTCATGGGATAACAAGGCAATTCATGAGATATAAATGCACTTCATGAGATATAAATGCAGTTCATGGGATAACAAGGCAATTCATAAGATATAAATGCACTTCATGAGATATAAATGCAGTTAATGAGATGACAATGGCAATTCACTTATGTCAGCGTTTGATCCGCCAGCACCATATTCACCAGTATGATATTCACTAGTAGGTTATTCACCAGTATGTTTCCGGCAGGCTCTAGGCCACCCTTGTATATCTTACTCCCCGTGGTAGGGTTTGGGGACTGTAGCGCCACTCCTGGGGGCGTGCAGGGACCCAGGGCAGACCTCGCGGGCCTACCGCTACCTTGGTTACCTGTAGCGCCTCAGTGGCGATCACCGCGCTCTACGCGCTAAGCGGGCTTTGTACACCTCGGGACAAATCTGACGAACACCTTCAGAGCAGAGCATTAGAACATAGCGCCACTCGTAACCAGCACGCAGTGAATACTTCAGCACTGAGCATTAGAACATAACGCTACTCGTAATCAGTAAGCAGTGAATACTTCAGCACTGAGCATTAGAACATAGCGCTTCTCGTAATCAATAGCAATGAATACTTCAGAACGGAGCATTTAGAACATAGCGCTACTCGTAATCAGTAACAATGAATACTTAAGAACGGAGCATTTAGGACATAGCGCTACTCGTAATCAGTAGCAATGAATACTTCAGAACGGAGCATTTAGGACATAGCGCTACTCGTAATCAATGCAATGAATACTTCAGAACGGAGCATTTAGGACATAGCGCTACTCGTAATCAATGCAATGAATACTTCAGAACGGAGCAGTTCACGGAGCACAACGATTCTTACGGAGCGAGCCTCTTGCACTCAGGTGCAGTTCGTGGGGCACAGCGCTCCTTGACAGTCTGCAGAACAGGGGGGCAATCCCTCGGAGGGGCCACAGTTCTGGGTTGACGGGGGACTCCCACGGAGGGGGAACCAGGGTCTCAGGGTGCGGTGCTGCTCCCGGTCGATAGGGGGCGCACCGGGGTCCTTCCCAAGCCTCCCGGCTTACCTTGATCACGACGTCTTGAGGCGTCTAACCCAACTCCGGCCTCCGCAGTTGATCCTTCCAAGACGGGGGCAGGCCACGGCCTCACGCACCTCTCTCAGCAGCTGCGACGGGGCCCCGGGCTTCTCCGCGGGCCTCGCCTCGATGAGGGGCACTCTTCCGGCCTCTGGGCCGCAGCGGTGAGCGCGCTTCAGCCTCCACGCCACCGGGGGGGGCTCAAATTAAGCTAGGGAGCTCCGCGCTCAACGGAGCACGCTGCCGGGGATCCCAGGCCAGGTCAGGGAGCGCAGGGGTCACAGCGCCAAGACCTGGTTGATCCTCAGCGATACCACAATCGGTTAGGCATGTAGTTTCGATGTTCAGTCTTGACACGAAGTCACAGCATTCAGTTTCAGTATTCAGTTGTTCTATAAAGTCTTAATGGCGCAGATGTCTCTGGCGCCCTTGGGGGTTCTGTTCCTGAGGGGTAGGGAATGAGTTGGCGACTAGGTCCTTCCTAGTCAGGCTGGGCAGAGGTTCCCTGGGTCCTCCTACTGCTGGGCAAGATCAGTGGGTTTCACAGGATCCCTCACTCACTTAAGAGGCAGCACCTAAATCCTGTAACTCTCAGAGGCATAAGTCCCTGGCTAGGCCCTACCGCCTACACTCCTGCGTGGATTCTCCAGCTCTGCTTTACCCCACTGGCCAACTGACTAGAAAAAGTTCCCCCCCTCACTTAAGTAGCCCTAGGTCAGGTGACCTCTAGCCAAGGCGGCAAAAGTAAAACCACACCTCCCTTCTAGAAGGTTCCAGCACATTCCAGGAGCTTCCCCATTCTACCTATGGGACAAAAAAGGCGGGCTGGTGTTGCAACATTGTTGTGGGGTTCCAGCCAGCTCCTGACAGCTAGGGTGCTACTTATAAAGACCACTCTGCAGTAGCAGGGGTCTGTGGCAGCCATCTTGGGAGAAGTAAAAAAAACAAAAAAATTCAGGGAAAAGGGCCAAGTCCAACAAAGAGTTTTTCACTACCGGGATAAGTAAAACTTAAAAGTACTTGTCCAAACTTTTTAAATACACTGCACTCTGACCTATAGGCTGTTTAGGGCCAACCCTGGGGGTGACTTATATGTATTAAAAAAAAGGTTTGGGTCTGGCAAAAGGCTTATTTTGCCAGGTCGAAATAGCACTTTAAACTGCAGGCACAGGCTGTAATGGCAGGCCTGAGACATGTTTAAAGGGCTAATTGAGGGTGTGGCACAATCTGTGCTGCAGGCCCACTAGTAGCATTTAATTTACAGGTCCTGGGAACATGTGTTTACAATTTTACTAGGGACTTATACATAAATGAAATCTACCAGTTGGGTGTGAGCCAATTTCAACATGTTTAAAGAAGAGAGCACAAGCTTTAGAGGTAAACTGCACAAGTTTGGAGGTAAATTGCACAAAGCCCTAAAAGCCAACAAAAACGGGTTCAAAACACAAGAGAGTGAAGGCCAAAGGTTTGGGAATGACCCTGTCAAGAGGGCCTAGTCCAACAGTTGGTAGTTCGATAGAACCTTTGAGTTTGTCATTGCTCAAAAGAGCCTAACTGAGGCCAGGAATAGCTGCAATGAGGAAGCATATGGTAATCAAGGGCATGAGGGCAGTTTCAGATGTGGTAAAGAATTGCTTGAAGCATGTGACTGGTGATGGCTCCAGATCCAGATTGGATGCTTTATTTTATAAGGCTAATCTTACCGTCTCATCTTTTGCCATTGAAAGAAACATGGGTAATTTAGTTTGAAAGAGAGATGAGATAAAAGGAAAGTTGAGAAAGGATTCAGAATTGCTTGGGTTTGAGTTACATGTTTAGAAGATTCATGATTCAAAGACAGTTAGAAGATCCTCCGAATTCTGTGAGCTCCATTTAGAGCATTTTATAAAGCATCTATCTGGATTATCCATTCACTGCTTGTTGGACTTGGCCCTTCTGGCAGGTTCACCCCTGAACTTTTTGCTTTTTATTGGTGACTTGGTGTGGTGATTTTTGGTTTCTGCACACTTTCCCTGTGTCCCAGGGTAAAGTGCGTGCGCACTCTGAGTGCATGTGGTGAGAAAGGCCTGCCCTCCCATAGGAATGCATGGGGAATGTATGTGTCCCTAGTAGTTCCTGATGCGTGGGGTGTGCAGGCCCGAGTTTGGTATGTGCGATCTCGTGTGATTGAATGCTGCGCGATGATGTGTGCGGCGTGCATGTACCTAGTGTGGAAGTGCCACTTCTAGAAGTGGGCACTTCGGTGTGCAGTGTAAAATGTGTGGCTTGTCTGGCGATTGGCTGGTGGAGGTCATGTGACGGACTAGGGAAATCCCCAGGGTCAGGAGGAGTCACCCAGTGGTGAATGGGGAGTTTAGCATACTGATGTCTGGGGAGGAGTACACCTGGGTCCTGAATAGGACAGGACTTTCCCCACACAATGCTGGCTCCGGCCCCTGTGGTGCGTCTGATGACCCTGGCCTGCCCAGTGAATAGGGAGAGGGGCTGAGCAAAACAAAGTGCTCAGGAACCTGTTGTAACTGGTTCGCCCCTTCCCTGCACCTTCAGACAAAGACTTTTACTGTATAAAAAGGGGCTGTGTCCCCTTACAATTTGTTCTCTTCCAGGATCCTGAGGGGGGCTGCTGCTGCTGGAGGCCAGGAGGAACCGCCACTTTGGACTGCCTTCCTGCCTGGAGGGCCCAGTGAGCTGGCCCCTGGCCCAGCCTTGCCCCCTGCCCACCTTCCTAAGGACTTTGCTGGACTTTTGTGTTTACTGGCACCCCTAAGCGCCTGGAAGCGCTTTCCATTTACTTATAGCGCTAGGAGCGCTTTATGCGTGGCCAGCAGCACAGAGCTGCAATTGTTAGCGAGGGAACCCCGACGTAGGGATTCCCTGCTAGTCCGCCTGGTAGCGAAGCGGGTGCCCACCCCGCATTGTGGTGCCCGAGCGGGAGCCTACCCCGCTTTATTGAAGAATCAATATCCCTAGCGGGTGCCCACCCCGCCAGGAACTTGCCGCTTGTTTCTGCCATTTGATACTTGAAATCCAAAGGCGGGAGCCCACCCCGCGCTTCAGAGAAAGCCGTTTTGAATTCACCGCCGGCAGCCCGAGGGTTCGCTGACATCACCTCCCTGCCGCGCTGGGATTGGTCGAGCGGCAGGGAGCGTCACCCACGTGACCGGGGCCTTAACGAGGAAGGAAGCGACGCTCGGATTCACGGACCCAGGCGGGAGCCTACCCCGCGCTGGGACGAGCGGCGGAACAAGTCCCTCGGTGCCCAGGAGAGTGGTGCCGGCGTCCGGAGGCTTCCTGAGTCCCTGAGCGAGACTCCACCCCCAGCACTGCCGGTGACCGAGACCAGCGCCTTCATCCCGGTGAGTGGGGCTCTGGCCGGGAGGGTGCACAAAGCAGCCGAGGTGGTTGCTGAGCGCTGGTGCGCTCCCACGCGCCCCACAGCCAATTCAGAGCCTGCAAGGCTCAGGGGGGCATCTGTGCCATTAGAGAGTCCCCCGAGTGAGGACTCCACCGAGGGGAGTGTTCCCGAGCCCCGAGAAGGCTCCAATGACTGAGGCAGCGATTGTCTTTTGAGCGCGAGGCGCTCCAACTTGGGGATTGATTTATCCAAGAGTCCGGAGGGACTCCGATTGCGGGGGCATTTCCTGACCAGCGGAGCGGCCCCGGAAGGCATCGGGCCGCTCCCACGTACACGGAGGCATTGCTTGGTTCAGAGCCTGCGAGGCTCAGGGCATTTCGTATTGTAGAGCCCAGGGAGGCTCCAGAGGCACGCCGGTGCCCTCGCTCAGTTTCTCCAGTTGACCAGCACTTAGTGGGCAACTACACCGTTTAGGTTGTGCCCTCCACGGTTGAGCTGGCGCAGCCTTGCCATAACATTTGACAATAGGGCGTCCTAGCCCCCCCCCCCCTCCATGAGAGGCCAGTTGGCCTAGGGACTGCCACAGGTGGTGGCTTATGTGAGTTTTTGCGCTGTTGTTCCTAACCTGCACCTCTGAATGTGTTTTTATGCGTCATGTGCCTTGTTCTTACACCGCTGAATGTAGTTTATGCATCATGTGTTTTCCTTCCCTACACCTCTGAATGTGATGCATCATGTGTAATGTGCGTTTACCCCTACAGGTATTGTGATACTTAGGTGGTTGCTTGTTTTCTCCTAGTACAGGTGGTACTAGTGAGGTCCTGATTCCCTGCGCAGTATTTTCCTAAGGTGGTTAGGGTTGCGTAGGTGGTACTTACCGGTTACCAGTAGTTACTGGTTGTGTGCTGGTGTCATTTTGTGCTACAGTAATTTTATATCCTATGTTCTAAGTGCTAAGTTCTAAAAGTGCTAATTCCTGACAGTGGTCCATGTGGCCCTGTCCCCTGTACATATAATCCCTTGTAAATTCTGCCCGTGCCTGTTGGCACATTGTAAAGTGTGTGTTTTTATCTAATGTGTTTTGGTAATACAAAGGCTATTTTTATATAATACCTTGTTTGGAGTTTCCTTTGTGGTTGCCTTGGGTGTTGTTGCTGGGTGCGCGCGCAAATGCTTTACACATCGCCTCCGGGATAAGCCTGACTGCTCGTGCCAAGCTACCAAGGGGGTGAGCAGGGGTTATCTTTGGCGTGTAACTCCCCAGCCCTGACTAGAGTGGTGGTTTCTGCCTGGCTTTGGCGCAAGCCCTAGCCAACCAGAAATCCCATTTCTAACATTGGTGATCAGCGGTGGGATTTGGACTTGCGTTTGCGCTGTACCGCAGCGGCAACTGGCCGCACTACAAAACTCTGCATTTAGATAAATCACATGGTATAGGGATTATTGTTCTAAGTTTGTTTTTAATTGTCATTTCTTTGGAAATGTGTTTTTGTGCACTGTGAGTTAGGTGTCCCTAGCTCGGGAGGGTAGATCATCCCCCCAAGTGCATTGTGTTTTCTGGATTCACCAGAGGGTGGGATCCAGTGGTGGCAGCGTAATAGTGTCCAGTACCTTTGTCCCCCGCCCTGCGCCCAGAGTTGGTACCTGTGTCACGTGGTGGTCAGGTTGAGGAATCAGGGGTGGTAGAAACTGCCTTACCAGTCCGAGGGGAAGGTTGTGTGTGTGGATGAATGGTGTGTGACACTAGGCAAGTGAGTGTGAGTTCTCTGGGTTAGAGAGCTTGCTGAATCCTTTGTGAATTGTGTACCCTGTGTTAAGCTCAGACCCCTAGGTTCCCTATATAATCTTTCCACCAGAACGTCCGCCAGAATGGAGCCTGCTTTTGATCTCAGTGATCTAGTTTGGTACAATATGCAGGAGTTGGAAAGGTTCTGTAGAGAGAGAGACATAGGGGTGAGAGAGTCAGACACTCTGTGTGAACTTAGGGGCCACATGATCCAGTGGGTTAAGAGGCAAAGGGATCTTGAGCGCAGTACGGAAAGGGCCCGGGCCTCACACCTGGAGGGTGGTGGGTCTGTGGGGAGCCCTGAGGATTCAGAAGAGGAGGAAGAGGATGACAGTACCTGGACGCCAGTAAAGAGTGAAGACCCCATAGGTAGGGAGTCCCTTGCTGGGTCCAGCGTAGGAGGCAGCGCCTCATCCCTTTCCCTGTCCCCAGAGGAGTGGGAAGATAGGAGGAAAGAAAGGGAGCACCAGCTGGCATTAGAAAAGCTCAGGTTAGAGCATGCACAGGCTATGGCGCAGCTGGAGGTCAAGAAGCAACAGCTAGAGACTGAGAGGGTCTTGGCGCAGGAGAGGATAGAGGAGGCTGAGAGGGCCTCCACCAGAGGCAAAGTAGCTCTGGAGGGTAGACTATCCCCTGCGCGCAGTTTTAATTTTCTGGGCTCCCCAGGGAGGGTTGAGTCCAGTGGTGGCAGCCATATAGATTCCAGTGTAGGAAATCCCAATCCCAGTCCCCCCAGTCTGGTACCTGTTTCCCAGGAGGAGGAGTTAAGGTTGAAATTCAGGGGCAGTAGGAAACGGTCTCACCAGTCTTAGGAGGAGTTTGTGCATGAGTGTGAGAATGCACTGTTTGATTGGATAAGAGTTCCCGCAGGATATGATTATGATAAACTGTGTGATCTGGTTCTCAAAGAACACCTGCTCAGTTGTTGTGTGCCGGGGTTGCGCCAGCACCTGTTGAGGTGTGGATTGTCTGCACCATTTGAGCTTGGAGATGAAGCAGAGCGCTGGGAAGGTGCTAGAGGTTCTCTAGAGTCATTAGGGAGTGACTCCAAAAGTAGTGGGTCAGGTATCTTCCAGCCCAGCGTGGTGGAAGAGGCTCAGTGTAGCCCAGCTAGGTCCCAGGATAGCGAGGAGGGTGTAGGGGCTCACTGCCTGGCTCAGTGGAGCAGGAGTGAGAGGGTGACCGAGGGTCCCCAGACGCACGAAACCCTGCCTCAGGACTTGGATGGTTTCATGAGGGAACACCAAGTTGGGGACCTAGGCTGTCCTGTTACTCCACTTGAGGAAGATCTCTTGGTGAGTAGAGGACCTGGAGCACCTGTAACCAGGGCTCCTGTGGTTCTAGAGTCTGGCAGTACCGCTCCGGTAGGGAGGGTACAGGAGTCGAGTGTGAGGAGTGATTGGGGGATGAGTTCGCCAGTGGAAGAACCAGTGGGTCAGGGACTTCCCAGTTGGGCTAGGATCCCGTGTAGTGACCATGGGGACACCACTTCTGTTCTGGGGGATCTCCGCGCACTGTCAGGTGGACAGGGGACGGGAGATCAGCGCCAGACAGACAGTCGCTCGACATATGTGTCATTTGATAGCCTCAGGGGGATGGAGTGTAAATCCCCCAAAGTCCTGGAGTGCCAGGCAATTATTCCACCAAAGGTTCTAGGCCGGAGGTTGGAAGGCCAGGTTTGGGGTCAGCCTGACCTGAAGGGTGGGACGTCTGTAACCAGCGTCCCGACCGGTTCTTCTTCCAGAGGTACCGCCCCAGTTGGTAGGGAGCAGGGCTCTGGAAGGGGGTGTAGAGGGTGGGAGAGCCCACCTCTGGCCCCGGTACAACCTGAGGGGTTAAACCCTGGGTTGGAATGGCGTTCTAGGTGTACCCCTCGCCAGAGGAGGAGGAACCCTAGGAGAAGAGGTAGGGGGAGGAGAGCCTTCTCTGAGACTCCTGGTCCGCCTGAGGGTGCAGACCCTAGGCTGGAGAACCAGTGGCAGTCTAGTCCTGTCTTGCAGACAGGAAGAGTGGAGAATGGACGCTATGTGCCAGGGGTTACTACCCCCCACTCTGTGATTAGGCAAGGACCGGTGGCACCTGGGTGGCCTAGGGCCTGGTCTTGGCCGCGGACAGCTTGGGAGTACCAGTGGGGTAGCCCAGTTGGTCCAGACAGTGGGTTTAGAAGAAATTCCATGGGTTCACCGTGGCGTAGAACCGGAGGGTGTCCCTGCAGTTGCGGGCCCACGTCCGTGTTCTATCGCCCCAAGCAGGGAAGTCCATCACGGTGGTGATTGGTCTGCCCTGCGTTTTGGCTGGAAGGGGGTTGTGTTGGACTTGGCCCTTCTGGCAGGTTCACCCCTGAACTTTTTGCTTTTTATTGGTGACTTGGTGTGGTGATTTTTGGTTTCTGCGCACTTTCCCTGTGTCCCAGGGTAAAGTGCGTGCGCACTCTGAGTGCATGTGGTGAGATAGGCCTGCCCTCGCATAGGAATGCATGGGGAATGTATGTGTCCCTAGTAGTTCCTGATGCGTGGGGTGTGCAGGCCCGAGTTTGGTATGGGCGGACTCGTGTGATTGAATGCTGCGCGATGATGTGTGCGGCGTGCACGTACCTAGTGTGGAAGTGCCACTTCTAGAAGTGGGCACTTCGGTGTGCAGTGTAAAATGTGTGGCTTGTCTGGCGATTGGCTGGTGGAGGTCATGTGACGGACTAGGGAAATCCCCAGGGTCAGAAGGAGTCACCCAGTGGTGAATGGGGAGTTTAGCATACTGATGGCTGGGGAGGAGTACACCTGGGTCCTGAATAGGACAGGGCTTTCCCCACACAATGCTGGCTCCGGCCCCTGTGGTGCATCTGATGACCCTGGCCTGCCCAGTGAATAGGGAGAGGGGCTGAGCAAAACAAAGTGCTCAGGAACCTGTTGTAACTGGTTCGCCCCTTCCCTGCACCTTCAGACAAAGACTTTTACTGTATAAAAAGGGGCTGTGTCCCCTTACAATTTGTTCTCTTCCAGGATCCTGAGGGGGCTGCTGCTGCTGGAGGCCAGGAGGAACCGCCACTTTGGACTGCCTTCCTGCCTGGAGGGCCCAGTGAGCTGGCCCCTGGCCCAGCCTTGCCCCCTGCTCACCTTCCTAAGGACTTTGCTGGACTTTTGTGTTTACTGGCACCCCTAAGCGCTTTCCATTTACTTATAGCGCTAGGAGCGCTTTATGCGTGGCCAGCAGCACAGAGCTGCAATTGTTAGCGAGGGAACCCCGACGTAGGGATTCCCTGCTAGTCCGCCTGGTAGCGAAGCGGGTGCCCACCCCGCATTGTGGTGCCCGAGCGGGAGCCTACCCCGCTTTATTGAAGAATCAATATCCCTAGCGGGTGCCCACCCCGCCAGGAACTTGCCGCTTGTTTCTGCCATTTGATACTTGAAATCCGAAGGCGGGAGCCCACCCCGCGCTTCGGAGAAAGACGTTTTGAATTCACCGCCGGCAGCCCGAGGGTTCGCTGACGTCACCTCCCAGCCGCGCTGGGATTGGTCCAGCGGCAGGGAGCGCCACCCACGTGACCGGGGCCTTAACGAGGAAGGACGCTCGGATTCACGGACCCAGGCGGGAGTCTACCCCGCGCTGGGACGAGCGGCGGAACAAGTCCCTCGGTGCCCAGGAGAGTGGTGCCGGCGTCCGGAGGCTTCCTGAGTCCCTGAGCGGGACTCCACCCCCAGCACTGCCGGTGACCGAGACCAGCGCCTTCATCCCGGTGAGTGGGGCTCTGGCCGGGAGGGTGCACAAAGCAGCCGAGGTGGTTGCTGAGCGCTGGTGCGCTCCCACGCGCTCCACAGCCAATTCAGAGCCTGCCAGGCTCAGGGGGGCATCTGTGCCATTAGAGAGTCCCCCGAGTGAGGACTCCACCGAGGGGAGTGTTCCCGAGCCCCGAGAAGGCTCCAACGACTGAGGCAGCGATTGTCTTTTGAGCGCGAGGCGCTCCAACTTGGGGATTGATTTATCCAAGAGTCCGGAGGGACTCAGATTGCGGGGGCATTTCCTGACCAGCGGAGCGGCCCCGGAAGGCATCGGGCCGCTCCCACGTACACGGAGGCATTGCTTGGTTCAGAGCCTGCGAGGCTCAGGGCATTTCGTATTGTAGAGCCCAGGGAGGCTCCAGAGGCACGCCGGTGCCCTCGCTCAGTTTCTCCAGTTGCCCAGCACTTAGTGGGCAACTGCACCGTTTAGGTTGTGCCCTCCATGGTTGAGCTGGCGCAGCCTTGCCATAACATTTGACAATAGGGCGTCCTAGCCCCCCCCCTCCATGAGAGGCCAGTTGGCCTAGGGACTGCCACAGGTGGTGGCTTATGTGAGTTTTTGCGCTGTTGTTCCTAACCTGCACCTCTGAATGTGTTTTTATGCGTCATGTGCCTTGTTCTTACACCGCTGAATGTAGTTTATGCATCATGTGTTTTCCTTCCCTACACCTCTGAATGTGATGCATCATGTGTAATGTGCGTTTACCCCTACAGGTATTGTGAATCTTAGGTGGTTGTTTGTTTTCTCCTAGTACAGGTGGTACTAGTGAGGTCCTGATTCCCTGCGCAGTATTTTCCTAAGGTGGTTAGGGTTGCGTAGGTGGTACTTACCGGTTACCAGTAGTTACTGGTTGTGTGCTGGTGTAATTTTGTGCTACAGTAATTTTATATCCTATGTTCTAAGTGCTAAGTTCTAAAAGTGCTAATTCCTGACAGTGGTCCATGTGGCCCTGTCCCCTGTACATATAATCCCTTGTAAATTCTGCCCGTGCCTGTTGGCACATTGTAAAGTGTGTGTTTTTATCTAATGTGTTTTGGTAATACAAAGGCTATTTTTATATAATACCTTGTGTGGAGTTTCCTTTGTGGTGGGCCTTGGGTGTTGTTGCTGGGTGCGCGCGCAAACGCTTTACACATCGCCTCCGGGATAAGCCTGACTGCTCGTGCCAAGCTACCAAGGGGGTGAGCAGGGGTTATCTTTGGCGTGTAACTCCCCAGCCCTGACTAGAGTGGTGGTTTCTGCCTGGCTTTGGCGCAAGCCCTAGCCAACCAGAAATCCCATTTCTAACACTGCTACATATTGAGAATCCTCTATGTCTTAACTGTCGCTTTGGTAATGAATTTACCAGAGTTGATGTTTTTGACTCTCGTAACTCTTTATTATACCTTCCTGGTGACCTGCAGCTGATCTTGCTCATGACCGCCACTGAGGATTGTAGCTGATTCCTTTATAGTACCAATAGATGGCTTTAGAATGTGTCTTTTATTTTCTATTTTTAACTTATGCATGTTTAGCCAGTGTGCTTGGAAATGTTCAGTGTATAATATTTAGTGATAGAAGTAAGACAGTTTAATTAATTACTTGCCCAAGCTTTTAAGAGAGGAATGGCTGGAAGAAGAAATACTAAAACACTGAGGTAAAAGGGTTTATAAGAAAGAGGCGCTGCATGGTGGCACCCAGATGGTTGAGCTCTGAATAAAAGGGCATATTTTCATCCCCAGGCACCTAGAAATTATTTTCCAAAGTAAGGTTTTGTGGCAGTATTTGTCATTAGTTGCAATGTTTTCTTTCATTTGTTAAATGGGCATGGATCCTTGTGAGCATTATTGAGCTGTGGTAATGGGGGAGCTAGCAGCGGAGGATCCAGCCAGTATTTTAGCATAGTTCTGCAAGTGCAACAACATGGATTTGTGAGTACATGTATGTTTAAAGTTCTATTGTGGTTTGTAGAAACAAATCCATGGAGCAGTATCACAAGTGTTTCAGGGAGTTTGTTTAAAGACAGAACTATATTTGTTAAGTAAAACAAAGTATAACTTCATTGAGTGTTTGAAATGTTTTTGGATAAGCTACTGATAAAGACAATTTGATCAACTTACATTTTGTAGACTGAGGGTGTTGCCACCCACTAGAATGCCCAAAATATCAAATGACATATTCAGCCTCAGTATCCAAAAGCTTCTTCCCCATAGGATTGGCAAACCCTCAGGGGCGTGTTGCCCAACAAAGAAAAGCCTTATGCCAGAGCTGAAAAATAAATGGTAATAAAGTATATTTGTTACCATTTTATTTTTCAGCAACCAACCTGTCCCGAACTGAGTGACAGGATGGGGCGGGGACAGTGCTGCCAAATGGTAGCAGGGTGCTGTGCGCTTTAAAATGTGCATGTCTCTTTGGCCGACCATCTTGTGAAGGCCAGCCAGACATGCACATTTTAAACTTCTCTAAACCAGCTGTCTAAGACAGCTGGGTTAGAGAAAGCAGTGCCAGGATTGGTTAGGGCAGTTGGCTGGGTACCGTGTTGGAGTCTGCCTTGAGAGAAGACTGAAGAAGGAGGACGCTGCACCGCGCAGGAAAGTAAGTGTAAATAAAATATTTTTTGGTCTCCCCGCCCCACCACCCTCAGTACATGCAAGCCCCTTCTGCAAACCCTGCCACACAGACTTATGACCAATGATATGTTTTAGTTCTAAGCGAAAATATTAACAATAAGACTTCTTTTACAAGAATATGGGGCATATCATCAACAAATTGCGAAACTTTTTATCGCCGCAGTAGCGACGTATTAGCAAGGCGCCGCCACCCAGCGATAGCTAGCAGTTCCGGCGCCAATGGATGGCGATAAAATCTTAGCGCCGGCGATAAAAAAACACACGCTACGCCGAGAAAAGTCGCGCTGGGCCAATTATCGCAAAAATCAGCCCGACAATTTGGCAACGGGCCTTCATTTTGCATGCAGCAAGCGGGAACATGCACTATAAAAGGCCCCCAAGCAGGGCAAAAAAGAACAACAAAATGGAGACCACAGAAGAGAGCAGAGACCTGGAGGAAGCTGGGACAAGTGTGGAGCCAGGGGAAGGCCAAGAGGATGAGGAACCCCAGGTCCAGCCACCAGAAGAATCGGGTCCTGTGTGGCCTGGTGGCTGAACATCAGCAGGAGCTATTCATGAGGAGGACAGTGCCATTGTCCAGAAAAAAAGAGATCTGGGAGGACATCACAGCAAAGGTCAATGCTGTGGGAGAGAGGAAGAGGAGGACAGTGGAGGAGGTAAAGAAGCGCTGGAACGACAGCAAAATGAACACGAAAGAGAAGATGGCAGCCAACCGGAGGGCAGCCATGGCGACTGGAGGTGGGCCCCTGCTGGAGCAAGATGAGCAGGAGGAAATGGTGGAGCAAGTCATCACCGAGGAGATGGTGGTTGGGAGTGCCGGGTCGGGACACTGCTGAATGTGAGCAGACACAACCACAGGGTGAGTATAAACTATGGAGTGGATAGACTGGGGTGGATGGCCACAATGGCACACATGTACAATAAATAGCATTGCATACCCACAATTACTGTAGTTCAGGTCCCAGATAGCCCTGTGCATGGTGGCATGGACACACATCAACTGATCCAACATAAACATTGCTAGACACACTTTGATGGACACACTGACATTGAAATGTGCACTGAAAAGTCAGAAAAACACAGTCCAGGTACATCATCAGACCACAAAATAAGTGCCACATCACATAGCAAAATGCCACATCACATAGAGACACAGCATGCTGCCAAAATGCACCCCTTGCACCATCACAACCCATATCCAAATCATCTTCACAAGGCCGCAACTCCCATGTGCCAAAATGAGTATGCAGTGTGAATGTGACTGATCACGTGCACGAGTAAGCATGCCAACAGCAAGACCAGCACACCTGCAAAATAGCACATGTGTCTGACTTGTGTGCAAGGATGTGCGTGGCCAACAAGGGTGACTTGGAGGGCCACACACAACCTTGCACACGAGCCAGACACATGTGCAATGTTGCAGGTGTGCTGAGCTTGTTGCTGGCATGCTTACTCGTGCACATGAACAGTCACATTCACATTGCATATTCATATTGGCACATGGGAGATGCGGCCTTGTGAAGATGATTTGGATAAGTGTGGTGATGAGGCAAGGGGGACATTGTGACAACCTCATGCATGTTCTACAAAAATGCCCCCTTGCCTGTACATGCTATGCAGCACTGCGTACAGCAAGATGAGAAAGTAACGAGTGACTCTGCATACCGACAACACATGCAATGTCACAACACAAATACAGATTTAGTCGTGTGCACTCCATTGCAAAATGCGATGCAGGGCGCGCCATGAAATCCATTCAGTCATGCAAAGTCTACTTACCTGCATTCACACATATCCCTGTCCATACTACCCACCACCCTCCCCCGCCCCACGTCAACGCATGGCATGTACTATTTCCTCTTGCAAATTCAAAAACTCCTTAAGTCTGAGAAAGCTAGATCGTCAAATCTAACAATAGCACCAACCTAGCCCCTCTCCCATCACTATGATGTACAAGTGTCCGAGCATAGGATCCTTGGCTCGTTACTATGACATTTCTCCTCTACTACCTTTAATATGAAGAACCATGTAAAAAGGGGAATAACAACCAAATTTCAACACAGGCCATATAAACAAACATCATCATCACAAATAAATCCATCCGAAAGTCTATTTCACACTCCCTCAAGGCATGTCACTACCCATGTTGCTCTGTACTCTTTGATAGCCATTAGCAGTGCGTAATCTGTGGTATCCAGAAGGTAAACACTAAAAACACAATATACAGGCTGCTGCTTTAGATTCACCCATCATGCATGTCTACAATGGTGTCGAATGGTTACATCTACGTGCTATAAAGGCCCTACCCTGGTACCAGCTCACCTGGCTCAGTGTTGACATCGCTCTCTCTGTCTTGGTCTACCAATGGTCCAAAGAAATGGTCCCATGCCCTAGCCGCCTCAAGTGATCCCTTGCTCACCGTACCCTTGACCAGTAGTAGCCTAACTATCCCATCACACTCTGCCCATTTGGTAAACTCTCACTCCCATTGATCTAAACTCGTGGCCCCACTTGCCTTCCAGTGCATCGTAATATCCCCTCATGGCCACTAATAATCCCCTATCCATAAACTTGCTGCAATCCCCCTTTGAGCTGTGTGTGGGAAGCAATGTAGGATACAAGCCCCCAACGCCAGATCTACCTCCCTGTCCGTCAACACCTTTAATAGTGCCATCACTACGGTCCAATAAGTAGCCCAAAGTGGTCACCCCCAAATCATGTGAGGGAAGTTTGCCCCCTCTCCCTGAACCCTTGGGCATTCGTATGAGTCAGTGTTGAAACATTCATTGACTTTTTGCCGGTGTGAGGTAAGGCGATGTAAAACATTAAAAGGATGCCTTTGAAAGCGGGTGTGCCTGGTGCACCTCCACGCTTACTCTACAATCTCAGCACAAGCCCTTTCCGGTATCTCTCTCCCTACATCTACCTCCCATTTCAATTAAGTATGTCCAAAGGGGGCAGCTCCTGAAGATTCATGGCCATGTACAGGCATGTGACTGCCTTAAACTTTACAGCTGCTGTCAATATGTATTGGCACCTTAAAGAAAGCTCAGGTCCTGCTTGGTCCCCTTTACAATGCGCACGAATATCCGCTGTGATCGCTGCATGGAGTAGGAAGCACCCCCTTCTAAAATCAAAGCGCCTATTCAGAGTACAGAAGGTCACCGCCTGGTATGATGCACAAAACGGCCCAGCACTGCCACACACACTCCACATGTGGGCTCAAATCTGTGGGTAATGGGTGTGGACACAGTCTGCTCAGACAGCAACAACAATTGCTATATATGCTGCACCATACTCTGAAAGGGTAATCCAAAAGAAGTGCAGGAAGCAAACCATGCAAGATTAAACATGACAGACGCAATGCACACAACACAAATCACAAGGAGCCAAAGCGACTTAGAGGCACATGTGTCCTACACAGTGCAGCTCTGTAGAAAAAACACGGTGGATATAATCAAGCACGTTCTTAAAATTATCGCCGCTTGAGCGGCAGGAAACTGCTGCCAAAGCGGCGATAATGTGCCTGATAACATGCTGCAGAGAATTCTAATAGAAGCCCATGTTCACACCAGGACATGTGCTTCTATTGGAATTCTATGCGGCATATTTTCAAGAACATCATCGCCGCTTGTAGCGGAAGTTTCCTGCCGTTAAGCGGCGATAATATTAAGGCCATCCCTGATAACATGCCCCCAAGTAGGCTCCCATTGCCAATGTGCCAAAAGTGGGCCCTCATCACACATAACTAATAGCACACAAAACACATGCACATGTGCAAGCCCCTGCAAAGCTGCAACTCCTTGAGCCACACTGATAAGGCAAGTGATAGGGCATGATGGATAGCATGCCTGCAGGACAAAGAGATTCACATGGTGCAGGACACCTCACTGATGTTGCGGAGTGTGGAACACATCCTCAAGGGAGCATGTCACACCCTGTCACAACCTTATGTACACACAACCCCTGATGTGAAAAAGACACATGATGACCTACTATGCACAAGTGTCACAACTCTGACAAGGACACACAATCCACCCAGCTTTCCACATGTCTTCATTGTACATATACAGAAGTCAAAGGCCCATTTCATGAAAGGGACAAGGGGCAGCTAAACAAAGGCAGCAGCTGCCACCATCACACAATGCAGTGTACACACATACTAATCTGAGTACATCAACATTGCCCAATAGTTGTTCGGGACTGCATAAGTCACATAACACAAACCAGGACACAACAGGTAGCATTTGTGTGTAGACACTGCCAAGACACATTTCTCATATAGGTAACTTGTGATATTACAATGTACAAGTACACCCTCACATCCGTGATGTCTCTGAAATAATCACATCCAGAAAATAACATGCATATTGTACAACATATCTATAATGTACAGTCTCCCACACATGGATAACACTGTTAAACTGTATCTCCCATGAACATTTCAGAGGGAGAGACAACACCTCCTGGGCAGCAGGACGACCCACTCTGCCACGATGACTTGTCTGAAACCCCCACCATCAATGTGGATAAATTTCAGCTTCTCCTGGATTCCTTTGCCACACCAACTCCAGGAGCAGGGCCACACAGCAGCATTGCGCCAAGCCCACCCCCCGCACAAACCACCCAGCAGCAGGCACCTCCCACCACAGCTGCCTCACAGGACCCTGGCAACCCATATGTGGCCTTTCACAGCATGGTGCTTGACGTCCAGTGTGAGACATGGGACTATGTGCGGGTGGGGTTGGAGAGCCTGTCAGCCAAATTTGATCCGGAGAGCTGACACACTGTCCTGGCAGGATAGCACCAGTAGTGTCTGTGCCGCATTATCCAGACTGTCACGGATAATGGAGGCCAGGGAGCGGAGGGAACTCCAACAGATGGCTGCCACGGCTGAACACCAGCACAATCTTGAAGGGACATGGCAGGCCCTGCTACATTATATCACATCTGCGCCTCCCCACGGACTTGCGCCAACATCGGCTGCTGTTGGTGCATCCACATCCTCAACTCCGCACCCTGATGTGTCTGTGCCTCACAGTGCTGCTCCCACCATACCACCACCCACATGTGAGACACATGACACATCAGAGGACGAATCGGAGGATGAACCTGCGGCACTGGTAATGCGCAAGTACACCTTCCAGCCAATCCTGTGTCGTATGGGCCACTTCTGGTCCAGTCTAAACCTTGTCTTGTAAATAAATCCCTAAAATCACACAGATGCGTGTTTCCATGACCAATCAAGTATTTAACTAAAGCAATAAGTAAGGGGCTGTGAATTCACAAGAAGGTCCAGCAAGGGAAATACAATCAATGTACATGTGTCACCTGACACGGATAGGCAGTGAGATGACCGTGTATGTGCAAAAGCAATCAATCAATTTTTTCTATCACAACATCTTTAAAGTGCACCACTAACCCGTGAGTGTCTCAAGGAGCGGGGCGGTGGGAGTCTGCCACTGTCGGGATACCCTCAGATGTCCTCTCCTCAGGATGGCGCTGAAGCTCTATAGGGGTCCACCTCCCATCTGCCCCTAGTCCGGAGAACGTGTGATACACTTGGACGGAGGAGGCAGGTGAGCGAGGGAAGGAAGGATAGGAACGGCAGGGAGGGAGACCTGTAACGAAACAAACAGACAGTGAGATGAGGAGTCTCTTTCCACCTCCCCCGGTAGCACCCGTCCCTGGTTTCTCTCCTTTTTACCTGCAGTCTCTCTCTGCCTCTTATGACCCCTCTCGCCGTAGTCTCGAAGGCACCTAGCCAGTTACTACTCACTGGTGGTAGGTTGTGGACTTTTGGCGTAAGACGGCCACACAGGTGCGATTGTCTGGGAGTACTGGGCAGCCCAATGCAGCTTGAGCTTAAGGTCCCCCCCACGCCTCTTCTGTGTGGTGCGGGGACCGCCCTCCTATCTTCCTTGAAATATTAAGTGCTGGCAGCGTCGTTGATACTCACGATACCGCTGCCAGGATGGTGGTGTGCGAAGGTGGTGTTCGCGCTGTCCCTCGACCGCCAGACAGCCGAGGCGCGTGGACTGGTTATTCTGGATGGGGGCCCGGGAATTCTTGGGCATTGGAGGTTGGCGTCGTGCTACTACTCCAAGCTCCGGGAACCTCCGAGAGCTGAGGAGCGCTGACGCGATGATCCAGGGGCCCGGAATCCGTGGGCGTCAGAGATAGGCGTCGCGCTACTACTCGAGGCTCCGGTAATGACCGAGAGCCGAGGAGCGCCGACGCGATGGTCCAGGGGGCCCGGAAATCTGTAGGCGTCGGAGGTAGGCGTCAAAGCTCCGGGAGTGGCCGAGAGCTGAAGAGCGCAAACGCCTCGTTCGAAATGCCCAGAAATCCTTGGGCCAAACACGGGGAGCCGAAGAAAAGCAGCCAGCTGGGGATTGCGAAACGCCGTTCGCCAAAGACAGGTAACCATACGGGAATATTCGGCGACGTCTCATAGGCGTCCCCGCCTATATGCGTTCCTTCCAGCGTGAGTGTGTCACGTGGGGCGTGATTCCCTCGGGCCTTCTGGGATGTGGAGTTCTTGATGGGCGGTTGTCGTGCTGCAGCTCAGGAGTCCGATTTCTTCGACCAGCGCATTACCGGGCGTCGCGCTACTACTCGAGGCTCCGGTAATGACCGAGAGCCGAGGAGCGCCGACGCGATGGTCCAGGGGGCCTGGAAATCCGTGGGCGTCGGAGGTAGGCGTCGCGCTTCTACTCAAAGCTCCGGGAGTGGCCGAGAGCTGAGGAGCGCAAACGCGTCGTTCGAAATGCCCGGAAATCCTTGGGCCAAACACGGGGAGCCGAAGAACAGGCAGCCAGCCGGGGATTGCGAAACGCCGTTCGCCAAAGACAGGTAACCATACGGGAATATTCGGCGACGTCTCATAGGCGTCCCCGCCTATATGCGTTCCTTCTAGCGTGAGCGTGTCACTTGGGGCGTGATTCCCTCGGGCCTTCTGGGATGTGGAGTTCTTGATGGGCGGTTGTCGTGGTGCAGCTCGGGAGTCCGATTCTTCGACCAGCGCATTACCGGGTGGTGAGCCTGACAGCCACAGCTTGAAAAGCCCGTTCTTGAGGAGTCTCATTAAGGTTAGCATGTCCTGTGCCTGCCGTAGGAGGGTGGGGAGAGTGTTCCAGTTCTTAGCGGCGAGGTGGCATAATGATCTTCCGCAGGAGGTCGCTTTTCAGATGCGGGGACTGTAGTGAGTGCGATGTCAGAGGAGCGGACCTGCTGGTTTGGGGTGCAGAAGCTGAGTCGTCTGTTGAGGTATGCAGGTCCGGTGTTGTGGAGTGGCTTGTGTGCATGGTTCAGGAGCGTGAAGGTGATCCACTTGTTGGCGGTGAGCCAGTGCAGGTCTCCCAGGTGGGGTGTGATGTGCTGTCGGCGAGGGATGTTGAGGACCAGGCGTGCAGAGGCGTTTTGAATGTGTTTAAGTCGTTTTCAGAGTTTGGTCGAGGCTCCTGCATAGAGGGTGTTTCCGTATTCCAACTTGCTGCTGATGAGTGCCTGTGTGACTGTACTCCATGTTTCGGTGGGAAGCCACCTGTAGAACTTGCCAAGCATCTGGAGGGTGATGAAGCAGGAGGACGAGACGGCGTTTACCTGCTTTGGCATGGAGAGAGTAGAGTTGATGATGAACCCCATGTTGCATGCATGGTTGGTTGGTGTTGGATCTGTTCTCAGGGCGGCTGCACACCAGGAGTTGTCCCAGGCAGAGGGGGTGGATCCGAGGATGAGCATTTCTGTCTTGTCCAAGTTTATCTCCAGTTAGCAGTTCTTCCTCCACTCGGCAACGGCTTACAGTCCTACATGGTGTTTGGTTGTGTAAGTGAGGGTGGCCATGGTGAGGGAGAAGATCAGCTGGCTGTCGTTGTCGTAGGAGATGATGTTGAGGTTGTGCAGTCGGGTAACGTGTGCAAGCGGTGACATGTACTTCTTGAACAATGTTGTGTGAGGGATGAGCCCTGGGGTAAGCCGCTGAAGATTAATGTGGATTCCGAGCAGGAAGGGTGGAGTCGGGCGGCCTGGGTTTTGCCGGAGAGGAAGGAGGTGGTCCAGTCAGGAGCCTTGTCTCTGGTCTCGGTGTTGTGTATGCGTGTGCATAGTGTGCGGTGCAAGACAGTGTTGAAGGCGAATTACAGGTCCTGGGCAATGAGTGCTGCTGTTTCGCTGTTGTCCATCCGTGGCATTATGTCATTGGTGGCGGAGATTAGGGCAGTTTTGCTGCAGGAGTTGCCGCAGAAGCGTGAATGGGACGGATCCAGGATGCTGTTTCCATAGAGTTAGTTAGTCAGTTGTCTGTTGATGGTCTTCACAATGACTTCTCACAGGAATGGTAGCAGGGAGATGGGACGTAAGTCCCAGGAGGTCCTTGGGGTCAGTCTTGTGTTTGTGGAGTAAGGGGTTGATCCCGGCGTGCTTCCAGCTCAATGTGAATGTTGAATTTTCGAAGGAGATGTTGATGCTTATCTGGAAATGGGGTGCAATGGTGGTGCCGGCTTTGGAGCAGATGTGGTGTGGGCATATGTCTGACGTTGATCCGGAGTGGATGTTGTACCAGATTTTGATTGTGTTTGTGTCGTTTATGTTGGTCCAGGAGAGCAGGGGGTTGGTGGGGATGGTGTCCGTGGGGATGGAGGTCTCACTACTATTCGTGGCAGTCGTGACATTGTGGCTGTCGTGGATGTCTGCACTCTTGTGGTGGACAAAAGTGTCAAGGGAGTTGCACAGGTCTTGCAAAGGTGCGATGTTGTTGGTGTTGGAGCTAGTGTTGGAGAGTTCTTTCACTAGGTTGAAGAGCACTTAGCTGGTGTGTGCGTTGTTGGCTATGCGGTCTTTGAAGGAGGCCCGATTGCGGATCTGATGAGGTGATGGTGTCTGCGTGTGGCGTCTTTGTGGGTTGCGTAGCTGTCCAGTGTCTGTTCATGGTGCAATTTCTTTACTAGCTCATGGCAGGTCTGCATTGAGGCCTGGTGGTCTGCATTGAACCAGCTGGCTTACTTGCTGGTGTGTCTGTTGGAGTGTGTCTTAATCTGGGCGAGGGTGTTGGCACAGTCGCCGATCCTTTGTCTGAGATTCTGGCCGGTGGAGTCCGTTTCGGTGGGTGTGTTCCGGGCAAGGCTGGTGGTTAAATGGGTTTCTGTGACTTTGTTCCAGCAGTGCCGGTGATCTGTTGGGTGTGGTGGTGTGTGGTGTCTTTATGGAAGGCGAAGTTGATGCATTGATGGTTGTTCCAGTGGAGGTAGGTTGTGTGGTTGGAGTAGACGTGGGAGCTTGTGGAGAATATGTGGTCAAGCGTGTGGCTGGTGAGGTGGGTGGGTGTTGTGACGAGTTGTATGAGTCCGAGGTTGGCCAGGTTGTCGATCAGAGTGGTGGATATGGTGCCGTTAATGTACACGAGGTTGAAGTTCAGGTCAACGTGAAGGATGTAGTCTGTGTATGTGAGGGCGTGTGTACTGACAAAGTTTGCGATCGAGTTGCAGAACTGTGTTTGGGGTCTGGAGGCTCTGTAGACGAGGGTTAATCTGAGGGTGGTGTTGGGATTGGTGTGGATCTGCAAGTGCAGGTGTTCGGCATTGCTGAGGATGTCGTCGTTGTTGGTTGAGACTCTGAGATTGTTCCTGTTGACGATAGCAATTCCTACTCCTACTCTGTTGGTGCAGTCCCTGTGGTTAATCTTGTAGCTGCACAGGATGGCTATGGCAAGGTAGTGTTCCGAGGAGGGGTACAATCAGGTCACTGTCATGAAGGCCATGTCTGGGGAGGTTGAGTCGAGTAGGTCCCAGAGTTCACTTGCGGGTTGGCGTCCGTGGCGGGTGTTGAGGACAATGCATCTGAGGAAGTTCGGTTCCTACCCAGTGGGTGGATTTGCTGATCGGATGCTGGTGACGATGCTGTTCCGGCAGGAGAGGTGTCCTTGTGTGCGTTTTGGTCCGGGCAGGAAGCAGGTGTGTGATCGTCCTATGTTGAGGGCGTTGAGGGTGCTAGCATCGTAGTGGCAATGTGTGTAGTTGCGTTTGCGGTCCCAGGATGTACCTGCACTTTGCGCGGTCCCGGCGTGGACGTACGCCAGAGGAAGGGGAGGTGGGAGGATCAGCCTGGCGTGTGGGCGGTACGAATGGGCGTGTTGCTGTGCGGGTCAGCAGGGGATACTGTGGCGGGAAGGAAGAGCGGATGCGGTTTGAAAAACATGTGTCCGAATACAGGGTAAGAAATGTAAAGGAGCAATACAACTAAACCCAGCAGAAGGGGGCACAGTGGGCCAAACTAAATTACACTTGCGATGAAGGCACAGATGAGACAACGGGAGGCAGACAGTGAAGAAGGGGCACAGGGGGTCATACAAGATTACACGGGCCAAATTGCACTGCCCACATTGATCAGATAGCACAATCTAGCAATATACCAACTCTGACCCACGTCCATGTAGGACATATGTGAAAGTGCCATCTTTCTTGCATGGTATTCCCCCACTTTTTACTGAATTGCTGAATGTAGTTTGACTGAGTGTGCCCTGGACTCCTGCCAATCAGGTGCCATGGGCCTATGTTCCTTCCCTAAAAACTAAAATCCCAAATTGGCAAACCCTGGCCACATGTCAGCCCCTGGTAAATGGTACCCTAGATACCCAGGGCCTTGTGACCAGGGAAGGCCTCTAAGGGCTGCAGTACTTATTGTGACACCCTTAGAGGCCCTGTACCCTAACACAACCACACTGCCCTTGCAGGCAGAGTGGCTGGGTACAAGGCAAAACAAAGAGTCGACATGGCACACATCCCTGTGTGCCATGCCCACAACCTACACTGCCCTGGCATACATCAGCCACCCCTCTAGCTGGGTGCCCTATGCCAGTGGTGTGGGCGCAGGAGTGCAGTGCTGCCATTTAAGAGTATATGGTGCTGAGAGCTCATTGAACACGAACTCCACAGCACCATAATGGCAACACTGAAGACTGAGAAGTTTTGTATCAAACTTCTCAGCACAGTAAACCTGCACTGATGCCATTGTGGGATTTAATGTACAAAGCAGTACAGAGGGCATCTTAGAGATGCCCCCTGAAAACTAACCTACAATCCACGTCTGGTCTGAGAGGCTGCCTAGAATGCCACACAGCAGACATGTTGCTGGACCCCAGGGTGGAGAGCCCCCGCTCTCCTGGGCCTGCAACAATGCACATCCTGGGCGATGTGCTAGGTCTCCTCCCCCAGGATGGGCTGGGGGAAGCTTCTACATTCACTACATACTACATTCACCCCAGTACAGAGATCTGGGCCTAAATCCATCGTTTTCTTGCTCACGATGCCATTCCAGTTTGAATCCAGCCATATGCAAATCAGTCTTGACCCTGTGCCTCATGGGCACAGTCCAGCCCGAACTGCCAAGCCAGGTCCTCCCTGGACTGGAAACAAGCATCCTAGAAGCGGTTCCGGGGTTTCACCCCTCTTCAGCCAGGATAGCTTGATTCCAGTGGCATGGAGAGCACGGGACCCAGGTCTGGGCATACCCGTCCCACTAGGAGTGACAAACGCAAAACCAACAGTTGATGGACAGAATGCAGAACAATGTCATACATTCACCCCAGTACAGAGATCTGGGCCTAAATCCATCGTTTTTTTGCTCACCATGCCATTCCAGTTTGAACCCAGCCATATGCAAATCAGTCTTGACCCTGTGCCCCAGGAGAACAGTCCAGCCCGAACTGCCAAGCCAGGTCCTCCCTGGACTGGAAACAAGCATCCTAGGACCGGTTTCGGGCTTTCAGCCCTCGTCAGCCAGGATAGCTTGATTCCAGTGGCATGGAGAGCACGGGACTCACGTCTGAGCATACCCTTCCCACTCGGGGTGACAAATGCAAAAACAACAATTGATGGACAGAATGCAGAACAATGTAATACATTCACCCCAGTACAGAGATCTGGGCCTAAATCCATCGTTTTTTTGCTCACCGTGCCATTCCAGTTTGAACCCAGCCATATGCAAATCAGTCTTGACCCTGTGCCCCAGGAGAACAGTCCAGCCCGAACTGCCAAGCCAGGTCCTCCCTGGACTGGAAACAAGCATCCTAGGACCGGTTTCGGGCTTTCAGCCCTCGTCAGCCAGGATAGCTTGATTCCAGTGGCATGGAGAACACAGGGTCAAGACTGATTTGCATATGGCCATGTCTGAACTGGGGTGGTGTGGTGAGCAAAATAACGATGGATTAAACCCAGATCTGTGACTGGGGGTGAGTGTTTTGCCATTGTGCAACATTCCGTCCATCATCTTGTGTGTTTTGCTGTTCACCCTATGTGGGAAGGGTATGCCCAGACGTGGGTCCCGTGCTCACTACGCCACTGGAGTCAAGCTATCCTGGCTGATGACGGCTGATAGCCAGAAACCGGTCCTAGGATGCTTGATTCCGGTCCAGGGAAGACATGGCTTGGCAGTTCGGGCTGGACTGTTCCCATGAGGCACAGGGTCAAGACTGATTTGCATATGGCCATGTCTGAACTGGGGTGGTGTGGTGAGCAAAATAACGATGGATTAAACCCATATCTGTGACTGGGGGTGAGTGTTTTGCCATTGTGCAACATTCCGTCCATCATCTTGTGTGTTTTGCTGTTCACCCTATGTGGGAAGGGTATGCCCAGACGTGGGTCCCGTGCTCACTACGCCACTGGAGTCAAGCTATCCTGGCTGATGACGGCTGATAGCCAGAAACCGGTCCTAGGATGCTTGATTCCGGTCCAGGGAAGACATGGCTTGGCAGTTCGGGCTGGACTGTTCCCATGAGGCACAGGGTCAAGACTGATTTGCATATGGCCATGTCTGAACTGGGGTGTTGTGGTGAGCAAAATAACGATGGATTAAACCCAGATCTGTGACTGGGGGTGAGTGTTTTGCCATTGTGCAACATTCCGTCCATCATCTTGTGTGTTTTGCTGTCCGCCTGACAGTGGGCAGCTGCGCCGAGGGGGGCATTTTTGACTTCTGAGTCCCAGAGGAGGGAGCGCCAACGGACCCGCGCCTCCTTGCCTGATTCACCGAACCCAGCTGCACCGCAGGTTGCGGCAGCTGCAACGGGGCACTTCTTGTGGACTGAAGAGTCCCAGCAGGGGTTCTGCCAGTTCGTCTTATTGGCCAGGGTACTTAAGGGGGTGTAAGGCACTCCTGCTGATGTTCTGGATGCAACTAGGGCGCATTTTCGTACTGTAGAGTCCCAGAAGAGGGACCCCAGCGTGCCAGTGCTTGTTTTTGGTCACAGCTGCACCGCAGTAGCGGGTAGCTGCAACGTTGGCATTTCCCTGTTGGAGAGACCCAGAGTAGGGGTTTCCCCGGTGCAGTGGCGCCAGAGACGAGTCTGTGCCCTTGGGCATGTTGGTTCTGATTGCCTCATATGACTCATGCCCACATGGTTATGCCTTTAAACTAATGTGCCTAACGCTTTTTCCTAAGGTTGATGCCCCTGTGCTCCCAGGATGATGCCCAATGCAGGATGGGATTTATGTTAGGATTCTGCCCTATGCTCATGATTTGAGGTCTAATACATTCATGCTCCTGATGCCAACTGCTTTTATGCTAATGAGGTTGTATTTAACTCATGATGAGGCTTCCTGGTTATGTCTAATGCTTCACAGTTTTGGTACCTCTCGTCAATGTGATTTATGCCCACAGGTTGATTCCTAATGTTGCCTTTATGCTTATGTGTAATCTAATGGGACGTAGGCCTACTGCAGATGTTCCTGCCTAATGCGTCAGGTTAATGTGATTTATGCCACGGGTTAGGCCATATGATAATGCTGTGGTGCTAAGGATGTTGCAGTTATGCTGATAAAGTTTTTCCCCTAAGGCTAAAGCTGATGGACTTTACGTTTATTCTTTGCACTTACCTTTATTCCCAATTGTATCTTGTGCTGGTTCTGGCAGCGGGCCGATTGGCCCTGCCTTGTAAAGAGTCCCCCGTGAATTGTTACCCAGTGCTGGCTGGCACGGAAGTTATGCACCTGTGTTCTGCATTCTAATGTGTTCTTCTAAATACACAAGTTATTTTTCATGCAACCTGTGTGTGCTGCGCGGATGCTTTACACATTTCCTCCGGAGATTGGTCCGCCTGCTCTGCACCACGCTACCCCGTTTCTAACACTTACACATGTGGGATCGGCTTTGAAGACGGTTAGTGGTACCATTTGTCGCTGGCCGCCCACAGTGTAGGGCAGAGGTAGCGGTGAGCTAGGGTCCACAGCCACGTGCATACGTTGGTGACCCAAACAAACCTTGCGTAGTACAGATTCAGTGGGACCACGTGTCGCCGGTCTTCCATGTGGAAATACCCCTCGGTGATCGAAGTGTGGTGCTGTGGTCGCTGCCATTGAGGACTCAGGACACAGTTACACATGTGGGATCGGCTTGTGTTTTTCAGGGTTAGTCGGCACCACGTGTCTCCGGTCTTCCACAGTGTAGGCCGGAGGCAGCGGACAGCCGAGGCCCACAGGCAGGTGACGTTGACTTGAGCTGCACAGATTGGGAGCATGTGGTCTTCTTAACCCATTATACTGTCTTACACAATTTGCGTCGCTATTAATCTTGAATTGTGAACCGTGTAACCCCAGTGTAGGGCAGAGGCAGCGGTCAGGATGGGCGCACAGCTACGTGGCAATGATTTATGGTGCAGTGAGTTAGTAGCACATGAAGCACACAGCGTGTGCGCACCATGCGATGATGCGTGGTCTGGGCGGGCTGCACTGGAAGCAAAGTGTCTTGCGAACTGGACTGCGACATCTGCAATCGCCACAGCATCTGAATTGTGAGCGCTGCTCTCCACAGTGTAGATCGAAGGCAGTAGTCGGTACAGACTGAAGTCTGCGGTGCTGTGCCGTTGGTTTCACAGGGGGCCTGTGTCGAGGAGGCCCGCGGTTATGGCGGCAGCCACGTGCCAGGGTGAGGGCTGCCGCTGTGACAGACTCATTGGTCTTCCCTCAAGTGATCCACGCCTAGGGCCTGGCCTATTTATTCATACTGCTACGCTGGAGTGGCGTACTTTGGAGCAGCCCACTCCGCTTCCACTTCCAGGGGGGAACAACACAGCTACATGACCGAGATCTTCCCCACTGCCTGAGGTAACATGGTTTCCTCCACTGTGCACTACACTACAAGTATCAACAGTATATCTCCACATGGAGAGGTTTGTGCTTTGCATAGTGAGGTCTGTGCAGCACATCAGCGTTACACTTGGCATTGTGTGCTTTATTGTTGAAGGGTGATTCGCCTCCTTCATATATAGTTGGTTGCCACATCTCCCAACATTCAGCTATTGTGTGGCTGAGGGGCATGGTGTTTTGGGAAGGTCCGTTGTCCTGTTTTGCGCTGCCTTGGTGGTAGTGGGGGGGTGGGGGGGAGGTTCTGGTGGTGGTGGCACTGGATGTTGTGGTCTTGTTGCGTGTCGGACCTGCATGATCAGTGTAGGAAGGTGGATATCTGACTATGGTTACCCCCAACTTTTTGCCTAGTGTCTAGCTGGTTTTTCGACTTAGTTGGCCTGAGATCCTGCCATTCAGGGTCTCAGGCTGTCTGCTCTCTCTTTAAAATGGACTCCATGTACCCTAGGCACATTCCCAATTGGTAAGGATCACCTTATTAGACCCTGTACAGTGTACCCTAGGTACCCAGGGCATAGGTGTACCCTAGGCCTCCCAGGGGCTGCAGCATGTATTATGCCACCCCTGGTCTGGCCTTCCAATCAGACACAACTGGCTGATCACTCAGCTGGGGCAAGGTCGTGTAATCACCCCTTGCTTAGCTATAGTATACCTATATCTACCCTTAATATAGACACATGTGTACCTATCAGCCACTCCTATGGCAGGCCTTAACAATCCTGGAGGCAGAGTGCTTGGTAACATGTGAGATGGTGCTCTAGCATGAGCTGAGCCTGTCTGCAGCTTTCGGAACCATGTCCTTATAGCTGTTCTATGATATAGCCTACCATATACTCTTAAAGTGCCTTATAATCTTAAACGGTTATGGTAACTATGGTTTGGCTTTATCAAAACATGTCGTGTAAGGTGTCTAACACTTTGGAATAATACCCCCGTACCATTTCTGGTGATGAGGATATTATTCCCCCCTTCTGGAGGGAGAGACATGTTAAAATCCTACTTTGCTGTTTAACTCTAACCAAAGCCTTAGCATCACAAAATGGATGCTGCTGCCACAGACACGAGTCTGACCTCCTGCTGCTGGGAGTGATCCCGGCAAGGGAGGCTTGGACAATAGGTTTCCTGCTTGGGGAGGTGCTAGCACCTCCCCAGACAGACTTTAGTGTATTGAAGCAGGGAGGGCTGAAAGGAATGAGACATGCCTGGGGCACACAAGGTGTCCCATGCATAGTCCAGTTCAAACCGGTGCTGGGGCACTCCAGCCCCAGTCCTGGCGCGAAACTGGACAAAGGGAAGTGGGTGTAACCACCCCCTCCCAGGTCCCACCCATAAGGCGTGACCTAGCAGGCAACCCAGCCCCCCAGATTAGTATAAGAGTGGTAGCTGGGCCCTAGGAGATTAGATTATCCTGAACCTGCAACTTGAACAGAAACTCTGGACCTTCGACATTCGACGAAAGAAGAAGACTGAAGAATCTCCCTTGTGGACAAGGAGTGGCTACCCTGTGCAAACAGGCACCATCAAGAGACTACCCTTTGCTTTGCTGAAGTTCTACGAGGGACCGACTGCAGAGCCCGACCAGAGCCTTGACTTCCAGACTTCTCCGACCCTGATCCACATCCACATCCACAGCCGAGCTGAGATCCGTGGAGGCGACGATAGACGTGGGACCGGCTACCTGGGAAAAGTGGCGAGTATCTTCCAGCGCAGCTTCTGAGGCACCCTCGAAGTTGTGCAGCGGGGATTGAGAAGCCCCAACCCCAAGCACCATCTGCACCGAAGATCAGCCCCCCACACTCCACGAGTCCTGCGTGGGGCCCTTCTGCATTTTCCTGCTTGCTGCGTCTGTCCGGTTGCTTGCCCGTTGGCTAGCGGCCTTTGTGACGACACACCTTGAAATCTTCACTGCTGGTTTGGCTCCTCCAGACTGGCTCCCGCTTCTTTGCAAAAGAGAAGTACCCCAGACCTTCCTGGTCTGCACCAGAAGCAAGTCCTCCGTTCTTCGTGGGTTCCGCTTGCCAAGGCTTGGTGAGTCCTAGTTCGACTTCGACGCCGCCGACAGCAAGAACCTTCGGGGGACAGCTCGCCTCCTGGTCCTGGTCATCCTCGACGTCTCCTGGTACCCGTGGCTGCAGCGACAAGCTTCACCTTTCACCTGCAATCTTCACGACATCGCCTGGTTCCTTCCTGGTTCCACGTGGTCACTGGCTAGTGACCTTGACTCTGTCCCTTCTGCTTGCAGGTATCCTCTCTTCTTGATCCCAGCCTTGGGATCCACCGGACACTCCTCACTGACTGCCTGTCAGCAACTTTCCTTCAGGCATCCATAGAAGTCCACGACGAAACCCGACGCAAGTTCACACCTATGCATCCGCAGCCCGTGGGCTAGGTAACTTGGGTACTTCGGTGCTCACAAGGGTAGTGACTATCCTAGGGTCTAGTTTCCGAGTCTCGACTCTCTAGTTGCTTCAGAAGTGTCCTTAAACTGTTAATTTCTAACTGCTAGTAATTCTATCGACTTTTACGCATTACCCATGAGTGTTTCCACTCTGCACCTGAATCCCGTGGGCCTCCCACTTCCTAACTGTTGCTAGTGTAGTGTAGCCCCAGCGATTCCCTAGGCCTAGGCCTATCCTATTTCCGTGACAGTGGTCCTTATACCACTTCTTTAGTATATGGTTTGCGTGGCCCCTAGGGCCTAACTGTATTACCTACCTGTGTAACTTAATGTTCGAGGCATGTGGGCTGCTGAATTCATATCTGTGCATAGATCGCCGCCTAGTGTTGGGTCCGGATGTTTGCACGTTGTTGTCCTGGAAGAGTCTTCGAAGTATCCTTGGATAGGTGACTCCTCCCCTGGACTACAGTGCGCATGGGCATCCTCTCCATCCTCAGATTGTTTTTTTCCGCCATTGGGTTCGGATGTGCTATCTTAGCTCAAGTTAGGAAAATATTTGGTCGAGGCCAAAAGGCCTTTAGTTCGCGTCGGTACTGTTTATCGATCGGGTTTCGATAGCATTTTGTTAGTTTACTAACTTTCAGCACCGACTTCTTTCGCATTTACCTGTCCATCGACTACTTCGACGATGGAATCCAGGACGCCATTCAAAAGGTGTCCGGTATGCAATGCGAAGTACCCACACATCGACGTCCATCCGGTGTGCAACAAATGCCTTTCGCCGGACCCCGACGAATCGACATGCATGGCCTGTGCCCGGTTCCGTTCCAAGAAGACTCTAAGGAACCGAAGAGCGGCGAGACTCGAGGCGCGGCACGCGGCACCGGCCCCAACAGACATCTTCGACGAGGCCGACGTCGAAGAATTAGAAGTCATACCCTCCAGTCCCGTTTCCGAACACGACCCCGGATCGGACGAGGGCGACGAGTCACTCTTCCACAGAGGTGAAGACGACACCGAGGTAGGAGACGACGAGGAGGCCTTAGGGGCCGAAGAGAGTAGCTCCAATGATGAACAAGGCCTACCTGTTCAAACCGAAGAAACACCAGCGCCACAGCCTTTGGCTCCGGTCGAGGGATCGCCTTCGGGCCTTACCCGAGACCCATCCCGTAGTTCTTCGGCCCCGCCCTCGGGCCCGGCCTCGGACGTTCAGCGGCAGCCATTGCTGCATAAGCCAGCTGGTTTCCCTACCACAAAACCGAAACCGAAAGCTGCTCCGGTTCATACGAAACCGAAACTGAAAGTGGCGCTGGTCGGATCGAGGCCTTCCACGCCTTCGACGTCAGCGCAACGCGTCGGCACCGACCGCACCAAGAGGGACTTCGGTGCCGAACTGGAATCGGGCGACATCGGAGTCGACAAACGGAAAAAGGCCATCGGCACCGAGAAACCTACTCGGCTGCCGACGCCAACGACACCGAGGGCAATACCGCCTGCTTCGCCTCGCGTCGCTCCCTCGACGACGCCGATGCCTCACGTATCGAGGACGTCGACGGTGATCTCCACACCTCGACTCGAGGACCCGCCGGCACCGAAAAAATCCACGCCCGGCTCTACGAACCTGCCCGGTGCCAAAGCCTCAAAGACGCCCCAAGTGCGGCCTGCTGCGACGCAAAGCAACAAAACCACGGCGGCCCTCAAAGACCCGTCGGGTTCCGGTCCGATCGGAGCTCCAGCAACCTCTACGGGGCCAGCCAACATTACCTTCGGCTTGCCTCCGTCAACAATCCCGAAGATGTTCCAACTCAGAACACGGGTTACCCAGACTCCGGTTCCACCGGACGAGACGTCTCCGTCACGTGTCATCGACGCCGACACTGGCAGGATGATTCTCCACGACCGAAGGATAACTTCGGAACCGCCATTGGACCCTTTCAGGATCCCACTAAAAAGGAAGCTGCCTGTGGAATCAGAACCTCTCCTTTATGAACCGTTCCATTCCTCCTACCAGGATCCACACCGGTTCTCCCCCACACGCTCCGACACGGATGCATTGGAGGACTACATGGATGACCAAGCACCCTACCATGTAGACACAGACCCTGATGACCAGCAGGACCCTGATCAAACTTGGGGCGACCCTGCAGACCCCAGTGCACCTCTCGATACACAGGACCCACAACTCTATGGGGCAAAAACATCTCCCACGGAGGATACTGCGGCGTTCAACGCTCTTATTGAACGTGCTGCAAATAACCATGGAGTACAGCTTCACTCAGATACCATCGAGGATGACTTTCTAATGGACACTTTTGCATCCTCAGAAAGACATGTAAAAACTCTGCCAATGCTGAAGGGGGTCCTCAAACCAGCTAAGGACATTTTCAAGGAACCCACCAGGGCACGAGTGATAAACCCCAGGATTGATAAAAAATACAGATCAGCACCTGGGGATCCTACTTACATCAAAGGACAATTACCACTCGACTCCATCGTCGTAGCGAATGCTCGCAAGAGGGCACACTCGCAAACGACAGGTGACGCTCCTCCCCCGGACAAGGAGTCCAAGGTGCTAGAGACCTCCGGCAAGCGAGTTGCCGCCCAGGCTGCCAACATATGACGCATAGCCAACACTCAAGCGCTCCTCGCTCGCTACGATAGAGCGCACTATGACACATTGGAGCAACTACTCCAACATCTCCCTGACCAGTTCAAAGAAGGTGCAGAAATTCTTATCAGAGAGGGACAGCTACTCACAAATGCTTCCATCAAATGTGCACTAGATGCTGCAGACACGGCTGCCAGGGCCATAAACACAAGCGTCATGCTGCGACGACATGCCTGGCTACGAATCTCAGGATTCAAGCCTGAGGTACAAAACAACATACTGAACCAGCCCGTCAACCCCGACTATTTATTCGGCCCAGAGGTTGACACCACCCTCGAAAAGATAAAAAAGGACACGGACACTGCAAAGTCCATGGGCGCCCTCCAAACTCAGTCCTTTCGGAGCGGCTCCTTTCGTCGCCCCGGAAACAAGGGGGCAGGTAGAGGACAGGGGTCACAACAAACGTATAACAAAGGCAATACACAGACCACCTACGATAAAAACACCCGAGGTGGATATCGTGGCTCCAGTACAAAGGGCAGAGGACGTGGCTACGGCAACACCAGGTCCTTCCCCAAGAACAAGCAGTGACGCCCTCTCCCTTCCTCCCGACCACATAACACCTGTCGGGGGAAGACTACAAAGGTTCCTGTCCACGTGGAACTCCATCACCACGGACAGGTGGGTCAAAGATATTGTAAAATACGGTTACTGTCTGGAGTTAACCTCCACTCCACCCACAATACCACCAAGAAACCGTCCTATGTCCTCAGAGCACTTAACGCTCTTACAGCAAGAGGTGCAAAGTATGCTTCTAAAAGGCGCTATAGAGGTCGTCCCCATCCACGAGCAGGGTACGGGGGTTTACTCCCTCTACTTTTTAATTCCAAAGAAGGACGGGTCGCTCAGGCCTATATTAGACCTGAGACCCCTGAACCAGTACATTCTTTCAGAGCACTTTCACATGCTCACCCTACAGCAAGTCCTTCCGCTTCTCAAGCAGGGAGACTTCCTAGCCTCACTGGACCTCAAGGATGCGTACTTTCACATACCCATCCACCCCTCACACAAAAAATACCTCAGGTTCACTGTTCAGGGGCAGCACTATCAGTTCAAAGTCCTTCCCTTCGGCGTGACAACAGCGCCCAGGGTTTTCACGAAGTGCCTAGCTACGGTGGCAGCACATTTACGGAGGCAGCATATACACGTCTACCCCTACCTAGACGACTGGCTCGTTCAAGCGAAGTCAGCCCAGCAATGTGCAAGCCACATGTCCCGCACCATTCACCTTCTTCACAGTCTGGGATTCTCACTAAATTACCCAAAGTCCCATCTCCAGCCCGCACACGTACAACAGTACCTAGGTGCGACTATAGACACTCTGGCGGCCACAGCTCAGCCAAATTTAGTGAGGATCAACAGCATACAACTGCTGATCTCCAAGTTCAAACCCAATCACTCGCTTCCAGCGCGAGTGTTTATGCAGTTGATAGGCATGATGGCCTCCTGCATCTTCATAGTCCCGCACGCGTGGTTACATATGCGCCCACTTCAGGAGTGCCTAGCACGTCAGTGGAATCAGGCTCAAGGACAGTTGAAAGACCTAGTGTTGGTGAGCGGTCGGGCATACAACTCTCTGCATTGGTGGAATCCACAAAACCTTTGCAAGGGCCGACCGTTCCAAGAGCCTGTTCCGCAAATAGTACTGACAGCGGACGCGTCTCTCCAGGGATGGGGAGCTCATGTACTCCACTACACAGTGCAGGGACTATGGACGACACAACAGAAGAAGATGCACATCAACCTTCTGGAACTGATGGCAATCTTCCTGGCCATGAAGGCATTCAAAGTACATCTGTGCAACAAAGTCGTGTTGATCCGGACGGACAACATGACTGCCATGTACTACATACAGAAGCAGGGAGGAACACACTCTCCACAGTTGTCTCATCTGGCTCAGAGCATGTGGAAGTGGGCCATTCAGAGGAACATGTTCCTCATGGCGGAACACCTCCCTGGCAAGGACAACCAGATGGCGGATCTGCTCAGCAGACACAGCCACCAGATGCACGAGTGGGAGTTACACCCATCAGTACTCCAACCGTACTTCCAGCAGTGGGGTCATCCAGAGATAGACCTATTCGCGACAAGCGAAAACGCAAAATGCCAAAGCTTCGCCGCCAGATTCCCACATCCGCAGTCGCAGGGCAATGCGATATGGATGAACTGGTCCGGCAGATTTGCGTACGCTTTTCCCCCAGCGCCGCTGATACCGCTGGTGGCTCGCAAACTACGACAACACTCCCTGACACTCGTCCTAGTTGCTCCCACGTGGGCACGCCAGCCGTTGTACACCACCTTCCTCGAACTTTCCGTGGTGCCGCATCAAAGGCTGCGGATCAAACCCGCGCATTTGACGCAGAACCATGGAGAGGTTCAGCACCCAGATCCGCAACAGCTGAACCTGGCGATCTGGCTCCTGAAGTCCTAGAGTTTGGCTATCTCAACCTGCCACCTGACTGTATGGACATCATCAAGGAGGCCAGGAGACCCACTACCAGGGCTTGCTATGCAGCCAAATGGAAAAGGTTCGTCATTTATTGCGGTAATAATGACATCAACCCGCTGGACGCATCCATCCACAACATCATCTGTTACCTCTTACACCTATACCGATGCAATCTGGCGTACACCTCTATACGTGTCCATTTGACCGCAATATCAGCCTATCTGCAAACCAGGCAGCACCTCTCTCTATTCAGAGTGCCTGCCATCAAAGCATTCTTGGAAGGGCTCAAACGAGTCATTCCACCTAGTCACCCACCGGCTCCAATGTGGAACCTCAACTTGGTCCTCACACGCCTGATGGGTCCACCCTTTGAACCTCTACACTCCTGCGAGATTCAATTCCTTACCTGGAAAGTGGCCTTCCTAGTAGCGATCACTTCCCTAAGAAGAGTTAGTGAACTCCAGGCACTAACCGTTCAAGAGCCATGTATTCAGGTTCACGCCAACAGGGTCGTACTACGTACCAACCCCAAATTCATGCCCAAGGTAATATCGCAGTTCCACATGAATCAGACTATTGAACTGCCCGTTTTCTTCCAAAACCCACAAACTGTTGCAGAAAGGGCACTACATACACTAGATGTACGGAGGGCCCTCATGTACTACATCGACAGGACTAAACCATTCAGGAAGACAAAACAACTGTTCGTTGCCTTTGCCCCACACCACAAAGGTAACGCCATCTCCAAAGCAGGGATAGCCAGATGGATAGTTAAGTGTATTCAAATCTGTTATCAAAAGGCAAAACGCACATTAACTATTCCACCACGAGCCCACTCAACACGTAAGTTGGGGGCTTCCATGGCCTTCCTAGGAAATATTCCCCTGCATGATATATGCAGAGCAGCCACATGGTCCACTACACACACATTTACAAAACACTATTGTGTAGATGTGCAGTCAAAACAGCAGGCAGCTGTAGGACAGGCTGTTCTCAAGACGCTTTTTCAGACCGCTGCAGCTGGCACGGGTAGCCGCCGCTAATAGAGGGCACTGCTATGTATTCTATGCACAGATATGAATTCAGCAGCCCACATGCCTCGAACTGAATATGCTACTTACCAGTATGCATCTGTTCTTGGCATGTAGGGCTGCTGACATTCATATCGCCCTCCCTCCTCCCCGGCGCCTGTCGCAGCTGCAGCTCTCAGAATTACTGCAAGCATGGTCATCACTTTCTGTATCTACTCCATCACTGCCACAATGGCGAAAAACAATCTGAGGATGGAGAGGATGCCCATGCGCACTGTAGTCCAGGGGAGGAGTCACCTATCCAAGGATACTTCGAAGACTCTTCCAGGACAACAACGTGCAAACATCCGGACCCAACACTAGGCGGCGATCTATGCACAGATATGAATGTCAGCAGCCCTACATGCCAAGAACAGATGCATACTGGTAAGTAGCATATTCAGTATGCTTGAATAAGACTGTGTTGTACTTACCTCTAATCTCATAAAGAGTGCTGAGGGTTTGACTAGAATAAATACACTTTATTTTATATATATATCTGTTGTGGTGTCCTTTCATTTCGTATTCAAGGGATTATATATGGTATCACAGCTGGCTTCACATGCCATTCAGAGTTTAGCTTAAGACTGCTCTTGTCCATGCTACCACTAGGATAGCTGGTCTATAAGGTTGACTTTACAACCAATCACCATAAGGGTTGTTTGGACTGATATAAGGTGTACTCTAGAACTAGTGACATCATACATCAGGCCAACTTCTCACATTGGTGAGCAGCGGTTGGGATCTGAGCTTGCTGTTGTAATACCATTGTAATCTTGAGATACTAAATTGAAAGATCACACAGATATTGTTTAGGTACATATAACATAGATTATAATACTTAAGTCCCACTGGACTTAGTGGTTGTAGGTTGAAGGGAGTAACACACCCTGACTACAACTACTAGAGAGGTTTAGTAGATACAACTAGTGTAGGTAGGTGCACACACCACACCCTCACTAGAATCATGTCCCTGAATGGAGATCACACTGATACTCCCTCAGGAGAGGAGAATCCTGGACAGATTCCCTCTAGATATGATGCATTCACTTTCCAGGGGATGAGACAACGGTGTACCTCCAGGAGATTAAAACAGGGTTCCAACCCTACCCTTAGACAGCTAGTGGAGCTTCTGGAGGCCTATGATGCTGAAAGAGCTGCCAAGTATGGTGCCATAGCTGTAGATAAGGGCCTCCCCTCCACAGAAGAGACCCCTGACTTAACTGATACAGATGAGTTAGAAGAGACCTCAGAGGAAGAGGGAGGTAGCAAGACCCCAGTCAGAAGACTTAGTCAGGCTAACTTAAGCTTGCATGGGAGCTTGCATGGGAGCTTCCCTTACAGGCCCCCAAGTAATCTTAAAAAGAGAGATAGGAGGGGTAGATCTCCCTCGGGGGACTCTCTCCACTCCTATCACTCAAGAAGCTCCAATGCTTCATCCCACAGGGGGATGACTTCCCCCCAGAGGAGAGAGCATGAGGCCAGAATGAAGGAAGCTAAACTGAGGATTGAAAGGGAAGAACTTGCCCTTGCCAAAGAGAAGCTTGCTCTGGCCAGAGAGCAAAAATTGTGTGGGTCAGAACCCACTGGTGGCAGCAACATTCCTAGAGATAGGGATAGGTCTTATGACCATAGAAACCTAAGCAAGATAGTCCCCCCATATCAGAATAGGGATGACATCCACAAGTGGATGACTGCTTTGGAGAGGGCCTGCAAAGTACAGCAGGTACCCCAGAGTCAGTGGGCAGCTATCTTGTGGCTCTCCTTTTCTGACAAAGGTAGAGACAAGCTCCTCACAGTTAGTGATGAGGATGCTAACAATTACAAAGTCCTGAAGAGTGCTCTGATAGATGGGTTTGGCTTAACCACTGAGCAATATAGGTTGTTGTTCAGAGCCACCCAGAAGACACAGACACAGGACTGGTCTGATTTTGTGGATTGTGCCACTAAGGCTTTGGAAGGTTGGTTAACTGGCAGCAAGGTGCAGGACTATACAGGATTGTACAACTTGATTATGAGGGAGCAGATCCTTAGTAATTGTCAGAACCAGCTTCTCCATCAACACCTGGTAGACTCAGATTTGACCTCTCCCCAAGAATTGGGAAAAAGGGCAGATAAATGGGTCAGGACCAGGATTAGGCCTAAAAATCAGGGTGGTGACCAAAAGAAAGATACCACCAAGCCTCAAGAGAAGGGTGGGGACAAAACAAAAGAGAAATCTTCCTCAGGGCCCCAAAACTCCACACAGGGTGGTGGGTCCCAAGCTCCCTCCTCTACCACAGTTAAAAAGCCTTACTGCCATGAGTGTAAAACTCCTGGGCATTGGAAAACTGACAGCAGTTGCCCAAAGGCTAAAAACAAAACTGTTCCTCCAACTACTCCTGTCACACCACCTATTACTGCCAGCAGTAATCCCCCAGGTGGTGGGAGTGCCACCAAAAATTTGGTTGGGTTTTCTTGGGGAACACAGGGGGACAGCAGCTACTCTTGTCTGTGATGGTGGCATGGGGTTTGCCAACTTCACTGCCTGTCCCAACACTTTGGGTAGGTACAGACAGGAGCCCTACATCAATGGTAGAAAAGCTGAGGCCTACAGAGACACTGGAGCCAGCATCACTATGGTGGCCCATAGGCTAGTTCCCTCTGAGCAGCTTTTGCCTGGTTTCTCATACCAGGTAACTAACATTGATGGCAAACAGAACAGTCATCCCATGGCAGAGGTATGTCTCAGCTGGGGAGGTGTCACTGGCCCTAAAATGGTGGCAGTGTCTCCAACCTTGCCTGTGGACTGCTTACTGGGGAATGACTTAGAACTCTCAGCTTGGGCTGGAGTTGAACAAGACACCCATTCTAAAATGGTAGGCCTTTCACAAAAGGGTAGTGGGGTTGTGCCAGCCACAACCCCTGTCCAAGTAGATTTCCTCCCTGAAAAGGTTGGAAGGGCAGTGGTAGCCACAGCCCAGGCAAAGACAGACTTCCCTGTAGAGATTGGCAGAGCTGTGACAGTCACAGCTCAAACCCAAACTGAGTGCCTCCCTGAAAAGGTTGGCAAGGCTGTAATGGTCTCAGCCCATACTCAGACTGACATAGGTGTAGTGAAGCCTGAAACTATGGATCACTCCACACAAACAGAGAGTAGTGGGGAGGAAGAAAAGTATCCCTCTCCCCAGACATTAGGAAAAGGTCAGCCTCCTCAGGGATCTGACCTCACCCCTTGTGAAGGAACTGCCCCAGAGGTAGCCAGGCCTGGCCTGGCCTGGCAGAGCCTCTGATGTCAGTGGCCCCTTCCAAGGTGGGACCCAGTCTGGTGCAGGTAGCCTGCCTCTCTCTACCCTGCCTCAGTCAGCCCAGGGCTGCAGAGGTCAGGGAGGCCAGTGGACCCCAAGAGGGCCCTTGTCCACAAGAACCCCCCCATCAAAAGAATGAGGATTGCCTGGCTAGTAGCCCTAGCCAGGTGATGGTTAAAAACATTCCTGAGGGATCCCCTTTACAGGTAGTTAGGGACCTCCCCCAGAGGGATTCTGCTGGGCACAGGCAAACATGGGACCTTAGAGCCCCAAACCTGACCTGTCCCTCCAGTAAGCCCACAAAAGGGACCCAGCCTCCAGCTTTAGGTAGCCAGAGGCTGACCCTGAGAGCACAGTGCAACTCAATGAAAGAAAGAAAGGCATCCATGGTGGAGGATGATTGGAAGAAGCTGAGGCCTCACTTTGAGGACACTCACTTCAGTACTCCATCTCAACACCAGCCTTTTACTTTGCAAAGACACACCAAAGGTAGAGATTCCCTATGGTGGAGACCCTATGATACCTTTAGGGTGAGGGATTGCTTAGTGGACCATGAGACAGGGGGTAACCATGCCAGTGCTGGTTCTTCCTTATATGGCCACTTAGGCAATAGAGGCTTACCTTGTCAAGGACAGCCTTATCTCCTTTCGTTTGGGGGGGGGGGGGTGTAGGAAGGTGGATATCTGACTATGGTTACCCCCAACTTTTTGCCTAGTGTCTAGCTGGTTTTTCGACTTAGTTGGCCTGAGATCCTGCCATTCAGGGTCTCAGGCTGTCTGCTCTCTCTTTAAAATGGACTCCATGTACCCTAGGCACATTCCCAATTGGTAAGGATCCCTTATTGGACCCTGTACAGTGTACCCTAGGTACCCAGGGCATAGGTGTACCCTAGGCCTCCCAGGGGCTGCAGCATGTATTATGCCACCCCTGGTCTGGCCTTCCAATCAGACACAACTGGCTGATCACTCAGCTGGGGCAAGGTTGTGTAATCACCCCTTGCTTAGATATAGTATACCTATATCTACCCTTAATATAGACACATGTGTACCTATCAGCCACTCCTATGGCAGGCCTTAACAATCCTGGAGGCAGAGTGCTTGGTAACATGTGAGATGGTGCTCTAGCATGAGCTGAGCCTGTCTGCAGCTTTCGGAACTATGTCCTTATAGCTGTTCTATGATATAGCCTACCATATACTCTTAAAGTGCCTTATAATCTTAAACGGTTATGGTAACTATGGTTTGGCTTTATCAAAACATGTCGTGTAAGGTGTCTAACACTTTGGAATAATACCCCCGTACCATTTCTGGTGATGAGGATATTATTCCCCCCTTCTGGAGGGAGAGACATGTTAAAATCCTACTTTGCTGTTTAACTCTAACCAAAGCCTCAGCATCACAAAATGGATGCTGCTGCCACAGACACGAGTCTGACCTCCTGCTGCTGGGAGTGATCCCGGCAAGGGAGGCTCGGACAATAGGTTTCCTGGTTGGGGAGGTGCTAGCACCTCCCCAGACAGACTTTAGTGTATTGGGGCAGGGAGGGCTGAAAGGAATGAGACATGCCTGGGGCACACAAGGTGTCCCATGCATAGTCCAGTTCAAACCGGTGCTGGGGCACTCCAGCCCCAGTCCTGGCGCGAAACCGGACAAAGGGAAGGGGGTGTAACCACCCCCTCCCAGGTCCCACCCATAAGGCGTGACCTAGCAGGCATCCCAGCCCCCCAGATTAGTATAAGAGTGGTAGCTGGGCCCCAGGAGATTAGATTATCCTGAACCTGCAACTTGAACAGAAAGTCTGGACCTTCGACATTCGACGAAAGAAGAAGACTGAAGAATCCACAAGTCCTGCGTGGGGCCCTTCTGCATTTTCCTGCTTGCTGCGTCTGTTCGGTTGCTTGCCCGTTGGCTAGCGGCCTTTGTGACGACACACCTTGAAATCTTCACTGCTGGTTTAGCTCCTCCAGACTGGCTCCCGCTTCTTTGCAAAAGAGAAGCACCCCAGACCTTCCTGGTCTGCACCAGAAGCAAGTCCTCCGTTCTTCGTGGGTTCCGCTTGCCAAGGCTTGGTGAGTCCTAGTTCGACTTCGACGCCGCCGACAGCAAGAGCCTTCGGGGGACAGCTCGCCTCCTGGTCCTGGTCATCCTCGACGTCTCCTGGTACCCGTGGCTGCAGCGACAAGCTTCACCTTTCACCTGCAATCTTCACGACATCGCCTGGTTCCTTCCTGGTTCCACGTGGTCACTGGCTAGTGACCTTGACTCTGTCCCTTCTGCTTGCAGGTATCCTCTCTTCTTGATCCCAGCCTTGGGATCCACCGGACACTCTTCACTGACTGCCTGTCAGCAACTTTCCTTCAGGCATCCATAGAAGTCCACGACGAAACCCGACGCAAGTTCACACCTATGCACCCGCAGCCCGTGGGCTAGGTAACTTGGGTACTTCGGTGCTCACAAGGGTAGTGACTATCCTAGGGTCTAGTTTCCGAGTCTCGACTCTCTAGCTGCTTCAGAAGTGTCCTTAAATGGTTAATTTCTAACTGCTAGTAATTCTAGCGACTTTTACGCATTACGCGTGAGTGTTTCCACTCTGCACCTGAATCCCGTGGGCCTCCCACTTCCTAACTGTTGCTACTGTAGTGTAGCCCCAGTGATTCCCTAGGCCTAGGCCTATCCTATTTCCGTGACAGTGGTCCTTATACCACTTCTTTAGTATATGGTTTGCGTGGCCCCTAGGGCCTAACTGTATTACTTACCTGTGTGACTTAATGTATGCTTGAATAAGAATGTGTTGTACTTACCTCTAATCTCATAAAGAGTGCTGAGGGTTTGACTAGAATAAATACACTTTATTTTATATATATATCTGTTGTGGTGTCCTTTCATTTGGTATTCAAGGGATTATAAATGGTATCACAGCTGGCTTCACATGCCATTCAGAGTTTAGCCTAAGACTGCTCTTGTCCATGCTACCACTAGGATAGCTGGTCTATAAGGTTGACTTTACAACCAATCACCATAAGGGTTGTTTGGACTGATATAAGGTGTACACTAGAACTAGTGACATCATACATCAGGCCAACTTCTCACAATCAATAGCTCTATCACGTGTTGGTCTTTAGATGTGGCTGTGAGTTGGGTCCAATTCATGGAGTAGATAGTCGACCTCCTTACACCAGTTAAAAGTTGATGTTAATTTGTTACTGCTAACTCGGCTTATCGCCTGCATTTTGGATCGCATTGCAGATTTGGCTGGTCGTTGAAAATATGGGGAAGTGGTGTTTTTGTGTTTTTTTCCCACGGGAACGCCTACTTTGCATTTCATTAGCGTTAGTTGTGGCTCTCGTTTGTGGCGATTTTGTTGGCGTAAGGTATCGCTGGAAGAGTGGTGAGATTTGCAGTTTTCACCAAGTTGAGAATGGGTTGATAATTAAAAAACACAGAAAAAAAGATAGGTTTAATGAACATTATAATTAGAAATTAGTATTTAAAAAACCTTTGAAATTCACAGAGAAAACCATAGGTTTCAGGCACGTTATAGTCAGAAATTAGCATTTAAAAAACCTTGGGTTTTTTGGACAGTTGGGACAGCAGGTCAGCACAAATTACTGAGCATCTATAATTTGGAAGCCCATTGAAGGGTCATTTTAAAATGCATATTGAGTGTTGCAATGCAGAGTCTATAAGAGACAGAACACTGAGTGAAAGTGATTACATAGCGCAGCATGAACATTTGTGAACTCACATGTAAAACCTGCTAAAATTGAAATGTGCTGAGAAGGTTTTGCCTTTCAGTATGTCTGCATGCACCCTGGCAGCCTTTGATCAAGGAGCTGTGCTCCGAAACGCGTAAGGCAAACAAAGAACTGTGAATTAAAAATGCTGTTTGCTTTTAATAGATCTGCTGTGGAGTGCGTCTTTAAAGTGGGGACACATGGATGAACATGAAACTGAACGGCAGCCCAGCCGTGAAGACTGCACCACCCTGAGTTGGGGCCATGAAAGATTGGAAATCTGGAGCCAGTTCGGACAGCCGATCAGCACAAATTACTGAGCATCTATAATTTGGAGGCCCTTTGAAGGGTAATTTTAAAATGCATATTCAGTGTTCCAATGCAGAGTCTACTAGAGATAGAACACTGTCTGAAAGGGACTACATATACCAGCATGAACGCTTGTTAACTCACCTGTGAAACCTACTAAAGTTCAATGGAAATGTGTTGAGAACTTTTTGCCTTTCAGTATGTCTGCGTGCACCCTGGCACCTGTGATGAAGGAGCTGTGCTCCGAAACGCGTAAGGCAAACAAAGAACTGTGAATTAAAAATGGCTTTTACTTTTACTTCTAACTGAACGACAGTCCGGCCATGAAGACTGCACCACCCCGAGTTGGGGCCATGAAAGCCTGGAAATCCGGAGCAGGTTGGGACTGCAGATCAGCACAAATGACTGAGCATCTATAATTTGGAGGCCCACTGGAGGGTTATTTTAAAAGGCATATTCAGTGCTGCAATGCAGAGTCTACAAGAGACAGAACACTGTCTGAAAGGGACTACATATCCCAGCATGAGCACTTGTTAACTCACCTGTGAGACCTTCTAAAGGTCAATTGAAATGTGCTGAGAAGTTTTTGCCTTTCAGTATGTTTGCGTGAACCCTGGCAGCCTGTGCTCAAGGAGCTGTACTCCTAAACACGTAAGGCAAACAAAGAACTCTGAATTAAAAATGCTTTTTGCTTAGACTAGATCTGCTGTGGAGTGTGTCTTTAAAGTGGGGACACATTGATGAATATGTAACTGAACAGCAGTCCGGCCATGAAGACTGCACCACCCCGAATTGGGGCCATGAAAGCCTGGAAATCCGGAGCCGGTTGGTGTAGGAAAGTAGTATCTGCTTCTTATGGGTACCCCCACTTTTTGCTGATGTCACACTGTTTTTGGACTAGTCTGACTGGGATCCTGCTATTCAGGACCCCAGTCTATCTGCTTTATCCCTTAAATTGCTAAGTATGTACTCTAGGTACACTCCAGATTGAATTCTGGGGTACTCTTATCAGTCCCTAGTATGTGGTATACCATGTACCCAGGGCATAGGTACCCCAGAAGCCTCCCTTGGGCTGAAGCTTGTATTATGCCATCCACAAGAGGCCATTCAAATTGACACGACAAGCCTGCTACAGCAGACTGTGTAAGCTGGTGCTTGCAATACCTACCTAAGATATAGGTTCACTATATCTATCTAAATCACTACACTTAAATACCTATCAGTCACCCCTATGGCAGGTCTTATCAATCCTGAAGGCAGGGTGCTGGGTTTTATGTGAGAGGGTGCCCCTGCATGAGCAGAGCCCCTCTGCAGCCTTCGGAGACCATTCTCTGGGATTGTCTGTGATGCAGCCAGACAGATATGTTTAAGTGCATTATAACCGCGCGGTAAATGCTAACTTTAAAATGGCTGCTTAGAAACATGTTGTGTTTGATGTCAAACACTTTGGAATCATACCTCCACACCTGCAACTGGTGTGGGAGGTATGATTCCACCCTTCCAAAGGGACATATGTGGTTCACCGGACTACCCGGTACCAGCTTTCTCGACCTGGGCAGCACAAAATGGATGCTGCCAGCCACAGACATGATTCTGCTCTCCTGCTTCTGAGCCAAGCTCGAGCAGAGGAAGGCATGACAATAGGCATCCTGTCACAGGGAGGTGTGACCACCTCCCAGACAGGGTTTAGTGTATTGGGGCTGGGTGGGTGCACAATGAGAGTGCCAGAAAGTCTGCACTGGGGGCACATTTGGTGTCCCTGTGCATAGTCCAGCTCAAACCAGTTCTGGGAGCCATTGGCTCCTGCTCTGGTGCCAAACTGAACAAAGGACATGCGTGTAGCAACCCCTCTGTCCTGCCCCTCCCCTAGGAGGGTCCACAGAATCTTTCCACCCCTTCCCATGGGTATAAAGTGGGTTACCTGACTACTGGACTTTATCTGAACAAGATTCTGCTAAAAAGAAACCAGGTACTTCGACTGCCTGCACGATGCTGGACGACTGAAGAATCTCCCTTGGAGTAAAGGAGTTACTCCCCTGCAAAAGCAGGCATCTAAATGCGACTAACCGGTTTGCTTCTCCTGAGCTCCTGAGGACTACGATGATTTAAGCAACACAGGAGGTGGGTATCCAAAGGTCCCTGAGGTTGATCTGCCCTCTCAGCGATTCTGAGACCAGTATCCCTTTGGGGATCGTGCAACCCGAACCCCTGTGCACTGCGTACATTTGCAGTTGCATATGCTTGTTGACGATTCCTGAGCTTGTGCATTGGACTCCTGACCCTGAGCAGTATTTGCACCGAAGATTTCTGGCCTCCACTCACCGGCTGTCCTGTGGGCTGGTACTTTGCAAACTTGCTTGAGGTATCCTCGAGATCCCTGGTCTGTTGGCCTGTGGGTCCTGGTGAGGGTCACCTTGTTTCTTCTTGAGCTTACCCAATTGCTCCAGACGTGCCCTGACTCGCCATTGCTTGGAGAGTCCCCTGGACCTTGCCAGTCCACACCGTAAACTGTTGCCTCTGACCGCGTTGGTTGCATTTGCCAAGGCTTGTTGGTGCTCCAATCGGATATCGACCTCTCAGCACTCGACATCCTTTGTGGGACAGCTCACCCCGGATCCTGGTAGTCCTCGAAGTTTCAAGCAACCCTTCTTCACTCCTAAAGCACTCGACATTGGTGGGCATTCAACTTCTGAGCCCCTGGTCACCTGAAGTGACCCAGACTCTGTCCCCTCTGCTTTCAGGTTCCTCTCACCTAGAATCCAGTCTTGGATTCTACCAGACACTCTTCGGCCTCCTGGAAGCAGTACTTTTTTGCAACTCTCCATTGAAAGCGACAAAGGTTTCCGACACCACTTGACCCCTATGCACCCGGCTCCTCTGGGATAGATAACACGGGTACTTCGGTACTCACTGGTGGGTTGGCCTTAGAACCTCCTATGTTCCAAAGGGTTGGCTCGAAGTCCTCTTAGAAGTGTCCTTAACTTGTAACTTTACAACCGCGACTTTCCCATAGAGTTGTATGGAGCACACGTTCGTGTTTCCTCACTGCACCCGTCCTCCCTGGGCTTCCTGTGTCACTCCTCTGGGTGGTTCCTTGGGGTCCCAGCGATTCTACATGCTCTAGGCACTGTGTCTAGTCAAGTCGTTGTTGTTATACAATTTTTTTAGTATATGGTTCGGTCTCCCCCTGGAGCCCGCTGTATAATTTGCTATTTACAAATGTTCTATTGATTCAGTATTGTGTACTTTGTGCCCTAGTCTCGTATAGAGACTAGTAGAGAGCGTTATATTAATAAATACATATTTTATACAACACTGTGTGGTTCTCCTTTCATTTAGTCATTTAGGACGTGATATTCTGGTAAAACAAACTGCTTTACATTCCTTCAAGATTAAGCATGAAGGCTGCTCTCCACAGCTACCACTAGGATAGTTTTCTAAAGGTTATCTTTGACCTCATACTTCATAAGGGTCATGTGGACTGGTACAGGGTGCACACTTTAATTAGTGGACAGTGTTGGACTCTGCCCTTTTTGCAGGGTCATCCCTGAACTTTTTGCCATCCTACTGTATTTTTCTGACCTGTTGTTGGCTGTTTTATGACTCTGGGCACTTTACCACTGCTGATCAGTGCTAAAGTGCATATGCTCTCCCTATTGTACATTGATGTATGAATTAGTGACTCCATGATTGGCTGATTTAGTTTACTTGTTAGACCCTAGTACAGTGCACTGAGTGTTCCCAGGCTTGTAAATCAAATGCTGCTGGTGGGCTTGCAGCACTGGTTGTGCCACCCACAGACGCAGCCTGTAAAGTGTGTCTCAGGTCTGCCATTACAGAGTTTAGTCTAGTACTGCCATGCTGACTGGGCAAGTGCACCCACTTGCCAGTCCCTAAACCTTCCCTTGTCTGCATATTAGTCACCCCTATGGTAGGCCCAAGGGCAGGGTGCATTGTAAGTATAAGGTAGGACATGCCCTGGTGTGTGTGGCATGACCTAATAGTGAATTACAGCCATTTTCGTTTTTCACTATTGCAAGGCTAACTGTTCCCCATAGGCCAAAATGGGCAGTTTGATTATTACATCTTATAATCCTAACTGACTCAGGGAACCAGTTAGAAATTCGAGTTTAGTATGCCTGAACTCGGAATGATAAAATACATCTTTTAGTGAAGTTGGTTTTAACATTCTGTGTTTGAAAATACCACTTTTAGAAAGTAGGTATTTTCCTGCCCAACTATCCAAGCCTGCCTCTGCTAGGTTGTGTATTCCTTGTCTTGAGTTTGAGTGACAGGGGCTGGGGGACAGGGTGAGTCAGCACAGCGCTGAATAGAGAGATTAACATGTAGATGGGTGGGAGGAGTTTCACCTGGGACCTGAATAGGGCTGTGCCTTCCCTCCACAATGCTGGCTCCACCTCCTGTGGTGCGTCTGATGTCCCTGGCCTGCACTGTGAAAGGAAAGAAGGAGTCTTGTCAACAAAGTGCCCCAGGACTGACCAGAACTGGTTTGAACTAGGCAAAGGCCTCTCTGCCTTCAGAGAACAAAGGGAAAATGAGTATAAAAGAGGGGTCCCAAACCCCAGAACTTCAGATCACTTTGGGAAACAAGAAGAACCTTTGCTGAGGAGAGGAACCAGAGAAACTGAGGAAGAGACTGTCCCTAGCTGAGTGCTGTTTGGGGGATTGTCCTGCAGTGGTTGCCTGACTGCCAAAGAAAGGAGAAAGGAACTTTGTGTGTACTTTATTCAACTTGTGAAGGATCTCCAAGGGCTTGAGATAGAGCTTGCCTCCTGCTGAAGTCTCAGGGACAACAGACTTTACGCACTAGCTCCCCAAGAGTTCTATTGAAGTGCCTACTGTTGGGTTGGGCCTTCCAAGGGACTGCGTGTCGCAAGGAGCTGGAAGCGCAACTCACGAAGAAGAAGCATGTCACTGCCGCTGTCGTCGCATCACTGGAGAAGGGTGTCGTTGCTGCAGCTCTCGCTTCGTATCGCAGAAGCGCCTCGCCGCAGAAGAGTGTTGCCGTCGCATCAGACGCCATCACATTATCAGAGAAGCGTGTCGCCGTGGCAGCCGCTGTCGCCGTATCACCGGAGAAGGGTGTCGCCGCTGCAGCCGTCGCGTCGCATCGCCGAAGCATCTCGCATCACCAGAGAAGAGTGTTGCCGTCGCATCAGACGCCGTTTCATCACCGAAGAAGCGTGTCGCAGGGCCTGTAGCGGCTCGGAAGAATCGTTGAGTTGCCGCACGGCCGGCAAGCATGCACGCATCGTGTTGCATCGAGAAGAAGACACCATTTTTGTTTAATTGCACCGAAATTTTCATCACATCACGGTGTTGCAGGTCGCACTGTCACGAAAGCGCAGTAAGAAACCCACGCATCACCTCCCCACGCTGAGAAGAACCAACACATCCCCTACGAATCAGTAGGGACACGATGCATCACCATTCTCGCGTGTAAGGAACTGATGCATCACCTTCCCTGCAACACTTTTGTTGTATAGAGTTACGCATCCAAAGGTACATTGAACTTAAAGTGTCGCATTTACCATCTTAAAAGAACTAAGCTATTTCTACCATTTTTAAAGGACAGTATTGTGGATTTTTGTCATCTGTGGTCTTGTCATAAGTCTATATAAAGAATACTTATTTTTTATATAAAACCTGTGTGTGTCCATCTGTAGTGTTGTCACTGGATTACTGTATGTGTCCACACATGCTTTACACACTGCCTCTGAGATAAGCCTGTCTGCTCGTGCCAAGCTACCAAGGTGGTGAGCAGGGGTTATTTTAGGAGTGTACCCCCTTACCCTGACTAGACGCAAGTGTCCCTATTTAGTTAAAGGTACCTACCTCTGCCAACTAGAGACCCCCAGTTGTAACAGACAGCATATAACAGGCCACCTTCTCACAGTTGGGACAGCAGATCAGCACAATTTACTGAGCATCTATAATTTGGAGGCCCACTGGAAGGTAATTTTAAAAAGCATAGTAAGTGTTGCAATGCAGAGTCTACAAGAGACAGAACACTGTATGAAAGGGAGTATATATCCCAGCATGAACACTTGTTAACTCACCTGTGAAACCTACTAAAGGTCAATTGAAATGTGTTGAGAAGTTTTTGCCTTTCAGTATGTCTGCGTGCACCCTGGCAGCTTGTGATCAAGGAGCTGTGCTTCGAAACGCGTAAGGCAAACAAGGAACTCTCAATTAAAAATGTCTTTTGGTTTTACTAGATCTACTGTGGAGTCTGTCTTTAAAGTGGGGACACATTGGTGAACATGTAACTGAACGGCAGTCCGTCCGTGAAGACCGTACCACCTTGAGTTGTGGCCATGAAAGCCTGGAAATCCGGAGCTGGTTGGGACATCAGATCAGCACAAATCACTGAGCATCTATAATTTGGAGGCCCACTGGAGGGTCATTTTAAAATGCATATTCAGTGTTGCAATGCAGAGTCTACAGGAAACAGAACACTGAGTGAAAGGGACTACTTATCCAAGCATGAACACGTGTTAACTCACATGTGAAACCTACATGTGAAACCTACTCAAATTGAAATGTGATGGGAAGTTTCTGCCTTTCAGTATGTCTGCATGCACCCTGGCAGCCTGTGATCAAGGATTATCAGACCCTAATATAACACTTGATACACCCACTCTAAAATCCAGACTATAATTTTTGAAACCATGAACACACCAATAGCAGTTAGTGCATATCCACTCTCTAATTTGTAGGACTACACACATCCATTCATTCACCCATACAGTCACTCATACATACAGTCAGCCATCAATACAGCATAATCATATCCAGTCACATATCTATACAGACACTCACACACCGCCTCTCATTCATAGAGTTATTCACACACCTAGTCAGTAATGGAAATAATCAATCACACCTTCATTTACTCACCTGTACAGTTATACACATACCACGTCACTTATTTAAACATATACTAACACATACTTGCACTCTAATACAATAACTAATACAAGCACACACTGATCCATACAGGCACTCTCACAATCACTCACTCACATATAGTCATTTATACAGTCCAACACTCATATATACTGCCTTTCACATATGGAGTTACTCACCCATGTACCACTGAGGCATCCATTTACTCACCAAGCCATACAGCCCTTTACAGATACAGACTTGAACACATATACCCAGTGAATTATCCACTCACACATCTATGCACAGAGTCACACCCCCCACCCACCTACACAGACACTCAGGCACCCATACAGGTACTCAGACAAGCAATCAATAGCTCATATAGATCCTCATTTAGTTGCTAACCAAACCATGCAACTGCTTACACACCAACTGACAACCTAAAGTGTGTGAATTCAAAACCAAAGCACAGGTGCACCACTCAAAGAAAACTTGTGTCCAAAAGGATCATTTTGACGTCCATATCAAATAAAGAGAATTCTTAAATGTATTCCTGTTTCTTTCTCTTTTATTGTTTCATTTTCATTTCATGTTGCAGAAACACAGCGTTCAACACACAGAACAGCCGACGCGTTTCGTCCCCTTGAGGGACTTCTTCAGGGCTGATATAAACAAATAAAATATACAAATATAAAAACATGACTTACAACAAATATACAAAACAGTTTTTACATAAAGGTATGTGGGCTGATTTAATGCCCACATACACAACAGACGACAGACCAACAGATTCACAAACAACAATAAAGGTTAATATTTACATCGCACATTACATTAATACTTGATAAATACCAAAAAAAGAAAAGAAGGGAAATGGTCAAAACAGGTCCCAGCCAGGATCCGATTCAACCAAAGAAAAAAGACCCTCATATTTTCTTTTCTATTTCTTACGGTCTCGTCACATCAATATACCAAGTTATGTTGATACATTGCGGTCCATTAGGACTGTAAAAACAGGTTAGGTTCTGTTATTTGGAAGGTTCCACTGTCAGATTCTCCTTTTCCTAAACTGTGTGAATGTCTGTATCAGTCGCTAACACATGAATTAAGCAAGACACAATTAATCTCTCACTTATACAGTCAGTCACACACCTACTTAATCATCCATCCTGACTCTTATACACGCATTCATTCTTCAATACACCTTGGCATATATATATAAAGCATATTTACATTTTATAGAAACACACATTCACTGGATGATGTCATCAGTGATGTCATCAGTGATGTCATTTGAGATGTCATCAGTGATATCACTGACCATGTCATGAATGATGTAATATGTGACTTCATCAGCAGTGCATTGCGGGGGCGCGAGTTATAGTTAGCTCAACTAACTATAACAGGGGAATTTCTATGGTTTTCTATGAGTGAAATGTCCAACTAACTATAACAACCCTGTTTTTTTCAGTGAATTTCAAAGGTTTTTTAAATGCTAATTCCTAACTATAACATCCCTGAAACCTATGGTTTTTTCAGTGAATATATATATATATATATATGTAGTAGTATTGTATGTAAGGAGTACCATACACATGCTACACGAAAGAATACTACAGCACTTAAAGACAATAAGAAATATGGATCACAGTTACCCGGTAGCTCGTCATATGCATGAGTACCATAATGGAAGATGTGAAGATTTGCAGTATTTTGTTATCGATTATGTACGGAACAATAGGAGAGTGGGGTAACAGAGAGTTAAAGTTAAGACAGCTTGAATCAAGGTATATCATTTTAAATTCCAAAATCCCATCAGGCTTAAATTCGGATGAAGAATCATATAGACATATTTGAAGAAGAGTTCTAAATGAATGCACGCTCTGAGTCCTGCTGACAGGACACTAAGTTTGAGTATGAGACATGAGATTTTTAATATATAGGTTAATATTTAGATGCACACTAAGCACTTCAATTAGCACAAATGGTTTGAAGTACAAATAGGGAGAGATAAAGCTAGTAAGGTTTGACTCTATTCTTGATTCTTTTCTTTTATACAATCTGTTAACACCATACAATACAAAAGATAAATACCTTAACGAACAAATAAGCATCATCAGGTTCTTATGGGTACTATTTGGTATGTTCCATCAAGGATTCCATGGAAAATACATCTTATTGTTTGGGCTATGTTTAGATTAATACAGACGATCTGGATATATTTTAAGGATTGTATAGGAATTAATATGAATAGTAGAGAGAAAGCAAGCCATCACTTTGCCCCAATGAGAAAGATGTTAAATGCACACTAGCACTGTATTATTAGTGAATAGAATTAATTTCCTGTGAGTTAATTAAATTCGGTATAAGAATACAACATAAGTTTTATTTCATCTTTTGCATGAATGTTGTTGTAAGAAAAAGGTTTTGTCCTACAATATTAGGTAACGTACTTTAAAAAATGTTTACAGCACTTGCACTTTATAAAAAAAAGGAAAAAAGAAAAAAAGAAAAAGACATTTGTGAAACACTTAGTAAAAGATCAGTAGTAAGTTTGCCATTTCCATGCTGAGCAAGCAGTAGTCATTGGATGATGGATATTTAAATAATGAACTCTTAAAAATGGCTCCTACATGTGAACAAGGCAGCTGTGACTTTTCGAAACGCGTAATGCTGTTTTGATGAAAGAGAATAACAAATCTACTGATTAAATAAACCCCCGGTGTTGTCGGTACCTGTGCTACCTTGGAGCAGGAGCCCCCGTTAAAGACGCACTCCACAGCAGATCTAGTAAAAGTAAAAGGCATTTTAATTCAGAGTTCTTAGGTTGCCTTACACGTTTCGGAGCACAGCTCCTTGATCACAGGCTTCCAGGGTGCATGCAGACATACTGAAAGGCAGAAACTTCTCATTAGTGTTCTGTCTCTTGTAGACTCTGCACTGCAACACTTACTAAGCATTTGAAAATTACCCTCAAGTGGGCCTCCAAATTATAGATGCTCAGTAATTTGTGCTGATCGGCTGTCCGAACTGGCTCAAGATTTTCAGGTTTTCATGGCCCCAACTCAAGGTGGTGTAGTCTTCACGGCCGGGCTGCCGTTCAGTTACATGTTCATCAATGTGTCCCCACTTTAAAGCCGCACTCCACAGCAGATCTATTAAAAGCAAACAGCATTTTTAATTCACAGTTCTTTGTTTGACTTAGGCGTTTGGGAGCACAGCTCCTTGATCACAGGCTGCCAGGGCGCACGCAGACATACTGAAAGGCAGAAACTTCTCATCACATTTCAATTTGAGTAGGTTTCACATGTAGGTTTCACATGTGAGTTAACAAGTGTTCATGCTTGGATAAGTAGTCCCTTTCACTCAGTGTTTTGTTTCCTGTAGACTCTGCATTGCAACACTGAATATGCATTTTAAAATTACCCTCCAGTGGGCCTCCAAATTATAGATGCTCAGTGATTTGTGCTGATCTGATGTCCCAACCGGCTCCGGATTTCCAGGCTTTCATGGCCACAACTCAAGGTGGTACCGTCTTCACGGACGGACTGCCGTTCAGTTACATGTTCATCAATGTGTCCCCACTTTAAAGACAGACTCCACAGCAGATCTAGTGAAACCAAAAGACATTTTTAATTGAGAGTTCCTTGTTTGCCTTAAGCGTTTCGAAGCACAGCTCCTTGATCACAAGCTGCCAGGGTGCACACAGACATACTGAAAGGCAAAAACTTCTCAACACATTTCAATTGACCTTTAGTAGGTTTCACAGGTGAGTTAACAAGTGTTCATGCTGGGATATATAGTCCCTTTCAGACAGTGTTCTGTCTCTTGTAGACTCTGCATTGCAACACTTACTATGCTTTTTAAAATTACCTTCCAGTGGGCCTCCAAATTATAGATGCTCAGTAATTTGTGCTGATCTGCTGTCCCAACTGTCAGAAGGTGGCCTGTTATATGCTGTCTGTTACAACTGGGGGTCTCTAGTTTGCAGAGGTAGGTACCTTTGACTAAATAGGGACACTTGCGTCTAGTCAGGGTAAGGGAGTACACTCCTAAAATAACCCCTGCTCACCACCTTGGTAGCTTGGCACGAGCAGACAGGCTTATCTCAGAGGCAGTGTGTAAAGCATTTGTGGACACATACAGTAATCCAGTGACAACACTACAGATGGACACACACAGGTTTTATATAAAAAATAAGTATTCTTTATATAGACTTATGACAAGACCACAAATGACAAAAATCCACAATACTGTACTTTACAAATGGTAGAAATAGCTTAGTTCTTTTAAGATGGTAAATGCGACACTTTAAGTTCAATGTACCTTTGGATGCGTAACTCTATACTAAAAAAGTGTTGCAGGAAAGGTGATGCATCAGTTCCTTACACGCGAGAACGGTGATGCATCATGTCCCTACTGATGCGTAGGGGATTTGTCGGTTCTTCTCGGCGTGGGGACGTGATGTGTGGGTTTCTTACTGCGCTTTCGTGGCAGTGCGACCTGCAACACCTTGATGCGATGAAAATTTCGGTGCAATGAAACAAAAATGGTGTCTTCTTCTCGATGCAACACGATGCGTGCATGCTCGCCGGCCGTGCGGCAACTCAACGATTCTTCCGAGCCGCAACAGGCCCTGCGACACACGTTTCTTTGGTGATGAAACGGCTTCTGATGCGACGGCAACACTCTTCTCTGGTGATGCGAGATGCTTCAGCGATGCGATGCAACGCGACAGCTGTAGCGGCGACACTCTTGTCCTGTGATGCGGCGACAGCGGTTGCGGCGTCGACACGCTTCTCCGATGATGTGACGGCGTCTGATGCGACGGCAACACTCTTCTCCGGCGATGCGAGGCGCTTCTGCGATAGGAAGCGACAGCTGCAGCAGCGACACCCTTCTCCAGTGATGTGACGACAGCGGCAGTGACACGCTTCTTCGTGAGTTGCGCTTCCAGCTCCTTGCGACATGCAGTCCCTCAGAAGGCCCAACCCAACAGTAGGCACTTCAAAAGAACTCTTGGGGAGCTGGTGGGTAAAGTCTGTTGTCCCTGAGACTTCAGCAGGAGGCAAGCTCTATCTCAAGCCCTTGAAGATCCTTCACAAGTTGAATAAAGTACACACAAAGTTCCTTTCTCCTTTCTTTGGCAGTCACGCAACCACTGCAGGCCAATCCCCCAAACAGCACTCAGCTAGGGATAGTCTCTTCCTCAGTTTCTCTGGTTCCTCTCCTCAGCAAAGGTTCTTCTTGTTTCCCAAAGTGATCTAAAGTTCTGGGGTTTGGGACCCCTCTTTTAAACTCATTTTCCCTTTGTTCTCTGAAGGCAGAGAGGCCTTTGTCTAGTCCAAACCAGTTCTGGTCAGTCCTGGGGCACTTTGTTCACAAGACTCCTTCTTTCCTTTCACAGTGCAGGCCAGGGACATCAGACGCACAATAGGAGGTGGAGCCAGCATTGTGGAGGGAAGGCACAGCCCTATTCAGGTCCCAGGTGCAACTCCTCCCACCCATCTACATGCAGATCTCTCTATTCAGCCCTGTGCTGACTCACCCTGTCCCCCAGCCCCTATCACTCAAACTCCAGACAAGGAATACACAACCTAGCAGAGGCAGGCTTGGATAGTTGGGCAGGAAAATACCTACTTTTTAAAAGTGGTATTTTCAAACACAGAATGTTAAAACAAACTGCACTAAAAGATGTATTTTATCATTCCGAGTTCAGGCATACTAAACTCGAATTTCTAACTGGTTCCCTGAGTCAGTTAGGATTATAAGATGTAATAATCAAACTGCCCATTCTGGCCTATGGGGAACAGGTAGTCCTTGCAATAGTGAAAAACGAAAATGGCTGTAATTCCCTATTAGGTCATGCCACACACACCAGGGCATGTCCTACCTTATACTTACAATGCACCCTGCCCTTGGGCCTACCATATGGGTGACTAATATGCAGACAAGGGAAGGTTTAGGGACTGGCAAGTGGGTGCACTTGCCCAGTCAGCATGGCAGTACCAGACTAAACACAGGCTCTGTAATGGCAGACCTGAGACACACTTTACAGGCTGCTTCTGTGGGTGGCACAACCAGTGCTGCAAGCCCACCAGCAGCATTTAATTTACGAGCCTGGGCACACTCAGTGCACTGTACTAGGGTCTAACAAGTAAACTAATTCAGCCAATCATGAAGTCACTAATTCATACATCAATTTACAATAGGGAGAGCATATGCAGTTTAGCACTGATCAGCAGTGGCAAAGTGCCCAGAGTCATAAAACAGCCAACAACAGGTCAGAAAAAATACAGGAGGATGGCAAAAAGTTCAGGGATGACCCTGCAAAAAGGGCAGAGTCCAACACTGTCCACTAATTAAAGTGTGCACCCTGTACCAGTCCACATGACCCTTATGAAGTATGAGGTCAAAGATAACCTTTAGAAAACTATCCTAGTGGTAGCTGTGGAGAGCAGCCTTCGTGCTTAATCTTAAAGGAATGTAAAGCAGTTTGTTTTACCAGAATATCACGTCCTAAATGACTAAATGAAAGGAGAACCACACAGTGTTGTATAAAATATGTATTTATTAATATAACGCTCTCTACTAGTCTCTATACGAGACTAGGGCACAAAGTACACAATACTGAATCAATAGAACATTTGTAAATAGCAAATTATACAGCGGGCTCCAGGGGGAGACCAAACCATATAATAAAAAAATGGTATAACAACAACGTCTTGACTAGACACAGTGCCTAGAGCATGTAGAATCTTTGGGACCCCAAGGAACCACCTAGAGGAGTGACACAGGAAGCCCAGGGAGGACGGGTGCAGTGAGGAAACACGAACGTGTGCTCCGTACAACTCTATGGGAAAGTCGCGGTTGTAAAGTTACAAGTTAAGGACACTTCTAAGAGGACTTCGAGCCAACCCTTTGGAACATAGGAGGTTCTGAGGCCAACCCACCAGTGAGTACCGAAGTACCCGTGTTACCTATCCCAGAGGAGCCGGGTGCATAGGGGTCAAGTGGTGTCGGAAACCTTCGGCATTTTCACTGGAGAGTTGCAAAGAAGTACTTCTGCCAGGAGGGCGAAGAGTGTCCGGTAGAATCCAAGCCTGGATTCTAGGTGAGAGGAACCTGAAAGCAGAGGGGACAGAGTCTGGGTCACTTCAGGTGACCAGGGGCTCAGAAGTTGAATGCCCACCAATGTCGAGTGCTTTAGGAGTGAAGAAGGGTTGCTTGAAACTTCGAGGACTACCAGGATCCGGGGTGAGCTGTCCCACAAAGGATGTCGAGTGCTGAGAGGTCGATATCCGATTGGAGCACCAACAAGCCTTGGCAAATGCAACCAACGCGGTCAGAGGCAACAGTTTACGGTGTGGACTGGCAAGGTCCAGGGGACTCTCCAAGCAATGGGGAGTCAGGGCATGTCTGGAGCAATCGGGTAAGCTCAAGAAGGAACAAGGTGACCCTCACCAGGACCCACAGGCCAACAGACCAGGGATCCCGAGGATACCTCAAGCAAGTTTGCAAAGTACCAGCCCACAAGACAGTCGGTGAGTGGAGGCCAGAAATCTTCAGTGCAAATACTGCTCAGGGTCAGGAGTTCAATGCACAAGCTCAGGAATTGTCAACAAGCATATGCAACTGCAAATGTACGCAGTGCACAGGGGTTCAGGTTGCACGATACCCCAAAGGATACTGGTCTCAGAATCGCTGAGAGGGCAGATCAACCTCAGGGACCTTTGGATACCCACCTCATGTGTTGCTTAAATCATCGGAGTCCTCAGGAGCTCAGGAGAAGCAAACCGGTTAGTCGCATTTAGATGCCTGCTTTTGCAGGGGAGTAACTCCTTTACTCCAAGGGAGATTCTTCAGTCGTCCAGCATCGTGCAGGCAGTCGAAGTACCTGGTTTGTTTTTAGCAGAATCTTGTCCAGATAAAATCTAAAGTCCTGTAGTCAGGTAATCCACTTTATACCCATGGGAAGGGGTGGAAAGATTCTGTGGACCCTCCTAGGGGAGGGACAGGACAGAGAGGTTGCTACACCCATGTCCTTTGTCCAGTTTGGCACCAGAGCAGGAGTCAATGGCTCCCAGAACTGGTTTGAGCTGGACTATGCACAGGGACACCAAATGTGCCCCCAGTGCAGACTTTCTGGCACTCTCATTGTGCACCCACCCAGCCCCAATACACTAAACCCTGTCTGGGAGGTGGTCACACCTCCCTGTGACAGGATGCCTATTGTCATGCCTTCCTCTGCTCGAGCTTGGCTCAAAAGCAGGAGAGCAGAATCATGTCTGTGGCTGGCAGCATCCATTTTGTGCTGCCCAGGTCAAGAAAGCTGGTACCGGGTAGTCCGGTGACCCACATATGTCCCTTTGGAAGGGTGGAATCATACCTCCCACACCAGTTACTGGTGTGGAGGTATGATTCCAAAGTGTTTGACACCAAACACGACATGTTTCTAAGCAGCCATTTTAAAGTTAGCATTTACCGCGAGGTTATAATGCACTTAAACATATATGTCTGGCTGCATCACAGACAATCCCAGAGAATGGTCTCCGAAGGCTGCAGAGGGGCTCTGCTCATGCAGGGGCACCCTCTCACGTAAAACCCAGCACCCTGCCTTCAGGATTGATAAGACCTGCCATAGGGGTGACTGATAGGTATTTAAGTGTAGTGATTTAGATAGATATAGTGAACCTATATCTTAGGTAGGTATTGCAAGCACTAGCTTACAAAGTCTGTTGTAGCAGGCTTGTCGTGTCAATTTGAATGGCCTCTCATGGGTGGCATAATACATGCTTCAGCCCAAGGGAGGCCTCTGGGGTACCTATGCCCTGGGTACATGGTGTACCACATACTAGGGACTGATAAGAGTACCCCCAGAATTCAATCTGGAGTGTACCTAGAGTACATACTTAGCAATTTAAGGGATAAAGCAGATAGACTGGGGTCCTGAATAGCAGGATCCCAGTCAGACTAGTCCAAAAACAGTGTGACATCTGCAAAAAGTGGGGGTACCCATAAGAAGCAGATACTACTTTCCTACACCAACCGGCTACGGCTTTCCAGGCTTTCATGGCCCCAAATCGGGGTGGTGCAGTCATCACAGCCGGACTGCCGTTCAGTTATATGTTCATCAATGTGTCCCCACTTTAAAGACGCACTCCACAGCAGATCTAGTAAAAACAAAAGGCATTTTTAATTCACAGTTCTTTGTTTGCCTTATGCGTTTCAGAGCACAGCTCCTTGATCGCAGGCTGCCAGGGTGCATGCAGACATACTGAAAGGCAAAACTTCTCAGAACATTTCAATTGACCTTTAGTAGGTCTGACAGGTGAGTTAACAAGTGTTCATGATGGGATATGTAGTCCCTTTCAGACAGTGTTCTGTCTCTTGTAGACTCTGCATTGCAGCACTGAATATGCCTTTTAAAATAACCCTCCAGTGGGCCTCCAAATTATAGATGCTCAGTCATTTGTGCTGATCTGCAGTCCCAACCTGCTCCGGATTTCCAGGCTTTCATGGCCCCAACTCGGGGTGGTGCAGTCTTCATGGCCGGACTGTCGTTCAGTTAGAAGTAAAAGTAAAACCAATTTTTAATTCACAGTTCTTTGTTTGCCTTACGCGTTTCGGAGCACAGCTCCTTCATCACAGGTGCCAGGGTGCACGCAGACATACTGAAAGGCAAAAAGTTCTCAACACATTTCCATTGAACTTTAGTAGATTTCACAGGTGAGTTAACAAGCGTTCATGCTGGTATATGTAGTCCCTTTCAGACAGTGTTCTATCTCTAGTAGACTCTGCATTGGAACACTGAATATGCATTTTAAAATTACCCTTCAAAGGGCCTCCAAATTATAGATGCTCAGTAATTTGTGCTGATCGGCTGTCCGAACTGGCTCCTGATTTAGAGTCTTTCATGGCCCCAACTCAGGGTGGTGCAGTCTTCACGGCCGGGCTGCCCTTCAGTTACAAGTTCATCGATGCGTCCCCACTTTAAAGACGCACTCCACAGCAGATCTATTAAAAGCAAACAGCATTTTTAATTCACAGTTCTTTGCTTGCCTTGCGCGTTTCGGAGCACAGCTCCTTGATCAAAGGCTGCCAGGGTGCACGTAGACATACTGAAATGCAAAACCTTCTCAGCACATTTCAATTTTAGTAGGTTTTACATGTGAGTTCACAAATGTTCATGCTGCGATATGTAATCCCTTTCACTCAGTGTTCTGTCTCTTATAGACTCTGCATTGCAACACTCAATATGCATTTTAAAATTACCCTTCAGTGGGCCTCCAAATTATAGATGCTCAGTATTTTGTACTGATCTGCTGTCCCAACTGGCTCTGGATTTCCAGGCTTTTATGACCCCAACTCGGGGTGGTGCAGTCTTCATGGACGGACTGCCGTTCAGTTACATGTTCATCAATGTGTCCCCACTTTAAAGACGGACTCCACAGCAGATCTAGTAAAAGCAACTGGCATACTTAATTCACACTTCTTTCTTTGCCTCACGCGTTTCAGAACACAGTCCTTGATCACAGGTTGCCAGGGTGCACACAGACATGCTGAAAGGCAAAAACTTCTCAGCACATTTCAATTGACGTTTAGTAGGTTTTACAGGTGAGTTAACAAGTGTTCGTGCTGGGATATGTAGTCCCTTTCAGACAGTGTTCTGTCTCTTGTAGACTCTGCATTGCAGCACTGAATATGCATTTTAAAATGACCCTCCAGTGGGCCTCCAAATTATAGATGCTCAGTCATTTCTGCTGATCTGATGTCCCAACCCGCTCCTGATTTCCAGGCTTTCATGGCCCCAACTCGGGTGGTGCAGTCTTCACGGCCGGACTGTCATTCAGTTAGAGGTAAAAGTAAAAGGCACAGGCTGCCAGGAGGCGCTCAGACATACTGAAAGGCAAAATCTTCTCAGCACATTTCCATTGACCTTTAGTAGATTTCACAGGTCTATTAACAAGTGTTCATGCTGGTATATGTAGTCCCTTTCAGACACTGTTCGGTCTCTTATAGACTCTGCATTGCAACACTTACTATGCATTTTAAAATTACCCTCCAGTGGGCCTCCAAATTATAGATGCTCAGTAACTTGTGCTGATCTGCTGTCGCAACCGGCTCGGGATTTTCAGACTTTCTCGGCCCCAACTCGGGGTGGTGCAGTCTTCAAGGCCGGACTGCTGTTCAGTTACATGTTCATCAATGTGTCCCCACTTTAAAGACTCACTCCACAGCAGATTTAGTAAAAGCAACTGGCATACTTAATTCACACTTCTTTCTTTGCCTCACGCGTTTCAGAACACAGTCCTTGATCACAGGTTGCCAGGGTGCACACAGACATGCTGAAAGGCAAAAACTTCTCAGCACATTTCAATTGACGTTTAGTAGGTTTTACAGGTGAGTTAACAAGTGTTCGTGCTGGGATATGTAGTCCCTTTCAGACAGCGTTCTGCCTCTTGTAGACTCTGCATTGCAACACTTACTCTGCTTTTAAAAATGATCTTCCAGTGGGCCTCTAAATCATAGATGCTCAGTAATTTGTGCTGATCTGTTGTCCCAACTGGCTACGGATTTCCAGGTTTTTATGGCTCCAACTCGTGGTGGTGCAGTCATCACAGCCGGACTGCTGTTCAGTTAGATGTTCATCAATGTGTCCCCACTTCAAAGACACTCTACAGCAGATCTAGTAAAAGCAAAAAGCATTTTTAGTTTACTGTACTTTGTTTGCCTTACGTGTTTCAGAGCACAGTCCTTGATCACAGGTTGCCAGGGTGCACGCAGAAATACTGAAAGGCAAAAACTTCTCAGCACATTTCAATTGACCTTCAGTAGGTTTCACAGGTGAGTTAACAAGCGTTCATGCTGGTATATGTAGTCCCTTTCAGACAGTGTTCTGTCTCTTGTAGACTCTGCATTGGAACACTCAATATGCGTTTTAAAATGAACCTTCAGTGGGCTTCCAAATTATAGATGCTCAGTAATTTGTGCTGATCTGCTGTCCCAACCGGCTCTGGATTTCCAGGCGTTTATGGCCCCAAGTTGGGGTGGTGCAGTTTTTATGGCCCGACTGCCGTTTTTTTACTTAGTTGAACAGCAGTAAAAATAAAATAGACTGAACATTTTCATATCGGAGGCCCACTGGAGGGCTTTTAAATTAAATGAAAATTTTGCTACAGAACAGAAACCTACTAAAGGTAGAGGAATTTTAAAAATGTACTACTGATCCAAGCATGCAACACTTAGTTGAACTCACCTGTGAGGCCCACTGAAGGCTAATTAAATGGACATGCAGAGGGGAGTGCCTTTTCACCATTCTCTGCAGTATCATGAAGCCTGTGACCAAGGAGCTGCCTGCTCTGAAACGCGTAAGGCAATGAAATGCATCTGAATAAAAAAGCTGGTTTACTTTTATTAAAATTAGTGGAATTCATCTGCTTTTAGAGTGCGTCTTCAACTGGGGATTATTTTGTTGAGAGATTTATGACCGGCAGTCAAGCTGGGAAGACTGCACCACCCCTCAAGGTCAAGATTAGGGGGCCACAAGGACATGGAACTATTCCCAATCTTCTTTAGTGGAACAGCAGTAAAGAAAAACATAAACTGAACATTTCCGTCTCGGAGGCCCACTGGAGGTCTTTTAAATAAATGAACATTTTGCTACTGCACAGAAGCCTACTAAAGTTAATGGAATTTTGAAAATGCACTACTGATCCAAGTATGCAACACTTAGTTGAACTCACCTGTGAGGCCCACTGAGGGTTAATTAAATGGACATGCAGAGGGGAGTGCCTTTTCACCATTTCTCTGCAGATTCATGAAGCCTGTGACCAAGGAAATGTATCTGAATGAAAATGCCGGTTTCCTTTTTATTAAAGAATTAGTGGAATTCATCTGTTTTTTGAGGGCGTCTTCAACTGGGGATGTTTTGTTGACAGTTCCAATTACTCGTACGAATCGGAAACCCACACCAGGCAAGACCCACTCCACTTATAAGGTCTCGAGTACCGTAGCAGCGCATGCGCTGCTCGCTTTGCGAGGCATGTCATATATACTATAGTGGGGAAGCTTTGCATAAGCTCCTTCCCCTCTCCACCCATTGTTTTTTTTGGCTTACAGCCTAAATTGTGCCTCCTGATTTGTTTTCCACTTGTTAGTCCCTCCTTCTGCCGGCCATGACGTAATTTGTATGCATCCGAGGCTATTGGCCCCTTTACTCAAACTGTATTTTGTGTCCTGTGTCCCCCCTGCACCCTCCCGCAGTTCCTAATTTTTTGCCTCATCCTCACCCACCCCACTCCCGTTCGTGCTTTCTTAAACGCACGCACTTACATTTCTAATGCAATACATCTCACGTAAATGCGAGTCGTATTGCTTTGCAAATGCTTGTTTTAAGTAGTGCCAGTCCTTTACAGGCACGCCCCAGGAAGTCGTAGTGTACCGGAACTGACATTCTTGGGGTGCACCGGAAAAGAACACTTGCTTGCTCCGGAAGTGTTTTTTTAAGCTGCGCTTTCTGGTTCACGGCAACTGTGTATGCTTTTCTTTGTATGTGGCTCCATTTCTCTTCAGCTCTAATTTGCTTTGTTCAGTGTTTTCTACTTAAGCACAACAACATGCTTTGCTTACATTAAGCGCGCCGTACACGCTTTCACTTTAAAGCAGTACATATGCCCGCACAAATGTATGCAGTAAAACCATGCATTAGACTCTACATTTTTCAGCTGGAATACACCGTATTATCACTTATGCATAGGTGCGGAGCTCGGAATGTGGGTGTAATACTGCACCCGGTAAAAACCTCACCCGTCACAATCATTTCTAGTGCAGTAGAGTATCACCTTCCAAACTAACCCTCAGCTCTGAGCACTTAAAAAAGGCGGCTCCCTTTAATGGTGCTGAGTGACATCTACTCTCTGCCACGTTTAATGTGTCCTCCATAAAACCCTAGAACGGGCTTCTATTCCTTTGTAATCATAAAAGTGTATTGAGTTTTTTTGGGGCTTCAAACAAATTATTTTTAGTGTGCTGAGATATGTCTGAAATAAAAGCATCTTGCTGAAGAAAGGCAGTCTCGGTGTTTAATTTATCTACCTGTCACGAGCAGTACCCCATCCAGGCTAATGAATAAACAACAATGCAAGATCAGATGTGCATTTCATCTGGCAGTGATTTGCCAACTTTAAAAGAAAGACTTGTGAAATGCAGCATGTATTTGTAGCGCTCACCACACTCCCTGCATCCCTAAGAGCTCTGGCGTTCAGAACGCCCTACATTGATCCTGGGGCTACAGACAGAAAGAGGGGAAGGACACGTGTCCGGCAATGTACTTGTAATGTGGTTTATATTGAGAATTTCTCACTCAAAATGAAAGGCGTTTACTGGACTAGTTTTATATGGAACAAATGACTTATTAATCTGGACTCCGCCAGCCTCTTCCCCCAGCCGGGAGCTCGGACTCTCCTCATATTCTTTTTGTTTCTCTGCTTTGCTTCCGTGATGTTATCATTTATCACACGTGCCCTCCTGGTGGCCCGCGGTACCTTTGTGCTGCTTTGTGGCAGAGAATTTAACAGCTAGTTAAGAGACCCTCATTTGCCTAATCTTTCTATTAGAACAGGCAGTGTTAATCGTGTGCTGGCATCCCGGCTCAGCATGCAGCATGGGGCATGAACATCTGCAGTGAATGTGGGACTTGAACTTATGGGGTCTAAAAAGACTTTGGGCCAGATGTTTGTTAGCAACGCCATAGAGTTCCTGCTCACACAATTGTAAACCGAGGCCGCTATGAATCTGTTTGCGCAGTACAAGGAGCAGAGTCTCCTGGTGAGAGGAGGCTACAGCGGAGACACAGCAGAGTGGAGCAAAGATCCCGGGCATGGCCGTCCCCACTGCGTTCCTACCAATGCTGCTGCTAAGTGAGGTGACTGCCGAGGAGTTAAATCATACAGTACCAATCGCACCATACCCGCCTGTTCTGCATTCATTTCACCATCCATGTTCTGTGTGCCTTTCATATGTTAATTTGCCCGTCTTCCTGTTCCTCACTTGTCTTCTGTGATACATATGTTAAATCCTGCCACCTCTGCCTGCTGTTCTTGCCTCCTTCTTTTTCCCATATCTTACTTGCTACGGGTGCCCAAGCATTGCCTGCTCTGTGTTGTGCCTGCTCCGTCTTACTCTTTTGAATGGGCTTCTGGCCATATCAATCGGTTTGCTTTATATTTTGTTCATTTTATGTAATAATGCTCTTATCCTGCTTGCTTTGTCCCTGTATCCCGCCTACTCTCTGGTCAGCTGTCCTCCCTAACTGGTCACTCAATGACTCCATGCCCACCGGGATACCTGTTTGTACCCCCAAACTTTAATTTACAGAATAAACGGGTGTGTCTGGGCAGCGGGTGTGGGGGGGTGAATGAGGGGGAGCTGAGCTCCACACAGCTCCTTCTGGGGCATGGCCCCATGGAGTATTTCTGGGAAGTACCCACAAGCACAGAGAAGGAGGGTAAATAACGCTCACTCAGCCCTCGTGGGCGTCAGGCCACAGATTGCTCCCCACAGAGACTCTAAAGAAAACACTCTCCGTAAAAGAGGCAAGCAAGAGCAACACTCGCTCAGCCCCTCTGGGCAGATGTTAAAATTCAGCTTCAGCCTTTATGGGAACCTGGTCAACCTGAGCACATGCGTTTGCCAATAGCTCTGGCTAAACACTTCTAGGGTGCCAAAGGCGAGACCGATTGGCATTGCCAATGCTTGTATTCAAAAGGTGTTTTTAGGGAAGCTCTGTGAGTAAATACAAATCATTTCCAGATCAAATGTCGGATTTCTCAAACACATACTTTGCAGACCACGATTTTCTTTCCTAGTGCTAGGCATTGAGATGCTACGTTAATATAGGGAGACTGCTACGTTTAAGCTCCCAGCAACTGTGATTAATAGGTTTTGTTTGGCCCTGGGTGGCTACTTTTCTGCGCTCATGAACATTTAAGGTTATTTATCTTACAGAGTAATTGACTTTAGAAATATCTGTGTTTCAACTGTACAAGATACCGGGGGTACTTGTATTTCTAGGCTTCCCCCATAAAACAAATACGGACGGGATAACTTTGTAAAGTCCTGAAAAACTTGGGGGCAGTGCTTAGTGGCAACTTGAACAGGCATACAATCATGTTTCTGGCTGTCTGTGCCCCAGATGTCTGCCCCTCTGTCTAACGCTCCCCAGAAAACAATATTTCAAACTGACAGTTTGCCCCTCAAACTCACTTTCTCTGTCTCATGCACAGTCCGTTTAAACCCAGCTTTCTTCCCTCCTCCCCAAAACTCTGCCTGTCTCTCTCTTCTAAAGTTTCTCATCTTCCTCAAACCCAAACTCTGCCTGTCTCTGTTCTCTCAAATGCACGCTTCCCCATCTCTCCTCCTACCCAAAACTCTGTCGATCTTTCTTCCAGTTTCTCCTCTCCCTCACTCCTAACTCTGAGTATATCTCTTTTAAAGTAACTTCTATCCTCCAAACTCTCTGTAGATCTCTATCTATGCTATCCCATTACCTCCCACTTTCTGTCCTTCTGCAGAACTCTCTCTTCTCCCTCTGTCAGACTGCCCCAAACACTGTTCTAAAAGTCTACCCAAACTGTGTTAGCTTTTTATTCAACACAGCTGGGCTCCCCATTTCATGCCTCTACATTAAATGTGCTAAATCGCTAAATACGTATAAGGTCCCAAAGGCGATACCGATTGCATTGCAAATGCTTGTTTGTCATTGCAAAGGTTAAAAGCTTTAGAGTGATGGGGCAGATAACTCCTTATCCTTGATCCTCACTTATGGAACCAGCTACCTCTGTGTTTCAAAGCTATTTATTTTGGTTTCAAACATCCTCTTATGCCGATAACATGCACATCATCATGTCTGTCATAGACAACCAGTGCTCCACTCAGGACAACTTCAGTTCATGCATGCCCTCCATCGCCAAAGGGATGCAAACCAACTTCCTTAAACTTTATGGGAAAAGTCAGTAGCCCAGCTGGTCGAGAAACAGTTTTCCTTCTCATCTCCCAGCTGGTGGGCTCCTGAGCTTGGTCAGCCTCTAGTGCCGTCACTTGCTGTAAAACCTCTAGGGACATTGCTTAACTCTGCCTAGTCTCTAAGGTAGCTTCTACTTGCTTTGTCCTTCTGAGAATTCTAAGAAAGATTCTCAGTTTACTGCCAGCATCTAATTTGCGCCTAACTCGCCTCTCACATGGACTACAGCAACTTTTGGTATCTCAGTCTTCGAAAACATCTTCAACACCTACAAGTTATCCAACATGCATCCACCAGGCTCTTACTCAATATTGCCAGTAATCAGCTTTTCCCAGTTCACCTGAAGCAATGACATTGGCTGCCCAAAGGTGAGTGTTCTACTTTCAAAACACTCTGGTTTGTCTTTAGAGACTTTTCCAACAAAAGCCCTATCTACCCTTTTTAGTTTCTAAATTCTTACTTACTTTCATGGAACCTACACTATTGTAATCTCAAACTGGCTATCATTCTGCTCAAACTATCCAGACCGAGAAGATGCTCCTTTTACTATCTTACCCCTTAACTTTGGAATAGTCTGCCTTTTAATATATGCCTCAGCAGCACAGAACACACTTTCAAGAAGGTTTGCAAACCTAGCGATTTCAACATTAGACAGATTTTTTAAACTACAAATAGGAGATAGCAATCATACAAATTGACAAATTATACGGGTGTAATTGTTGGGCTTTTCCCTTAAAGTTAAATGTGGGAAAGCATTCTTACGAGTTTTGAGCTATCGGCTGCCAGGGGCAATAAATAATTTTATACAACCATTCCTTCAAATGATTAAAAATCTTGCACTAACACACTCTTAACTTCTTTGTGCTAGAGGGTTTCAATATGTGGGCAAAAGATAGTACACCCACTTAGTGCAGAGAAAGCTTAGGTTTGTGTGATATTATAGGTCCGGAACAGCTCAGAAGTGGACCAACACATCAAGGGGGCATACCCTTGATCTGATATTTGCCTCAAAAAAACACATCTCATTAAGCGACATGATCCCGGTAAGCTGGTCAGATCATGTACTGATACCTTTCGAAATACAAAGGCCCAAAGCAACTGAGGAAGAGGAACTAGACAAAGCAATTCAGGGTGGAGAGTGGTATAAATTAAAGAAGTTTAAAGAAGAAAAGATATTTGAAACCATAACGTGCTATGAGGAAGGTTCTACAGCCGATGAAATTTATGAATATTTACAAAAATCAATCACAAGAACACTAGATAAAATAATACCTATAAAAGTGTAATACTGTGGCGCAAACCCTTAGTACATTTGCACACGGAAGCTCTAAAAGGGATTAAAACTAAATGTAAGAAAATTGAGTGGTAGCGGCAGAAGGCATACTGAATATTTATAAAAATGAAATTAAAAAAAACTCAAGAAAATGACTACACTAAAATAATCACATAAGCTACGAATAGGCCAGGAAACATATATGGCATAGTAAGGGATCAAGCAAACCCAGACTATATGATACAAACAGTATCGAGAATTATGCAACAATTTGTCGAAATTTAGCTAATCTTAGAAGACATTAACACAGATACATTGGTGAAAGACCCACTCTTAGAAGAGAAGACCACTAGAGAGTTACAGAGGCGGTTAGTACAAAAATGGATAATACAGAGATAATGAAAGAGAAGGAATTTAAATCCCTGGCCCTGACGATCACCTCACGCTCCCTACTAGACCCAATTCCACCTAATATGTGGAAAGATAGGGCGGATGAATTATATCCGAGCCGATTAAAGATCTGGAATCAATCCCTTGTGGAAGGCATCATACCACACGCCTAAAAGAAAGCACTAATAATCATCCCTCTACTGAAAAAGCCAACAGCAGACTTAAAAGATCTCAGTAATTATCGTCCAATCTCACAACTCCCCTATCCAGTACAAAATAGTAGAGAAATTTGTTAGCAAAAAATTAGCAAGCTACCTGGAAAACCACAATATCCTGGAAAATGAACAAAGAGGCTTCAGACGAGCGCATGGCACAGAATCAGTGTGGATTCTGGCCATGGATGAGCTGAGGATGATAGTTCACAGAAGTCAAACAGCAGTTGTGATATTATTAGATCTGTCGGCTGCGTTTGACACTGTCAACCACCAAATACTGACATCCAGACTGAGGAAGATAGTGGTGGATGGAACACTATTCGAGTGGATTGAATCCTATCTATCAACAGGACCCAAGCAAACTCACGCCTTCCATTCCACTCAGAGTTTAAGAGTTAAGAGAACAGAACACGGTGTATCCCAGGGATCAGCACTGAGCCCTATCCTCTTCAAAATATATTTGTGCCCACTGCTGAACCTCATTAGATCATACAGTATCACTTTTGTAAACTATGTAGACGATACACAGTTAATTCTGTCCCAGGATAACAATAGTCACCCCCCCCCCCCCCCCCAGCAGAAGGGCTTCACCCATGCTTCGAAGAGATGGCAGGCTGGCTGGAAAAGAATTCTTAAAGTTCAATGGAGGAAAAACTGAATTCTTATGTTGCTCACCCTCCAAAGAGCCTTTTCACTCCTAAATAACTTCTGGCCATGGACCAGTACAGATAATATACAGATATCTCAAGGAGTACGAAACCTAGGACTGTATGTGGATTCATTATTTTGTTGTCTGTATGACTTTTTGAGTTAGAGCCTTGCACTCAGCAGCACATCCTTCAGTGTCCGTCCTTAGCTATACCAATGTTATCTAAAGGTGAGACATAGAAACATTTACATAGACTTTGATTTCCTATGTGTGCCGACATGCAACAACTTTATGAAACCTACGGCTTTAGGCACCGCTTGTATAAAAACTCTTTAGTGAATCTCTCAGCTCAGTACATCCGAAGGATCTCTTATAATAAGACACTTATGAGGTAGATAATGGTCTTCTTTAGTGGCTCAGTAAAAGTATTAAATCAGTCTCCAGGAACCGTTAGCAAGAAAATGTGATTAAAGTTATGCTGAACTCTAAAACTTTAAGAGAAAAAGCTCATGAGTTCCAGGAGGGGGTCCGGCTTGTGGTCACACATTCGTCAAAGCTCAGGACCCTTCTTGGTTCCGATGCAGACCAAGTAGGTTACTAGACGGGTCCTGAGCTTTGACGAATGTGTGACTACAAGCCAGACCCCCTCCCGGAACTCATGAGGTTTTTCTCTTAAAGTTTTAGAGTACAAACTGCTAGAGGAAATTCTCCTCTTACCCATATCGCACCTTAGCCAGTGCGTCACATACCTGGTCGCATATACTCTACAGACCACCTTTAATCACCTTTTCATATAGAGGTCCTGATGAAAGCCAGATCAATATGAGGCCTGGCTGAAACATGTTGACCACCTTGGATATGGGAGACCATAGTCACCTCCACTCACATCCGCTGCCTTGCTTTTAATACTGCCAAGGGCCCATCTAATAAATAACCCCTGTGTAGTGGGACCCAAGGACAGTTTTTAAATTACACACACATACCACCACTGCACACTCACTAACCAATACCCACTCCGCTGTAAACAGGCGTTGAAGCACACCCGGGGCACACTCGGTGCCACTGGGTGGGGACTGATGATGAAGCATGCCACCAACTAGGTTGGTGGGTGAGGGCCTTCATAAGAAACATGTGTTTTCTTTTCCTCAGACACACATACTTCCGAGCAACCTTGAAGGGCTAGTTCTTCTTGATTATTAATATTTATACCGGGGGAAGAGAACTAGTCATTCTGTTCCTCTCTCTCTTTTTGATATTCATTAATTTACAATAAAGAACTGCATTTACTTCATTGGCAGTCCATTGAATCAGAATAATATATATTAATTTCCTGTAACCATCAGCATATTCCTGTAATTGTTGCTGCATATTATAATTTTAACGTTTTGTGCTTTTAATGGATGTAAATGTGTGCATGAATCCCACAAGTCAACTCTTCTTCCAGTTAGAGTCAATATTCTCTTTCCTGCCGTTTATCTGCCACTTATGTTTAATGGATTTTTCTGTATATACTTAGTTTCCAATTTCACTACTACACAACACAGCGTCACTCCTTGCAGTTCTTTTTCAGAGATGTGTATTTTTTTGAGCTAGCAGGTTTTTCATGTAGAATAATCAGGCAGGGAACTGTTAAGTTTGTAATTAGGAATTGCATACAAGGCAAATCTGAGGCTTTATATACTAAAGAAATGAGACATTATGATAAAAATACTATTTTGCAGAGATCAATCGGCTCAAATTAAATAGTGATTTTTCTCGGAGCAATTAATTATTGCGTTATTTTATAAGGATTTATATTGCGCATGGCTGGCCTAGAAAGGGCTTCCCAGTGTGCCCGATAGTAGACCAGGAGAAAGAAAGAGGAAAGCCTCTAGCCATAAAACAGCCTGGTCTTAAGCTGTTTCCTAAAGAACATGTAATTGATTTTGCTTGGGGCTGTTCAGCTGGTCACCCAGGTCATAGCTAGCCTCCATCCATCCATGTGCATTTCAGTTGTACTCGATACGCAGCCACGTAGGAGGTGGAGCGGGGGAGCGTGGCAAGCGCAGCAGCAGGGCCTGGTGGCCAGCTATTCTCCAGAGCTTTCTTACTGATGTCACCATTATCTGTCAGCCGTGAGAGACCTCTTATGTTGATCTAATTAAGTGTAGGCCAATTGCTCAGGACATATGCCTGACTCCAGGGACCTCAGGTAGCAGTCTAAGGTACTGAACCCTCCTACGGAAAAGAGTAGCTGCTGACTCCAGGGATCTCTATTAATAACCTGGTCTACTGCCACTTGCTATAGAAAAGGACTTGTGTCTGACTTCCAAGAACACGATATATGACCTAAGGTATTGCACCACGTTTCTGAAAAGATTTGTTTCCGATTCCAGGGACCTACAGTAATGAACTATGGTACTGTACTTTGCTTCAGAGCCATATGTCTGACTTCAAGGACCTCGAATATAAAGATGCACTAAATCCTGCAATCCAGATCCAATAGGAGTGATGACAGTTTCCACGCACCTCTGAACTGCACACTAATACCGTATAGGTTAGAAGTAGCACTGAGAAATAAGGAGGCGAGTGAGAAACTGGATATGCTCACAGTAACTGGCCGCACATCTGGACTGAATCGTACATCTGGAGTGTTGATATCTAAAAACAAGACAAGACTTTTAGTACAAAGAAGTGGCTTTAGCAGATAAATCCCAATTTTGTTCAACATGGTATTCTACCTTAACTACACGGTCATTACTTCGTATTACCATTGCTATGCATATCTTAGTTTGCAGATGCCATTACTTAGCATGCATTTACTAAGCATGTTCCATTACTTAGCATGCACTTACTACGCATAATGGAGTTACTGTGCAAATGAAAGTTTTGGGGTACAGGGGTATTTTTAGGGCTCAGGGTGGGTTAGGGTTTTGGGGTGTAGGGGGTAATTTTAGGGTTCAGGGTGCATTTAAGGTTTTGGGGTGCTGGGGTATTTTTGAGGTTCAGGGTGCGTTTAGGTTTTGGAGTGCTGGGGTAATTTTAGGGGTCAGGGTTGGTTAGGGTTTTGGGGTGTAGGGCATAATTTTAGGGTTCAGGGTGTGTTTAGGTTTTGGGGTACTGAGGTATTTTTAGGGGTCAGGGTGGCTTAGGGTTTTGGGGTGCATGGGCTATTTTGAGGGTTCAGGGTGTGTTTAAGGTTTTGGGGTGCTGGGGTAATTTTAGAGGTCAGGGCTGGTTAGGGTTTTGGGATGTAGGGGTAATTTTAGGGTTTAGGGTGCATTTAGGTTTTGGGGTGCTGGGGTATTTTTAGGGGTCAGGGTGGGTTAGGGTTTAGGGGTTTGGGGGTATTTTCAGGGTTCAGGGTGCATTTAAGGTTTTGGGGTGCTGAGGTATTTTTGGGGTTCAGGGTGCGTTTAGGTTTTGGGGTGCTGGGGTAATTTTAGAGGTCAGGGTTGGTTAGGGTTTTGGGATGTAGGGGTAATTTTAGGGTTCAGGGTGCATTTAGGTTTTGGGGTGCTGGGGTATTTTTAGGGGTCAGGGTGGGTTAGGGTTTTGGGGTGAATGGGGTATTTTATGGGGTCAGGGTAGGTTAGGGTTTTGGGGTTCTGGAGTATTTTTGGGGTTCAGGGTGCTTTTAGGTTTTGGGGTACAGGGGTATTTTTAGTGGTCAGGGTGAGATAGGATTTTGGGGTGTAGGGGGTATTTTTAGGGTTCATGGCATATTTAAGGTTTTGGGGTGCTAGGGTATTTTTGGGGTTCAGGGTGCGTTTAGGTTTTGGGGTGCTGGGTTAATTTTAGGTGTCAGGGTTGGTTAGGGTTTTGGGATGTAGGGGGTAATTTTAGGGTACAGGGTGCATTTAGGTTTTGGGGTGCTGGGGTATTTTTAGGGGTCAGGGTGGGTTAGGATTTTGGGGTGTGTGGGGTATTTTATGGGGTCAGGGTGGGTTAGGGTTTTGGGGTTCTGGAGTATCTTTTTGGTTCAGGGTGCGTTTAGGTTTTGGGGTACAGGGGTACATTTAGGGGTCAGGGTGAGATAGGATTTTTGGGTGTAGGGGGTATTTTTAGGGTTTAGGGTGCATTTAAGGTTTTGGGGTGCTGGGGTAATTTTAGGGGTCAGGGTTGGTTAGGGTTTTGGGGTGTAGGGGGTAATTTCAGGGTTCAGGGTGCGTTTAGGTTTTGGGGTACTGGATTTTTTTAGGGGTCAGGGGGAGATAGGGTTTTGGGGTGTAGGGGGTATTTCTAGGGTTCAGGGTGCGTGCCAGAGGATAGGTTACTATACATTTTTTGTTTTAAAGTACAAATAACGAGTTGTAACAGTATGCGTAATAATTACCTACGAAGTAAAAGCATTTTTAATGTATTTGTATATATTTACGCAGTAAAAGTATGCGCACCAAAATGTGCGTAGTAATGGTATTTGCGAAGTAAAAACTTTGAAGTAAATACCTGCGTAGTAACGGTGTGCTAAGTAACATCATATATTCGTTCCACATACCTGCAGACACATTCTGTATTTTCCACTATCTATATTGGAATGACACATTTCTCTTGAGCTGCAATATAATTAAAGTTGATGTGGTAATTGTGAACTGCATTCAGAGTAAATTTATGCTGTTTGCTAAAGAAAGCTTCCTTTAACAATATTCACTAATGTTCTGTAGATCTGTTTGCATTTAACACATCAGGTTAATAACTTTAAAATAAAAAGCATTAATACCATATTCTTTGGTAATCACATACTTGTTATAATCAATATCTTCATACTTGTCTAGCAAGTCTGTGCCAATCTGATTTCACTGGATTCTCTCATGAAGGTAAAGTTATGTATGTTGAGTCTTTTTTACAAACAAATGACTGCTTGTGAAAATTCCCAAAGTACAAAATAGAATTCATAATCATAATGGATGTCTCCTTGTTGAAATAAAAATGACAAATCCTAAAGAAGGCCTTCTAGTTAAAATAACAAATAGCAGACTATATCCTCTGTAAGCGTGATGCAAAAATACTTTGTTGACGTCAATGATGTCTTCTTTCGACTTCTCAGAAATACTGGGGATTTAACAGCAAGTCATGGCTGCAGGAACTGTGGGCCACATGTATCAACAGTAGGAATAGCGATTACCTAATTGTGATTTCTTGCGAATCGCAATTAGGTAATCGCTTTTCCTATTGTATAAAAGTACAAGTATCATTCAGTGAATCCTAGGGGATCGCAAATTGACCTACCTCGTTAATAATAATGAGGTAGGTTGCAATTTGCGACCCCCTAAGAATCGATAAAATCACAGGGATGGTGGCCTGGTGGCCTGCTGGAATTAGCAGATGACCATGAATTGAAGCTCCGCCCATATTTTTAATTTATTGTGTCATTGTCCTTTGTAAATGCTGGCTTCTGATTTGTCAATAGCTTGTTAGTCCCTCCTTAGTACAGCCTTGTCTTCATTTGTAACCTCCTATGAGGATTGGCCCTTTTACTTCGGTTGTTACACAGTATGTATTATTAGGTCGAGCCTATAGCGGCAGCGTGCATGCACTGCTCACTTTGCGAGGCATGCAGTGTTCAGTATGAAGTGGAAGCTCCGCCCACATGTTTTTAATTGTCTCGTATCATTGTCTTTCGTACACGCTGCCATCTGATTGATTATGAGGTTTGTTAGTCCCTCCTTACTATGGCCATGTCGTCATTTGTACCCTCCCATGGCTACTGGCCCCTTTACTTTGAGTGTTACACAGTACGGTATGTGTTATTTAGACTGCGTCAATGTGAAAAGCAGCAATAGTGACGGTAGAAAATACACATTTAATGCGTTTCCTTTCCTGGGACAGTGAAAGATTGCCCTTGTAGGGGTGGGTGATAACCCGGAAGTGAATCGTGGTTGAGCCACTGTCCGGTTGCCTTGGTAGAAGCTGGCATGGGGCTGAAGTGGCTGTCAGTGTAGGGGCGTGGTGGCGATTGCTGTCTGGTGTATGGCAGGTGCAGGGAGTTGAGGCATGTCCATGGCAAGCTACAGCGAGCAAGCAGGTGAGTTGTTGTGCAGGAGTGAGGTTCGAGGAAGGGGGCGGCCCGTGGAGAGAGCACATAAGTTACCTTGACCGGGGGTAGCAGGAGGTTGGAGTTAATGTCCCTGTGCTACTTTCCTGGCTATTACTGTGGCTTACAGTGCAACACTCTCTTTGGCTGCTACTCCTTCATTCATAAAAACTTTTGGCAACACCCCAAAAAATAGACCCGAGAGCAATAAGGAAAGCCGTCTTGAAGAAGGTTTACAAATGTCACATAGTGTTTTAAGACAGTGACAAAAGTTTGAGATGAAAAGTAAATATCCTCAGTTATGGCAACAAATCCAGGTGGATCCCAATCACTTGCATTAACAGGAAGTGGTTTGGTTAATGCATTTTCTTTCTCCTTGTTAATTCCTTCCACGGTTGGATAATAAAGACTGTCTGGCTATTACATCCTAGCGTGTGAGGTGTATGCTTCCCACGGGTAGGATGTACTTCCCTTGTGCTGCTAGGTTGTACAGCAGTATTTATTCTTCTTAGCGGATTTGGGGCGAAGTGGATACAGGTTACTGCTTCATGCTCTGCTGACCCGCGTGCTTCCTTTGCCAGACCTGCCACGGATTTTGATTCTCTGTGGTGGTAGGAGTAGGAGAGGGGCAGTTGCATTTGTTGACACATGCACTCACTCACTCTGATGTTTCTGCCGCTGACTCTCCTCGGTGAGTTGCTGCTATAGATGCTGACTCTCCATTGAGGGATGTTGACTGCCCTAAGGAGGTTGCTGCCCAGGATGCTCAATGTCCTCTGTGGGCAGCTCTCCCTGATGCTAATGCTTCTCTGGATGTTATCACCCCGGGCACTGACTCTTCTCGGAGTGTTGCCCAAGGTGCTGACTCCTTGGGGTGCCCTTCACACCGCTGGGGTGCAATGGAGCCGCCCCCAAGATTTGTGGCACCGTAAGCAGTTGGCCCTACTTGAGCTCTCTCATTCTGCTCTTGCATATTTCAATATCATATGAGGTTGCTGGCAAAAACTATTTAATAGGAGAAACTTGATTACCTGGGAGTAAGTGGACTAAATGTACATCTTTTTAACACTAAGGGGCATATTATCAAGAACGTGAGATAATAGGTGCCGTGATATGGATTGCACAATGGTAACAGAAAAATCGGTATACATCCACAGGGGCTGTCCCAAAAAATGGGCATGGATATGGGGCAAGTGGAATCGATTTCGGGGTGACATTTGTGAGCCTCCCCCACCAAAGCGGGAGTCAGAAGATAGCGAGTGACAGGGGACGGATAACCTGAACAGGCCGATAGCATGACACATACCCCCAAATTAAATACTGATGGGGTGTGAGGCGTCTATGTATTAAATTGCAAGAAGTACCACTATTGATGATATCTACATCATATGTTGTTGATGTTCTTGATTGTGCCACCGAAATACGGATTGATTGTTTATCATATCTTAAGTGCCAATAAAAAGAAATTCCCCCCCCCCAAAAAAAGAACGTGAGATAATCATCGAAAAACTAACTTAACGCAACCTACAACATCGCAGTATATCGCTGGAAATTTACGCTGTGTTAACCAGGCATTCACAACATGGCGGTACCATGCGATAGTCACCAGATAATGCGTCAACTGACCGCGATAAAATCAACGCCACGCCGCAAAAATGCGAAACGCGAACGCAAAAAAAGCTGCGATGAGGCCAATCGCAATATAAAAATCAGCGAAACCCAGCTACAGGCCTGCAATTCACACGCGTAAGGTGGGAACAATCACCATAAAAGTAGAAAAAAGCTGACAAACAAATGCCAAACAACATGTTGCCGGAGCAAGTACGGAGAAGAACCAGAACCCCACAAGCCCCCCGGAGGACCTGCCTGGGACCTCGGGGTCAGGGAAGGGCAAGGAGAAGAAGAGTAGGAAGAAGCGCTTCAGTCCGCAGAACAGGATCCTGATAACGGAGGTGGTCGAACACCATCAACAACTGTTTGTCACCTCCACTGTGTCATTGGCAATAAAAAATGGACTATGGCAGGCCATCGTGGACAAGGTGAATGCAGTCGGAGTGCTGAACAGGACAATGGACGAGGTCAAGAGGTGCTGGAATGACGTCAAGTGCAAAACCAAGCTGAAACTCGCTAACAATTGGAAGGCAGTAATGCAGACGGAAGATGGGAGTCCAGTGCCACAGGAGGAGCTGGACGACATGGAGCAAATGGTGTCCACAGTCATTAGTGGGGAGACGGTGGCAGGAGTTGGGGGACCGGACACTGCTCAACAGGACTGGACACAACAGCAAGAGTGTGAGTAACAACCAAGGACTGGGGGGACAGGTGGAGATGTGCACAATGGCACACATGCATAAGTAAGTAGAGCACAGCTGCGGACAAATCATGCCCCAGAGCCCAAATCCCACCAAGAGAACTATGTACCCAAGTATGCAACATTTCAGCACTGTATGAGCACAGAAGTCAGAGGCACACCGCATGTAAGGGATAAGGGGCAGGCAAATCAGAGCTGCAGGGGCGACAGCCCCAAAATGCGGCACAAACACATCACGTCCACAGCACATCAACATTGACAACGAAGTGGCACAAACCGCAACATGTTCACCACAGAACAGAGGATACAACTGGTGCCGACTGGGTGTAGACACTGGCCAATCACAAGTGGCATTGCAGGGAAATGTGAGTTGATAATATACAAGTACAAACACACAGCTGTGATGTTGTCGAAATGTCCACTGTCCAGCAGCAAATGGGCAGCCCGTCAAACAGCCATGATGTACACAGTCATGCAGTCTGTATGTAAACATGTACAATGCGACAACACACATGTGAACACATTGTTAAACTGCATCACCCCGTCACATTACAGAGGGACAATCACCACCTCCTGCAGAGCAGTCCCAACCTCTCTTCTCTGATGACGAAGAGTACCATGACATCTTTGATTCCGACACTCTCTGAGAGTTCATTGACAGTCTCCGCAGCACACCTCCAGGAGCAGGGCAGCCCAGGTGAAACGAGGAGAACCCACCCCTTGCACAGACCACACTAGAAGCAGCACCCACCACCAATGCTGCCTCTCAGGACCCCCACGAAGAACACATGGCCGTCCAACGCCGTGTGTTGGAATGCCAGGAGCATCTGGCTGAACAGGTGTGGGTGGGCTTCGACCGCATGGCAGACAAACTAGATGCCATACGTGGGTGTCTAAGTCCCATCAGGGACCACTCACAGTCCCTAATGGACACCCACAGTCTGCTCCATGCTCTCCAACGAACCATGACTGACATCGCTAGAGTCCTGACTGTGAGACAAGAACGACTGTCTAGACAGAGTGACTCCAGTGAGCTCGCCCGGGAGTTGGGGCTCATGCGGAGGCTCATGGAGAACATGGAGCGGGCCAATGCGGAAAGAGCGGCTGCCACGGCTGCACACCGGCAAGAGGTAGCTGGGTTCCACAATTACCTCAAAACCATCCTCATGGCATTGCTGCCACAAGACCTGGCGCCGATGCATGCTGCTGCTACCACTACATCCACATCTCCGCCCCCTGAAGTGTCAGTGCCACACAGTGCGGCAGACATTCCACCTCCAGCCCCGGAGCTGGAGAGAGGCCAGCACCACCCACAAGTGAGGCACATGAGACAGCAGAGAATGAAGATGCAGATGAATCTTCCCTCGTGGTCAGAAGGAAGCGGTAGCATTCATCTCCACCTTCCACTGTCCCCCGATACACTCTGCGACACTCACCTTGGACCTCGCAATGGACTGCCATATTCTGTTTGAATGCCAATGACACAGCTATCAGACTGCGGACTGAACTCCTCCGCTTCCTTTGTACTTCTCTTTCCCTGAATGACACTGGCTGGCCCTCCACGGGCCAACATTTGAAAGTGGGCTTTGCATGGCCCTGTACTGCTCCAGATGCAACACTCCACTGAATGTGCATTAAACATTCCGAATCACACAGATGTGTCATCTTTACGGTCTTTCAAGTGTGGTAGTATGGATGAATGTAGGGTCAGTGAATTCCTCTTACATCCATGTGGCTCATGTCGTTGGACTTGGGTCACAGGGTGACCCATTGCTGATTGTCGTCCGGGTGGCGCCGACGCAACAACAGCTACACATGCATTTGTTACTTCCTTGTCCAGCCTCATACCGAACCACACACAGAGCCCCAGGCTCATTGTTCAGACCCTTATGCTGGACTGGCATACGCCAGGCCAGCCCACTATAACTACGCTCCGGGGGGACAACAACACCACATGTGCCTGGACTCCCCTGTAGTGATCTGCTGCTCACAGGTCTAGTTTCCAGCATGCCATGGCCACTCCCTCACGGCTGGTTTACACCCACACCACACCCATCCAGCACACGCGTCACAGCACATGTGACCCTGTCAATAAAACGGGCCGGGCGCACGTGCACAACACCATTTCCAACCTCTCTTGGGGTGTATCCGTGTGGTGTGCATGTAGGCATGGGGGCCCAGGGGCCTGCAACATGGTTTTCCACAGGCCCGGAGGGGACATGATGGCGTCCGCACCACGATACCCATTCATAGAGGGTCCATGAATTTGAGGGCACAGACTTGGTGGCACCAGATACACTGCGGCTGGCACAGGCACACCGCCACGGGACGGTGACTCGGTGCACTGAGGTAGAGGCACCTTAAGTGCTGAGCAGGTGTGCAGCCTGCGAAGATGCCCCATCCCAGCGGTCCGGACAGCTCAGGCTTTGTGTGCCCTGCTGGACCGCAGTGTAGGCCTGAGCCAGTGGGCAGCGAGGGCCTACCACCACGTGACGTCGCCTCCTGGATCACAGAGTTAGTGGCACCTATGAGGCTGAGCGGGTGTGCAGCCTGCGATGATGCTGGATGCACTGGTATGTCCTCTGCCATGGAGTAATCAAGATCCAGCACCAAATGTGAGACCTGGTGGCCTGCGGAGCGGGGCTGCATGATGTGGAGGGTGCCATGCCTGCGGGCCCCGGGCTTGAGGCTTGCAGCGGCATGGGGTGGGCCCTCTTTTCCACATGCCGGTGGCAGAAGGTGAGCAGTGAGACCTGTGTGTGCAGGGGCAGGCATGCACTGCTGGGCAGTGGGAGGGGTTGGGGTGCAGTTGCCTGGGTGCGCAGAGGCGGGCATGCACCGCTGGGTGGTGGAAGGGGCTGGGGTGCAGTTGCCTGGGTGTGCAGAGGCAGGCATGCACCGCTGGGCGGCGGGAGGGGCTGGGGTGCAGCTGCCTGGGTGCGCAGGGGTGGACAGGCAATGGTGTTGTGAGCAATTGTATGTACTTTGCCATTCAGGTATCTGGACTCTGTTTCAGATGACGGGTCTCTCAGATGTGGGACCTGGTTAACTGCACTACATACCGGCACGTGGATGGAGACACACTGGTGGCAGCAGGTGAGCGGTGTGGCCTGGGTGCGCAGTGTAGGCCCTCTCTCTCCCTGACCCTCTCTTTTCTCTCTCTCTCTCTCTCCCCCTCTCTGTCCGTCTATCTCTCTGTCTCTCCCCCTCTCTGTCCATCTATCTCTCTCTTTCTCTCTCTCCTTCACTCTCTCTGTGTCCCTTGATGTGCGCAGGACACACCTTCTCATCATGATTTTTGTCTTGCAGGCTGTGACCTACGGATTGTCCCGTGGGGAGCTGCCATGTGTCTTCATTTCTGTTCTGTGTTTATTTAAATAAATTATCATTTGTTGCTTCGAAGGTGAATGTGTGATGTTCATTTTTGTGACGACACATGCCTGTCACCAGATGTGATTGTGCGACTTGAGAATATGGCCCTAACTGTAGGATTTATCACTGTAGTGTTTTTTTCTGTGTAAGTGCGTGGGGGTGCTGCTCCCTGGGGGCTTAAAAGTACTTTTCACTGCAAAGACAGACCATTCAGGTAAACATATAGAATGGCACACGCTTAACAGCCATTTCAAAAACTTTTATGAACTGGATTAACAATCTAAACGTGAGGATAAGAAATGCTGTGCTTATGAGTTCTTTAAAGTGAGGCGTACAGCGATTTGGTTACTTAGCCGTGTTGAGGATGTCACAGTAGTAGACACACGTAAATAAAAGAGGGGAGTGTACGTTGGAGTCTGCACCTTCCGAATTTGTATATAGTGCAGTTGATAGTCAGACTGAACGATGCACAAAGTAAAAAACATTATATTTGGTTAGACTCTGAAAACATTGTATGGTTGGTGGCCCCGATATGCTGTTTAGTTCAAGATACAATTGACTTCTGTCAGTAAACTTATTTCAGTCTACATTCCTGACTACTACTGCTTCTTGCAAATTAATAAGTAGGCACCAACAGCCCACGCTTAAATTTTAGTTGAAATCTAAAATGATGATCTGATGATGACCTGATATTTTAAGAAAGTGTCATAAATTTAATCGTGGTGATTCTAGAATAATAAAATTGTCATTTGTTGTAGTGTCCATTGCTCGGAGCATTTGGCAGCACACATATGTTCTAGTCAAAACATGGGAGCTTCTTCCTCATTTGCTAGAATTTGACTAACCACAACTAATCAGAAGGTCAGAGCCTGCTTAACGTTTACCACATGCAAAATAGGTATTTATGTCTTTCTGTCTTTGTAAAAGACGCACTATTTGCTACATATTGAATTATTTATGCAGCCTTTCTCAAACATGTAGGTAGAGCCTTAGCGCACGTGGCAAAAGGCTGCCACAGCCTCATCTGATGGGGCCAGGGTAAACACTTTATAAGCTTTGTCTCTGGACAGACAGCCAAGCAGCAATGCAAGGTCAACAATGTATTGTCTTTGCCATTACCCAGTCGTTCACTATTACAGCCTACTTATGCACACGCTATTTCAGTTAGTAACACTGCCTGCTTCTCCACATTATCAAGTTGTGTCACACTACTGAGAGTTAAATTACATTCTAAAGAATGAGGCCCTGCTCGACTCCATCATGGAATTGCAGAAATTCATGTTAACTGGTATTTCGTGATATGTTAAAGGTAGTTTTATTCCAGTCATCTTTCTTGCCCTCTCACAAGTGTGCTCTTCACACATCAATGTTACTGATTCAAGACTGGCCATGCAGGCATTCAGGTATTTCCTTAGCAGGCTTCAATGTAGACTGCACAAAATCCCAACAACAAAAATGCAGTTTTTGCCGAATTGCACTGCTCCAAAAGCAATTGCTTACACTTCTCAATCTAGGTGCTTCCACCCCTGAAGTTTCACTGCCCAAGAAACGCCACATAAACAGTAAATTGAATACAGCAACTGGAGGAGCACCCAATACACCAATTTATAATCAATACTACAATGTCCTTAATGCGGATATATACATTGTGCATTCAGTCAATTAATTCCACAAAACTGGTTAAACCTTTAAGCAATTTTGGGGTCTATTAGGATGGCAGTCGGATGACCGCCTCCGTGCCCGCGGCGGTCATCCGTCCGCAATTGCAACCCAGAAAACCACCGGTCCCATTAGCATGGCGGTGACGACAGGGGTGGGGACATTTTCCACCCGACACTTTTTCTCCGGTAGCAGTCCGCACGCATGCCTGGCGGGCGGAGCTGGATCGCTATAATGAGGCCGGTGCAGGGCGAGGCTCTGCCAGCATGTCTATGATGCCGGCGGTAGCCAGCATTTCCGCGGCGGTGGAACCGCCATGGAAAGGCATGCGGAGAATGTCTCTGGGGGCTCATTGTGGGCCCCCAATGTGTTTGGGGGGGGTGTGGGTGCACTGGGGGGTACCATGTACATGTCTCTGTACCAGGTGGCAGGCACTGTGCAGTGCCTGCTTCGCAGTGCAAGGATATGCTGGACATGCTTTTTTGGACATCGCAGCAGTGCTGCTGGCAGCAGCAACTGCCGCAATGTTAAAAGCTGCGATCGTACCGCCGCGGTCGGATTTCGACTGCAGAGCATACTAATTGGACAGGCGGTTATGCCACGGTCCTAGCGGGCAGTGTTTTCCCGCTACCATGGCGGTCACAGTAATTTTCCGGCTGCCTAATAGACACCTTTATTCTTTCATCTTCCACAATAAATGTCCAGCCCAGCCAACGTGTTTCATCTTTACAGTTTTGTTATTCCCATTTGTATATTTGGCAAAGCAGTAATACAACTCTGATCAATTTCAGAATAACACCCTCAGTGTGGAAATTCAATGCAGCTAATATTCTCATGTTGAGACTTTCCCACAATGCAAGGACATTTTGAGTGAAACGGGACTCGGGAAAAAGGTGTGGAGTGTCACTCTAGGGAGATACCAAGCTTTTTTTGCTAAACATGTTCTATCAAGGCTTACCCAACAGAATATACTCACATATAGATCCCTGGCTGTGGAAGAAACATTAATTACATTGGCCAGGTTTAACGCTGCTATTTTTTCAGCTGGTGCACCCCACCATGTATGTATTATTAAGCGCACTCTTTAACTCTAGCAGCCCAGCCAATGCTATAATCGGGTATATTCACACATAGTGTGCTAGCCACATTTCCATGTGGCTAGCTTTGTTTACTGACTGCCAAACAATATGGTGGTATACCCTTGAATTTAGATAGTCCACCAACAAAGCTGCCCTGTTATCGATAGCTATTTATGTGGAATTCTGTGTGTGAAGTCTTATCATTGCAGAATGTTGCTTATACCTTCGTGGGACCACTATAAGGTACCATTTGTTTAAAGAACACATCCACCTGTCCTTTCTTTAGTTGTTCAGATTTGTATTACTATTTGTGGTAGTCAATCTATGAAACAATACCAAATCCCTGACGCAAATTATTTTATGTCAGTTGATCTGTATTCATCAAACAGCACTACTATTTATGTATGAGATGTGGAACAATGTACTGGAATGCATGAGGGCCATGTCACCTGCTGCACCCCTACTCAAGTATCCGCACCTCCCTGTCCTGATCCAGTGCACCCCTACTCAAGTATCCGCCCCTCCCTGTCCTGATCCATTGCACCCCTACTCATATGTCTGCCCCTCCCCGTTCTCATCCATTGCACCGCTACTCAAGTACCCACCCCTCCCTGTACTGATCCATTGCACCCCTACTCAAGTATCCGCCCCTCCATGTCCTGATCCATTGCACCCCATCTCATATGTCTGCCCCTCCCCGTTCTCATCCATTGCACCCCTACTCAGGTGTCCGCCCCTCCCCATTCTCATCCATTGCACCCCATCTCAAGTATCCACCCCTCTCTGTCCTGATCCAGTGCACCCCATCTCAAGTATCCGCCCCTCCCTGTTCTGATCCAGTGCACCCCTACTCAAGTATCCGCATCTCCCTGTCCTGATCCAGTGCACCCCAACTCAAGTATCCGCCCCTCCCTGTCCTGACACACTGCACCCCTACTCAAGTATCCGCCCCTCCCTGTCCTGATCCACTGCACCCCTACTCAAGTATCCGCCCCTCCCTGTCCTGATCCACTGCACCCCTACGCAAGTATCTGCCCCTCCCCGTTCTCATCCATTGCACCCCTACTCAAGTATCCGCCCCTCCCTGTCCTGATCCAGTGCACCCTACTCAAGTGTCCTCCCTCTCCATCCTGATCCATTGCACCCCTACTCAAGTGTCCGTCCCTCCCTGTCCTGATCCATTGCACCCCTACTCAAGTGTCCCCCCACCCCGTCCTGATCCATTACACCCCTACTCAGGTGTCCGCCCCTCCCCATTCTCATCCATTGCACCCCTACTTAAGTATCCGCCTCTCCCAATCCATTGCACCCCTACTCAAGTGTCCCCCTCTCCGCCCTCATCCATTGCACCCCTACTCAAGTGCCTGCCCCTCCCCATCCTGATCCACGCTGCACAGTGTCACCTTATTTGCTAATTAACTCAGTTTTGCACCTTTGTGCTCAAATTTCAGTAGGTACTTTTATTCGTTTTTATTTCATTCACGACATTACTGGCAATTGATTATGTATTTTATTTAACCATTTTTATGCCTGGGTTTTGACAGCTGAGCTGTCAGACTGGCCTACTGCTAACACTATTCATAGAGAGGGCTTTGGGATCCGCCCCTTTCAATGTTGGCTTTCTTTGGTCAGTTATTGGCTTGAGACTTTGTCACTCGTGTCTTGGCTGAGCCCAGTGGAGTATTCATCTCTCACCTAATGTTATTGGTATCCGCCCCTCCCTGTCCTGATCCAGTGCACCCCTACTCAAGTATCCGCCCCTCCCTGTCCTGATCCACTGCACCCCTACTCAAGTATCCGCCCCTCCCTGTCCTGATCCACTGCACCCCTACGCAAGTATCTGCCCCTCCCTGTCCTGATCCATTGCTCCCTTACTCAAGTGTCGGCCCCTCCCTGTCCTGATCCATTGCACCCCTACTCAAGTGTCCGCCCCTTCCCGTTCTAATCTATTGCACCCCTACTCCGGTGTCCGCTCCTCCCTGTTCTCATCCATTGCACCCCTACTCAAGTATCCACCCCACCCTGTCCTGATCCATTGCACCCCTACTCAAGTGCCTGCCCCTCCCTGTCCTGATCCATTGCACCCCTACTCAAGTGCCTGCCCCTCCCTGTCCTGATCTATTGCACCCCTACTCAAGTATCCGCCCCTCCCTGTTCTCATCCATTGCACCCCTGCTCAAGTATCCGCAACTCCCCGTTCTCATCCATTGCACCCCTACTCAAGTATCCGCCCCTCCCTGTCCTGATCCATTGCACCCCTACTCAAGTGTCCCCCTCTCCGTCCTGATCCATTGCACCCCTACTCAAGTATCCGCCCCTGCTTGTTCTGATCCATTGCACCCCTACTCAAGTATCCGCCACTCCCCGTTCTCATTCATTGCACCCCTGCTCAAGTATCCGCCCCTCCCCGTTCTCATCCGTTGCACCCCTACTCAAGTATCCGCCCCTCCCAGTCCTGATCCAGTGCACCCCTACTCAAGTATCTGCACCTCCCTGTCCTGATCCAGTGCACCCCTACTCAAGTATCCACCCCTCCCTGTCCTGATCCAGTGCACCCCTACTCAAGTATTCGCCCCTCCCTGTCCTGATCCAGTGCACCCCTACTCAAGTGTTGGCCCCTCCCTGTCCTGATCCATTGCACCCCTACTCAAGTGTCCCCCTCTCCGTCCTGATCCGTTGCACCCCTACTCAAGTGCCTGCCCCTCCCTGTCCTGATCTATTGCACCCCTACTCAAGTATCCGCCCCTCCCCGTTCTCATCCATTGCACCCCTACTCAAGTATCCGCCCCTTCCTGTCCTGATCCAGTGCACCCTACTCAAGTGTCCTCCCTCTCCATCCTGATCCATTGCACCCCTACTCAAGTGTCCGTCCCTCCCTGTCCTGATCCATTGCACCCCTACTCAAGTGTCCCCCCTCCCCGTCCTGATCCATTACACCCCTACTCAGGTGTCCGCCGCTCCCCATTCTCATCCATTGCACCCCTACTTAAGTATCCGCCTCTCCCAATCCATTGCACCCCTACTCAAGTGTCCCCCTCTCCGCCCTCATCCATTGCACCCCTACTCAAGTGCCTGCCCCTACCCATCCTGATCCACGCTGCACAGTGTCACTTTATTTGCTAATTAACTCAGTTTTGCACCTTTGCGCTCAAATTTCAGTAGGTACTTGTATTCGTTTTTATTTCATTCACGACATTACTGGCAATTGATTATGTATTTTATTTAACCATTTTTATGCCTGGGTTTTGACAGCTGAGCTGTCAGACTGGCCTACTGCTAATACTATTCATAGAGGGGGCTTTGGGATCTGCCCCTTTCAATGTTGGCTTTCTTTGGTCAGTTATTGGCTTGAGACTTTGTCACTCGTGTCTTGGCTGAGCCCAGTGGAGTATTCATCTCTCACCTAATGTTATTGGTTATTTGTGGGTGTCATTCCTTTCCCCCCTCTTGCGGTGAACTGCATGAGGTACTATTCTTCAATTGTAGCCTTACCTTCACTCCTGCTGGCTCTCTACTGTGTTTGTCGCTTAATGTGCTAGTGCTGCATGTGTTAGCACAGTGAACCCAAACCCTTTGGCTTGGCCAACACTTTTTTGTTTTGTTGTATTTAGACCTTTTTTGAGGTATGAGTGTTATTTCAGTTCTGTACTACCCAGGTTAAAGTTTTTTTTATGGTGCATGAAACAGGACCATGAGGTACATGGTGCACACTTACCAAGGCATGATTTCACCGGGCACAATTGCACTCACAGCCACTAAATGCAAGAATGGAGGGCACACATACAGACACTCTTAGTCGCCGACAACGCATTCAGGAACACACTCTCACAGTTGAATGGATGGATGACTGGGTTTGCTTGGATACATAAATACGTTTTTGTTGACTAATGGCTGTGCAGATTTAAGTGGAAAAGAATGCAAGTGGGTGGGGTGATTGGAGTCAGGATGTGTGAATGTGGGGTTGTATGGGTATACGTGTGATGTTCGCTTGAATGAATAACTACATGGGTGTCCACTCTATGATGAGTTGATAGATCTGTCTCTGTATATAAATGTGGGTGGATGTGTGTGTGAGCGGAAGGGTGGCTTTCTGTTCTCTCTACACTTAATTTTTCCATTCTCCTTTACTCTGTCACATAGAATCACTTCTACGTTCATACAAGTGTTTTGTCTAAAATCTTTCAGTGGGTTTGAGGTGTCTGTATGCTGCTCCAAACCAGCTACACCCAAAAACACTTTTCAACTAAAATAGTGCAGGCTAGCATCATGTCTTTCTATTTTGTTTAGCGCCAAGAAAACTCTGAGTTAATGTGCTCTCAATACATCTAGGCAACATAACATCAAACACTTGTACTGAGCCTGACCAATTGAAGTATCACGTCTGTGAGGGACCAGGCCTCTAGTATTCCTGCACCAATTACGTAGAAAAAAAGTCAGCGCCTAAATTTTACATGTGGTGCCTGAAGCACACATTTTTAAGTTGAGCATTCAAGACCTCTTGTATATACATTAGTATATACTTATATGTGTATGTACTTTGTGGGCTCCGGAGATCAGCCCTAGGACTTGTCTGCTTCCGCTTCGGGACTTTTTTTTCTGTTCAACTGCCTCTATTTAACTCTCTAGAGAAAACGACCAGTAGAGGTCAGTAAAATACCAGAATTGCTTTTTGCTTGTTCAACTGCCTCTATTTAACTGTCTTGATAGAAAATTACCATTAGAGGTCAGTAAAATACCAGAATTGCTTTCTATTGAGGGACTTTCTTTTTTTATTTTTCTGGCAACTGCCTCTATTTAACTTTCTTGATAGTAAACGACCAGCAGAGGTCAGTAAAATACAAGAATCCCTTTAGCATTCTCTAGATTCAGTCCATAGAAATTGTCTTCCACGAGCACCTTTAGACAATAATATTTTTTTCACATCTTGTATTTTCAGTGATATGACCACCGAAGGCCCTGATTTCATATTAAAAACAGAGCTTTAGACTATACCATTTCCCACTGAAAGGCAATATTTCTGTCCATGTGTTCCCATACCTGGCATTTCAGCACCCAGGCTAATGTGCTGCATAGCTAAATAAATATAAGGTCTCAAAGGCGAGACCGATTACATTGCAAATGCTTGTTTGGATTTGTGCTTGGATTTATTCTGCTGTAACGCATTTCGGCATTATTATTATTATTATTATTATTATTATTATTATAACTCTATGGATGAGTGGCGGACTGTGACTGCATGTATGGGTGTATGAGTGCATATTATAGTACTGTGTTGATGAGTAACTGCATTCTCCATTCAACTCCATTCCCGAGCTTCTCTTGCAGACTCCATTCCCGAGCTCTCCTTTGACCCCAACACGGCTGACAAACAACTTTGTGATTGGATCACTTCGTCCCTTGACACGATGCTTCCGAAAACCACCACCCTTAAACAGCCCAAGAGAATTTCCCCCGCTCTATGGTATACTCCAGAGCTTAAAGCTCTGCGCCAAGAGTGCAAAAAAACCGAACGCGCCTGGAGACGTGAAAAATCAGGAACCAATAAAAACACCTACTCTACCTCTCTTCTAAGCTACAAAATCGCTATTCGCAAAACCAAAAGCGCGTTTTATCAGGAGAGAATAAAAAAAGCGGGATGCTCCAGTAAGGAAGCATACGCCATCCTTAAAGAGCTCTAAAAACCCCCAGAACAAGGACTGGGACCTCCTTCCGACCCTAAAGCAGACCAGGAGAAATGCCAAAAATTGGCTAATTTCTTCCATGACAAAATCCGACTTATTCTGGACTCAATTCCTCCCTCGAGTCCAGGGGAAGAAATTGTTTCCCAATACACGACATCGTCCACTTGTCTGTCCACATGGGGCCAGGTCACAACAGACGAAGTGAGAAATACGTTCAACGCCATGAAGAGCGGCTCCCCTAGGGACCCTGCTCCTCTTCGGATCCTTAAGGAGGTAGCCCCCACTATCATCCCCTCCCTTACTCATTTGATTAATACCTCACTCCAACAAGGAGTCGTACCCTCGAGCTGGAAGAAAGCTGTGGTAAAAGCCCTACTGAAGAAACCTTCTCTCGATCCTGAGAACCTGGCGAACTACAGGCCCATTTCCCTACTCCCAGGAGTCAGCAAGATCGCGGAAAAATTAGTCAACAGGAAACTCTCGCAGTTTCTAGAGGCCAATAACAAACTAAAAAGTTCCCAGACAGGCTTCCGACCAGGGCAGGGCACGGACATCGCCCTCCTGGCAGCGGTAGAGGAGGCCAGAGCGCTACTGGATGGGGGAGGATCTGTGGCAGTGATCCTCCTCGACCTTAGCGCGGCGTTCGATACCGTCGACCATCAACTCCTTATCGAAAGATTGGCAAGAGTTGGAGTGGAAGGTACAGCCCTATCCTGGCTGTCATCTTTCCTGGCCCAACGGTCCTATCAGATTTGGGAGAAGAACGCCCGCTCCTCCGAAATGCCCCTCCAATGTGGTGTGCCTCAGGGCTCTTCCCTGAGCCCCACATTATTTAATATCTATATGTCCACATTGGAGGAGGTTATCACCCCATTCGGAGTGAGCGTCGTCAGCTATGCTGACGACACACAATTAGTGGTGTCTTTGTCCCATCCCAAACAACAGAAAGCTGATCTCTTCAACTGCCTTACGCAGGTTCATCGTTGGATGAATAGATCAGCCTTAAAACTAAACGGGACAAAAACGGAGGTCCTTATACTTGGCCCGAAAGGAACCTCACTCCCCCTGGATAGTTGGCCAGCCTGTCTAGGTCCTCTCCCTGACCCAAAAACGGAGGTGAAAAGCTTGGGAGTATGGATCGACTCCGATCTCTCATTTATTCCGCAAGCAAAGAAGGTAGCAGGGACCTGCTTCGGTCTTCTAAAATCTTTGAGGAAAGTCCTGCCCCTTCTTCCCCCTAAATCCCAAAAACTGCTAATCCAAGGTCTCATAATATCGAGACTAGATTACAGTAACGTGATTTATCTGGGCGCTCCCGAAGCGACCCTTAATAAATTGCAGAGAATTCAGAACACTGCTGCCCGGATCATCACAAACACCCCGGCCAGATCATCTGCTAAACCCGCTCTCAAACTCCTCCATTGGCTCCCCATAAGGGAGAGAGTCAAATTTAAGGCCCTGTGCCTGGTCCACAAAACGTTGCATAACCAAGGCCCCCCAATCCTCAGCAATTTTGTCACCCCTTACACTACCACTAGATCCCTCCGTTCTAACGCAGAAAACCTCATCAATACCCCGAGATTCAGGAAAGCCCGATCAGGAGGAAGACGCTTCTCGGTACAAGCTGCCCGTCTTTGGAATTCACTCCCCCATGACTTACGTCTTGAACCACAATATCTGCGCTTCAGGAAGCTGCTAAAAACACATCTCTTTCCCTAGCTTCCATGCCCCCCCCCCCTGTTTTGATTTCCCACCCTTCCTCTCTTTTGCTCTTAGCTCCCGGGCCTCAGATTTGTTGAATTAGGGTTTTTAGCGCTGGGATACCTCCGGGTGACTATGCGCTTTATAAAAATAAATAATAATAATAATAATAATAATAATAATAATAATAATAATAATAATGTATAAGTGAGTGGATGTGAGTGTAGACCTAGGAAATAGTGGGTGGTATGTAGTATCTGGCATTGTTGTGTGTATGGTTTCAAAAATAGTAGTCTGTATTTTAGAGTGCATGTATCAAAGTTTATATTAGGCCATCAGTATGTGCATCAGATTATCACGTGGATGATGTCATCTGTGATGTCATCAGTGATGTCATTTGAGATGTCATCAGTGATGTCACTGACCATGTCATGAGTGATGTAATATGTGACGCCATCACCATTGCATTGCGGGCGCGCCAGTTATAGTTAGCTCAACTAACTATAACAGGCGAATTTCTCTGGTTTTATATGAATGGAGAATGAATGGAGAATGCAGTTACTCATCAACACAGTACTATAATATGCACTCATACACCCATACATGCAGTCACAGTCCGCCACTCATCCATAGAGTTACTCACACACCTAGTCAGTCATGCAAAGAATCAATCACATAGGCATTTACTCATGTATACAGTTATACACACCAACTGTGTTATTTATACACACACCTCATCACTTATTTATGCAGATACTAACACATACTTACTGTCTTATACAATCACTGATACAAGCAGGCACCCTTTTATACACCCACTCTTCAAATAACCTTCTCTCACGTATAGTCATTTATATACTCCAACACTCACATATACTGCCCTAAAACATATGTAGTTACTCACACATATACCAGTGAGACATTCATTCACTCACCAACACACCCATACACACACTAACTCACCCATACAGCCCATCCCAGATGCACTTTTTAATCCATACAACCAGTGAATCACCCACTCAGACATGTATGCACAAAGTCACACACCCCCACCCACCCATACAGACACTCAGGCACCCATACAGATACTCAGACAACAAATCAATAACCCATATAGACACTCCTGTAGCTACTCACCAACCCATGCAGCCACTTATACACCAACTGAGACACTAATACAGACTTTCACACAGTTTAGTCACTAACCCATACATTCAGTAACACATGTTCAATCACTCACTTATACAGTCAGTCACGCACCTACTAAATAATCCATTCAGGCACTTGTAAATTCACTGTTTCTTCAATATACCTTGGCATAGATATATATGAAAAATATTTAAACTTTACAGAAACACACATTCACTGGATGATGTCAGTGATGTCATCAGTGATGCCATTTGAGATGTCATCAGTGATGTCATCAGTGATGTCACTGACCATGTCATGACTGTTGTAATATGTGACGGCATCACCAGTGCATTGCGGGCACGCGAGTTATAGTTAGCTCAACTAACTATAATGGGCAAATTTCTCTGGTTTTATATGAGTCAAATGTCCAACTAACTATAACGTCCATGAAACCTATGGTATTTTCAGTGAATTTCTAAGGTTTTTTAAATGCTAATTCCTATAATGTCTGTAAAACCTATGGTTTTTTCAGTGAATATATATATATATTATATATATATGCATATATGTATATGTATGTATATGTATATATTATCTACTAGCGGTCGCCAGTAGATAGTTATAGTTAGGACCGAGTTTCCATAGGAAATGTCAAAATTCTATTTTGAATAACTTTGGCGCCGGTTGACGAATCCTCGCGCAATTTTCAAAACTAATGGGGCGCTCCGTTCAGCTCCTACCCTGAAAGTCTCGGGGTGATTCGTCAAGCAGGGGCTGAGAAAAAAGGGGGGTCCCAAAACACGTTTTCCCCATGCATTTTTCCATAGGACCTTTAGACACAGCTACAGCCCGAACGGCTGAACAGAATTACTTGAAATTTGGCAGAGAGGTAGCCATAAGGTCAAGGAAGTGTAAATCTGTTCAGTATTTCCTGAGTAAATAGCATTTGAAAGCATATCAATATCTATACGCGCGTACCGTGCGCGCACTGAGCAAGCCCTGTGCGCGCACCTTGCCGTGCGCGAGCGTAATTCTGATTGGTTGTTAGATGTCAGTAAACATTCGAATCGGTCGAAATCAGGAAGTGTCGGCCGCCATTTTGTCTGTCGCACTAAAAAGGAAAGGTGGAGACCGTGAACAGGGGGCAGGGTAGGGAGTTCTAGACCCCCTAGCCATTGTCAGGGGGGCACAGTAGGACCACGAAGGGCAAAAAAAAAGATTTTAATCTTTTAAAAAACATCGCGAGGTGCGCGCACTCTACGCGTACCCAAAAAAACCTTAAAAACATCACGAGGTGCGCGCACTGAGCGCGCACCCAAAAAAAAAGCCTTAAAAAAAAATAGAAATAAAAATCACTTTTAAGTGTTTAGATATTAGGTGGCTCTAAAAAGAGCCCTTTTGTTCATTGAGTGTTTTTTGGTACCTACAAGTAAGTACCGATGCAGAGTCTAAAGTTCAAGAGGAGGACTCTGTTGCCTTCATCAGTGAAATGTACACCGTCTCCTCTATAAATGTCTTGCATGTTGTAACGCAAGTTGTTGTGGTATATAGAACCCATACCATAGTCTCTGAGGAAAGCAGAAACAGACTTATTGACATGCTTTCTTGCTTTGTCAATCTGCGGACAAAATTGGTTGGACCAGTTCCACTTTTGCCTTTGGCATATATTAGAATATACAAAGGCAGTTTGTGGAAAAAGTGACATCAATTGCACAAAGGTGTCCTTAATAAGCATTTCCAGACCTACCCCAGTTAAAGTGCCTAGGTCATTTCCACCACAGTGCACAATAATAAGGTTAGGCTGTGGGAGATGTAGAAAGGTTTTCACCAAAGGCATTAATTGGTGCCACTTTAACCCTCTCTGACCAATCCATTTAATATCTACATTTGGCAAAGCAAGGTCTCTCACCATACCTCTTTTTTCTGCAAATTTTTCACTCCAGAAGACATAGCTGTGACCTACAATCCACACTGTGAACATCTTTCAAGGAGAACAGGATGCACTCAGGAGGTGTCTTTCAGTAGAATGGCAATATGAAAAGAAAGACAGTTGAAAAATGGAGGCATACATACTTTTTTTTAATGAGAAGAACTCATTGGCTGTTTCAAACCATTCTACACTAAAAACTAGGCTGTATGTTTAAATTTTTAAAAGCATGTTTTGGATTGGTTCAGAAAAATGTGTTCCCACTGAACATTACTTTGGATTTGCTGTTAGGTTTGAAAAGTCAAGCACTCTTGCTCTTTGGATTTGAAACATTGTCTGCTGAACTTCTGACCTCTCTGCTCACACCTGTGTTCCATGAGCTGTTGCTATGGTAGCAGGCAGAAGTCATGTTTTGGGGAAGGGATGATTTGCAAAGGGGTTGAAAGTTGCAACCAATAGAAATGTGTGATTCCATTTGAAAAAATGTGGGAAGGACTGTGATTTTACATTAACATGTATATGTGGGAAAAAAGAGAGGGAAAAATTGCCATTTACTGGTTGTGGAGAGAGGAGAGAGGTGTACAGCGCTGAGATTCTGGCTCTGATAATCTGCTGTTTGAGTGCCACATTTATTTCTCAACTAATTAATTTTAAAGGTGAGTTATGAGTTTGAGAGGGGAAGTATGTGGTGTATTTTGATATAAATAATAGAATTGTCATTCTTGTTTTAAAGTTGTGTTTTACATTTTGTGGTTTAGAAGATATTTAACTATCTTGAACTTGTAAGATATTATGGAGTATGTCTTCACTGTAAGTTAAGGTGTAGTGGTATCAGTGAGGAATATTGTTTTGTGCCTAGAATCACATCATGAGTCTGTCTGCACACAGGATTTGTTGACAGAGATTTAATTTGTGTTGCTTTTGTTCTGTTAGCCTTGCACTCGCAGAAAAGGGGTAGTTTGTTATCTTAAAGTGTGATGGTTAGCATTCAGCAGAAATCATTTACTGACCAATGAGAGGCAAATGCAAACACATTTGAAAATAGTATGGTACATTTTCCTACCACTTTAAAAGTTGTGTTTTACATTTTATGTTAAGGAAGATATTGAAGTGGCTTGAACATGTTATATATTATGGAGTATGTCTTCATTATAAGTTAATGTGTACTGGTATCACCCAGGAATACTGTATTCTACCTAGAATCATACCATGAGACAGTGAGCACACAGGAAATGTAAACAGAGATTTGATTCGGGTTGGTCTTGCTCTATTACCCTTGCACTCGCAGGAAAGGGGCAGCTTGTTTTTTGTAACACATGGTGATGGCCTCAAGGAGCTGTTAGGACATGTGCTCCTTTCTGTCTGTCTAAAGTAGAAGGAACATGTGTCAGGCTGTTACAGTAATTATCACTTGCTCTACCCCAGTAGTAAATGTGCTTTCAAATTGCCAAAGGAAATATCGCTTTCTGCCTAGAATCAGACCATGAGTCTGTGTGCACACAGGAATTGTTGTCAGCGTTTTCATTTGTGTTGCTGTTGTTCTGTAAAACTTGCACATTCAGGAAAGGCCCAGCTTGTTTTCTTCCAATGTGTTGGTTAGCACTCAGCAGAAATCAGTATCTCAAAAATGTGAGGCAAATGCAAACACATTTGAAAATAGCATGGTAGATTTTTCATCAATTCTTGCAATGGCTGAGGTGGTTCCTACATGTTGAAAACTCCAATTAACCCTTACCACACATGTACTCTTACACACATGTCTGTACTCTTCATGCAGTTGTGGGAGTCTCCATGCAGATCTCTCTTGCAGCTGACAATACACAGTCTCCAGAAACACACTGTTTGCACACATGCAGCAGCTTCTCCTACACTCCCATGCGTAATAGTCAGCTCAGTGTGGTGTTTCAGATAGTAGTGTGTAACGCAAACAGATTCAACGTCACCAAGGCTCATTTCCTTTGCTCTAGTCTAATCAGTCACCCTCTAACACATGGTCATGGTCTCAAGGAGCTGTTAGGACATGTGCTCCTTTCTGCCTGTCTAAACTAGAAGGAACATGTGTCAGGCTGTTACAGTAATTATCACTTGCTCTACCCCAGTAGTAAATGTGCTTTCAAATTGCCAAAGGAAATATCGCTTTCTGCCTAGAATCAGACCATGAGTCTGTGTGCACACAGAAATTGTTGTCAGCGTTTTAATTTGTGTTGCTGTTGTTCTGTAAAACTTGCACATTCAGGAAAGGCCCAGCTTGTTTTCTTCCAATGTGTTGGTTAGCACTCAGCAGAAATCAGTATCTCAAAAATGTGAGGCAAATGCAAACACATTTGAAAATAGCATGGTAGATTTTTCATCAATTCTTGCAATGGCTGAGGTGGTTCCTACATGTTGAAAACTCCAATTAACTCTTACCACACATGTACTCTTACACACATGTCTTTACTCTTCATGCAGTTGTGGGAGTCTCCATGCAGATCTCTCTTGCAGCTGACAATACACAGTCTCTAGAAACACACTCTTTGCACACACGCAGCAGCTTCTGCTACACTCCCATGCGTAATAGTCAGCTCTGTTTGGTGTTTCAGATAGCAGTGTGTAACGCAAACAGATTCAACGTCACCAAGGCTCATTTCCTTTGTTCTAGTCTAATCACTCACCCTCTAACACATGGTCATGGTCTCAAGGAGCTGTTAGGACATGTGCTCCTTTCTGCCTGTCTAAACTAGAAGGAACATGTGTCAGGCTGTTATAATAATGATCACTTGCTCTACCCCAGTAGTAAATGTGCTTTCAAATTGCCAAAGGAAATATTGCTTTCTACCTAGAATCAGACCATGAGTCTGTGTGCACACAGGAATTGTTGTCAGCGTTTTAATTTGTGTTGCTGTTGTTCTGTAAAACTTGCACATTCAGGAAAGGCCCAGCTTGTTTTCTTCCAATGTGTTGGTTAGCACTCAGCAGAAATCAGTATCTCAAAAATGTGAGGCAAATGCAAACACATTTGAAAATAGCATGGTAGATTTTTCATCAATTATTGCAATGGCTGAGGTGGTTCCTACATGTTGAAAACTCCAATTAACCCTTACCACACATGTACTCTTACACACATGTCTGTACTCTTCATGCAGTTGTGGGAGTCTCCATGCAGATCTCTCTTGCAGCTGACAATACACAGTCTCCAGAAACACACTCTTTGCACACACGCAGTAGCTTCTGCTACACTCCCATGCGTAATAGTCAGCTCTGTGTGGTGTTTCAGATAGCAGTGTGTAACGCAAACAGATTCAACGTCACCAAGGCTCATTTCCTTTGCTCTAGTCTAATCACTCACCCTCTAACACATGGTCATGGTCTCAAGGAGCTGTTAGGACATGTGCTCCTTTCTGCCTGTCTAAACTAGAAAGAACATGTGTCAGGCTGTTACAATAATGATCACTTGCTCTACCCCAGTAGTAAATGTGCTTTCAAATTGCCAAAGGAAATATCGCTTTCTGCCTAGAATCAGACCATGAGTCTGTGTGCACACAGGAATTGTTGTCAGCATTTTAATTTGTGTTGCTGTTGTTCTGTAAAACTTGCACATTCAGGAAAGGCCCAGCTTGTTTTCTTCCAATGTGTTGGTTAGCACTCAGCAGAAATCAGTATCTCAAAAATGTGAGGCAAATGCAAACACATTTGAAAATAGCATGGTCGATTTTTCATCAATTCTTGCAATGGCTGAGGTGGTTCCTACATGTTGAAAACTCCAATTAACCCTTACCACACATGTACTCTTACACACATGTCTGTACTCTTCATGCAGTTGTGGGAGTCTCCATGCAGATCTCTCTTGCAGCTGACAATACACAGTCTCCAGAAACACACTCTTTGCACACACGCAGCAGCTTCTGCTACACTCTCATGCGTAATAGTCAGCTCTGTGTGGTGTTTCAGATAGCAGTGTGTTATGCAAACAGATTCAACGTCACCAAGGCTCATTTCGTTTGCTCTAGTCTAATCACTCACCCTCTTACACATGGTCATGGTCTCAAGGAGCTGTTAGGACATGTGCTCCTTTCTGCCTGTCTAAACTAGAAGGAACATGTGTCAGGCTGTTACAGTAATTATCACTTGCTCCTCAACAGAAGTAAATGTGCATTCAAATTGCCAACTAAATATCTTTTTCTGCCTAGAATCACACCATGAGTCTGTGTGCACACAGGAATTGTTGTCAGAGATTTAATTCATGTTTCTTCTATTTTGTAAGAGTTTGACTCGTAGGAAAGGATCAGCTCATGTGATAGGATTTGAAAAGTTTTTTAAAAAAAATTGTAATGAATTTAAATTACATAAAGGTATTTTTTTAGTTTTTTGCAGGTATTGCTGAGCAACAGTGAAAAAATATAAAGATGTCTATAAAGTCAAAAAAAAGAAAAGAAAAGAAACAACAACTATATTTGAAGACGACTGATAAAAAAAAAATAGGAGGCGAAGCATGTGTTGGAAAACAGAAAAAGTCTTCTGGTAAGCAAACTAAAGAATTTTTAAAAAATATCTTCCAAAAAAAAAAAAATGATCGAAAGATACATTCAAACAGTGTTTCAAGTACAAAACAACAACAGAGTCGACAGCAAAAACAAAATGCTAATATAGACTCAGAAGTTAGGAAGAGTGACTTAACACGGAAAATAGATTTTAAAAACATTCGTCGAAAAATGTTTCAGAGAAGAGTGATGTTAAATTTGCTGAAGGATGTGAAAAAATATAAGAAAAAAACAAAATTTTATAAGAAAAATAAATTTATTGAAAGTATTGCTACCAAGGCATTAGAAATAAAAAAAAACTATTCATTTTAATTTTGAACAGGATGCGTAGATTAGATAAATTAGTGAATGCAATGAAGTCACAAAGCAAAAGGAAAAGAGAAGTAAAAAAAAAAAACTTTTGTAAAGTGTTCTTAGGAGAATGGAAACATAGTTCAAGTACTGAACAATTTTTTAATGAAGAGAGTTATCTTCAACGTAATAGTTTGTTGCATGCAGTTGACACCAATGGTAGAGCTTATGAAGTTAAGGATGGTTGTGTAATGGAAAAGGAGAAAATGGTTCCAAGAAATGAGGAACAAGTGATGGCTGATGAGGTTATGGGAAGACGTCCTAAAGCCCCAGTGTACACTTGGAATTGTAGTAGTATTTGTACTGTGCGTCAGGAATCTATTGATAAATTACGTGACTTTCTAAGAGAATATAGTAAAAAGAGTGTTAAACAGAAAATTAAGGTGCTTCAAAGACTAGATCCATGCAGAGTGAGAGAGAATACTGGTTTGCAAGGACATTCTCTGGCTTGTCTATCTAGGAAAGTGTGTCAAAGTGTTTTTCACCATTTTAGGATGCTGGCTGTTCATCATACTGAAATGAGAAAGTTTGTGAGAACATTGTATTTTGCTAAAAGTCCAGCACTAAAGTTAAATGAGTTGAATAATGCTCTGTTCCGTGGATCTGTATCAGATGCAGTGAAGGTTATTGATGAGATTCAGTTTTGTTACTTTGGTCCAGAGCAAGAAAGTGTAGAAAATGACACAGTGATTGATGAAAATGTGGAAGAGAATGTAGAACTCACTGTTAGTAAAAATTTTGAGGATGAAATGACAAAATTTACTATCAACTCTAATGAAAGACCAAATATTACTTGTATTTGTTGCCGGAGAAGCCATTACAAAAATCAAACAAGGAATGATGATCTGTATAAAAAAAGTGAAAATGAAGATAATTATAAGTGGAAAGATTTTCAACATATATATTTCTGGAAAATTGTTTTGATTTGGGTGAAGATCAGCGTATTTGTAAATACTGTTATAACAAGTTAGAAGAAAATAGAATGCCAGCTAGAGCTGTACATAATAATTTAGAATTGGTTGATATTCCTCCAGAACTTTCTGATTTAAATACGTATGAGTCTATACTCATTCAATGCGTCCATCCGTTTCGGACCATAGTGCGTATGGAGCCAAAAACTGGTAAATTACCTCCTTCGGATTTACAAAGAGGTTTAAAAGGAAGAGTTGTCTATTTGCCATTGGATTTGAAAAAAAATATGGAAACAATTGATGCAGATACTTTGGAAACTGAACCATTAGTTATTCTGGTTAATGGTGTACCTACAAAGAATAAGAAAATTTGGCAGGAGCTGGTGGATGTACGAAAAGTACAAAGAGCAAATTTATATTTGAAAAAAAATAATAAATGGTATGAAGCCATTTATATGGATGAAGATGAAGAAGAAATACTAGAAGACACAGGAATACCAACTGGGCAACTTGAAAAAGTGGATAAGTCAAAAGAAGAAGAAATTTATGAACATTTCAGCATACATCCTCTACATTCTAAAGAAGTTATGGGAAATGCTATTGATCTGTTTCAGATGAAGAAAGCACAAGGAACTCCCGTGAGTGTATGGGAGGAGAGCTTGGAAGCTCGTTGTTTTCCCCAGCTGTTTCCTACAGGAGAAGGAGGACGATATGATGAACGTCCAGTACAGATTCCTGCTTCTGAGTATCGGACTACAAGACTATATGCAGAAGATCCGAGATTTCGTCAAAGTATTCCTTATTTGTTCCATCTTTTATTTGAAAGTGACTTGTCAGCACTATCTTATGCAGTAAATCAAATTTTGAAAACTGGAGTACATCTACGTAATGTGACTGCAAAGGATTTTATGAACAAAGTGCAACAGCGAGATGATCATTTGGAATCTCAATTGATCAATTTGATGGCTTGTCAGCGTAAGACGAATGAATACTGGTACCGACGCCATGGAGAATTGAAATGTATGTTACGGAATTTAGGAACTCCTACATGGTTCCTTACCCTAAGCTGTGCTGAGTACGCTTGGGATGATCTTCTGGATTTTCTTCGAGAGGCAAATTCAAATATTGAAAACATCCAATACAAGACAGCAGGAGAATTGTGCTCATTGGATCCGGTTAATGTTTGCAGATATTTCAATCATAGATTTGAGGCTATGATGTCCTTCATCTGCAATAAAAAAATCCACCTCTTGGAGAAGTTGTGGATTTCTTTTGGAGAAAAGAGTACCAAGCAAGAGGTGCTTCTCATATTCATATGCTGTTGTGGATCAAGGATGCTCCAAAATTTGGAACAGATTCTGATGATGCAGTTTTAAGTTTCATCGAAGGATATGCAACATGTGCTATACCTAAAAGCACAGAAGAGAAAAATTTAAAAGAGCAAGTTTTACGTTTCCAAAGTCATCGGTGTGGAAAATACTGTTGACGAAAGTACAAGAGTAAAGATAAATTCTACACAAAATGTCGATTTGGATTTCCACGACCTGTTCTTTCAAAAGGAAGAGTAAACAGTTTTATGTCAGCTGTGCGACATACTATTACAAGAAAATCACCTAAGAATACCTACAACCTAAGAAGAAAAGAAGAGTCAAAATATATAAATGACTACAACCCAGTCATTTTATCCATGTGGAATGCTAACATGGATATACAGTATGTGGCTGACAATTCTATTGCTGTTGCTCGCTATATCACATCTTACATCACTAAATCTGAGAAAACGGAATTGAAGGAAATGTGGGAAGAGATTTCTCACGAGAAGACTGTCAGTAAGAAGCTATACAGTTTCAGTTTAAAGATGTTATCGCATCGAGAAATTGGATCCTACGAATGCTCAGATAGGTTATCATCTGCAAGTCTGTACTCAAAATTCAGAAGAATAATTTGGGCAAGTTTAGGTCTTGCAGGAATGCGAAATCGGGTACTGAAATCTATTCGAGAAATTGAGCATTTAGCAGAGTTCGAACCAGAAAGTACAGACATTTTAAGAACAAACATGTTGGACACATATTACCCACAAAGAAGTCATCACCTTGAGAACATGTGTCTCTATGAAGTGCTGCAGAACTTTATTTTTAAACGGAATGTCACAGAAGGTATCAACAATGGAAAATATAAAGTCATTGGTGAGGAAGGATGTTTGGTGAAGCAAACAAAAGGAAGTTTGATAAATCACCGGAAGCTGAGTTGCGACACTCCTGATAAAAAAGGAATTTTACTACTTGGCACTTTTGCAGCTGTTCAAACCATGGCGTTCAGAGGACGAACTACTTGGAGAATTTCAGAGCTATGAAGATTCCTTCAATGCTAGCAAAGACAGCGTAGAATGCAGTACTTTCACAACTTATGTTCAAATGTTAAATGAAGAAATTGAACAAGAAGCAACAATTGCAGCTGAAGTAGCTAGAGACAGTTCTCAAGACAGTCAAAGTTCTGGGACATTCAGTCAAGATCCTCTAGGACAACCGATCATCGAAAATGAAGCAGCAATAGCTATGAACGAAGTGGAAACAGCTATGAATCAAGCTCAGGAAGATTTAGTAGACTTAACATATTTGGAGGAGCAACTGAATGAAGAACAAAAACAAATTTATGAAGAAGTCAGACAAAAAATTGATCACGGATTACTACATGAAAATAAAGAGTGCTCATGCACATCTTTTGAACTAATGAGAATGTATGTAAGTGGACAAGCAGGAACTGGAAAAAAGTTTCTTAATTAATGTAATTAGAAGCTACCTACAGAAGAAAATGGATTCCATTTTGTCTTGTGTTGTTACTGCTCCAAATGGGTTAGAAGCGTATAACATCAAAGGAGTTACCTTACATCGTTTGGTAATGTTACCAGTAGAGCATGAGAACAAAATACAGTACCACAAACTAGCAGGAGAAGCATGCTTGGAAGTTTCAAGAGTATTGAAGAAAATGAAAGTACTCATTATTGATGAGGTTAGCATGGTATCAAACTTAATGCTTGCCTTTGTGCATTTAAGAATGCAGCAAATTCTGAAGACAGACTTTGACGTCCTATTTGGAGGAAAACACGTCATAGTTTTTGGAGATCTTTTGCAACTTACTCCAGTTAAAGGACAACCGGTATTCCATACACTTACACATGAAGACACAAAAAAGTCATTAGGAAGTATAGGCAATGTAAATATTTGGACATATTTTGAGTATAAGGAACTCATTACCAATATGAGGCAAGCCAATGATGAGGACTATGCAAGTATTCTGAAAGATATAAGAATTGGACTACTCACAGAACATGGCAGAAAAGCATTACAGAGTCGATTGCTGAGTAATTTGTTTCCAACAGAACAAATAGTTCCAGAGAAAATATACAAGGAAATTGCAGAAAAAAATACTGTAATCTGCTTAATGCCAACACTACATGAATGTTCTGTATTCAATCAAGAACTTTTGAAATTGGAAAATGAAGAGATTATAAAACTGGAAGCTGTGGATAAAATAGAACATGAACGAATAACTGTTATATTGACAGGCAAATTGGGTACTAAATTGGATTCTCTGGAGAAAAACATTTCAAAAACAGCAGGTTTGGAAAAGAATCTTTATGTGTGTATGAACTGTAGAGTAATTTTAAGACGGAATTTGGATGTAGAGAAAGGTTTAGTGAATGGAGCTATGGGAAGAGTTGTGGGTTTTATTAATTACCAGAAAAAAGTTGGAATTGAATGTTTAAAAATAAAATTTGATCAGATACAAGAGTTTAAAGACATTTGTCGTTGTTCAGTTCGTTTCTTGCTTGTGAAAGACTTATATGTGCGTAGGAAGCAGTTTCCGTTTTCTCTAGCATATGCTGTAACTATTCACAAATCTCAAGGATTAACTGTTGATAGTGCTTTTGTAAACATTGGATCTACTGTGTTTAAAGAAGGTATGGCATATGTTGCTTTGTCACGCATGAAAAAATTATCTGGTTTATTCATGATAGACTTTGATGATTCAAAAGTAAGTGCTGATGCAAACTGTGTAAAGGAGTATAATAGATTAAGAAGAAGCTATGCTCCTCATTTAGGTCAGTATCCTGTGTTTGAAAAACGTGTTGTTTGTCGGAAAAGGAGATTTGAGAATATCTGTAATGAGGGTGTACTGAAGAGAAAACAAAAGGATAGTGATGTGACTGCAAGCAAAAAGAAAAAGGACAGTGTGGAAGAGGTTGTTGGTTGTCATTTTGAAAATAGCTCTGGTGTCAACTGCTACGAAAATGTAGTGCTGAATGTTGTATTTTATCTTGAATTTTTGCAAGAGCAGATAACACTAAATCATGAAAAAATATTCTGTTCTTTGCTGAGTCTCCTCTATGAGAAGCTGAGTAATGATAAAACTAAAATAGAAAGTGCTTCTGATGTTAGAAATCTTTTAGATGTATGTTCTGGACGTACACAGTTTACACAAAATGTCCAGCAAGATGCACAGGAATTCTTGATGTATATCCTGATGGTACTGGAAGATGAAGGGGTAGAAGTAGAAAATGTATTTGGTGTCTCTTATAAATGGGAACATTGTTGTGATAACTGTATGAACACAAGCAGTAGTAATGTTGATTCTGAAAGGTTCATATATTTACCATTACCAGAGAGTAAAACAGTGACTTTTAGTAAATTAGTTAAAGATGCTAATCACAACATGGAATGTTCTCAATGTAAATCAGACATGTTGTCAATGTTATTTTTAAAGAAATATGGACAGTATGTCATTTTAATGATGCAACGTTGTAGAGCTGATGGTTCAAAATTGGACACTTTAATAAAGATGTTTACAGGACAACAATTATCAATATCTGGAAAAACTTTTGTTGCAGTTGCAATAATTTTTCATGATGGACCTTCTATAACTTCTGGTCATTACACAGTTTATCTTAAATGTGAAAAAGGATGGACACTGTGTAATGATTCTCAATTGATTTTCAAGCAACGTTTGCCTTATGATTTACCCAATTGTTACCTAATGTTTCTGAAACCCAAATTTTAAATACTAACATCATCATTGGAAGAAAGCATTATTAAAATTTAAAAGGATTTAAATTGGATATTTAGCTCAAAAGAGATTCTAAACTTACCATTTGGCCGTAAGGAAAGGTAAAACAAACAATTGTGGACTTCTTTGACAGATATTATTTTGGAAAATGTTCTTTTGCAACAAGGTTTACAGACGTTATTTTTTGAAAATTGTTATTCTTCTTAAAAGGTATTTTTAACATTTCTATTAAAGTATGTTTTAGTGAGGATACATTTGGGGCTTTTTAAAACAATCTTTCAGATTGTTTTTTTTTTTGCCCACTGTTAAATGATGAATACAATTGATTTCACTATTTTCAGTGAAAATCAAAACATTCTGAAAACAGCAAAAAAAGGGCAAAAAATTGCTTTGCTAAATATGAAAAAACATGTACTGTTTTATAAAGTGTATTGTTGAATATTAATACTTTTTTTCTTTTTTTCAGAACTAGAAAGAAAATTTAGAAGATGTTATTCAGTTATCTTTGCAATTAAATAAAAACATTTAATTCTAAATTATTTATTTTGATGGTCAGGTAAGTTTAACATATCTGTATGTGTCACTGGTTTCGTTTCATGCTTCCTTTTCTTCACCTCTCCTTACTCTACTTTTCTCATTTCTCTTCTCACTCTCTCTTCCTGCTTTACTACTCTTTTGTAACTTCCTCACTCCTTCTATACTACTCCCCTACCTTTACTACCTCCATCACTAATTTTTCATCCATGTTTCTTTTTCTGTATCCATATGTCTTAGTCTTTTTAACTGCCTTACTCCTTCTCAGTTGTTTGCTCTCTGTGTCTGTATCTGTCACTCTTGGTTTGTCTGTTTTACCCTTAATTTCCTTAACATCTCTGGGGCACATTTACAAGCCCCCTGCACCACCACTACGTCAATTTTCTTGACGAACTAGTTGTGCAGGGTGCTTTTCCATATTTACAAGGAGAGGATAAGCCTCTTTGTGTGTCTTTTCCTCTCCTTGTAAATACAGGCAATTCTAATGCAGCACTAAAATGAGCTATTATCTTTTTTGGGTACCTATACATAAATACTGATGCAGAGTTTAAAGTTTAATAGGAAGACTCTCTTCCCTTCATCTGTGAAATGTACATCATCTCTTTTTTAATTACTTTGCCACTCTCCTCTCTTTCTCAGGGAGTCCCTGAAGGTTTACTAAAGGTGAAAAAAATGATTTTTTTCAAAAACCCATTGGGTGCGCGCACTCTAAAAAAAAAAAAAAAGAAATAGATTCTAAAAAACAAGTTTTTGTGTTTTGATTTTAGGTGGCTCTAAAAAGAGCCCTTGAGTTAATGTAGGGACAGAGGAAGAGAAAAACGAAAAAAAAAAAAAAAAATTATGGCCTTTCGCAAGGATGCTCCTCAAATTTCCTTTGAATGAGATCAATACTGCTCTCACCCAAAGAAATAAGAAGACCACAATCCATGCAGTGTGTACTCATCCTCCCAAAACAAGGACGAATATCCAAAGGTGTGGAAGAAGGTGAAGGCACCACTGCAGAAGAAGTGCTTGCCTGAGCTGCCGAAGATGTGCTCGGCTGAGCTGCTGCAGATGTCGTCGGCTGAGCAGGTGGAGGGTTTGCTCCAGAAGCTCGACGAAAAGTCACTGGATGCATTGCCTCAACATACCTCGTCATAGTATGAATACTAAAAGAGTACTTCTTGTTAGGATTCCCACGTGACAAGACGCGCTGACAGTTTGCAGGTGACCTTTGGTGCATTCACCTTCTTTTGTCCCTCTGGAAAAGTGAAAAACTGCCATATGAAGGAGTCTTTCTGCTTCCTCTGCCTCTGTCTCTCAAGAGTGTCCTGTTCACTCTCAGAAGATGGCTGCTGCTCTGCCATTGTATCTCAACACACAGATTAGCTCCTTCTCCTAGGGAATCAGAACTAACAATGAGGGGGGTGGGTGTGATTTTGGAAGAATCTGGAACTAAAAGTACTTTGAACCAATGAAAAGTGATGTTTCTGGATCACATGACTTGCCATGAGGGGATTGGGTGTGGTGTTGAAACAATCTGAAACTGAAAGTAATGAAAACCAATTAAAAGTGTTGTTTTATTATTCACATAACCCGAGGTGCGCGCACTGAGCAAGCTCCCTGCGCGCACGGTGCAATTACGCATGCACGAACGCGTATGCGCGCATGCGCTTACGTACTATGCGCGTACGTAACGCGCATACGCAGCACACGCGTATGCGTCAACGTCCGTGTGCGTACTCTATGCGTATACGGAAGTGTACCGCGTGGAGTACGTACGACGCACGTAAGCATGCGTACGTATGCATGCGTACTAGGTGCGCGCTCCGATTGCGCAGTAAAACGTATGTATGCGTACGTAAATAACGTACGCCGGAATTCACAAAAAATGTACGCAAACGTACTAGGTGCGCACTCTGAGCGCGCACACTAAGAATTTATATAAAAAAAAAGTGGACATAATTTAATAGAAGATATCAACTATGCTGTTCAACTTTATCTTAATTAAAACTTTTTAAAAAAATGAGCCACACCAAATTAAAGGATACAGATAATATATAAATGTATACATAGGGAAATTATAGAAAAAGAAATATTTAATAAATATAATTAAAAAATACAAAAATTAGCATTTAAAAAACCTTTGAAATTCAATGAAAAAACCATAGGTTTCACACACGTTATAGTTAGGAATTAGCATTTAAAAAACCTTGCAAATTCACTGAAAAAACCATAGGTTTCACACACGTTATAGTTAGGAATTAGCATTTAAAAAACCTTGCAAATTCACTGAAAAAACCAGAGGTTTCACACACGTTATAGTTAGCTGGACATTTTACTCGTAAAAAACCAATGAAATTCCCCCGTTATAGTTAGTTCAGCTAACTATAACTCGCGCGCCCGCAATCCACTGCTGATGATGTCACATATTACATCACTCATGACATGGTCAGTGACATCACTGATGACATCACTGATGACATCTCAAATGACATCACTGATGACATCACTGATGACATCATCCTTGTGATAGAGTAGCACATCTTCTCACATTCTAATATAACCTTTGATACACCGACTAAAAATTTAAGAGTTCCATTCTCAAAACCATACATACTCCAATACCAATAACTACATACCCAGTTATTAACTGTTAGGTCTACATACACCTCCACTCATTCACCTGTACAGACACTCATACTTACAGTCACTCCATACAAAATTATCATATGCATTTATACACCTATATAGACACTCACACACCACCAATCATCCATAGAGGTACTCTCATACCTAGTCAGTCATGGAAATAATCACACTCCAATTTACTCACCTAGGCAGTGAAACACACTCAAGTTCACTTACTCATAAAAATAGTATCACATTCTTACGCTCTTATAGAATCATTGATACAAGCACACACTCATCCATACAGTCACTCTCACAATCACACACTCTCACATCTACCCACTTATATACTCTTACATGCATATATACTGCCTTTCACATATGTAGTTAGTCACAAATGTACCACTGAGATATACATTCAATCCCTAACACACCCATACATACACTCACTCAACCATACAGTCCATCACAGATGCAGTCTTAAAACCATGCACCCATAGAATCACCCACTCACACATCTATGCATAGAGTGACACACACCCTACCCACACAAACACTCATGAACCCATACAGATACTTAGACAACCAATCAATTACCCATATAGAGACTCATATAGCTGTTCTCAAAACCATGCAGCCACTTATACACCAACATACAGACACATACATACATTTACACAGTTTAGTCACTAGTCTGCAGTAAGATACATTTAATGACTAACTTAAAGAATCATGTTATGCACCACAGAAAATCATCCATTTACACACTTGTACACCCACTCATTCTTAAACAGGCCTTTCCCTATATATATTAAACATATTGAAATTTTTCAAAACACATACTCACTGGATGATGTCACCAGTGATGTCATCAGTGATGTCATTTGAGATGTCATCAGTGATGTCATCAGTGATGTCACTGACCATGTCATGAGTGATGTAATATGTGACGTCATCAGCAGTGGATTGCGGGCGCGCGAGTTATAGTTAGCTGAACTAACTATAACGGGGGAATTTCATTGTTTTTTTACGAGTAAAATGTCCAGCTAACTATAACGTGTGTGAAACCTCACCTCTGGTTTTTTCAGTGAATTTGCAAGGTTTTTTAAATGCTAATTCCTAACTATAACGTGTGTGAAACCTATGGTTTTTTCAGTGAATATATATATATATATATATATATATATATATATATATATATATATATATATATTCACTGAAAAAACCATAGGTTTCACACATGTTATAGTTAGCTGGACATTTCACTCGTACAAAACCATTGAAATTCCCCCGTTATAGTTAGTTCAGCTAACTATATCTCGCGCGACCGCAATCCACTGCTGATGACGTCACATATTACATCACTCATGACATGCTCAGTGACATCACTCATGACATCACTGATGACATCTCAAATGACATCACTGATGACATCACTGATGACATCATCCAGTGAATATGTGTCTTTCTGAAAAATAAATATTTTTTATATATGTATATCTAAAGGTTAATGGAAGAATAAATGGGTAAATAAGTGTCTAAATGGATGATTTTTTTTGTAAAATTAATTGTATAACTGACTTTTTAACAGTATCTTAGTGAATACAAGTATTAGTGAGTAATGTTTAAATATTTAAATATCTGTATCAGTGTCTCACTTTGTGTATAAGTGGCTGCATGGGTTGGTGAGTAGCTACATGAGTGTGTATATGGGTTATTAGTTCGTTTTTAGAGTATCAGTATGAGTGTCTGTATGGTTCAGTGGGGGATGTTACTTAGCGTATAGATGCATGAATGAGTGACTCACTGTTTGTATGTGTTTTGAAGACAGTATGTGAGCAGGACAGTATGGGTGGATGAGTGTGTATGGGTGAGTAAGAGAGTGAATGACTGTCTCAATAGTGTCTTTATGAGTAAGTCCATACGTTTTAAACTAGTATATGTGAGTATTGATGTATATAAGTGAGGATATGAGAGTGAGAGATTGGAAGAGTTCCTGTATAAATAAGTATGTGTTTCTATAAGTGAGTACATGTATGAGTGACTATATAGAAGTGTTGATGAATGAGTGGGTGCGTATGTAGATTTTGGAATTACTGAATAGGTTGTTCTAACTGGTATTGGTATCTCTGTAGTTTTCAAAACTTTAGTTTGTATTTTTCAATGTGTGTATCAAAGTTTATATGAGGATAAGAGGAGGTCTGCCACTCTTACACAAGGATGATGTCATCAGTGATGTCATCAGTGATGTCATTTGAGATGTCATCAGTGATGTCATGATTGATGTCACTGAGCATGTCATGAGTGATGTAATATGTGACGTCATCAGCAGTGGATTGCGGTTGCGCGAGTTATAGTTAGCTGAACTAACTATAACGGGGGAATTTCAATGGTTTTGTACAAGTGAAATGTCCAGCTAACTATAACGTGTGAAACCTATGGTTTTTTCAGTGAATTTGCAAGGTTTTTTAAATGCTAATTCCTAACTATAAAGTGTGTGAAACCTATGGTTTTTTCAGTGAATTTGCAAGGTTTTTTAAATGCTAATTCCTAACTATAACGTGTGTGAAACCTATGGTTTTTTAAGTGAATTTGCAAGGTTTTTTAAATGCTAATTTCTAACTATAACATGTGTGAAACCTATGGTTTTTTCACTGAATTTCAAAGGCTTTTTAAATGCTAATTTATGAATGAATTATTATATTTTTTAAATATTTATTTTACAATAAGCTACCTATGTATATAGTTATAGATTGACTGTATCCTGTAATATGGAATGGCTCAGCTCTTTTTTTTTTTGAATTTGGATAAAGTTCAACAGCATAGTTAATTTCTTCTATAAACTTATAAACAGTTGAATTTTTTTTTTAGGGTTTTTGACGGTGCGCGCACAAATACGTGCTCCGTGTGCGCATGCGTACGTGCTCCATGTGCGCATGCGTACGTCATGCGTGCTCCGTGCGTGCATGCTCCGTACGCGCATGCGCGCATGCGCACGTGCTCCGTACGCGTATGCGTGCGTGCTTCGTCCGCGCATGCAGTTGAAGTTCAACTTCATGGTAATTTGCTCCCCCTATTAGCGAAATCGCTAATTTTTTTACTTTAATGCATTGCATTTAAGGAATCTCTAATTGGGATTCCTTAAATGCAATCGCAATTTAAGGAATCGCTATTTAGAGATTCCTTAAATTGCGATTTTTGCATTTGGGATGATGCATCCCAAATGCAAAAATACTGGTCGCAAAGGGGCAGATTCTGCTATTCTGCCCGTTTGCGACCAGTTTTCTCGTTGATGCATGTGGCCCTAAGACCAGGATCGTTGAAGCTCCCTCCCCCCCCCCCACATTGGGAGCATCTAAACACATAGATAGCAAAAGAAGATGCAGGAAACATCCGATCTCTGCAGGAGTGTGACCGTTAGGGAGGCCTGTGCCTGCCGAGTGCAGCTGACTCATCTGACTTGGACAGGAGTCGATGCGAAGGCCTGCGGACAGTGCGCACTCCAGGACTCACTTCTGCCGGAGTGGGTAAGACTTGATTCGGGTATTATGGCCCGGTAGAACTTGCTGCTAAATCAAGTGCATGTGCACTGGAACACTATTGACATTAAAATCAGAGATTTAGTGAACTCTTGAGACTTGGACTACTAGTAAGTTGTTCCCTGGATGTTACCAGTAGTGAATTGGAATAACCAAGATAGCTAAAGCGAGGGGTGAATGGGACAGGAAATCGTGATAGAGACTCTAGAGACCCGAACTCAGGGGATGACTGTTTAATTGTTCATGAATGTTGTATTCTTCCTTTGTATGGTTAACAGTAGAAATACAATTCTTCTCTTTTTACATAAAAAAAGAGTATTTGGATGGAAATGATTTATTCCTGCTGCTGTGCAAATTTTGAGTCTAATCTGTATCCACCCCTTCCCCCCCCCCCCCGAGGGAGCCATGGACTGCTCAACCACGTCTACTATTGAGAGTCATGTGCAGAAGGGGTACTTGGCCCAGTTGCTCAGAATCCATAGATTTACTCCGGATGTCCAGAGAGTAAAAGGCCTCAACCCCCATGGTTGGGCCCAGTAACGCCTGCGTGCCCCGTGGCCCTCTGAAAGGGGTTCTGACATATGGTAAATAAATTAATATATATATGTGTGTGTGTGTGTATATATATATATATATATATATATATATATATATATATATATATATATATATATATATATATAGATAGATATATTATCTACTGGCGGTTGCCAGTAGATAGTTATAGTTAGGACCGTGTTTCCATAGGAAACCTTCAAATTCTATTTTGAATAACTTTGACGCCGGTTGATGAATCCTCGCGAACTTTTCAAAACTAATGGGACGCTCCGCTCAGCTCCTACCCTGAAAGTCTCGGGGTGATTCGTCAATCGGGGGCTGAGAAAAAAGGGGGGTCCCAAAACGCATTTTCCCCATGCATTTTCCCATAGGACCTTTAGTCGAAGGTACAGCCCGAAAGGCTGAACAGAATTACTTGAAATTTGGCAAAGAGGTTGTCCTCAGGTCAGGCATGTGCCTTTTGCATATATGGTGTCAATCTGTTCAGTAGTTCCTGAGAAAATTGCAGTTAAAAGTACAAAAATATCTATATGCGCGCACCGTGCGCGCTCCGTGCGCGCACCATAACGTGCGCGAGCGTAATTCTGATTGGTGGTTACATGTCAGTCAACATTCGAATCGGTCGAAATCAGGAAGTGTCGGCCGCCATTTTGTGTGCTGTGTGTGTGACAGGGAAAAAGAAAGGTGGAGAACGTGAAAAGGGGGCAGGGTAGAGAGTTCCTGACCCCCTAGCCTTTTTCAGGGGGTCACAGAAGGACCCAGAAGGGTAAAAAAAACATTTGATTTTTTTTTAAAAAATCGCGGGGTGCGTGCACGTTGCGCGCACGGCAGAAACAAATCATTAAAAAAAATAGAATTAAAAATCAAGTGCAAGTGTTTAGATGTCGGTTGGCTCTAAAAAGAGCCGTTGTGTTCATTGAGGAACAAAAAACACCAAAAGTTATGGGGTGGGGCATGTGTGCTGCTGTATCTTGGCCTCTATTAGGTTAATGCTGGTGTCACCATAAGAGAGAACAGCATTGCGCATATTGCACCGTATATGAACCCTCTGGAACAGAGGGTGGATATCCAGAGGTCAAGAAGAAGGTGAAGCTGCGGCCGCAGATGAAGTGCTCGGCTGAGCTGCTGGCTGAGCTGCTGGAGGGTTGTCTCTTGCAGCTCGAGTACACTCCCGAGCATAAGCCACAGGATGTACTCCACTAAAGTGCCTTAACATAGAGTAGATACTAAAAGAGTATTTTTTTTTTTAGGATCTCCTCTTGATAAGACCACTCCACAAATAGTGCAGGTGACTTTAGGAGCATTCACCTTCTTCTGGCCATCTGGAAAAGTAAAATATTTCCAAACAAATGAGTCTTTTTGTTTCCACTGTCTTGGTGGCACAAAGGTCTCCTCCTCACTCCCAGAAGATGACTGCTGCTCTGCCAATTTTCAAGTACTGGAGTACTGGAAAAGCTGCTCAGCTCCTTCTCCCAGGGAATCAGAAGACATAATGAGGGGAGTTGGTGTGGTGTTGGAAGTTTCTGGAACTGAAACTACTATGAACCAATGAAAAGTGTTATTGCTCGCAATTTGCCAGTCGCAATTAAGGAATTTGTAGGAATCGCTATTTTTATAGCGATTCCTACATGCATAGGCTTTTGCAATTCCTTAATTGCGATTCCTTAAAAATTGCAATTAAGGAATCGCAAAAGTCTTTGTTGATGCATGTGCCAGTATGTCCCTCTTGGGTGAAGATGCTTCTACAGCATCCTCACTCATGCAACAGGGTTGAACCAGTCGCAGTCCTTGTTGTTTCCGGTGACCTACGAGTCACCACTGCTCTCTGTCCACAAGCTCTAGGTAGGTCAACACAGCAAAGCTATCCATAGCATCCCCTTCTGGCATAGAGGGTTGCTGCAACGATGCCACATAAGGATTCATCCCTTCCCACATCGCAGACTTTACTAAGGCAGCCCCTCCTTCTATACGGGCCACAGCTTTGCTACAGTGTAAGGCTTCGCCCACTAACCGCATGGCTGTCTTTAACATAACTATCTTCACTGCAGCCCTCTCCTAGCATAAAGGAGTCGCTGACTCAGTCCTGCACAAGGGCAACTTCCTGATTGATACAGCAGCCATTTCCTCACACCTCGCAGAGGAAGGCATTCAACAAGTCTGAGAAAACATACAATTCAGTTAATAAAAAACATATAGGGCCTCATGTAGGAAGCCAAATACCGGTCGGTAACGGCCGATTTTCGGTAATTATACCGTTACCGACCGGTATTTTGGCTTTTGAGATGTAGGGGGAGAATTTCATGATTCGGTATTTACCGAATCGGTAAAATTACCGAATCGGTAATATTACCGATTCGGTAAATTTACCGAATCATGAAATGAAATGTAGGGGGAGTGTGTGGTGGGTGTGGGGATTCGTTATTTACCACCAACTAAAGGTTGGTGGTAAATGACGAATAGGTGAAAAAAAGCATTTTTGTGCACGTTTAAGTATGCAATGTGGCAGACATACATGCCCTTAGGGCATGTATGTGCGCCACATGTGCACACATGGCCGAATCAGGGGTGCAACAGGGTGTCAATGTGACACCCTGCCACCCTTGCATGTGCTCCCCCATTACCGAATCGGTATTTACCGATTCGGTAATGAGGCATACCTTCCCATCAATGGGAAGGTATGCCTCATTACCGAATCGGTAAATACCGATTCGGTAATTACCGAATTTTTCCGAATCGGTAATATTTACCGACTCATTACCTACATTGCATTTACCACTTCATAAATACCGAATCGGTATGATTCGGTATTTATGAAGTGGTAAATGCCAGCCCACCTACATAAGGCCCATAGACTTTTATCGTAATTTTTAGAAATATGTGTTGGTTATCAAAAATAAACACAAGCACCTCGCAAGGCTAAATACTATGAGAAAAAAAAATGTTTCAGATTGTTCTATAAAGGAATATCTACATCTCTTCAATTCATGTTTCTACATATTCCATGGAGATAAAAACAAGTCATTGAAGCGCTTAAGTGCAACTTTCATGAAGTAATTTTCAGGTCGCGCCTAGCAGCACACATGCGCTGCATAGGTTAAAGACCTTTAGCAATCACTTCGGATTTTCAGCCAAAAACGTGCACGCGTTCCATTGCCTTCAATGGCAACGCATGCACGTTTGGCGATTTACTTGCGGGAGTGAGCGGCGCCATATGGTAGCAATTATCGCTCCTGGCGCCGCTCGCTCCCACAAGTGAAACACTTTCCCTTTTGCCGACACTTTTTTTTTACTTTTAGCGCTTGTTTTTTTTTGCCGATTTATTTAGCGTGAACTCGACGCGGAGGTATTGGAGAGCGCTTTACCTGAGCACCATTTACGATACACAAGGACTTCTAAGCAGTCTCTGTTCCTCGTCCAGTCTTTTGTGAAGTGAAATGTATCAATGCATATGATCTGCAAATTCTAAAAATAAATGCAATAACAAAAGCTATCTAATAGGAATGATAGCGTTAACAGGGTCACACTTTTAGTTATTTCCATTCAAGGCTGCTTGGACCTCTTCCGGTGTACGTGATGCTCAGTGAGTTAACAGTCGCCCCCCCCCCCCCCCATCTGAGGATCATCATAAGTTTGACACACAGCAAGACCAGCGCAGCCTTCCATGTCTGCTAAACGGAGTAAAGCCAGAATGGGTAATAGTAACAGCTGTTATTTACGGCGCCTAGAAATACAGGTGAAGCAAAGGCACTGTATGTACATGTAATGATTTCTCAGATATTCACGCCACTGAGGCACCATAACAGTGTACTTTTCGAATACATGCATGGTGAGGGGGGGCAGTTTGCGAGTGTTGTAGAAAGAGAGACTGTCTTTACGTGTATGTAAAAGGATTTACAGTCACTTTAGTAACAAGGTGGGAGAAGTGAAAACGTTTTGTTTATTTAAACTTTTTTTCTCTGCACCTAAATTGTTTATGATTTACAGTTAAAGATCGTTCTGGCATCTGATCGACATCCTCTTGCCTTTCATGCGGCTCTCCGAAGCCTTAAACTATATTGTGCATCTAAGCACTGTAAAACAACAGATGTTTTAAACTAAGATCAATGACGCTGATAATGATGACCTGAGAAAGATGAAACACCGCAGAAAAGACTAACCTACGGCAAGTTAAAACAAAAAACGGGAATGGTTGGGTGCAAGGGCTAAGTTTAGAGAGCGTAGGGATGAATGCAAAAACGTTCTCCGAGGGTGGCGGCTTCTTAGGCCATGCTGCGACCGTGCACAGGGGAGCATCTGCTCACAGTCCTCAGGGCACGCACACCTGGCACAAGTGACATGCAGACAGCACACCTTGAGTGGGTTGAACTTAGCCAACGATGGCCTCACTGCCCCCACAAACATGACGCATTACGTGACGGCAGACCGGAAGCACTGGCGACATCCTGCCTTGCCCTTTCCACTCTGCTCTTAGTGCGCATGCTTCAAGTGATCTCCAACTTTAACCCGGCTTACTTAATACAAGTTGTCTTTTTATTTTTTGTGTAGATTTATATTGCGCGTGTTTATTTAGGCTTCCCTGAGAAGGACTGTACCTGCATTAATATGTATCGATAATAATGTTCCCAGGCGCTTGTTAGGAGGATGAGATTCCTGGATGACCTGTTGAGCTCAGAGAATAAATTTACAATCCCGGTGTCCTAGTATTTTGTCAAATGCAAAAAGAACAATTGATGGACAGAATGCAGAACAATGTCATACATTCGCCCCAGTACTCTCTACTACTCTCCTCACTCTCTACTACTCACTCTCGACTACTCACTGTCTACGACTCCCTCTACTACTCTCTACTATTCACTCTCTACTACTCCCTCTCTACTACTCCCTCTCTACTACTCTCTCTCTACTACTCTCTACTACTCACTCTCTTCTACTCTCTACTACTCACTCTCTACTACTCACTCTCTAATACTCTCTACTCTCTATTAACTCTCCACTACTCACTCTCTATTACTCTCTCTCTACTACTCACTCTCTACTACTCACTCTCTACTACTCACTCTCGAGTACTCACTCTCTACTAGTGTCTACAACTCTCTACTAATCACTCTCTACAACTCACTCCCTACTGCTCACTTTCTACTACTCTACTATTTTCTACTCTCTACTACTCACTCTCTACTACTCACTCTCTACTACTCACTCTCCACTGCTCACTCTCTACTACTCTGTACAACTCTCTACTACTCACTCTCTACTACTCACTCCCTACTACTCACTCTCTACTACTTTACTACTCTCTACTAATCACTCTCTACTACTCACTCTCTACTACTCACTCTAATATTCTGTACTACTCTCTCTCTACTACTCTCTCTACTACTCTACTACTCACTCTCTACTACTCTACTACTCTCTACTACTCACTCTCTACTATTCACTCTCCACTACTCACTCTCTACTACTCTCTACTAATCACTCTCTACTACTCACGGCCTACTACTCACTCCCTACTACTCACTCTCTACTACTCACTCTCTACTCCTCACTCTCTACTACTCTATTACTTACTACTACCCGCTCTCTACTACTCTGTACTACTCACTCTGTACTACTCTCTACTACTCTGTACTACTCACTCTCTACTACTCACTCTCTACTACTCACTCTACTACTCACTCTACTACTCACTCTCTACTACACTCTACTACTCACTCTACTATTCTGTACTACTCTCTCACTCTACTACTCTCTCTACTACTCTACTACTCTCTACTACTCACTCTCTACTACTCTCTACTACTCACTCTCTACTATTCTGTACTACTCTCTCTACTACTCTCTACTACTCTCTCTCTACTACTCACTCTCTACTACTCACTCTCTACTATTCTGTACTACTCTCTCTCTACTACTCTCTCTACTCATTCTCTACTACTCTCTACTACTCACTCTCTACTACGCACTCTCTACTATTCTGTACTACTCTCTCTCTACTACTATTTCTACTACTCTCTACTACTAACTCTCTACTACTCTCTACTACTCACTCTCTACTACTCTCTACTACTCACTCTCTACTACTCTCTACTACTCACTCTACTATTCTGTACTACTCTCTCTCTACTACTCTCTCTACTACTCTACTACTCACTCTCTACTACTCTCTACTACTCACTCTCTACTATTCACTCTCCACTACTACCTCTCTACTACTCTCTACAACTCTCTTCTACTCACTCTCTTCTACTCACTCTCTACTACTCCCTACTAATCACTCTCTACTACTCACTCCCTACTACTCACTCCCTACTACTCTCTACTACTCACTCTCTACTACTCTCTACTACTACCCACTCTCTACTACTCTGTACTACTCACTCTCTACTACTCTCTACTACTCACTCGCTATTACTCACTCTACTACTCACTCTCTACTACTCTCTACTACTCTACTACTCTACTACTCTACTACTCTCTACTACTTACTCTCTACTACTCACTCTCTACTATTCTGAACTACTCTCTCTACTACTCTCTCTACTACTCTCTACTACTCTCTACTCTCTACTACTCACTCTCTACTACTCACTCTACTACTCTCTACTACTCGCTCTCTACTACTCTGTGCTACTCACACTACTACTCTGTACTACTCACTCTCTGCTACTCTCTACTACTCGCTCTGTACTACTCTGTAGTACTCACACTACTACTCTGTACTACTCACTCTCTGCTATTCTCTACTACTCACTCTCTACTACTCTACTACTCTCTACTACTCACTCTCTACTACTCTCTACTACTCACTCTCTATTACTCACTCTACTACTTACTCTCTACTACTCACTCTCTACTATTCTGTACTACTCTCTCCACTACTCTCTCTACTACTCTCTACTACTCTCTACTCTCTACTACTCACTCTCTACTATTCACTCACTACTACTCTACTACTCACTACTACCCGCTCTCTTCTACTCTGTACTACTCACTCTGTACTACTCTCTACTACTCTGTACTACTCACTCTCTACTACTCTCTACTGCTCACTCTCTACTACTCCTCTACAACTCACTCTACTACTCACTCTCTACTACTCTCTACTACTCACTCTCTACTATTCTGTACTACTCTCTCTACTACTCTCTACTACTCTCTCTACTACTCACTCTCTACTACTCACTCTCTACTACTCACTCTCTACTATTCTGTACTACTCTCTCTCTACTATTCTCTCTACTACTCTCTACTACTCATTCTCTACTACTCTACTACTCTCTACTACTCACTCTCTACTCTTCTCTACTACTCACTCTCTACTACTCACTCTACTATTCTGTACTGCTCTCTCTCTACTACTCTCTCTACTACTCTACAACTCACTCTCTAGGCCTCTCTTCTACTCACTCTCTACTACTCTCTTCAACTCACTCTCTTCTACTCACTCTCTACTACTCTCTACTAATCACTCTCTACTACTCACTCCCTACTACTCACTCCCTACTACTCTCTACTACTCACTCTCTACTACTCTCTACTACTACCCACTCTCTACTACTCCGTACTACTCACTCTCTACTACTCTCTACTACTCACTCTCTACTACTCTCTACTACTCACTCGCTATTACTCACTCTACTACTCACTCTCTACTACTCTCTACTACTTTACTACTCTACTACTCTCTACTACTTACTCTACTACTCACTCTCTACTATTCTGAACTAATCTCTCTACTACTCTCTCTACTACTCTCTACTACTCTCTACTCTCTACTACTCACTCTCTACTACTCACTCTCTACTACTCTCTACTACTCGCTCTCTTCTACTCTGTACTACTCACACTACTACTCTGTACTACTCACTCTCTGCTACTCTCTACTACTCGCTCTGTACTACTCTGTAGTACTCACACTACTCTCTCTACTACTCACTCTCTGCTATTCTCTACTACTCACTCTCTACTACTCTACTACTCTCTACTACTCACTCTCTACTACTCTCTACTACTCACTCTCTATTACTCACTCTACTACTCACTCTCTACTACTCACTCTCGAGTACTCACTCTCTACTAGTGTCTACAACTCTCTACTAATCACTCTCTACAACTCACTCCCTACTGCTCACTTTCTACTACTCTACTACTTTCTACTCTCTACTACTCACTCTCTACTACTCACTCTCTACTACTCACTCTCCACTGCTCACTCTCTACTACTCTGTACAACTCTCTACTACTCACTCTCTACTACTCACTCCCTACTACTCACTCTCTACTACTTTACTACTCTCTACTAATCACTCTCTACTACTCACTCTCTACTACTCACTCTAATATTCTGTACTACTCTCTCTCTACTACTCTCTCTACTACTCTACTACTCACTCTCTACTACTCTACTACTCTCTACTACTCACTCTCTACTATTCACTCTCCACTACTCACTCTCTACTACTCTCTACTAATCACTCTCTACTACTCATGGCCTCCTACTCACTCCCTACTACTCACTCTCTACTACTCACTCTCTACTCCTCACTCTCTACTACTCTATTACTTACTACTACCCGCTCTGTACTACTCACTCTGTACTACTCTCTACTACTCTGTACTACTCACTCTCTACTACTCACTCTCTACTACTCACTCTCTACTACTCACTCTCTACTACTCACTCTACTACTCACTCTACTACTCACTCTCTACTACACTCTACTACTCACTCTACTATTCTGTACTACTCTCTCACTCTACTACTCTCTCTACTACTCTACTACTCTCTACTACTCACTCTCTACTACTCTCTACTACTCACTCTCTACTATTCTGTACTACTCTCTCTACTACTCTCTACTACTCTCTCTCTACTACTCACTCTCTACTACTCACTCTCTACTATTCTGTACTACTCTCTCTCTACTACTCTCTCTACTCATTCTCTACTACTCTCTACTACTCACTCTCTACTACGCACTCTCTACTATTCTGTACTACTCTCTCTCTACTACTATTTCTACTACTCTCTACTACTAACTCTCTACTACTCTCTACTACTCACTCTCTACTACTCTCTACTACTCACTCTCTACTACTCTCTACTACTCACTCTACTATTCTGTACTACTCTCTCTCTACTACTCTCTCTACTACTCTACTACTCACTCTCTACTACTCTCTACTACTCACTCTCTACTATTCACTCTCCACTACTCCCTCTCTACTACTCTCTACAACTCTCTTCTACTCACTCTCTTCTACTCACTCTCTACTACTCCCTACTAATCACTCTCTACTACTCACTCCCTACTACTCACTCCCTACTACTCTCTACTACTCACTCTCTACTACTCTCTACTACTACCCACTCTCTACTACTCTGTACTACTCACTCTCTACTACTCTCTACTACTCACTCGCTATTACTCACTCTACTACTCACTCTCTACTACTCTCTACTACTCTACTACTCTACTACTCTCTACTACTTACTCTCTACTACTCACTCTCTACTATTCTGAACTACTCTCTCTACTACTCTCTCTACTACTCTCTACTACTCTCTACTCTCTACTACTCACTCTCTACTACTCACTCTACTACTCTCTACTACTCGCTCTCTACTACTTTGTGCTACTCACACTACTACTCTGTACTACTCACTCTCTGCTACTCTCTACTACTCGCTCTGTACTACTCTGTAGTACTCACACTACTACTCTGTACTACTCACTCTCTGCTATTCTCTACTACTCACTCTCTACTACTCTACTACTCTCTACTACTCACTCTCTACTACTCTCTACTACTCACTCTCTATTACTCACTCTACTACTTACTCTCTACTACTCACTCTCTACTATTCTGTACTACTCTCTCCACTACTCTCTCTACTACTCTCTACTACTCTCTACTCTCTACTACTCACTCTCTACTATTCACTCTCTACTACTCTACTACTCACTACTACCCGCTCTCTTCTACTCTGTACTACTCACTCTGTACTACTCTCTACTACTCTGTACTACTCACTCTCTACTACTCTCTACTACTCACTCTCTACTACTCCTCTACTACTCACTCTACTACTCACTCTCTACTACTCTCTACTACTCACTCTCTACTATTCTGTACTACTCTCTCTACTACTCTCTACTACTCTCTCTACTACTCACTCTCTACTTCTCACTCTCTACTACTCACTCTCTACTATTCTGTACTACTCTCTCTCTACTATTCTCTCTACTACTCTCTACTACTCATTCTCTACTACTCTACTACTCTCTACTACTCACTCTCTACTACGCACTCTCTACTATTCTGTACTACTCTCTCTCTACTACTATCTCTACTACTCTCTACTACTAACTCGCTACTACTCTACTACTCTCTACGACTCACTCTCTACTCTTCTCTACTACTCACTCTACTATTCTGTACTGCTCTCTCTCTACTACTCTCTCTACTACTCTACTACTCACTCTCTAGGCCTCTCTTCTACTCACTCTCTACTACTCTCTTCAACTCACTCTCTTCTACTCACTCTCTACTACTCTCTACTAATCACTCTCTACTACTCACTCCCTACTACTCACTCCCTACTACTCTCTACTACTCACTCTCTACTACTCTCTACTACTACCCACTCTCTACTACTCTGTACTACTCACTCTCTACTACTCTCTACTACTCACTCTCTACTACTCTCTACTACTCACTCGCTATTACTCACTCTACTACTCACTCTCTACTACTCTCTACTACTTTACTACTCTACTACTCTCTACTACTTACTCTCTACTACTCACTCTCTACTATTCTGAACTACTCTCTCTACTACTCTCTCTACTACTCTCTACTCTCTACTACTCACTCTCTACTACTCACTCTCTACTACTCTCTACTACTCGCTCTCTACTACTCTGTACTACTCATACTACTACTCTGTACTACTCACTCTCTGCTACTCTCTACTACTCGCTCTGTACTACTCTGTAGTACTCACACTACTCTCTGTACTACTCACTCTCTGCTATTCTCTACTACTCACTCTCTACTACTCTACTACTCTCTACTACTCACTCTCTACTACTCTCTACTACTCACTCTCTATTACTCACTCTACTACTTACTCTCTACTACTCACTCTCTACTATTCTGTACTACTCTCTCCACTACTCTCTCTACTACTCTCTACTACTCTCTACTCTCTACTGCTCACTCTCTACTACTCACTGTCTACTACTCTGTACTACTCACTCTACTACTCTCTACTACTCTCTACTACTCTATTACTCACTCTCTAATACTCTCTAATACTCTGTACTACTCACTCTCTACTACTCTCTACTACTCTCTCTCTACTACTCTCTACTATTCACTCTCTACTACTCACGCTCTACTACTCTCTACAACTCTCTAATCACTCTCTACTGCTCACTCCCTACTACTCTACTACTTACTACTCACTCTCTACTACTCTCTACAACTCTCTACTACTCATTCTCTACTACTCCGTACTACTCACTCTCTACTACTCTGTACTGCTCACTCTCTACTACTCTGTACTACTCACTCTCTACTACTCTCTACTACTCTCTACTACTCTGTATTACTCACTCTCTACTACCCTCTAATACTCTGTACTACTCACTCTCTACTACTCACTCTCTACTACTCTCTAATACTCACTCTCTACTATTCTGTACTACTCTCTCTACTACTCTCTAGTACTCACTCTCTACTAATCTACTACTCTCTACTACTCACTGTCTACTACTCACTACTACTCACTCTCTACTACTCACTCTCTACTACTCTCTACAACTCTCTACTACTCAATCTCTACTACTCACTACTACTCACTCTCTACTACTCACTCTCTACTACTCTCTACAACTCTCTACTACTCAATCTCTACTACTCACTCTCTACTACTCACTCTCAACTACTCTCTACTCTCTACTATTCACTCTCTACTACTCTCTACTACCCACTCTTTTCTACTCTCTACTACTCACTCTACTACTCTCTACTACTCTCTACAACTCTCTACTACTCACTCTCTACTACTCTCTACTACTCGCTCTCTACTACTCTGTACTACTCACACTACTACTCTGTACTACTCACTCTCTGCTACTCTCTACTACTCGCTCTGTACTACTCTGTAGTACTCATACTACTACTCTGTACTACTCACTCTCTGCTATTCTCTACTACTCACTCTCTACTACTCTACTACTCTCTACTCTCTACTACTCACTCTCTACTACTCTCTACTCCTCACTCTCTACTACTCATTTTCTACTATTCACTATCTACTACTCACTCTCTTCTACTCACTCTCTACTATTCTGTACTAATCTCTACTACTCACTCTCTACTATTCTGTACTACTCTCTCTCTATTACTCTCTCTACTACTCTCCACTACTCTACTACTCACTCTCTACTACTCTCTACTACTCACTCTCTACTATTATGTACTACTCTCTACTACTCACTCTCTACTATTCTGTACTACTCTCTTTCTACTACTCTCTCTACTACTCTCCATTACTCTACTACTCTCCACTACTCACTCTCTACTCACTCTCTACTACTCACTCTGTACCATTCACTCTCTACTACTCTGTACTACTCATGCTCTACTGCTCTCTACTACTCTCTACTACTCACCCTCTACTGTTCACTCTGTACTACTCACTCTCTACTATTCTGTATTACTCTCTCTCTACTACTATCTCTACTACTCTCTACTACTCACTCTCTGCTACTCTCCTACTCTCAACTACTCACTCTACAACTCTCTCTCTACTACTCTCTACTAATCACTCTCTACAACTCACTCCCTACTACTCACTTCCTACTTCTCACTCTACTACTCACTCTCTACTACTATCTTCTACTCACTCTCTACTACTCTCTACTACTCACTCTGGACTACTCTACTACTCACTACTCCCCGCTCTCTACTACTCTGTACTACTCACTCTCTACTACTCACTCTCTACTACTCTACTACTCTCTACTACTCACTCTACTATTCTGTACTACTCTCTCTCTACTACTCTCTCTACTACCCACTCTCTACTACTCTACTACTCTCTACTACTCACTCTCTACTACTCTCTACCACTCACTCTACTACTCTCTACTACTCTCTCTACTAATCTCTCTACTACTCACTCTCTACTACTCTACTCTATATTCACTCTCTCCTACTCACTCTCTACTACTCACTCTCTACTACTCTCTACTACTCACTCTCTACTATTCTGTACTACTCTCTCCACTACTCTCTCTCTACTACTCTCTACTACTCTCTACTACTCTCTACTACTCACTCTCTACTATTATGTACTACTCTCTCTACTACTCTCTACTACTCTCTCTCTACTACTCTCTACTACTCTCTACTCTCTACTACTCACTCTCTGCTACTCACTCTACTATTCTGTACTACTCTCTCTACTACTCTCTACTACTCACTCTCTACTACTCACTCTCTACTATTCTGCACTACTCTCTCTACTACTCTCTACTACTCATTCTCTACTACTCTACTACTCATTCTCTACTACGCACTCTCTACTCATCTGTACTACTCTCTCTCTACTACTATCTCTACTACTCTCTACTACTAACTCTCTACTACTCTACTACTCTACTTCTCACTCTCTACTACTCTCTACTACTCACTCTCTACTATTCACTCTCCACTACTCACTCTCTACTACACACTAAAACTCTCTACTACTCACTCTCTACTACTCACTCCCTACAACTCACTCTTTACTACTCACTCTCTACTACTCAGTCTCGGCTATTCTCTACTACTCACTCTCTGCTACTCTACTACTCACTCTCTATTACTCTCTATCTCTCGCTCTCTACTACTCTGTACTACTCTCTACTACTCACTCTCTACTACTCTACTACTCTCTACTACTCACGCTCCACTAACTCTCTACTACTCACTTTCTACAATTCTGTATTACTCTCTCTACTTCTCTCTACTACTCACTCTCTACTACTCTCTACTACTCACTCACCACTACTCACTCTCCACTACTCCCTACTACTCTCTACAACTCTCTACTAATCACTGTCTACTACTCACTCCCTACTGCTCACTCTCTACTACTCACTCTCTAATACTCACTCTACTACTCTCCACAACTCTCTACTACTCACTCCATACTACTCACTCTCTACTACTCACTCTCTAATACTCTCTACTACTCATTCTCTACTACTCACTCTCTACTACTCTGCACTACTCACTCTCTACTACTCTCTACTACTCACTCTCTACTACTCTCTACTACTCATGCTCTACTGCTCTCTACTACTCTCTACTACTCACCCTCTACTACTCACTCTCTACTACTCACTCTCTACTATTCTGTATTACTCTCTCTCTACTACTATCTCTACTACTCTCTACTACTCACTCTCTGCTACTCTCCTACTCTCTACTACTCACTCTACTACTCTCTCTCTGCTACTCCCTACTAATCACTCTCTACAACTCACTCCCTACTACTCACTCCCTACTACTCACTCTCTACTACTCTCTACTACTCACTCTCTACTACTCTCTACTACTTTACTACTCACTACTCCCCGCTCTCTACTACTCTGTACTACTCACTCTCTACTACTCTAATACTCTCTACTACTCACTCTCTACTACTCTCTACTACTCACTCTCTACTACTCACTCTACTATTCTGTACTACTCTCTCTCTACTCTCTCTACTACTCTACTACTCACTCTCTACTACTCTACTACTCACTCTCTACTACTCTCTACTACTCACTCTACTACTCTCTACTACTCTCTCGACTACTCTCTCTACTACTCACTCTCTACTACTCTACTCTATATTCACTCTCTACTACTCACTCTCTACTACTCTCTACTACTCACTCTCTACTATTCTGTACTACTCTCTCTACTACTCTACTGCTCTCTCTCTACTACTCACTCACTCACTCTCTACTACTCACTCTCTACTATTCTGCACTATTCTCTCTATTACTCTCTCTTTTACTCTCTACTACTCATTCTCTACTACTCTATTACTCTCTACTACTCACTCTCTACTACGCACTCTCTACTATTCTGTACTACTCTCTCTCTACTACTATCTCTACTACTCTCTACTACTAACTCTCTACTACTCTACTACTCTCTTCTACTCACTCTCTACTACTCACTCTACTATTCTGTACTACTCTCTCTCTACTACTCTCTCTACTACCCACTCTCTACTACTCTACTACTCTCTACTACTCACTCTCTACTACTCTCTACCACTCACTCTACTACTCTCTACTACTCTCTCTACTACTCTCTCTACTACTCACTCTCTACTACTCTACTCTATATTCACTCTCTCCTACTCACTCTCTACTACTCACTCTCTACTACTCTCTACTACTCACTCTCTACTATTCTGTACTACTCTCTCTACTACTCTCTCTCTACTACTCTCTCTACTACTCTCTACTACTCTCTACTACTCACTCTCTACTATTATGTACTACTCTCTCTACTACTCTCTACTACTCTCTCTCTACTACTCTCTACTACTCTCTACTCTCTACTACTCACTCTCTGCTACTCACTCTCTACTATTCTGTACTACTCTCTCTACTACTCTCTACTACTCACTCTCTACTACTCACTCTCTACTATTCTGCACTACTCTCTCTACTACTCTCTACTACTCATTCTCTACTACTCTACTACTCATTCTCTACTACGCACTCTCTACTATTCTGTACTACTCTCTCTCTACTACTATCTCTACTACTCTCTACTACTAACTCTCTACTACTCTACTACTCTACTTCTCACTCTCTACTACTCTCTACTACTCACTCTCTACTATTCACTCTCCACTACTCACTCTCTACTACACACTAAAACTCTCTACTACTCACTCTCTACTACTCACTCCCTACAACTCACTCTTTACTACTCACTCTCTACTACTCAGTCTCGGCTATTCTCTACTACTCACTCTCTGCTACTCTCTCTCTATTACTCTCTATCTCTCGCTCTCTACTACTCTGTACTACTCTCTACTACTCACTCTCTACTACTCTACTACTCTCTACTACTCACGCTCCACTACTCTCTACTACTCACTTTCTACAATTCTGTATTACTCTCTCTACTTCTCTCTACTACTCACTCTCTACTACTCTCTACTACTCACTCACCACTACTCACTCTCCACTACTCCCTACTACTCTCTACAACTCTCTACTAATCACGGTCTACTACTCACTCCCTACTGCTCACTCTCTACTACTCACTCTCTAATACTCACTCTCTACTACTCTCCACAACTCTCTACTACTCACTCCATACTACTCACTCTCTACTACTCACTCTCTACTACTCTCTACTACTCATTCTCTACTACTCACTCTCTACTACTCTGCACTACTCACTCTCTACTACTCTCTACTACTCACTCTCTACTACTCTCTACTACTCATGCTCTACTGCTCTCTACTACTCTCTACTACTCACCCTCTACTACTCACTCTCTACTACTCACTCTCTACTATTCTGTATTACTCTCTCTCTACTACTATCTCTACTACTCTCTACTACTCACTCTCTGCTACTCTCCTACTCTCTACTACTCACTCTACTACTCTCTCTCTACTACTCCCTACTAATCACTCTCTACAACTCACTCCCTACTACTCACTCTCTACTACTCACTCTCTACTACTCTCTACTACTCACTCTCTACTACTCTCTACTACTTTACTACTCACTACTCCCCGCTCTCTACTACTCTGTACTACTCACTCTCTACTACTCTAATACTCTCTACTACTCACTCTCTACTACTCTCTACTACTCACTCTCTACTACTCACTCTACTATTCTGTACTACTCTCTCTCTACTCTCTCTACTACTCTACTACTCACTCTCTACTACTCTACTACTCACTCTCTACTACTCTCTACTACTCACTCTACTACTCTCTACTACTCTCTCGACTACTCTCTCTACTACTCACTCTCTACTACTCTACTCTATATTCACTCTCTACTACTCACTCTCTACTACTCTCTACTACTCACTCTCTACTATTCTGTACTACTCTCTCTACTACTCTACTGCTCTCTCTCTACTACTCACTCACTCACTCTCTACTACTCACTCTCTACTATTCTGCACTATTCTCTCTACTACTCTCTCTTTTACTCTCTACTACTCATTCTCTACTACTCTATTACTCTCTACTACTCACTCTCTACTACGCACTCTCTACTATTCTGTACTACTCTCTCTCTACTACTATCTCTACTACTCTCTACTACTAACTCTCTACTACTCTACTACTCTCTTCTACTCACTCTCTACTACTCTCTACTACGCACTCTCTACTACTGTCTAATACTCACTCAACTATTCTGTACTACTCTCTCTACTACTCTCTCTACTACTCTACTACTCACTCTCTACTACTCTACTACTCACTCTCTATTCTACTACTCTCTACTACTCACTCTCTACTATTCACTCTCCACTACTCACTCTCGACTACTCTCTACAACTCTCTTCTGCTCACTCTCTTCTACTCACTCTCTACTACTTTCTACTATTCACTCTCTACTACTCACTCCCTACTACTCACTCTCTACTACTCACTCTCTACTACTCACTTTCTACTACTCTACTACTCTCTACTACTCACTCTCTACTACTCTCTACTACTCACTCCCTATTACTCACTCTACTACTCACTCTCTATTACTCTCTACTACTATTCTGCACTACTCTCTCTCTACTACTCTCTCTATTACTCTCTACTACTCATTCTCTACTACTCCACTAGTCTCTACTACTCACTCTCTACTACGCACTCTCTACTATTCTATACTACTCTCTCTCTACTACTATCTCTACTACTCTCTACTACTAACTCTCTACTACTCTACTACTCTCTTCTACTCACTCTCTACTACTCTCTACTACGCACTCTCTACTACTCTCTACTATTCACTCTCCACTACTCATTCTCTACTACTCTCTACAACTCTCTTCTGCTCACTCTCTTCTACTCACTCTCTACTACTTTCTACTATTCACTCTCTACTACTCACTCCCTACTACTCATTCTCTACTACTCACTCTCTACTACTCTCTACTACTCACTCTCTATTACTCTCTACTACTCTACTATTCTGTACTAGTCTTTCTCTCTACTACTCTCTCTACTACTCTACTACTCTCTACTACTCACGCTCTACTACTCTCTACTACTTACTCTCTACTATTCTGTACTACTCTCTCTACTACTCTCTACTACTCTCTACTCTCTACTACTCACTCTCTACTACTCACTCTCTACTACTCTCTACAACTCACTACTACTCACTCCCTACTGCTCACTCTCTACTACTTTCTCTCTACTACTCCCTACTACTCTCTACAACTCTCTTCTACTCACTCTCTACTACTCACTCTCTACTACTCACACTCCACTACTCACTCTCCACTACTCACTCTCCACTACTCACTACAACTCTCTACTACTCACTCTATACTACACACTCCCTACAACTCACTCTTTACTACTCACTCTCTACAACTCACTTGCTACTATTCTCTACTACTCACTCTCTACTACTCTACTACTAACACTCTACTACTCTCTATTACTCGCTCTCTACTTCTCTGTACTACTCACTCTCTACTACTCTCTACTACTCACTCTATACTAGTCTGTACTACTCTCTCTACTACTGTCTCTACTACTCACTCTCTACTACTCTACTACTCTCTACTACTCACTCTCTACTACTCACTCTCTACTCACTCTCTACTACTCACTCTCTACTACTCACTCTCCACTACTCACTCTCTACTACTCACTACAACTCTCTACTACTCACTCTCTACTACTCACTCCCTACAACTCACTCTTTACTACTCACTCTCTACTACTCACTCTCGACTATTTTCTACTACTCACTCTCTGCTACTCTACTACTCACTCTACTATTCTGTACTACTCTCTCACTCTACCACTCTCTCTACTACTCTCTACTACTCACTCTCTACTACTCTCTACTACTCACTCTCTACTATTCTGTACTCCTCTCTCTACTACTCTCTACTACTCTCTCTCTACTACTCACTCTCTACTACTCACTCTCTACTATTCTGTACTACTCTCTCTCTACTACTCTCTCTACCACTCCCTACTACTCATTCTCTACTACTCTACTACCCTCTACTACTCACTCTCTACTACGCACTCTCTACTATTCTGTACTACTCTCTCTCTACCACTATCTCTACTATTCTCTACTACTAACTCTCTACTACTCTACTACTCTCTACTATTCACTCTCTACTACTCTCTACTACTCACTCTCTACTACTCACTTTACTATTCTGTACTACTCTCTCTACTACTCTCTCTACTACTCTACTACTCACACTCTACTACTCTCTACTTCTCACTCTCTACTATTCACTCTCCACTACTCACTCTCTACTACTCTCTACAACTCTCTTCTACTCACTCTCTTCTACTCACTCTCTACTACTCTCTACTAATCACTCTCTACTACTCACTCCCTACTACTCACTCCCTACTACTCTCTCCTACTCACTCTCTACTACTCTCTACTACTCTACTACTACCCACTCTCTACTACTCTGTACTACTCACTCTCTACTACTCTCTACTACTCTACTACTCTACTACTCTCTACTACTTACTCTCTACTACTCACTCTCTACTATTCTGAACTACTCTCTCTACTACTCTCTCTACTACTCTCTACTACTCTCTACTATCTACTACTCACTCTCTACTACTCGCTCTCTACTACTCTGTACTACTCGCACTACTACTCTCTACTACTCACTCTGCTACTCTCTACTACTCGCTCTGTACTACTCTGTAGTACTCACACTACTACTCTGTACTACTCACTCTCTGCTATTCTCTACTACTCACTCTCTAATACTCTACTACTCTCTACTACTCACTCTCTACTACTCTCTACTACTCAGTCTCTATTACTCACTCTACTACTCACTCCCTACTACTCACTCTCTACTACTTTACTACTCTCTACTAATCACTCTCTACTACTCACTCTCTACTACTCACTCTAATATTCTGTACTACTCTCTCTCTACTACTCTCTCTACTACTCTACTACTCACTCTCTACTACTCTACTACTCTCTACTACTCACTCTCTACTATTCACTCTCCACTACTCACTCTCTACTACTCTCTACTAATCACTCTCTACTACTCACGGCCTACTACTCACTCCCTACTACTCACTCTCTACTACTCACTCTCTACTCCTCACTCTCTACTACTCTATTACTTACTACTACCCGCTCTCTACTACTCTGTACTACTCACTCTGTACTACTCTCTACTACTCTGTACTACTCACTCTCTACTACTCACTCTCTACTACTCACTCTCTACTACTCACTCTCTACTACTCACTCTACTACTCACTCTACTACTCACTCTACTACTCTACTACTCACTCTCTACTACTCTACTACTCTCTACTACTCACTCTCTACTATTCACTCTCCACTACTCACTCTCTACTACTCTCTACTAATCACTCTCTACTACTCACGGCCTACTACTCACTCCCTACTACTCACTCTCTACTACTCACTCTCTACTCCTCACTCTCTACTACTCTATTACTTACTACTACCCGCTCTCTACTACTCTGTACTACTCACTCTGTACTACTCTCTACTACTCTGTACTACTCACTCTCTACTACTCACTCTCTACTACTCACTCTCTACTACTCACTCTCTACTACTCACTCTACTACTCACTCTACTACTCACTCTCTACTACACTCTACTACTCACTCTACTATTCTGTACTACTCTCTCACTCTACTACTCTCTCTACTACTCTACTACTCTCTACTACTCACTCTCTACTACTCTCTACTACTCACTCTCTACTATTCTGTACTACTCTCTCTACTACTCTCTACTACTCTCTCTACTACTCACTCTCTACTACTCACTCTCTACTATTCTGTACTACTCTCTCTCTACTACTCTCTCTACTCATTCTCTACTACTCTCTACTACTCACTCTCTACTACGCACTCTCTACTATTCTGTACTACTCTCTCTCTACTACTATTTCTACTACTCTCTACTACTAACTCTCTACAACTCTCTACTACTCACTCTCTACTACTCTCTACTACTCACTCTCTACTACTCTCTACTACTCACTCTACTATTCTGTACTACTCTCTCTCTACTACTCTCTCTACTACTCTACTACTCACTCTCTACTACTCTCTACTACTCACTCTCTACTATTCACTCTCCACTACTACCTCTCTACTACTCTCTACAACTCTCTTCTACTCACTCTCTTCTACTCACTCTCTACTACTCCCTACTAATCACTCTCTACTACTCACTCCCTACTACTCTCTACTACTCACTCTCTACTACTACCCACTCTCTACTACTCTGTACTACTCACTCTCTACTACTCTCTACTACTCACTCGCTATTACTCACTCTACTACTCACTCTCTACTACTCTCTACTACTCTACTGCTCTACTACTCTACTACTCTCTACTACTTACTCTCTACTACTCACTCTCTACTATTCTGAACTACTCTCTCTACTACTCTCTCTACTACTCTCTACTACTCTCTACTCTCTACTACTCACTCTCTATTACTCACTCTACTACTCTCTACTACTCGCTCTCTACTACTCTGTGCTACTCACACTACTACTCTGTACTACTCACTCTCTGCTACTCTCTACTACTCGCTCTGTACTACTCTGTAGTACTCACACTACTACTCTGTACTACTCACTCTCTGCTATTCTCTACTACTCACTCTCTACTACTCTACTACTCTCTACTACTCACTCTCTACTACTCTCTACTACTCACTCTCTATTACTCACTCTACTACTTACTCTCTACTACTCACTCTCTACTATTCTGTACTACTCTCTCCACTACTCTCTCTACTACTCTCTACTCTCTACTACTCACTCTCTACTATTCACTCGCTACTACTCTACTACTCACTACTACCCGCTCTCTTCTACTCTGTACTACTCACTCTGTACTACTCTCTACTACTCTGTACTACTCACTCTCTACTACTCTCTACTACTCACTCTCTACTACTCCTCTACTACTCACTCTACTACTCACTCTCTACTACTCTCTACTACTCACTCTCTACTATTCTGTACTACTCTCTCTACTACTCTCTACTACTCTCTCTACTACTCACTCTCTACTACTCACTCTCTACTACTCACTCTCTACTATTCTGTACTACTCTCTCTCTACTATTCTCTCTACTATTCTACTACTCATTCTCTACTACTCTACTACTCTCTACTACTCACTCTCTACTATGCACTCTCTACTATTCTGTACTACTCTCTCTCTACTACTATCTCTACTACTCTCTACTACTAACTCGCTACTACTCTACTACTCTCTACTACTCACTCTCTACTCTTCTCTACTACTCACTCTCTACTACTCACTCTACTATTCTGTACTGCTCTCTCTCTACTACTCTCTCTACTACTCTACTACTCACTCTCTAGGCCTCTCTTCTGCTCACTCTCTACTACTCTCTTCAACTCACTCTCTTCTACTCACTCTCTACTACTCTCTACTAATCACTCTCTACTACTTACTCCCTACTACTCACTCCCTACTACTCTCTACTACTCACTCTCTACTACTCTCTACTACTACCCACTCTCTACTACTCTGTACTACTCACTCTCTACTACTCTTTACTACTCACTCTCTACTACTCTCTACTACTCACTCGCTATTACTCACTCTACTACTCACTCTCTACTACTCTCTACTACTTTACTACTCTACTACTCTCTACTACTTACTCTCTACTACTCACTCTCTACTATTCTGAACTACTCTCTCTACTACTCTCTCTACTACTCTCTACTACTCTCTACTCTCTACTACTCACTCTCTACTACTCACTCTCTACTACTCTCTACTACTCGCTCTCTACTACTCTGTACTACTCACACTACTACTCTGTACTACTCACTCTCTGCTTCTCTCTACTACTCGCTCTGTACTACTCTGTAGTACTTACACTACTCTCTGTACTACTCACTCTCTGCTATTCTCTACTACTCACTCTCTACTACTCTACTACTCTCTACTACTCACTCTCTACTACTCTCTACTACTCACTCTCTATTACTCACTCTACTACTCACTCTCTACTACTCACTCTCGAGTACTCACTCTCTACTAGTGTCTACAACTCTCTACTAATCACTCTCTACAACTCACTCCCTACTGCTCACTTTCTACTACTCTACTACTTTCTACTCTCTACTACTCACTCTCTACTACTCACTCTCTACTACTCACTCTCCACTGCTCACTCTCTACTACTCTGTACAACTCTCTACTACTCACTCTCTACTACTCACTCCCTACTACTCACTCTCTACTACTTTACTACTCTCTACTAATCACTCTCTACTACTCACTCTCTACTACTCACTCTAATATTCTGTACTACTCTCTCTCTACTACTCTCTCTACTACTCTACTACTCACTCTCTACTACTCTACTACTCTCTACTACTCACTCTCTACTATTCACTCTCCACTACTCACTCTCTACTACTCTCTACTAATCACTCTCTACTACTCACGGCCTACTACTCACTCCCTACTACTCACTCTTTACTACTCACTCTCTACTCCTCACTCTCTACTACTCTATTACTTACTACTACCCGCTCTCTACTACTCTGTACTACTCACTCTGTACTACTCTCTACTACTCTGTACTACTCTCTACTACTCACTCTCTACTACTCACTCTCTACTACTCACTCTCTACTACTCACTCTACTACTCACTCTACTACTCATTCTCTACTACACTCTACTACTCACTCTACTATTCTGTACTACTCTCTCTACTACTCTACTACTCTCTCTACTACTCTACTACTCTCTACTACTCACTCTCTACTACTCTCTACTACTCACTCTCTACTATTCTGTACTACTCTCTCTACTACTCTCTACTACTCTCTCTCTACTACTCACTCTCTACTATTCTGTACTACTCTCTCTCTACTACTCTCTCTACTCATTCTCTACTACTCTCTACTACTCACTCTCTACTACGCACTCTCTACTATTCTGTACTACTCTCTCTCTACTACTATTTCTACTACTCTCTACTACTAACTCTCTACAACTCTCTACTACTCACTCTCTACTACTCTCTACTACTCACTCTCTACTACTCTCTACTACTCACTCTACTATTCTGTACTACTCTCTCTCTACTACTCTCTCTACTACTCTACTACTCACTCTCTACTACTCTCTACTACTCACTCTCTACTATTCACTCTCCACTACTACCTCTCTACTACTCTCTACAACTCTCTTCTACTCACTCTCTTCTACTCACTCTCTACTACTCCCTACTAATCACTCTCTACTACTCACTCCCTACTACTCACTCCCTACTACTCTCTACTACTCACTCTCTACTACTCTCTACTACTACCCACTCTCTACTACTCTGTACTACTCACTCTCTACTACTCTCTACTACTCACTCGCTATTACTCACTCTACTACTCACTCTCTACTACTCTCTACTACTCTACTACTCTACTACTCTACTACTCTCTACTACTTACTCTCTACTACTCACTCTCTACTATTCTGAACTACTCTCTCTACTACTCTCTCTACTACTCTCTACTACTCTACTCTCTACTACTCACTCTCTACTACTCACTCTACTACTCTCTACTACTCGCTCTCTACTACTCTGTGCTACTCACACTACTACTCTGTACTACTCACTCTCTGCTACTCTCTACTACTCGCTCTGTACTACTCTGTAGTACTCACACTACTACTCTGTACTACTCACTCTCTGCTATTCTCTACTACTCACTCTCTACTACTCTACTACTCTCTACTACTCACTCTCTACTACTCTCTACTACTCACTCTCTATTACTCACTCTACTACTTACTCTCTACTACTCACTCTCTACTATTCTGTACTACTCGCTCCACTACTCTCTCTACTACTCTCTACTACTCTCTACTCTCTACTACTCACTCTCTACTATTCACTCGCTACTACTCTACTACTCACTACTACCCGCTCTCTTCTACTCTGTACTACTCACTCTGTACTACTCTCTACTACTCTGTACTACTCACTCTCTACTACTCTCTACTACTCACTCTCTACTACTCCTCTACTACTCACTCTACTACTCACTCTCTACTACTCTCTACTACTCACTCTCTTCTATTCTGTACTACTCTCTCTACTACTCTCTACTACTCTCTCTACTACTCACTCTCTACTACTCACTCTCTACTACTCACTCTCTACTATTCTGTACTACTCTCTCTCTACTATTCTCTCTACTACTCTCTACTACTCATTCTCTACTACTCTACTACTCTCTACTACTCACTCTCTACTATGCACTCTCTACTATTCTGTACTACTCTCTCTCTACTACTATCTCTACTACTCTCTACTACTAACTCGCTACTACTCTACTACTCTCTACTACTCACTCTCTACTCTTCTCTACTACTCACTCTCTACTACTCACTCTACTATTCTGTACTGCTCTCTCTCTACTACTCTCTCTACTACTCTACTACTCACTCTCTAGGCCTCTCTTCTACTCACTCTCTACTACTCTCTTCAACTCACTCTCTTCTACTCACTCTCTACTACTCTCTACTAATCACTCTCTACTACTCACTCCCTACTACTCACTCCCTACTACTCTCTACTACTCACTCTCTACTACTCTCTACTACTACCCACTCTCTACTACTCTGTACTACTCACTCTCTACTACTCACTCTCTACTACTCTCTACTACTCACTCGCTATTACTCACTCTACTACTCACTCTCTACTACTCTCTACTACTTTACTACTCTACTACTCTCTACTACTTACTCTCTACTACTCACTCTCTACTATTCTGAACTACTCTCTCTACTACTCTCTCTACTACTCTCTACTACTCTCTACTCTCTACTACTCACTCTCTACTACTCACTCTCTACTACTCTCTACTACTCGCTCTCTACTACTCTGTACTACTCACACTACTACTCTGTACTACTCACTCTCTGCTACTCTCTACTACTCACTCTCTACTACTCTGCTACTCTCTACTACTCACTCTCTACTACTCTCTACTACTCACTCTCTATTACTCACTCTACTACTCACTCTCTACTACTCACTCTCGAGTACTCACTCTCTACTAGTGTCTACAACTCTCTACTAATCACTCTCTACAACTCACTCCCTACTGCTCACTTTCTACTACTCTACTACTTTCTACTCTCTACTACTCACTCTCTACTACTCACTCTCCACTGCTCACTCTCTACTACTCTGTACAACTCTCTACTACTCACTCTCTACTACTCAGTCCCTACTACTCACTCTCTACTACTTTACTACTCTCTACTAATCACTCTCTACTACTCACTCTCTACTACTCACTCTAATATTCTGTACTACTCTCTCTCTACTACTCTCTCTACTACTCTACTACTCACTCTCTACTACTCTACTACTCTCTACTACTCACTCTCTACTATTCACTCTCCACTACTCACTCTCTACTACTCTCTACTAATCACTCTCTACTACTCATGGCCTACTACTCACTCCCTACTACTCACTCTCTACTACTCACTCTCTACTCCTCACTCTCTACTACTCTATTACTTACTACTACCCGCTCTCTACTACTCTGTACTACTCACTCTGTACTACTCTCTACTACTCTGTACTACTCACTCTCTACTACTCACTCTCTACTACTCACTCTCTACTACTCACTCTACTACTCACTCTACTACTCACTCTCTACTACACTCTACTACTCACTCTACTATTCTGTACTACTCTCTCACTCTACTACTCTCTCTACTACTCTACTACTCTCTACTACTCACTCTCTACTACTCTCTACTACTCACTCTCTACTATTCTGTACTACTCTCTCTACTACTCTCTACTACTCTATCTCTACTACTCACTCTCTACTACTCACTCTGTACTATTCTGTACTACTCTCTCTCTACTACTCTCTACTCATTCTCTACTACTCTCTACTACTCACTCTCTACTACGCACTCTCTACTATTCTGTACTACTCTCTCTCTACTACTATTTCTACTACTCTCTACTACTAACTCTCTACTACTCTCTACTACTCACTCTCTACTACTCTCTACTACTCACTCTCTACTACTCTCTACTACTCACTCTACTATTCTGTACTACTCTCTCTCTACTACTCTCTCTACTACTCTACTACTCACTTTCTACTACTCTCTACTACTCACTCTCTACTATTCACTCCCTACTACTCACTCCCTACTACTCTCTACTACTCACTCTCTACTACTCTCTACTACTACCCACTCTCTACTACTCTGTACTACTCACTCTCTACTACTCTCTACTACTCACTCGCTATTACTCACTCTACTACTCACTCTCTACTACTCTCTACTACTCTACTACTCTACTACTCTCTACTACTTACTCTCTACTACTCACTCTCTACTATTCTGAACTACTCTCTCTACTACTCTCTCTACTACTCTCTACTACTCTCTACTCTCTACTACTCACTCTCTACTACTCACTCTACTACTCTCTACTACTCGCTCTCTACTACTCTGTGCTACTCACACTACTACTCTGTACTACTCACTCTCTGCTACTCTCTACTACTCGCTCTGTACTACTCTGTAGTACTCACACTACTACTCTGTACTACTCACTCTCTGCTATTCTCTACTACTCACTCTCTACTACTCTACTACTCTCTACTACTCACTCTCTACTACTCTCTACTACTCACTCTCTATTACTCACTCTACTACTTACTCTCTACTACTCACTCTCTACTATTCTGTACTACTCTCTCCACTACTCTCTCTACTACTCTCTACTACTCTCTACTCTCTACTACTCACTCTCTACTATTTACTCTCTACTACTCTACTACTCACTACTACCCGCTCTCTTCTACTCTGTACTACTCACTCTGTACTACTCTCTACTACTCTGTACTACTCACTCTCTACTACTCTCTACTACTCACTCTCTACTACTCCTCTACTACTCACTCTACTACTCACTCTCTACTACTCTCTACTACTCACTCTCTACTATTCTGTACTACTCTCTCTACTACTCTCTACTACTCACTCTACTACTCACTCTCTACTTCTCACTCTCTACTACTCACTCTCTACTATTCTGTACTACTCTCTCTCTACTATTCTCTCTACTACTCTCTACTACTCATTCTCTACTACTCTCTACTACTCACTCTCTACTACGCACTCTCTACTATTCTGTACTACTCTCTCTCTACTACTATCTCTACTACTCTCTACTACTAACTCGCTACTACTCTACTACTCTACTTTCACTACTACTCACTCACTCTCTACTACTCTCTCTACTACTCACTCTCTCTCAATCATCTACTACCTCTCTCTACTACTCTCTACTACTCTACTACTCAGGCTCTTACTCTCTTCTACTCACTCTCTACTACTCTCTTCAACTCACTCTCTTCTACTCACTCTCTACTACTCTCTCTACTACTCACTCTCTACACTCCCTACTACTCACTCCCTACTACTCTCTACTACTCACTCTCTACTACTCTCTACTACTACCCACTCTCTACTACTCTGTACTACTCACTCTCTACTACTCTCTACTACTCACTCTCTACTACTCTACTACTCACTCGCTATTACTCACTCTACTACTCACTCTCTACTACTCTCTACTACTTACTACTCTACTACTCTCTACTACTTACTCTCTACTACTCACTCTCTACTATTCTGAACTACTCTCTCTACTACTCTCTCTACTACTCTCTACTACTCTCTACTCTCTACTACTCACTCTCTACTACTCACTCTCTACTACTCTCTACTACTCACTCTCTACTACTCTGTACTACTCACACTACTACTCTGTACTACTCACTCTCTGCTACTCTCTACTACTCGCTCTGTACTACTCTGTAGTACTCACACTACTCTCTGTACTACTCACTCTCTGCTATTCTCTACTACTCACTCTCTACTACTCTACTACTCTCTACTACTCACTCTCTACTACTCTCTACTACTCACTCTCTATTACTCACTCTACTACTTACTCTCTACTACTCACTCTCTACTATTCTGTACTACTCTCTCCACTACTCTCTCTACTACTCTCTACTACTCTCTACTCTCTACTGCTCACTCTCTACTACTCACTGTCTACTACTCTGTACTACTCACTCTCTACTACTCTCTACTACTCTCTACTACTCTGTATTACTCACTCTCTAATACTCTCTAATACTCTGTACTACTCACTCTCTACTACTCTCTACTACTCTCTCTCTACTACTCTCTACTATTCACTCTCTACTACTCACGCTCTACTACTCTCTACAACTCTCTAATCACTCTCTACTGCTCACTCCCTACTACTCTACTACTTACTACTCACTCTCTACTACTCACTCTCTACTACTCTCTACAACTCTCTACTACTCATTCTCTACTACTCTGTACTACTCACTCTCTACTACTCTGTACTGCTCACTCTCTACTACTCACTCTCTACTACTCTGTACTACTCACTCTCTACTACTCTCTACTACTCTCTACTACTCTGTATTACTCACTCTCTACTACCCTCTAATACTCTGTACTACTCACTCTCTACTTCTCACTCTCTACTACTCTCTAATACTCACTCTCTACTATTCTGTACTACTCTCTCTACTACTCTCTAGTACTCACTCTCTACTAATCTACTACTCTCTACTACTCACTGTCTACTACTCACTACTACTCACTCTCTACTACTCACTCTCTACTACTCTCTACAACTCTCTACTACTCAATCTCTACTACTCACTACTACTCACTCTCTACTACTCACTCTCTACTACTCTCTACAACTCTCTACTACTCAATCTCTACTACTCACTCTCTACTACTCACTCTCAACTACTCTCTACTCTCTACTATTCACTCTCTACTACTCTCTACTACCCACTCTTTTCTACTCTCTACTACTCACTCTACTACTCTCTACTACTCTCTACAACTCTCTACTACTCACTCTCTACTACTCTCTACTACTCGCTCTCTACTACTCTGTACTACTCACACTACTACTCTGTACTACTCACTCTCTGCTACTCTCTACTACTCGCTCTGTACTACTCTGTAGTACTCATACTACTACTCTGTACTACTCACTCTCTGCTATTCTCTACTACTCACTCTCTACTACTCTACTACTCTCTACTCTCTACTACTCACTCTCTACTACTCTCTACTCCTCACTCTCTACTACTCATTTTCTACTATTCACTATCTACTACTCACTCTCTTCTACTCACTCTCTACTATTCTGTACTAATCTCTACTACTCACTCTCTACTATTCTGTACTACTCTCTCTCTATTACTCTCTCTACTACTCTCCACTACTCTACTACTCACTCTCTACTACTCTCTACTACTCACTCTCTACTATTATGTACTACTCTCTACTACTCACTCTCTACTATTCTGTACTACTCTCTTTCTACTACTCTCTCTACTACTCTCCATTACTCTACTACTCTCCACTACTCACTCTCTACTACTCACTCTGTACCATTCACTCTCTACTACTCTCTACTACTCATGCTCTACTGCTCTCTACTACTCTCTACTACTCACCCTCTACTGTTCACTCTCTACTACTCACTCTCTACTATTCTGTATTACTCTCTCTCTACTACTATCTCTACTACTCTCTACTACTCACTCTCTGCTACTCTCCTACTCTCAACTACTCACTCTACAACTCTCTCTCTACTACTCTCTACTAATCACTCTCTACAACTCACTCCCTACTACTCACTTCCTACTTCTCACTCTCTACTACTCACTCTCTACTACTCTCTTCTACTCACTCTCTACTACTCTCTACTACTCACTCTCTACTACTCTTGACTACTCTACTACTCACTACTCCCCGCTCTCTACTACTCTGTACTACTCACTCTCTACTACTCACTCTCTACTACTCTACTACTCTCTACTACTCACTCTCTACTACTCACTCTCTACTACTCACTCTACTATTCTGTACTACTCTCTCTCTACTACTCTCTCTACTACCCACTCTCTACTACTCTACTACTCTCTACTACTCACTCTCTACTACTCTCTACCACTCACTCTACTACTCTCTACTACTCACTCTCTACTCTTCTCTACTACTCACTCTCTACTACTCACTCTACTATTCTGTACTGCTCTCTCTCTACTACTCTCTCTACTACTCTACTACTCACTCTCTAGGCCTCTCTTCTACTCACTCTCTACTACTCTCTTCAACTCACTCTCTTCTACTCACTCTCTACTACTCTCTACTAATCACTCTCTACTACTCACTCCCTACTACTCACTCCCTACTACTCTCTACTACTCACTCTCTACTACTCTCTACTACTACCCACTCTCTACTACTCTGTACTACTCACTCTCTACTACTCTCTACTACTCACTCTCTACTACTCTACTACTCACTCGCTATTACTCACTCTACTACTCACTCTCTACTACTCTCTACTACTTTACTACTCTACTACTCTCTACTACTTACTCTCTACTACTCACTCTCTACTATTCTGAACTACTCTCTCTACTACTCTCTCTACTACTCTCTACTACTCTCTACTCTCTACTACTCACTCTCTACTACTCACTCTCTACTACTCTCTACTACTCACTCTCTACTACTCTGTACTACTCACACTACTACTCTGTACTACTCACTCTCTGCTACTCTCTACTACTCGCTCTGTACTACTCTGTAGTACTCACACTACTCTCTGTACTACTCACTCTCTGCTATTCTCTACTACTCACTCTCTACTACTCTACTACTCTCTACTACTCACTCTCTACTACTCTCTACTACTCACTCTCTATTACTCACTCTACTACTTACTCTCTACTACTCACTCTCTACTATTCTGTACTACTCTCTCCACTACTCTCTCTACTACTCTCTACTACTCTCTACTCTCTACTGCTCACTCTCTACTACTCACTGTCTACTACTCTGTACTACTCACTCTCTACTACTCTCTACTACTCTCTACTACTCTGTATTACTCACTCTCTAATACTCTCTAATACTCTGTACTACTCACTCTCTACTACTCTCTACTACTCTCTCTCTACTACTCTCTACTATTCACTCTCTACTACTCACGCTCTACTACTCTCTACAACTCTCTAATCACTCTCTACTGCTCACTCCCTACTACTCTACTACTTACTACTCACTCTCTACTACTCACTCTCTACTACTCTCTACAACTCTCTACTACTCATTCTCTACTACTCTGTACTACTCACTCTCTACTACTCTGTACTGCTCACTCTCTACTACTCACTCTCTACTACTCTGTACTACTCACTCTCTACTACTCTCTACTACTCTCTACTACTCTGTATTACTCACTCTCTACTACCCTCTAATACTCTGTACTACTCACTCTCTACTTCTCACTCTCTACTACTCTCTAATACTCACTCTCTACTATTCTGTACTACTCTCTCTACTACTCTCTAGTACTCACTCTCTACTAATCTACTACTCTCTACTACTCACTGTCTACTACTCACTACTACTCACTCTCTACTACTCACTCTCTACTACTCTCTACAACTCTCTACTACTCAATCTCTACTACTCACTACTACTCACTCTCTACTACTCACTCTCTACTACTCTCTACAACTCTCTACTACTCAATCTCTACTACTCACTCTCTACTACTCACTCTCAACTACTCTCTACTCTCTACTATTCACTCTCTACTACTCTCTACTACCCACTCTTTTCTACTCTCTACTACTCACTCTACTACTCTCTACTACTCTCTACAACTCTCTACTACTCACTCTCTACTACTCTCTACTACTCGCTCTCTACTACTCTGTACTACTCACACTACTACTCTGTACTACTCACTCTCTGCTACTCTCTACTACTCGCTCTGTACTACTCTGTAGTACTCATACTACTACTCTGTACTACTCACTCTCTGCTATTCTCTACTACTCACTCTCTACTACTCTACTACTCTCTACTCTCTACTACTCACTCTCTACTACTCTCTACTCCTCACTCTCTACTACTCATTTTCTACTATTCACTATCTACTACTCACTCTCTTCTACTCACTCTCTACTATTCTGTACTAATCTCTACTACTCACTCTCTACTATTCTGTACTACTCTCTCTCTATTACTCTCTCTACTACTCTCCACTACTCTACTACTCACTCTCTACTACTCTCTACTACTCACTCTCTACTATTATGTACTACTCTCTACTACTCACTCTCTACTATTCTGTACTACTCTCTTTCTACTACTCTCTCTACTACTCTCCATTACTCTACTACTCTCCACTACTCACTCTCTACTACTCACTCTGTACCATTCACTCTCTACTACTCTCTACTACTCATGCTCTACTGCTCTCTACTACTCTCTACTACTCACCCTCTACTGTTCACTCTCTACTACTCACTCTCTACTATTCTGTATTACTCTCTCTCTACTACTATCTCTACTACTCTCTACTACTCACTCTCTGCTACTCTCCTACTCTCAACTACTCACTCTACAACTCTCTCTCTACTACTCTCTACTAATCACTCTCTACAACTCACTCCCTACTACTCACTTCCTACTTCTCACTCTCTACTACTCACTCTCTACTACTCTCTTCTACTCACTCTCTACTACTCTCTACTACTCACTCTCTACTACTCTTGACTACTCTACTACTCACTACTCCCCGCTCTCTACTACTCTGTACTACTCACTCTCTACTACTCACTCTCTACTACTCTACTACTCTCTACTACTCACTCTCTACTACTCACTCTCTACTACTCACTCTACTATTCTGTACTACTCTCTCTCTACTACTCTCTCTACTACCCACTCTCTACTACTCTACTACTCTCTACTACTCACTCTCTACTACTCTCTACCACTCACTCTACTACTCTCTACTACTCTCTCTACTACTCTCTCTACTACTCACTCTCTACTACTCTACTCTATATTCACTCTCTCCTACTCACTCTCTACTACTGTCTACTACTCACTCTCTACTATTCTGTACTACTCTCTCTACTACTCTCTCTCTACTACTCTCTCTACTACTCTCTACTACTCTCTACTACTCACTCTCTACTATTATGTACTACTCTCTCTACTACTCTCTACTACTCTCTCTCTACTACTCTCTACTACTCTCTACTCTCTACTACTCACTCTCTGCTACTCACTCTCTACTATTCTGCACTACTCTCTCTACTACTCTCTACTACTCATTCTCTACTACTCTACTACTCATTCTCTACTACGCACTCTCTACTATTCTGTACTACTCTCTCTACTACTCACTCTCTACTACTCACTCTCTACTATTCTGCACTACTCTCTCTACTACTCTCTACTACTCATTCTCTACTACTCTACTACTCATTCTCTACTACGCACTCTCTACTATTCTGTACTACTCTCTCTCTACTACTATCTCTACTACTCTCTACTACTAACTCTCTACTACTCTACTACTCTACTTCTCACTCTCTACTACTCTCTACTACTCACTCTCTACTATTCACTCTCCACTACTCACTCTCTACTACACACTAAAACTCTCTACTACTCACTCTCTACTACTCACTCCCTACAACTCACTCTTTACTTCTCACTCTCTACTACTCAGTCTCGGCTATTCTCTACTACTCACTCTCTGCTACTCTACTACTCACTCTCTATTACTCTCTATCTCTCGCTCTCTACTACTCTGTACTACTCTCTACTACTCACTCTCTACTACTCTACTACTCTCTACTACTCACGCTCCACTACTCTCTACTACTCACTTTCTACAATTCTGTATTACTCTCTCTACTTCTCTCTACTACTCACTCTCTACTACTCTCTACTACTCACTCACCACTACTCACTCTCCACTACTCCCTACTACTCTCTACAACTCTCTACTAATCACTGTCTACTACTCACTCCCTACTGCTCACTCTCTACTACTCACTCTCTAATACTCACTCTCTACTACTCTCCACAACTCTCTACTACTCACTCCATACTACTCACTCTCTACTACTCACTCTCTACTACTCTCTACTACTCATTCTCTACTACTCACTCTCTACTACTCTGCACTACTCACTCTCTACTACTCTCTACTACTCATGCTCTACTGCTCTCTACTACTCTCTACTACTCACCCTCTACTACTCACTCTCTACTATTCACTCTCTACTATTCTGTATTACTCTCTCTCTACTACTATCTCTACTACTCTCTACTACTCACTCTCTGCTACTCTCCTACTCTCTACTACTCACTCTACTACTCTCTCTCTACTACTCCCTACTAATCACTCTCTACAACTCACTCCCTACTACTCACTCCCTACTACTCACTCTCTACTACTCTCTACTACTCACTCTCTACTACTCTCTACTACTTTACTACTCACTACTCCCCGCTCTCTACTACTCTGTACTACTCACTCTCTACTACTCTAATACTCTCTACTACTCACTCTCTACTACTCTCTACTACTCACTCTCTACTACTCACTCTACTATTCTGTACTACTCTCTCTCTACTCTCTCTACTACTCTACTACTCACTCTCTACTACGCTACTACTCACTCTCTACTACTCTCTACTACTCACTCTACTACTCTCTACTACTCTCTCGACTACTCTCTCTACTACTCACTCTCTACTACTCTACTCTATATTCACTCTCTACTACTCACTCTCTACTACTCTCTACTACTCACTCTCTACTATTCTGTACTACTCTCTCTACTACTCTACTGCTCTCTCTCTACTACTCACTCACTCACTCTCTACTACTCACTCTCTACTATTCTGCACTATTCTCTCTACTACTCTCTCTTTTACTCTCTACTACTCATTCTCTACTACTCTATTACTCTCTACTACTCACTCTCTACTACGCACTCTCTACTATTCTGTACTACTCTCTCTCTACTACTATCTCTACTACTCTCTACTACTAACTCTCTACTACTCTACTACTCTCTTCTACTCACTCTCTACTACTCTCTACTATGCACTCTCTACTACTGTCTAATACTCACTCAACTATTCTGTACTACTCTCTCTACTACTCTCTACTACTCACTCTCTACTACTCTACTACTCACTCTCTATTCTACTACTCTCTACTACTCACTCTCTACTATTCACTCTCCACTACTCACTCTCGACTACTCTCTACAACTCTCTTCTGCTCACTCTCTTCTACTCACTCTCTACTACTTTCTACTATTCACTCTACTACTACTCACTCCCTACTACTCACTCTCTACTACTCACTCTCTACTACTCACTTTCTACTACTCTACTACTCTCTACTACTCACTCTCTACTACTCTCTACTACTCACTCTCTATTACTCACTCTACTACTCACTCTCTGTTACTCTCTACTACTATTCTGCACTACTCTCTCTCTACTACTCTCTCTATTACTCTCTACTACTCATTCTCTACTACTCCACTAGTCTCTACTACTCACTCTCTACTACGCACTCTCTACTATTCTATACTACTCTCTCTCTACTACTATCTCTACTACTCTCTACTACTAACTCTCTACTACTCTACTACTCTCTTCTACTCACTCTCTACTACTCTCTACTACGCACTCTCTACTACTCTCTACTATTCACTCTCCACTACTCATTCTCTACTACTCTCTACAACTCTCTTCTGCTCACTCTCTTCTACTCACTCTCTACTGCTTTCTACTATTCACTCTCTACTACTCACTCCCTACTACTCATTCTCTACTGCTCACTCTCTACTACTCTCTACTACTCACTCTCTATTACTCTCTACTACTCTACTATTCTGTACTAGTCTTTCTCTCTACTACTCTCTCTACTACTCTACTACTCTCTACTACTCACGCTCTACTACTCTCTACTACTTACTCTCTACTATTCTGTACTACTCTCTCTACTACTCTCTACTACTCTCTACTCTCTACTACTCACTCTCTACTACTCACTCTCTACTACTCTCTACAACTCACTACTACTCACTCCCTACTGCTCACTCTCTACTACTTTCTCTCTACTACTCCCTACTACTCTCTACAACTCTCTTCTACTCACTCTCTACTACTCACTCTCTACTACTCACACTCCACTACTCACTCTCCACTACTCACTCTCCACTACTCACTACAACTCTCTACTACTCACTCTATACTACACACTCCCTACAACTCACTCTTTACTACTCACTCTCTACAACTCACTTGCTACTATTCTCTACTACTCACTCTCTACTACTCTACTACTAACACTCTACTACTCTCTATTACTCGCTCTCTACTTCTCTGTACTACTCACTCTCTACTACTCTCTACTACTCACTCTATACTAGTCTGTACTACTCTCTCTACTACTGTCTCTACGACTCACTCTCTACTACTCTACTACTCTCTACTACTCACTCTCTACTACTCACTCTCTACTCACTCTCTACTACTCACTCTCTACTACTCACTCTCCACTACTCACTCTCTACTACTCACTACAACTCTCTACTACTCACTCTCTACTACTCACTCCCTACAACTCACTCTTTACTACTCACTCTCTACTACTCACTCTCGACTATTTTCTACTACTCACTCTCTGCTACTCTACTACTCACTCTACTATTCTGTACTACTCTCTCACTCTACCACTCTCTCTACTACTCTCTACTACTCACTCTCTACTACTCTCTACTACTCACTCTCTACTATTCTGTACTCCTCTCTCTACTACTCTCTACTACTCTCTCTCTACTACTCACTCTCTACTACTCACTCTCTACTATTCTGTACTACTCTCTCTCTACTACTCTCTCTACCACTCCCTACTACTCATTCTCTACTACTCTACTACCCTCTACTACTCACTCTCTACTACTCTCTACTACTCACTCTCTAATACTCTCTACTACTCACTCTACTATTCTGTACTACTCTCTCTACTACTCTCTCTACTACTCTACTACTCACACTCTACTACTCTCTACTACTCACTCTCTACTACACTGTACTACTCACTCTCTACTACTCTCTACTACTCTCTCTACTACTCTCTCTACTACTGACTCTCTACTACTCTACTCTATATTCACTCTCTACTACTCACTCTCTACTACTCTCTACTACTCACTCTACTACTCTCTACTACTCACTCTCTACTACCCTCTACTACTCACTCTCTACTACACACTCTCTACTATTCTGTACTACTCTCTCTCTACTGCTATCTCTACTATTCTCTACTACTAACTCTCTACTACTCTACTACTCTCTACTACTCACTCTCTACTACTCTCTACTACTCACTCTCTAATACTCTCTACTACTCACTCTACTATTCTGTACTACTCTCTCTACTACTCTCTCTACTACTCTACTACTCACACTCTACTACTCTCTACTACTCACTCTCTACTACACTGTACTACTCACTCTCTACTACTCTCTACTACTCACTTGCTATTACTCACTCTACTACTCACTCTCTACTACTCTCTACAACTCTCTTCTACTCACTCTCTACTACTCTCTACTAATCACTCTCTACTTCTCACTCTCTACTACTCACTCTCTACGACTCACTCTAATATTCTGTACTACTCTCTCTCTACTACTCTCTCTATTACTCACTCTCTACTACTCTACTACTCTCTACTACTCACTCTCTACTACTCTCTACTACTCACTCTACTACTCTCTACTACTCTCTCTACTACTCTCTCTACTACTCACTCTCTACTACTCTACTCTATATTCACTCTCTACTACTCACTCTCTACTACTCACTCTCTACTACTCTCTACTACTCACTCTGCTACTCTCTACTACTCTCTCTACTACTCACTCTCTACTACTCTACTCTATATTCACTCTCTACTACTCACTCTCTATGACTCACTCTACTATTCTGTACTACTCTCTCTCTACTACTCTCTCTACTACTCACTCTCTACTACTCTACTACTCTCTACTACTCACTCTCTACTACTCTCTACTACACACTCTACTACTCTCTACTACTCTCTCTACTACTCTCTCTACTACTCACTCTCTACTAATCTACTCTATATTCACTCTCTACTACTCACTCTCTACTACTCACTCTCTACTACTCTCTACTACTCACTCTCTACTATTCTGTACTACTCTCTCTACTACTCTCTACTACTCTCTCTCTACTACTCTCTCTACTACTCTCTACTACTCTCTACTACTCACTCTCTACTATTATGTACTACTCTCTCTACTACTCTCTACTAATCTCTCTATACTACTCTCTATACTACTCTCTACTACTCTCTACTCTCTACTACTCACTCTCTGCTACTCACTCTTTACTATTCTGTACTACTCTCTCTCTACTACTCTCTCTACTACTCTCTACTACTCATTCTCTACTACACTGCTACTCTCTACTACTCACTCTCTACTACGCACTCTCTACTATTCTGTACTACTCTCTCTCTACTACTATCTCTACTACTCTCTACTACTAACTCTCTACTACTCTACTACTCCCTACTACTCACTCTCTACTACTCACTCTCTACTATTCACTCTCCACTACTCACTCTCTACTACTCACTACAACTCTCTACTACTCACTCTCTACTACTCACTCTCTACAACTCACTCTCTACTACTCACTCTCTACTACTCACTCTCAACTATTCTCTACTACTCACTCTCTGCTACTCTACTACTCACTCTACTATTCTGTACTACTCTCTCACTCTACCACTCTCTCTACTACTCTACTACTCTCTACTACTCACTCTCCACTACTCTCTACTACTCACTCTCTACTATTCTTTACCACTCTCTCTACTACTCTCTACTACTCTCTCTCTACTACTCACTCTCTACTACTCACTCTCTACTACTCACTCGCTACTATTCTGTACTACTCACTCTCTACTATTCTGTACTACTCTCTCCACTGCTCTCTCTACTACTCTCTACTACTCTCTACTCTCTACTACTCACTCTCTACTACTCTCTACAACTCTCTAATCACTCTCTACTGCTCACTCCCTACTACTCTACTTACTACTCACTCTCTACTACTCACTCTCTACTACTCTCTACAACTCTCTTCTACTCATTCTCTACTACTCTGTACTACTCACTCTCTACTACTCTGTACTGCTCACTCTACTACTCACTCTCTACTACTCTGTACTACTCACTCTCTACTACTCCCTACTACTCACTCTCTACTACTCTCTCCCTACTACTCTCTACTACTCATGCTCTACTGCTCTCTACTACTCTCTACTCTCTACTACTCACTCTCTACTACTCACTCTCTACTATTCTCTACTACTCTCGCTACTATTCTCTAGTACTCACTCTCTACTACTCTACTACTCTCTACTACTCACTGTCTACTACTCTCTACTACTCACTCTCTACTAGTCTCTACAACTCTCTACGACTCAATCTCTACTACTCACTCTCTACTGCTCACTCTCTACTACTCTCTACTCTCTACTATTCACTCTCTACTACTCTCTACTACCCACTCTCTTCTACTCTCTACTACTCACTCTACTACCCTCTACTACTCTCTACAACTCTCTACTACTCACTCTCTACTACTCTCTACTACTAGCTCTCTACTACTCTGTACTACTCACACTACTACTCTGTACTACTCATTCTCTGCTACTCTCTACTACTCGCTCTGTACTACTCTACTACTCTCTACTCTCTACTACTCACTCTCTACTACTTTCTACTCCTCACTCTCTAGTACTCATTTTCTACTATTCACTATCTACTACTCACTCTCTTCTACTCACTCTCTATTACTCTCTACTACTCACTCTCTACTATTCTGTACTACTCTCCACTGCTCACTCTCTACTCACTCTCTACTACTCACTCTGTACCATTCACTCTCTACTACTCTCTACTACTCTCTACTACTCATGCTCTACTGCTCTCTACTACTCTCTACTACTCACCCTCTACTGTTCACTCTCTACTACTCACTCTCTACTATTCTGTATTACTCTCTCTCTACTACTATCTCTACTGCTCTCTACTACTCACTCTCTGCTACTCTCCTACTCTCTACTACTCACTTTACAACTCTCTCTCTACTACTCTCTACTAATCACTCTCTACAACTCACTCCCTACTACTCACTCCCTACTACTCACTCTCTACTACTCTCTTCTACTCACTCTCTACTACTCTCTACTACTCACTCTCCACTACTCTCGACTACTCTACTACTCACTACTCCCCGCTCTCTACTACTCTGTACTACTCACTCTCTACTACTCTTCTACTCTCTACTACTCACTCTCTACGACTCACTCTACTATTCTGTACTACTCTCTGTCTACTACTCTCTCTATACTCACTCTCTACTACTCTACTACTCTCTACTACTCTCTCTACTACTCTCTCTACTACTCACTCTCTACTACTCTACTCTATATTCACTCTCTACTACTCACTCTCTACTACTCTCTACTACTCACTCTACTACTCTCTACTACTCTCTCTACTACTCTCTCTACTACTCACTCTCTACTGCTCTACTCTATATTCACTCTCTACTACTCACTCTCTACGACTCACTCTACTATTCTGTACTAATCTCTCTACTACTCTCTCTACTATTCACTCTCTACTACTCTACTACTCTCTACTACTCACTCTCTACTACTCTCTACTACTCACTCTACTACTCTCTCTACTACTCTCTCTACTATTCACTCTCTACTACTCTACTCTATATTCACTCTCTACTACTCACTCTCTACTACTCACTCTCTACTACTCTCTACTACTCACTCTACTATTCTGTACTACTCTCTCTACTACTCTCTACTACTCTCTCTCTACTACTTTCTCTACTACTCTCTACTACTCTCTACTACTCACTCTCTACTATTATGTACTACTCTCTCTACTACTCTCTACTACTCTCTCTCTACTACTCTCTATACTACTCTCTACTACTCTCTACTCTCTACTACTCACTCTCTGCTACTCACTCTCTACTATTCTGTACTACTCTCTCTCTACTACTCTCTCTACTACTCTCTACTACTCATTCTCTACTACACTGCTACTCTACTACTCACTCTCTACTACGCACTCTCTACTATTCTGTACTACTCTCTCTCTACTACTATCTCTACTACTCTCTACTACTAACTCTCTACTACTCTACTACTCCCTACTACTCACTCTCTACTACTCACTCTCTACTATTCACTCTCCACTACTCACTCTCTACTACTCACTACAACTCTCTACTACTCACTCTCTACTACTCACTCTCTACAACTCACTCTCTACTACTCACTCTCTACTACTCACTCTCAACTATTCTCTACTACTCACTCTCTGCTACTCTACTACTCACTCTACTATTCTGTACTACTCTCTCACTCTACCACTCTCTCTACTACTCTACTACTCTCTACTACTCACTCTCCACTACTCTCTACTACTCACTCTCTACTATTCTTTACCACTCTCTCTACTACTCTCTACTACTCTCTCTCTACTACTCACTCTCTACTACTCACTCTCTACTACTCACTCGCTACTATTCTGTACTACTCACTCTCTACTATTCTGTACTACTCTCTCCACTGCTCTCTCTACTACTCTCTACTACTCTCTACTCTCTACTACTTACTCTCTACTACTCTCTACAACTCTCTAATCACTCTCTACTGCTCACTCCCTACTACTCTACTTACTACTCACTCTCTACTACTCACTCTCTACTACTCTCTACAACTCTCTTCTACTCATTCTCTACTACTCTGTACTACTCACTCTCTACTACTCTGTACTGCTCACTCTACTACTCACTCTCTACTACTCTGTACTACTCACTCTCTACTACTCCCTACTACTCACTCTCTACTACTCTCTACTACTCTCTCCCTACTACTCTCTACTACTCATGCTCTACTGCTCTCTACTACTCTCTACTCTCTACTACTCACTCTCTACTACTCACTCTCTACTATTCTCTACTACTCTCGCTACTATTCTCTAGTACTCACTCTCTACTACTCTACTACTCTCTACTACTCACTGTCTACTACTCTCTACTACTCACTCTCTACTAGTCTCTACAACTCTCTACGACTCAATCTCTACTACTCACTCTCTACTGCTCACTCTCTACTACTCTCTACTCTCTACTATTCACTCTCTACTACTCTCTACTACCCACTCTCTTCTACTCTCTACTACTCACTCTACTACCCTCTACTACTCTCTACAACTCTCTACTACTCACTCTCTACTACTCTCTACTACTAGCTCTCTACTACTCTGTACTACTCACACTACTACTCTGTACTACTCATTCTCTGCTACTCTCTACTACTCGCTCTGTACTACTCTACTACTCTCTACTCTCTACTACTCACTCTCTACTACTTTCTACTCCTCACTCTCTAGTACTCATTTTCTACTATTCACTATCTACTACTCACTCTCTTCTACTCACTCTCTATTACTCTCTACTACTCACTCTCTACTATTCTGTACTACTCTCCACTGCTCACTCTCTACTCACTCTCTACTACTCACTCTGTACCATTCACTCTCTACTACTCTCTACTACTCTCTACTACTCATGCTCTACTGCTCTCTACTACTCTCTACTACTCACCCTCTACTGTTCACTCTCTACTACTCACTCTCTACTATTCTGTATTACTCTCTCTCTACTACTATCTCTACTGCTCTCTACTACTCACTCTCTGCTACTCTCCTACTCTCTACTACTCACTTTACAACTCTCTCTCTACTACTCTCTACTAATCACTCTCTACAACTCACTCCCTACTACTCACTCCCTACTACTCACTCTCTACTACTCTCTTCTACTCACTCTCTACTACTCTCTACTACTCACTCTCCACTACTCTCGACTACTCTACTACTCACTACTCCCCGCTCTCTACTACTCTGTACTACTCACTCTCTACTACTCTTCTACTCTCTACTACTCACTCTCTACGACTCACTCTACTATTCTGTACTACTCTCTGTCTACTACTCTCTCTACTACTCCATCTCTACTACTCTCTACTACTCTCTCTACTACTCTCTCTACTACTCACTCTCTACTACTCTACTCTATATTCACTCTCTACTACTCACTCTCTACTACTCTGTACTACTCACTCTACTACTCTCTACTACTCTCTCTACTACTCTCTCTACTACTCACTCTCTACTGCTCTACTCTATATTCACTCTCTACTACTCACTCTCTACGACTCACTCTACTATTCTGTACTAATCTCTCTACTACTCTCTCTACTATTCACTCTCTACTACTCTACTACTCTCTACTACTCACTCTCTACTACTCTCTACTACTCACTCTACTACTCTCTCTACTACTCTCTCTACTATTCACTCTCTACTACTCTACTCTATATTCACTCTCTACTACTCACTCTCTACTACTCACTCTCTACTACTCTCTACTACTCACTCTACTATTCTGTACTACTCTCTCTACTACTCTCTACTACTCTCTCTCTACTACTTTCTCTACTACTCTCTACTACTCTCTACTACTCACTCTCTACTATTATGTACTACTCTCTCTACTACTCTCTACTACTCTCTCTCTACTACTCTCTATACTACTCTCTACTACTCTCTACTCTCTACTACTCACTCTCTGCTACTCACTCTCTACTATTCTGTACTACTCTCTCTCTACTACTCTCTCTACTACTCTCTACTACTCATTCTCTACTACACTACTACTCTCTACTACTCACTCTCTACTACGCACTCTCTACTATTCTGTACTACTCTCTCTCTCTCTACTACTATCTCTACTACTCTCTACTACTAACTCTCTACTACTCTACTACTCCCTACTACTCACTCTCTACTACTCACTCTCTACTATTCACTCTCCACTACTCACTCTCTACTACTCACTACAACTCTCTACTACTCACTCTCTACTACTCACTCTCTACAACTCACTCTCTACAACTCACTCTCTACAACTCACTCTCAACTATTCTCTACTACTCACTCTCTGCTACTCTACTACTCACTCTACTATTCTGTACTACTCTCTCACTCTACCACTCTCTCTACTACTCTACTACTCTCTACTACTCACTCTCTACTACTCTCTACTACTCACTCTCTACTATTCTGTACCACTCTCTCTACTACTCTCTACTACTCTCTCTCTACTACTCACTCTCTACTACTCACTCTCTACTACTCACTCTCTACTATTCTGTACTACTCTCTCTCTACTACTCTCTCTACCACTCTCTACTACTCATTCTCTACTACTCTACTACCCTCTACTACTCACTCTCTACTACACACTCTCTACTATTCTGTACTACTCTCTCTCTACTACTATCTCTACTATTCTCTACTACTAACTCTCTACTACTCTACTACTCTCTACTACTCACTCTCTACTACTCTCTACTACTCACTCTCTAATACTCTCTACTACTCACTCTACTATTCTGTACTACTCTCTCTACTACTCTCTCTACTACTCTACTACTCACACTCTACTACTCTCTACTACTCACTCTCTACTACACTGTACTACTCACTCTCTACTACTCTCTACTACTCACTCGCTATTACTCACTCTACTACTCACTCTCTACTACTCTCTACAACTCTCTTCTACTCACTCTCTACTACTCTCTACTAATCACTCTCTACTTCTCACTCTCTACTACTCACTCTCTACGACTCACTCTAATATTCTGTACTACTCTCTCTCTACTACTCTCTCTATTACTCACTCTCTACTACTCTACTACTCTCTACTACTCACTCTCTACTACTCTCTACTACTCACTCTACTACTCTCTACTACTCTCTCTACTACTCTCTCTACTACTCACTCTCTACTACTCTACTCTATATTCACTCTCTACTACTCACTCTCTACTACTCACTCTCTACTACTCTCTACTACTCACTCTACTACTCTCTACTACTCTCTCTACTACTCTCTCTACTACTCACTCTCTACTACTCTACTCTATATTCACTCTCTACTACTCACTCTCTACGACTCACTCTACTATTCTGTACTACTCTCTCTCTACTACTCTCTCTACTACTCACTCTCTACTACTCTACTACTCTCTACTACTCACTCTCTACTACTCTCTACTACACACTCTACTACTCTCTACTACTCTCTCTACTACTCTCTCTACTACTCACTCTCTACTACTCTACTCTATATTCACTTTCTACTACTCACTCTCTACTACTCACTCTCTACTACTCTCTACTACTCACTCTCTACTATTCTGTACTACTCTCTCTACTACTCTTTACTACTCTCTCTCTACTACTCTCTCTACTACTCTCTACTACTCTCTACTACTCACTCTCTACTATTATGTACTACTCTCTCTACTACTCTCTACTACTCTCTCTATACTACTCTCTATACTACTCTCTACTACTCTCTACTCTCTACTACTCACTCTCTGCTACTCACTCTTTACTATTCTGTACTACTCTCTCTCTACTACTCTCTCTACTACTCTCTACTACTCATTCTCTACTACACTACTACTCTCTACTACTCACTCTCTACTACGCACTCTCTACTATTCTGTACTACTCTCTCTCTACTACTATCTCTACTACTCTCTACTACTAACTCTCTACTACTCTACTACTCCCTACTACTCACTCTCTACTACTCACTCTCTACTATTCACTCTCCACTACTCACTCTCTACTACTCACTACAACTCTCTACTACTCACTCTCTACTACTCACTCTCTACAACTCACTCTCTACTACTCACTCTCTACTACTCACTCTCAACTATTCTCTACTACTCACTCTCTGCTACTCTACTACTCACTCTACTATTCTGTACTACTCTCTCACTCTACCACTCTCTCTACTACTCTACTACTCTCTACTACTCACTCTCCACTACTCTCTACTACTCACTCTCTACTATTCTGTACCACTCTCTCTACTACTCTCTACTACTCTCTCTCTACTACTCACTCTCTACTACTCACTCTCTACTACTCACTCTCTACTATTCTGTACTACTCTCTCTCTACTATTCTGTACTACTCTCTCACTCTACCACTCTCTCTACTACTCTACTACTCTCTACTACTCACTCTCCACTACTCTCTACTACTCACTCTCTACTATTCTGTACCACTCTCTCTACTACTCTACTACTCTACTACTCTCTACTACTTACTCTCTACTACTCACTCTCTACTATTCTGTACTACTCTCTCCACTGCTCTCTCTACTACTCTCTACTACTCTCTACTCTCTACTACTCACTCTCTACTACTCTCTACAACTCTCTAATCACTCTCTACTGCTCACTCCCTACTACTCTACTTACTACTCACTCTCTACTACTCACTCTCTACTACTCTCTACAACTCTCTTCTACTCATTCTCTACTACTCTGTACTACTCACTCTCTACTACTCTGTACTGCTCACTCTACTACTCACTCTCTACTACTCTGTACTACTCACTCTCTACTACTCCCTACTCTTTACTACTCACTCTCTACTACTCTCTACTACTCTCTCCCTACTACTCTCTACTACTCATGCTCTACTGCTCTCTACTACTCTACTCTCTACTACTCACTCTCTACTACTCACTCTCTACTATTCTGTACTACTCTCGCTACTATTCTCTAGTACTCACTCTCTACTACTCTACTACTCTCTACTACTCACTGTCTACTACTCTCTACTACTCACTCTCTACTAGTCTCTACAACTCTCTACGACTCAATCTCTACTACTCACTCTCTACTGCTCACTCTCTACTACTCTCTACTATTCACTCTCTACTACTCTCTACTACCCACTCTCTTCTACTCTCTACTACTCACTCTACTACCCTCTACTACTCTCTACAACTCTCTACTACTCACTCTCTACTACTCACTCTCTACTACTCTCTACTACTAGCTCTCTACTACTCTGTACTACTCACACTACTACTCTGTACTACTCATTCTCTGCTACTCTCTACTACTCGCTCTGTACTACTCTACTACTCTCTACTCTCTACTACTCACTCTCTACTACTTTCTACTCCTCACTCTCTAGTACTCATTTTCTACTATTCACTATCTACTACTCACTCTCTTCTACTCACTCTCTATTACTCTCTACTACTCACTCTCTACTATTCTGTACTACTCTCCACTGCTCACTCTCTACTCACTCTCTACTACTCCACTCTTTACCATTCACTCTCTACTACTCTCTACTACTCTCTACTACTCATGCTCTACTGCTCTCTACTACTCACCCTCTACTGTTCACTCTCACTACGACTCACTCTCTACTATTCTGTATTACTCTCTCTCTACTACTATCTCTACTGCTCTCTACTACTCACTCTCTGCTACTCCTACTCTCTACTACTCACTTTACAACTCTCTCTCTACTACTCTCTACTAATCACTCTCTACAACTCACTCCCTACTACTCACTCCCTACTACTCACTCTACTACTTTCTTCTACTCACTCTCTACTACTCTCTACTACTCACTCTCTACTACTCTCGACTACTCTACTACTCACTACTCCCTCTCTCTACTACTCTATACTACTCACTCTCTACTACTCTTCTACTCTCTACTACTCACTCTCTACTACTCACTCTCTACGACTCACTCTACTATTCTGTACTACTCTCTCTATACTACTCTCTCTACTACTCACACTCTACTACTCTACTACTCTCTACTACTCACTCTCTACTACTCTCTACTACTCACTCTACTACTCTCTACTACTCTCTCTACTACTCTCTCTACTACTGACTCTCTACTACTCTACTCTATATTCACTCTCTACTACTCACTCTCTACTACTCTCTATTACTCACTCTACTACTCTCTACTACTCTCTCTACTACTCTCTCTACTACTCTCTCTACTACTCACTCTCTACTGCTCTACTCTATATTCACTCTCTACTACTTACTCTACTATTCTGTACTACTCTCTCTACTACTCTCTCTACTACTCACTCTCTACTACTCTACTACTCTCTACTACTCACTCTCTACTACTCTCTACTACTCACTCTACTACTCTCTACTACTCTCTCTACTATTCACTCTCTACTACTCTACTCTATATTCACTCTCTACTACTCACTCTCTACTACTCACTCTCTACTACTCACTCTACTATTCTGTACTACTCTCTCTACTACTCTCTACTACTCTCTCTCTACTACTTTCTCTACTACTCTCTACTACTCTCTACTACTCACTCTCTACTAATATGTACTACTCTCTCTACTACTCTCTACTACTCTCTCTCTACTACTCTCTATAGTACTCTCTACTACTCTCTACTCTCTACTACTCACTCTCTGCTACTCACTCTCTACTATTCTGTACTACTCTCTCTCTACTACTCTCTCTACTACTCTCTACTACTCATTCTCTACTACACTACTACTCTCTACTACTCACTCTCTACTACGCACTCTCTACTATTCTGTACTACTCTCTCTCTCTCTCTACTACTATCTCTACTACTCTCTACTACTAACTCTCTACTACTCTACTACTCCCTACTACTCACTCTCTACTACTCACTCTCTACTATTCACTCTCCACTACTCACTCTCTACTACTCACTACAACTCTCTACTACTCACTCTCTACAACTCACTCTCTACAACTCACTCTCTACAACTCACTCTCTACAACTCACTCTCAACTATTCTCTACTACTCACTCTCTGCTACTCTACTACTCACTCTACTATTCTGTACTACTCTCTCACTCTACCACTCTCTCTACTACTCTACTACTCTCTACTACTCACTCTCTACTACTCTCTACTACTCACTCTCTACTATTCTGTACCACTCTCTCTACTACTCTCTACTACTCTCTCTCTACTACTCACTCTCTACTACTCACTCTCTACTTCTCACTCTCTACTACTCTCTCTCTACTACTCTCTCTACTACTCACTCTCTACTACTCTACTACTCTCTACTACTCACTCTCTACTACTCTCTACTACACACTCTACTACTCTCTACTACTCTCTCTACTACTCTCTACTACTCACTCTCTACTATTCTGTACCACTCTCTCTACTACTCTCTACTACTCTCTCTCTACTACTCACTCTCTACTACTCCACTCTCTACTACTCACTCTCTACTACTCTCTCTCTACTACTCTCTCTACTACTCACTCTCTACTACTCTACTACTCTCTACTACTCACTCTCTAATACTCTCTACTACTCACTCTACTATTCTGTACTACTCTCTCTACTACTCTCTCTACTACTCTACTACTCACACTCTACTACTCTCTACTACTCACTCTCTACTACACTGTACTACTCACTCTCTACTACTCTCTACTACTCTCTCTACTACTCTCTCTACTACTGACTCTCTACTACTCTACTCTATATTCACTCTCTACTACTCACTCTCTACTACTCTCTACTACTCACTCTACTACTCTCTACTACTCACTCTCTACTACCCTCTACTACTCACTCTCTACTACACACTCTCTACTATTCTGTACTACTCTCTCTCTACTGCTATCTCTACTATTCTCTACTACTAACTCTCTACTACTCTACTACTCTCTACTACTCACTCTCTACTACTCTCTACTACTCACTCTCTAATACTCTCTACTACTCACTCTACTATTCTGTACTACTCTCTCTACTACTCTCTCTACTACTCTACTACTCACACTCTACTACTCTCTACTACTCACTCTCTACTACACTGTACTACTCACTCTCTACTACTCTCTACTACTCACTCGCTATTACTCACTCTACTACTCACTCTCTACTACTCTCTACAACTCTCTTCTACTCACTCTCTACTACTCTCTACTAATCACTCTCTACTTCTCACTCTCTACTACTCACTCTCTACGACTCACTCTAATATTCTGTACTACTCTCTCTCTACTACTCTCTCTATTACTCACTCTCTACTACTCTACTACTCTCTACTACTCACTCTCTACTACTCTCTACTACTCACTCTACTACTCTCTACTACTCTCTCTACTACTCTCTCTACTACTCACTCTCTACTACTCTACTCTATATTCACTCTCTACTACTCACTCTCTACTACTCACTCTCTACTACTCTCTACTACTCACTCTGCTACTCTTTACTACTCTCTCTACTACTCTCTCTACTACTCACTCTCTACTACTCTACTCTATATTCACTCTCTACTACTCACTCTCTACGACTCACTCTACTATTCTGTACTACTCTCTCTCTACTACTCTCTCTACTACTCACTCTCTACTACTCTACTACTCTCCTACTACTCACTCTCTACTACTCTCTACTACACACTCTACTACTCTCTACTACTCTCTCTACTACTCTCTCTACTACTCACTCTCTACTACTCTACTCTATATTCACTCTCTACTACTCACTCTCTACTACTCACTCTCTACTACTCTCTACTACTCACTCTCTACTATTCTGTACTACTCTCTCTACTACTCTCTACTACTCTCTCTCTACTACTCTCTCTACTACTCTCTACTACTCTCTACTACTCACTCTCTACTATTATGTACTACTCTCTCTACTACTCTCTACTACTCTCTCTATACTACTCTCTATACTACTCTCTACTACTCTCTACTCTCTACTACTCACTCTCTGCTACTCACTCTTTACTATTCTGTACTACTCTCTCTCTACTACTCTCTCTACTACTCTCTACTACTCATTCTCTACTACACTGCTACTCTCTACTACTCACTCTCTACTACGCACTCTCTACTATTCTGTACTACTCTCTCTCTACTACTATCTCTACTACTCTCTACTACTAACTCTCTACTACTCTACTACTCCCTACTACTCACTCTCTACTACTCACTCTCTACTATTCACTCTCCACTACTCACTCTCTACTACTCACTACAACTCTCTACTACTCACTCTCTACTACTCACTCTCTACAACTCACTCTCTACTACTCACTCTCTACTACTCACTCTCAACTATTCTCTACTACTCACTCTCTGCTACTCTACTACTCACTCTACTATTCTGTACTACTCTTTCACTCTACCACTCTCTCTACTACTCTACTACTCTCTACTACTCACTCTCCACTACTCTCTACTACTCACTCTCTACTATTCTTTACCACTCTCTCTACTACTCTCTACTACTCTCTCTCTACTACTCACTCTCTACTACTCACTCTCTACTACTCACTCGCTACTATTCTGTACTACTCACTCTCTACTATTCTGTACTACTCTCTCCACTGCTCTCTCTACTACTCTCTACTACTCTCTACTCTCTACTACTCACTCTCTACTACTCTCTACAACTCTCTAATCACTCTCTACTGCTCACTCCCTACTACTCTACTTACTACTCACTCTCTACTACTCACTCTCTACTACTCTCTACAACTCTCTTCTACTCATTCTCTACTACTCTGTACTACTCACTCTCTACTACTCTGTACTGCTCACTCTACTACTCACTCTCTACTACTCTGTACTACTCACTCTCTACTACTCCCTACTACTCACTCTCTACTACTCTCTACTACTCTCTCCCTACTACTCTCTACTACTCATGCTCTACTGCTCTCTACTACTCTCTACTCTCTACTACTCACTCTCTACTACTCACTCTCTACTATTCTCTACTACTCTCGCTACTATTCTCTAGTACTCACTCTCTACTACTCTACTACTCTCTACTACTCACTGTCTACTACTCTCTACTACTCACTCTCTACTAGTCTCTACAACTCTCTACGACTCAATCTCTACTTCTCACTCTCTACTGCTCACTCTCTACTACTCTCTACTCTCTACTATTCACTCTCTACTACTCTCTACTACCCACTCTCTTCTACTCTCTACTACTCACTCTACTACCCTCTACTACTCTCTACAACTCTCTACTACTCACTCTCTACTACTCTCTACTACTAGCTCTCTACTACTCTGTACTACTCACACTACTACTCTGTACTACTCATTCTCTGCTACTCTCTACTACTCGCTCTGTACTACTCTACTACTCTCTACTCTCTACTACTCACTCTCTACTACTTTCTACTCCTCACTCTCTAGTACTCATTTTCTACTATTCACTATCTACTACTCACTCTCTTCTACTCACTCTCTATTACTCTCTACTACTCACTCTCTACTATTCTGTACTACTCTCCACTGCTCACTCTCTACTCACTCTCTACTACTCACTCTGTACCATTCACTCTCTACTACTCTCTACTACTCTCTACTACTCATGCTCTACTGCTCTCTACTACTCTCTACTACTCACCCTCTACTGTTCACTCTCTACTACTCACTCTCTACTATTCTGTATTACTCTCTCTCTACTACTATCTCTACTGCTCTCTACTACTCACTCTCTGCTACTCTCCTACTCTCTACTACTCACTTTACAACTCTCTCTCTACTACTCTCTACTAATCACTCTCTACAACTCACTCCCTACTACTCACTCCCTACTACTCACTCTCTACTACTCTCTTCTACTCACTCTCTACTACTCTCTACTACTCACTCTCCACTACTCTCGACTACTCTACTACTCACTACTCCCCGCTCTCTACTACTCTGTACTACTCACTCTCTACTACTCTTCTACTCTCTACTACTCACTCTCTACGACTCACTCTACTATTCTGTACTACTCTCTGTCTACTACTCTCTCTACTACTCACTCTCTACTACTCTACTACTCTCTACTACTCTCTCTACTACTCTCTCTACTACTCACTCTCTACTACTCTACTCTATATTCACTCTCTACTACTCACTCTCTACTACTCTCTACTACTCACTCTACTACTCTCTACTACTCTCTCTACTACTCTCTCTACTACTCACTCTCTACTGCTCTACTCTATATTCACTCTCTACTACTCACTCTCTACGACTCACTCTACTATTCTGTACTAATCTCTCTACTACTCTCTCTACTATTCACTCTCTACTACTCTACTACTCTCTACTACTCACTCTCTACTACTCTCTACTACTCACTCTACTACTCTCTCTACTACTCTCTCTACTATTCACTCTCTACTACTCTACTCTATATTCACTCTCTACTACTCACTCTCTACTACTCACTCTCTACTACTCTCTACTACTCACTCTACTATTCTGTACTACTCTCTCTACTACTCTCTACTACTCTCTCTCTCTACTACTTTCTCTACTACTCTCTACTACTCTCTACTACTCACTCTCTACTATTATGTACTACTCTCTCTACTACTCTCTACTACTCTCTCTCTACTACTCTCTATACTACTCTCTACTACTCTCTACTCTCTACTACTCACTCTCTGCTACTCACTCTCTACTATTCTGTACTACTCTCTCTCTACTACTCTCTCTACTACTCTCTACTACTCATTCTCTACTACACTACTACTCTCTACTACTCACTCTCTACTACGCACTCTCTACTATTCTGTACTACTCTCTCTCTCTCTACTACTATCTCTACTACTCTCTACTACTAACTCTCTACTACTCTACTACTCCCTACTACTCACTCTCTACTACTCACTCTCTACTATTCACTCTCCACTACTCACTCTCTACTACTCACTACAACTCTCTACTACTCACTCTCTACTACTCACTCTCTACAACTCACTCTCTACAACTCACTCTCTACAACTCACTCTCAACTATTCTCTACTACTCACTCTCTGCTACTCTACTACTCACTCTACTATTCTGTACTACTCTCTCACTCTACCACTCTCTCTACTACTCTACTACTCTCTACTACTCACTCTCTACTACTCTCTACTACTTACTCTCTACTATTCTGTACCACTCTCTCTACTACTCTCTACTACTCTCTCTCTACTACTCACTCTCTACTACTCACTCTCTACTACTCACTCTCTACTACTCACTCTCTACTATTCTGTACTACTCTCTCTCTACTACTCTCTCTACCACTCTCTACTACTCATTCTCTACTACTCTACTACCCTCTACTACTCACTCTCTACTACACACTCTCTACTATTCTGTACTACTCTCTCTCTACTACTATCTCTACTATTCTCTACTACTAACTCTCTACTACTCTACTACTCTCTACTACTCACTCTCTACTACTCTCTACTACTCACTCTCTAATACTCTCTACTACTCACTCTACTATTCTGTACTACTCTCTCTACTACTCTCTCTACTACTCTACTACTCACACTCTACTACTCTCTACTACTCACTCTCTACTACACTGTACTACTCACTCTCTACTACTCTCTACTACTCACTCGCTATTACTCACTCTACTACTCACTCTCTACTACTCTCTACAACTCTCTTCTACTCACTCTCTACTACTCTCTACTAATCACTCTCTACTTCTCACTCTCTACTACTCACTCTCTACGACTCACTCTAATATTCTGTACTACTCTCTCTCTACTACTCTCTCTATTACTCACTCTCTACTACTCTACTACTCTCTACTACTCACTCTCTACTACTCTCTACTATTCACTCTACTACTCTCTACTACTCTCTCTACTACTCTCTCTACTACTCACTCTCTACTACTCTACTCTATATTCACTCTCTACTACTCACTCTCTACTACTCACTCTCTACTACTCTCTACTACTCACTCTACTACTCTCTACTACTCTCTCTACTACTCTCTCTACTACTCACTCTCTACTACTCTACTCTATATTCACTCTCTACTACTCACTCTCTACGACTCACTCTACTATTCTGTACTACTCTCTCTCTACTACTCTCTCTACTACTCACTCTCTACTACTCTACTACTCTCTACTACTCACTCTCTACTACTCTCTACTACACACTCTACTACTCTCTACTACTCTCTCTACTACTCTCTCTACTACTCACTCTCTACTACTCTACTCTATATTCACTTTCTACTACTCACTCTCTACTACTCACTCTCTACTACTCTCTACTACTCACTCTCTACTATTC